>NC_092510.1:24048411-24681327 GCF_047511675.1 Marmota flaviventris | reverse complement strand
ACTAGCATTATTTAGTGCTCCTCAGAAGTTAGCTGCTGATAAGTTAATGTTGGAAAGCAAAGACATTCTAAAGATAACAAACATTCTTCCTGTCCTAATCAGCAAAGATGGTGAGGAGAAAGCCTAAATGAACGTGTTTACCAAAAGATGCAAGTGTTTTGGCTAATTGGCTTGTTATCCAAGTGTTTCAATATATTCAGAAATATGCTCATAAGGAAATAATGAAGTCCGTAGAGAAGAACATTCAATGCAGATCACCTTGGGGTGTGCTGCCCTCCCTTTATACACCAAGTGAGGACTGGCTTCTGAGAAAACTTCTGAAGTTGAAAGAATATTTTGGCTGTTTGTTTTGGTGAATTTTGAGAGAATTTCCATCGGTTTTTAAAATAAATTTTATTAAGTGCACTTGAGGTTTACAACATGATGTTATTGGGGTGCATATAGAAAGTAAAGTGATACTGTATTGTGAAGCTGATTAGCATATCTATAATCTCACATACTTTCTATGACAAGAGCTGCTAAAACCTGCTTATTTAACAATATTTAACAATGTAATCTTACTAACTACTGTCCTCATGTTTTACATTAGATCTCTAGACTTGTTTATCTTACATATCTACTATTTTGTATATTTTACCCACATTGTCCATATTGTCCCCAAACCCCAGCCTCAGTAGCCACTCTTTTATTTTCTATCTTTTTATATTTGACACTTAAAAAACATTCTACTTTTAAATGAAATTATGCAATATATTTCTTTTTTATTGGTGCATGATGGAGTATATATAATGGTGAGATTCACTGTGACATAGCCATACATTCATATAACATAATTTAATAAATTTCACTCCCAGGTCCTCTCCTTAACTTCACACCCTCCTTTTCCCTTTTCCCCTTCCTCTACTCTACTGATCTCGCTTCTATTTTCATGAGGGCCCTATTAAATGTTTTTTCTAACTTCCAAATGTGAGAGAACATACAATCCTTGGCTTTCTGAGTTGGGCTTGATGCTCTAAAGTTCCATCCATTTTCCTGCAAATAACATAATTTAATCTTTCTTTTTTATAGGGCTACTGGAGATTGAATTCAGGGGCACTCGACCACTGAGCCACATCCCCAGCACAATTTTGTATTTTATTTAGAGACAGGGTCTCACTGATTTGCTTACTGTCTCACTAAATTACTGAGGCTGACTTTGAACTCACGATCCTCCTGACTCCACCTCCTGAGCTGCTGGGATTACAGGCATGCTCTGCCATGCCCAGACAAATTTAATCCTTCTTTCTGGCTAAATAAAACACCATTGTTATGAATACCACAAATTCTTTATATGTTCATCAGTTGACAGACATCTAGGCTGGTTCCATAACTAAGCCATTGTGAATTGTGCTACTATAAACATGGTTATGCTTGTGTCATTATAATAAGCTGGCTTTAATTCTTTTGGGGAAGTACTGAGGAATGGTATAGCTGGCTCATATGGCAGTTCTATTTTTAGTCTTTTGAGGAAACTCCATACTGATTTCCATAGTGATTGTACTAATTTACATCCCACCAACAGTGTTTAAGTGTCCCTTTCCCCAAATTCCTTGTCAGGATTTATTGTTATCTGTATTCTTGATGATTGCCATTCTAACTGTAGTGGGATAAAATCTCAATGTAGGTTTGATTTTAATTTCTCCAATTGCTAAAGATGCAATATATTTCTTTTAGATTCTGGCTTATTTCATTGAGCATCATGCCTCTCAGCTCTACCTGTGTTGTAGCAAATTGCAGAATTTCCTTCTTTTTAAATGCTGAATAATATTCCATTGTGTATGTACATTTACATATATACATTCACACACATATATTTGTTACAGTTTTTTTTTTTTAAATCTGGTCTCTGTGAATATTTTAAAGTATTTCTGTCCTGGTTATTGTGGATAATGCTGCAATGGACATGGAAATGCAAACATCTTTAAGATATGGAGACTTATTTCCTTTGGGCATATGCCCAAAAGAAGAACTGCTGGGTGAAGCACTTAAAATGTTCATATTACCTAAAGAAATATATAGATTCAATGAAATTTCTATGAAAATCCCAATGGAATTCTTCACAGAAGCAGAAGAAACAGTTCTAAAATTCATATGAAAACAAAAAGAAGCAAAATAATACTGAGAAAGAAAAACAAAGCTGGAAGCATCACCCTTTGTGATTTTAAATTATATTACAGAGCTCCAGGAATAGAAACAGCATTGTACTAGCATAAAAATGGAAACATAGACCAACGGAGCAGAACAGAGAACTCATAGGCAAATCCAAACATATACAGTCAAACAGTTTTCAACAAGTGCACCAAGAAGAAACATGGGGAAAGGATAGTCTTTTCAATAAATATAGCCAGGAAACCAGATCATGGGACACATGCTAAAGAATAAAATTAGACCTCTGTCATACATAATACACAAAAATCTTTTCTAAATGAATAAAACACTTAACTGTAAACCTAAAATCTACAAAACTCCTAGAAGAGAATATGGGGAAAAAATTGGGGGCTTGGACTGTGTGAATGATTACATGTTTTGAATATAACACCAAATGTTCAGACCACAAGAGCAAAAATTTAAAAAATGGGGCTATATCAAACTAAAAAGCTTCTGCACAGCAAAGGAAACAATCAATGAAATGAAAGCAAACTATAGACTAAGAAAAATATTGTTAAACCAAATGTCTGATGAAGGGGTAATTTTCAAAATTTATAAAGAACTCTTTCAACTCAACAGTATAAGAACAAGTAACCCAGTTTAAAACTGGCATAGGACCTGAACAGACATTTCCCCAAAGAAGGCATAAAAATGGCCAACAGCTATATGAAAATGTGCTTAATATCATCAGTAAATCGGAAGAGCAATTTAAAACCACATGAGATATCACCTCACATGCATCAGGGTGGCTTTTATCAAAAAGACAAGAGATGACAAATATTAGAAAGGGTGTGTAGAAAAGAAAATCTTAGTATACTGTGGGAATATAGATTGGGTAGTCATTAGGGAAAACGGTATGGATATTCCCAAGGACACTGAAAAGAATGTTTTTAAATAAGTACAAATATCCAGGCAAAATGCTAGTTTTAACATGTACAAAATTTTTAGGAGGTCCAGGATTCTGAAGTGAGCTTAAGAAGTTTAGATCCTAGGTGTATAGCAGCATCTGTCAGCCTAAGAGTACTGCAAAGAATCCTTGAAAATTCCTCAGCAAATATTCTTACCAAACAAAAATGGAGATAGAGATTCAACTACACTCTGGTTTGAAAAACTTTTGTATTTAATTGATATGGAGATTGCTCACCAAGAAAAGCTATAAAAAATACTAAGCGGTCTAATAAAGTATTTTTATCTGTTATTATTTGCCCTGACAAAGTAATTATCTATGACTATTAGTGTGGTTAGAGTAAGAATTTTAAAACAGCATTTTTTTTTTGCTAAATAGGGAAAATATAATGCACATTATCTCTAATCCATGTCTATCAGTATAGTCATTTGAGAAATTAACACTTGTGAATAACAAACCAATTAGTAAATTACATTTTTTCATTTTCTGAAAATAACATTCAGTTATGAAAATTATAGAGAACAATGAGATTTTTGTTATTTTGCTAATAGAGAAAAATTGCTGAAACACTATTCCTTTATTTGAACATAACATGTTATATTAAAACAAGTCTTAATTTTCATATATTTAGTGAAAGCCTACTATTTATGTAAGAAGTACTGTTCTAAGTAGTGGAATTCAATGGGGAACATACCTTGTAAGATTTATATTCTAGTGGAGAAAGACAAACAATAAGCAGATAAAGAAACAAACAAACAAGGTTGCTTGAGATTGTGGTGAAGGAAATGTGCAACTTTGGACATAGAAGTGCTACTCTAGGGAAGACTTCTGTAAGGGACCATTTGAACAGAGACATGAAGAATGAAAAGGTGCTAGTCATTCAAGAGACATTATGTGATAGAAAAAGCTCAGTAGGTTTGGAGGATAAAAAGATGCCGAGCATGGTGGAAACATAATGAGACTAGTACCTGAGGGCTGAGTATTGAAGGATGCAGGACCAGATCCCCTGGGTCCTGGAAGCCATGGCAGGGTTAAGGATTTGGAAGCCACTGGGGTGTGTGTGTGTGTGTGTGTGTGTGTGTATGTGTGTGTTCCAGAGGGGAAGGAGAGAGGGAGGCAGAATTCAGATGAACAATAGAATTATTGGTTTTCATTTTTTGTAATCACCCATATTTGTGTATCCATGCAGAACTACTACAGTTAAGGATCTTAACAGCCGGGGAAGCTGCACATCTCAGGGGAATCCCTCTAAAGAAGACATACTAGGAGAGAGAGAGAGAGAGAGAGAGAGAGAGAGAGAGAGAGAGAGAGAGAGAGAGATGCTGACACACAGAGAAATATATGCACACACCTATACAAACACATATGCCACATTTATTTTACATGTCTTTCTTTCTGAAGCAGGGTCGTGACTTTGCCTAATTTATATTTCAAATTAACAACTTGACCTTGGGATGAACATTGAACTGTAGGAGGGCAAGAATAAATGGAGAAAATCCAGTTAGGCAGCCAATGTAGTATTTTAGGCATGAGATGATGGTGACTTGAACAGGATAGGGGCTAGGGAGATGGTGTCATATATGTATGTGGATTATATTTTGTAGGTAGGACTCATGATGGATTGAATGTAGAGTTAAGTCACAGAGAAATTAATGTGGGTTGTGGAACAAAATAGGCAGGGAGCAGGGAGGGTGTTTAACATGACAGGCCTTTGTTGCAGCAAAACACTCTGGCCTTCCATAAATCACTGTAGCATGCAACATCAAGAACTCAAAAGGACCAAAAAACTCCATTAGCACTGAACCATAGCATCTCCATAATAGACATATTTAACAAGATGACATTAATGCTATTCATTTTTCTTGTTATGAATATTTTAGAAAGCAGGCCAAAGGACTATAAAACACTACATATGGTATTATCACATTGTTTCTAAGTACAGGAGAAAAACTGAATTAAGAGCAGCCTGCTTCACTAGGCTGGGAAGAAAATGCATTCCCTGTTTCCTCAAACCTTCAAATCTCTTGTGCTATGTTCTACACATAGTTGCAACAGAATTTCTAATAGTCTGCCTTCATGGCTGTGGTCCAGGACAGAGGTTGATATTGAGGGTTTTTTTTTTTTTAATGGCAATGTTTTTCCAAATTGAATATGACCTGTAGTGAATGTAAAGCTAGTAAGAATTGACTCACATTGGGAACCAAGTAGAATAAAATAGAAAATATCGTAGTGTGTCTGCTACAATATTGTTTTGTGAAATCTTTGTTTTTGCATCATTTATATGTGTGGCTGTGTGTGTGTGTGTATGTGTGTGTGTATATCACAATAGGGGGTGAGGTTAAAACTCCAAGTTAGAAGATTATCCTGGGTACATTCTGCATCTTTATGGTAGGCAGAGGTAGAAAAACAGATGTTGGAGATCAAATTACTTCATAGGCAGTATTTGTTGGAAAAGAGGTAGAGAACACAAAACTTGTCAAGGGAGTAGGGAAATAAGAGTTGTGTGCAGAGAGTTTTCCAGAAAATCAGATGAAGTTCACAAAGTACCAGGCTGTTAGTCAGAGGCATCTTAGTATTTGAGGAAGAGCATTCAAAAAGAACAGTGGAAGGTCCTACTGACAGTCTTTGTGTGCCTCAGCTGTGCTGTGTCCACCTTTGGAAACTCCACATTGTAATGGGCTCTCCTAACATCTAAAGAATTTCGAGACGGACACCGGAAATTTCACCTCTTCCCAATGGCGAATTCAAGAGCCAAAGAATATCACTGCATTTTTATAATTCTGAATCCCCATTTCCTAGGCCAAACCCTATGTATTGGATTTGTCCTATAGAAAATACTTACACTTAATTTCTTCATGCCACTCAGATGAATCCTGTGAGCTTACTGAATGGTCAAACAAAGCCAATTCTTGAAGCAAAGCAAAAAGAGAAGTCCTTTCAGCTACAGACTGAGCAAGATCTCTCCTGGCAGTGACAAAGGTTTCAAATGGGAAAGAGTTTTCAAAATTTTAAAGTGACCAAAAAATAGTACGTTTTTCCTCCTCCCAGGATACTGCATCCAGATAGAATTAACTAATAGAGTAGGGGTCAAGTCTCTATGCCCAGCCTTTCTTCTGGAGACTACTGTCTTTTAGAGTGGTAAAAGCCATGAGTAACTGTGCAGTAGTCCAGCTATGACCCTGGTACTTAACAGTTGTGATATGCAGTAAAACATTGGATCTTTCCTTTTTTTTTTTTTTTCAACCCGCTTTAAGTGCTATTCTGTCATTGGCTTTTTCAGATAATTCTAATCCTGGATTTGAGGCCACTGTTTACATTTTTAAAACTTTCCTAGGTGAATGATATAGTTTTAAGTATCTTTATCTTGCCTCTCATTATTTCTAATTAAGTCTCTGACCACTTTTTAGTTGTATGCTAAGAGAATGGTGTGATGTGGTTATTGGAGTCAGCACAAGGGAAGAAATATGTTAAGTATTTTAATTAGTAAATACAACAAATCAAGCATTCTCCATAGTGTTGGGCATTTCAGGTTAAGGGGATATTAACAGACAAATATGCTTTGAAAAGGGAAAATGGAATGGTTTACACATTATATATCTGGTAAACAAATTGAGAAATAATTAGAACTCATTTTTTTTTTTCAGAAAGAAAATACAAATCCCTATTATCTTGCTGGCTCTGGATTAACATCTGAAGATGTAGCAAAAGCTTTGCTAAGAAAATTCAAAGGAAAGAAAAGCTGTTAGGGATATGTGAAGGTAACCATCATATATTTTAAGGACATTTATGTAGAAAGAGCATAGATAAAACTTCCTATATCTCCATTTTCTTGTTTATTAAAATAAGAAGGGGGAAGGAGAGCATAGTGATACCCTAACTATACTGATACTTTTTGGCAGAGATGGTCCAGATTTTGTGAGGCGTAAAGCTTATATAATGTGGGGACCCTTTTTAAGAAATAAAATTAGATATGAAAATTAATATTTATTTATAAATAATAATATTTTAAAACATTGATGTTACCCAGTTAGGCCTGTTTTGCTCACGACATAGTTTTTTTCAATCACTGAAACTTGCAAGAGACAGTTTATCCAAGAGATTTCAATTTTGAGGAAGCAGAATCCCCAAATCTGAAATACACCCCTCCTGAGAATAGAGATTATGGATATTTATGGGCTAGAGAAACAAGGTGGTCTAAGGCAGGGGAAAGGTGATTGGAATGAGGGAGAAGTAAAGTAATAATTGATCTACACATTCCTAGTCAAGTTTTATAGTTCTTTGGAATGTGTGTTCAGAAAATGCAAGTGTTAGCATGATCTGAGCATGCATTTTTCCACCCTCTGATGTCAAAAGCCCACCCATAAGACATATGAACAGGTACAAGTGAAGGGTCAGTAGTCTTAACCAATTTAAGATAGACAAAAGCAGGCTCCAACTTTCTGAAAATCGGCTTAAGCAATTGTTACCAAAGTGACCATACATAACAAGAGATGCTTTCTATAAATGAACCTAATGGGAGAATACTGCTTACCTAGATGACCTCTGAAATTAGTGATAAAAGAAAATAACTAAAACCAAATGAAGTTGGAGAATTATTCAGGTTGCCTGTTTGTTTCATTGGCAAATACTAGAGATATTTCAAAGTCAAATAAAACAAATCATAGTTTTTTTCAATCAATTAACTGCCATACTCATACTTCTATGATATTTTTTAACCTACATTTTGGACCATAGTCTCTGAAAATTTTTTACATTACAATTATGCTTCAATAAAATAAATTTCTGAGTTAATATACAAAAGAGAATAAAAAGATACAGGGAATATAAATTTGCTTCTCTTTCTTCTAACATAGTTGACATGTGCTTTTAATTATTGATGGTTCAGAATTTTTTCCCACAGGACAATATTTGATGCTGTACATTTCCAGCCCCCTTTCCTAACACTATCACATATGTAAATAAGAAACTTTAATATAGTTTGACTTTGATTTATAAATTTTTTCCTTGCAGCCCTCACATATCTGCAGAAAGGATTTAAGTAGATCTTGATTGCCCCCACTTCCCATTCCCTTGCACAGAACATGTGTTAAAGAGTCGTCTTCTGCCCACATATTAACTGGAAAAATTCTGTTTTCCCCAGCTTTAAAAAGGGCTTTTGCACTTGCAGGGTGTAGCAAGAGTGAGCAGAGAGGGAAGTCTGCCCTGGGTACAGGCACTACCTGAAAATGATTTAGAAATAAAAATCAAACAAGTAATAATTGGTCTGCTTTTTATCATCACCATGTGCCAACAATTCTAAACAATGTTAATGAAAACAATAATCCTCCAACAAAAGGCTTTTGTTACTCTGAGTTCAAAGTAATTGTTGCAGTTCCTCTTAGGTTTTAAAAATGGATATGTAAGTTTCAGATCAGCACTTTTTATTACCTATATTTCAATAAACATTGTATCCTGCATGAAGTTAATTTGGAAAAAATACCATCTTCCAATACATGTGGACTCAGTTACAGGAATTGGTTTCTTTAGAAAATTTTTAATGGTTCTGAACCATTAAAAGCTTACTTTGCACGTAGTCTCTGTCTCCAAGCACAGTGGTATTGCACTTTCCTATGGGAAATTTGAAATGTTAGTAGACTGTAAAAATGAAGAAATAGAACTTGAGTTGCAATAGTTTTGTCATTCTATGTTTTCACTGGGAGATTCATTTCTATTTAAAATGTAAAACAGTGATGTAAATTGCAAACTACATATACTATTTTTGTTCATTAAGTGGAAATTTAAGTTCATTGGAGATAGTAAAATATATTCTTTTATTTAAAATCACTTAAAAAACAAAGAACAGTTCACAAGTAATAGTTACTCATTAGCATATTATTATTATTATTATCATTATTGAAAATAGTTTGATCAAATAAAGGAGAGGGGTTGTTAAAAAAAATAGTCTGTTCTAGAGGTCCAGTTTGATAGGTATACCAAAATACAAACCAAGTTTGGAAATCACTGGAGTACAGAACCATGCCACAGAACTGGAGGTAGGAGAATGAGACATAATTTTAAAATCAAAAGTTTTGCTCCCCTATTTCAGCCTCAAGAAATGCCTTTCTAAACAACTAATATTATCCAAAATTAAAATGGGCTTCCTGAGAGGAAGGGGTCTCCAGGGAAATGAAGCAGAGGCTGAAGTACAACTTCTTGTGTGGAACACAATGTAAAAGAAAAAAAAAAGGGGGGATGTTTAAATATTCAAGATCCTGCCCATGACTTTGTGATAGATTGTTTAACTTTAAAATATTTAATTCACAAATTATAATTGCATATGTTCTTGTGAAATAATAATTAAATATCTTTAAGATGCACATGATTTGATATACATATACATTATTCAATAATTACCAAAGTCAAATTAATTTGTATTTCCACAAATTAATTTGTACAACCACAAAGTAATTAGAACTCCACAACCCCCAGAGTTACCATTTGTATGTGTGTGTGGGGTGTGAGGTATGTATGTGCATGTTCACTAGTATAAGCATGTGTGATACTTACACCATTTTATCAAATTTCAAGTAAACAATAGAGTATTAAGTATAGTCACCATATTGTATATCAGATTCCAAGGACATATTCATCTTGTGAAAGTTTCATCTTGTGAAAGTTCTCCATTTTCCCCCATCACCTAGAGCCTAGCAACATTGTTCTTTTCCTTGCCTCTAGGAGTTTGTTTTTTTTTAATTTTGTTTTTAAGTTAGATCAGGTAGCATTTATCTTACTGTGTCTGACTTGTTTTACTTAGTATAATGTCCTCTAGGATCACCTAGTTGTTGCACATGGCAGAATTTTCTTCTTATTAGGGCTGAATAGTATTATATTATTGGTGTGTGTGTGGAGGTGACTTTTTCTTTATCCATTAACTCATCAGTGGACACATAGATTGTTTTTATAACTTGGCTGTTATAAATAATGCTGCAATTAATGTGTAAGTACAAATATCTTTCTGAAATACTGACTGATATCAGTTTTTTTGGAAATAAATTTGGGTGCTCATAACTTTCCCTATATTTGGGAAGTTTTCCAACAGTATTTCTTTTAATAAATTTTTTCCCTCACATAATTTGTTCACTTGTATGTTTGGTGGCACCCATAAGTCCTTTTGCCTCCTTCATTATTTTTCATTTTTATTTTCTGTTTGTTCTTCTAATTGGCTAATTTCAAATAATTTGTCTACAAGTTTACTAATTCTTTCTTTAGCATGATGGAACTTGTTATCAATGTTCTCTATTAAAATTTTCAGTTCTTTCATGACATTCTTCAGCTCTAGAATTTTTGTGTTTTGATTTCTATTTCTTTATTAAACTTCTAATTTTGTTTTTGTAGTAGTTTCCTAATTGTTTAGTTGTATGTTTTCTTGCATCTCATTGAATTCTTTAAGATGATTATTTTGCAATTCTTTTAAAATAATCTGCATCTGAGAATATAGGAATCAATTTTCTTCCAATGCATTCCCAGAATATGAAATATTTTTTTTTACCTCTGACCACCAAAATTCATGGTGATCTCATTCCACCAGTAACCAGTCACTCAATGCTATAGCAGGCACCAGTTGGGTTATCTTCTAATTAATTTCAAATTTGACACTATTTGGAGATGGCATTAGATACCACAGACAGTACCCACTTTAGATACCAATCTCAAGTCCAAGGTTATTTTACCTGTGCATCTAACCAACTGGCTATATACATCAGGCCCTCCTTGGTTTAGATTAATTTGCTAGAACAGTTAACAGGACTCAGAAAACACTATATTAACATTGGTTTATTAAAAAGAATATTATAAAGTATAGTTAAAGAGATGCATAGGTAAAGTTATGTGGGAAGAGGAGCAGTATTTCCATACCCTCTCTAGGTTTGCCACCTTCCAGAAACCCCATGTGTTCAGCTATCTGGAAGGTCTCCCAGCCAATTTTGTTTCAGGTTTTTAGAGAAATTCCACTACAAATGTATAGTTCATTGAATCATTAGGTTTGGCAATCAACTCTACCTTCAGACCTCTTCCCATTCCAGGAGATTGATGAAAAGTGCTGAATGTTCCCACCCTCCAAACACATGGTTGATTACTCTGGCAACTAGTCCCCAATCTATAGTTTTCTAGGTACAAAAAAAAATCATCTCATTAAAATAAGTTCATATGTGTTGGAAAGGGCCATCTTTTGCCACTTTTTACAGTAAATCTGTTGCAGGAATCTATGACGAAAGGCTAAATTTATTTTTTTTTAAGAAACACCCTTCTTGCTCTAGTCATTTAGAAAATACAAGGATTATGAGAGTTATGTGCCCAGAACTACTGAAACTATGGAATACACACACAAATACACACACATACATGCACACTCACACACACATATCCATACACACACATATATGTACGGATATGTGTGTGTGTGTGTGTGTACCATAATTTCATACTGTAAGTCTCTACTTTGGGAGATGTTTACTGAGCTTTGTTAGTTTCCTTTGAGGGTATCATGTTTACCTGATTCTTTATTATCCATGTAGCCTGGTATTTGATATGTATTCATTTGAAGAGGAAAACACTTTCAGGCTTTATAGACTGTTTTTGGCAGATGAAGACCTTTTTCATTTGTTTGGGTTCTCAGGCTGATAGAATTGCCTCTTAGGATCATGGTCAAATGAGTTTGGAGCCAGGTTATGTGGCTGCTGCTGAGTACATGGTGGAGTCCATGATGGACAGGCATGAATCCTGCCTGTTCCCTGGTTTACTGCCTCTATAACTTTGGTCAGTAGGGCTGCTGCTGAGAGTCCCTTTCAGGGTTTTCAGATGCAGGCCTATTGTTAGGTACATGAGTAGATGTGGTTTCTTCTGGATTCCTGAGAAGGATCTTGCTAGTTTACTCAGTGCATTCCTGAGCAGGCAGTACTGGCCCCAGACTGTAGCTGACAGGGGCTGGAAGAAAGTAACAGGATTATTTAAAAGTTCACATCCAAGACTGAGGTCAACAGTCCTGCTTCGGGGGACACAGATAGATGTGTCACTTTCTAGAACCCTAGTACTAATTTCAGACCACAGAGGAGAGAGATTTGAGCTGAGTTACAGAGCCATTTTAAGACTTTTATTTTGAGTGAAGTCTGTGGGACTGCCTGCAAAAGCATGAACAGTTGTCTCCCTCTGAGTTTCTGGGTGAGCAGGACTGGTTTCAGATTATAACTGAGAAGAGCTGGAACTGAGGCAATTTCTTGGTCTATGGAACAAACTTTGGCAAGCCTGCCCCCAGGGACTCAAAGAAGTATGTCTCTCCCTCTGGGTCCCTGTGCAAGCTGACCAGGCTGGGAGAAGCTGGGGCTCACTTATTATTATACTACTTCAGGTTCCACAGCTGGGATCAAGGTTGACAGATCTGTCAACCCAAGGCACAGTGGGTATGGCTTCTCCTAATTCACTTGGTGAATGGTTCTGATAGCAAGATCATGGTCAGTTGAGGCTATATGTGAGTCCACAGGGGTCCCATTTCCAAGTCTGGAGACTGGACCATATTCAATGAACTTGCTATCTAGGTGTGGATCTATCTTTCAAAATGGCTTTCTTAAGTCTTGGGTTCTGCTAGGTTTTCACAACCTCTTACCTAAATCCCGTAGCTCCCACAAAGGCCTTTTTGTAGATGGCTGCAGTTATTATTGCTGTGGAGATTTATAATCTGGAGGCCTCTTATTCTGCCATATTGCTATCTCTGCCTTTATTCTCTGTAATATTTCTGCCTAGCCAATATATATTTGTTATTTACTTCCACATAATGAATGTCCTAACATTTAGTATCTTTAAACCACAAATATTGTCTCTTAGTTTCTTTTGAGTAGGAATCTGGGTGTAGCTTAAGCTGGTTGGTTCTGGTTCTAGGTCTCTCATGATGATTCAATTAGACTGTGATAGGAACTATAGTCTTATCTGAAGGCTTACTTGGGGAAGGACCTGCCTCTACACTTATGCAAATGACTGTTGGCAGACATTACATAGAAGTAAACAATATTTTACATTTTATTGTAACACAGCCATAATTCTTAGTTTACATCTTGTCTATAACTGTTTTCATGCTTCAGTAGCAGAACTGAATTACGGGGGTCTATTAATCATGTGTTCTTATTTTCTGTATTCTTGAGGTTCTGATATCTGAGGCCTTGCTGACTTGAGAGGGACAGCCCCTTCTGGGGTTAACTAAATCCAAGAGATAGTAAATGACTTAACTACAAGTATATCTTTGATATAAAAAGCAAACAAT
Organism: Marmota flaviventris; assembly: GCF_047511675.1. Classification (NCBI taxonomy): domain Eukaryota; kingdom Metazoa; phylum Chordata; class Mammalia; order Rodentia; family Sciuridae; genus Marmota; species Marmota flaviventris. The sequence continues at coordinate 24,667,945 of NC_092510.1, read as the reverse complement.
CTAGAGTCCTTTCCTTGAACTCTATGCTCTGGGACACTTATCTCTGCCCTATACAAGTCAGAGCCAGTTATAGACAAACAGGGACCACTCAGACATTCCAGAACCCACCGAAGTTATTCAAGCAGTCCAATCTTAAGCTTGAATATCATGTTTCCCTTCCTTCATACATTCTTTTCCTTGAAAACCACAATAAAGGGTTTTGTCTGCAGTTCCCTCCTCTCTCTCTGCCCACTCATATCTACATGGAACTTCCTCATATTGATTTATGTAGCATGCTATGCCTCTTCTTTTTCTGTTAAAAATATCTGCTTGGGAATATAATCTTTAGGAGATCATCCGACTGTACAGTTTCTTTCCCTCTTGAAGCTCCGGTCTGAGCTATGATATCACCACAAGGTGCCATGGAAATGATTATGATGGCACAAACAAGGGATTATGACTTCATGCCAGGAAGAAGCCATGGAAAGCCCATTATTTAAAAAAATGCATTAACTTTATAGCTTATCTTAAAATAATTGGGAAGAAAGTAATTTCAAGACAAAAAACCCTCTAGTTTATTTTCTCCAAATATTGTGTTTCAAAATAGTCTTTAACCTGATTTATAAGAATTTGTACCATTCAATCTATGATTTTTCTGAGTCAAACTTTGCCAAACTTTGAGGGACCTTTTATTCAACTTATTTAAACTCTGTCCATGTCTATAGACAGTGGGTGATAGAATCGTGAATGAGCCGATTTTGCCATTTCAGTCTTCTTAATGATAAATACCAATCTCTGTAGTCATACCAATCACAGGACAATCCCTAGAGATCATTAAGAGGGCAAAATAAATGGATTGAGAGAGCTGAATTTCACGTGTTTCATAAGTATACACAGCCTTCATCTAAAATAAATATCATAGCACTGAGTGACTCATATTAATTTGAATTCTGCAGCATAAAACATGATCTAAGAGTCAGCTTCCAGAATGGAAATGTTATTTATTACAGAGAGAAAATGCCACATGGAGAGTGATCCCCTAGGCTGGGATTCTGGGTTTAACTAGTCCTTAGCATCACTCTTTAACATTGGGCAACTCTTGGAACCTCCTAGTGTCTCTATTTCATGAGAACAGTGATGGTAATAGGAAAATCAGTACTACAATTGCTGCCCAGGGATCATATAAAAAAATAATGAGTGTCTATAGAACATTCAGAAGCCCTTAGACAAAATAAGAATGATAACTAAGAATATTTAAGATATTTAAAATTAGACTCCCATTTACGTTTTTTAAAGGTAATCTATGGAAGTCTGATTTATTCTTGAGAAATCCAAAGGTTGTAGAAAATAATCAATCTTGCTCCACTACACAATTTTAATAATCCAATTATCTTTATCAATTGTGAGACTGATTCTGACAAATAAGATGAATTTCTGTTTAAAATGAGGAACTCTAAAGGAAATTTTGTTAGGCAATAATGGTAAAATTGTAATTTATTTCTCTGTAAATATTATTGTTGAATAATAATATTATTATTAATATTATTAATATGACTGTTGAATAATAATAATAATATTATTATTATTCATCCTTCAGTATTCATATTTTAAAAATTCATCCAGTGAGTTCTTAGTGTGCATTTTTTGTTTTGTTCTGAGAAGCTGTTTTTTCTTCTAAATGCAGAATAACCCAATACATATGAGCAATATTTTTATAAAAATGTTGTCATATATCAATTGTTTTTAATGGTACTAGCAAAGGATGACCAGCCTAAACTCACTGTGTGGTTTTCTAGCAACCTGAGTCTTATTGAAACAGTATATTTAAACACTAGTGATATTTTAAGATCAAATAAATACCTATTTAAAAATCAGGATGCAGATACCTAATTAACATAAACTATTTCATACAAAAAAGTAACTTAAGAATTATATATAATCTAATCTGTGTATGTTTTGAATATTACTAAAAATTCCTTGTGAATTCTTACATATACTTATGCAGAGGGATGTCAAGAATTTTCTACTTTCGTTAAACAACCTCTGTTAAGGTTCATACCCAAAGAATAAATAGATACTCCCTAATCAGCAAAAATAAAGCTAATTTTCATTTTAGAAACTATAACAAATTTTTATCTTTCTACTTCTCAGGATCTTTTTAAAAACATGGTTGAGATGATGAATTTAGTGGAGCAACTATATATAACAATAATATACAGTATATACAAAAGTGAAAGAAACAATTTTGAATATTTCCAATTTAAAGAAATGTTAAAATTCCTTGAGGAGATATACAGGTGTTACCTGATTTAAACAATATATATGTAATGTATATGCATATCAAAACATCACTTGGAACTCCATAAATATGTACATTTTTATGTTTTTATGTAGCAGATAAAAATAAATTTAAGCTAAAAATTTTTTAGGAATAATGAATTTAAAAACACTTGACAATTGTAAATTCCTCCACAAATGCATTGTTGGTGGTATTATATTTCAAATTTCAAACCCTTTAAGAGACAAGACTATTGCTTTGTCCATTTGAGAAATATTCTTGCATTGCAGCTATGTAAAAATATTTTCTTCTTTTGGAAAGCAACCTCAAATCCCTTTACATGAACTGAAAAAAAGCACAACACATTTTCTTTGCACCTCAGATATCACAGATGGAAAACTGTCATTTTGCCTCACTATTTTCTATGCTAAAATGATTTTTTAAATGTGGCAAATGGCTAATCTATGCCTTAAGAAAATTTATGCTTTTAAATATTTTTGCTTGCAAGTCACTACTTGTGAATGAACAAATTTCTGTCCAGTGATCACTATTTCTTAATGAACTGAGTACCCAAATGTCAACAAAAGTTTATTTACAATTAAGCCCAGAAGTCTGTGTGATTCATTTATATAACACCTGTTCTTAAATAAGCCAATCTGTATTGTTCTCCATTTGATCAGACTGCTACCATATATTGATGAAAATCTTATATAACAACACACTCCATTTTCTGATATGTAAATCTAAAATATAGAATATAGGGCTAAAAATACCATTTTAATATTTCATGGTGATTTTAGAGTGACTATATGATAATTATTACCAATAACCATATAATCAATAAAACAAGTAATAATGAAGCTGACAATACCAACATCTACCTGCAAATAAGACCTCAATGTAAATTTTAAAAAAGAAAACTCTATTTCAGTTACTAGAATTTTTAAAATGTAATACTAGTAATACCGGCTTCTAGCTCTTCAGGAAATGCAGACAGACATCTTATTTCTAAAGGAAGCTGTTCCAGCCAGTTCTTTCTTATCACAGGATTTTGCTTTTCAGCATGTTCTACAGTTGTTCTTGAGGACTACAAGCAACAAAGGGAGGAGCACTGAGTCAGTCCCAAGCCACTTAGGGAATCATCCTGCATGAATATTTTCTTAGCTGATTAACTCAGATTTATAAATACCTTTTTTTGAGATCATGAGCTATTAAAGTTACCTTATATACCAGTTTTGACTATGCTTTGCTGGTCCTACTATCCTTAATTCTTGCTAGGTAAGTCTATGAAACTTATATTGCTCTCCATATTGTTTTAATAGTGATTTTTGCTAGCCCTAAAAAAAATGTGAAGTTGCAAAGTTATCTTCCTGACAATCCCCACCCCCAAAATAGAACAGGTGGAGGTTGAGTGGAGGAAAACCAAAAGTTTAGTTTTAAACATTTTAGCTTCTTGTAGGCATCCAGTTGATGAATACAATAGGCCATATAGAAACCGATTTGGAGCAACAAGAAGACAGAAGCTGAGACACATCAGTGTCCAAATTTTGATTTTTCCAGCATGTGAAAACTGACCTATGGGTTTTCAGAGTTTCATAGGTATCAGCAATGGAGTCTTGCATTCAAGTACCAAAATTGCTACTGCTATTAACAGTGTTTTTCCTAGCAAAAAAGCAATATGGATTGGATACTTCTGGAAAACATAAAAAAGTGAAAATTATTAAAAATAAAGATATAGAAGAAAATTAAGATAGTATAAAATATATAATGTCTCCAAATAAACAGTCCCTCATCAGTTGTACAAATCAATCTTGAGTCATTAAAGACTGCTCATATGTGATAGTGTTCTGGAATTCTGTGCTTCAGAATAGTTGCTGATATACAGTATAGATTTTACTTGCTTGTCCAAGGATGGGCTGATTGCAGGCACTTCAAAAATAACATCTGGGGACTTTTCTCTAACTGGTGGCCTTACCTAGGCAAAAGTTCATCACTGACTCATAATAGTCTCAGAGACCAGACTCTAGGAACCTGAATTCTTCTTGAAAGAATGGATTTCCCAGATATGATTGGGAATCTGCTCAAACTCCTCTGTGGAGACAGAAACCTGAAGGTTTTGAGACACTGATGATGTGTAAATCTGTGCCTCAGATTCTCTTTTCTTGTTGCTCCAAACTAGTCTCTAAATGACATTTTGTATTCATCAACTGGATGCCTACAAGAACCTAAAATGCTTAAAACTAAACTTTTAGTGATCCTCTATTCAACCTCTACCTATTCTAATAATAATAATGTGAGACGTTTTAGTATCATATAAATTACCTCAATTTTTCAAACTTCAGTATCTTTGTCTGGAAAATGGTGACCATGACTAATTGTATCTTTACAGAGGCTTATAAGTGTTTAATGGGGTAATGGATATAAAGAGCTGTGTTGTAAGGCCTGACAACAGGCTTAATATGTATTAGCTAGTGGATCTAGTGGTAGAGGTGGGTGATCTCCTCCCTTCTATTTTTGCCAAATAGCATATCATCTATTCATTTGTTCCTGAAGTAAGAATGTGAGGCCACATTTATAAGAATCCTGTTGTGGTTATCTCTATTTCTGGCATAGCAATTATCTGCTGTTTGTCAAGTGATTGGATTCATAAAAATTGCATTACTTGTTTTTTATACTGTATAGTCATTTATATTTGATATTAAGCTTCTTTTATGTCATCTGTTTATTTTTAGCTTCACAACATCTTGTATGGCAGGTAACACAGACATAGGCATCTTCATTCTCTAAAAAAGGATGATGATAGATTAAATGACTTATCTAAGCTCACATAACAATTAAATGGCAGATGTTAGAAATGACTTTTTGACTCTGAGTATATTGTGCTTTCCTCATTATGTTAAGAACACAACCATCTTTATGCCAATTATAATCTTGAAAATTTAATTCCCATTAGGTCTGTGAATAAGAACATGAGAATAAGCTGAGATGGAAATAATAGCCAGCATAGTTTCAGAAAGATATACTTAATAATTTCCCCAATAATGATTTTATCTAAGGTCAAAATGGTCTGTGATATTCCAAAAAGCTGGCTTGCCATAAAAACCAAGTTTTGTATAAAATACAAAGACTTGTCATTGTCTTCTAGGCTGGTGGCATATCTTCTTCAGAGCTCATATGAATTCCTTTAAGCTCGGAGAGCATGACCATATGATAGTTTTCACAACTGTGCAGACTATGTATATATTTATTGCTCACGAAGGAAACCAAACTGAGTGTGAGGTAGATCAGAGAATATAGTAATCTGCATCTGAATTTCCCATGTGAGCATGACATCCAGGTTTGGTGAGACTGCCCTGATTCTGTGTGATAGGAAATGATTTGTCCTGTGAAAAGCTGAAAGGGTTCAACCAAACCCCCAGGCACTCCCAACCAAGCACAGCAAGTATCAAGAAGCGTATTCTTTGAATCTTTCCATACAGGGAGTACCACATAACTTCACATTCTGGTACATGTGCACATTTCATTTTGGGTATGCAAGATGGATTAGAGGACAAGAGATAGTTCAAAATTTCCAGGGTTGGTAACATATACCTGGCACAGCTTCCCCTGATGACTGTACCCAAAATGAGGGAAGTATGCTGTCATTTTATGCTTGGGAATGCCATAGAAAATAAATGTTCCCTCAGGGAAGCTGCTGGTTATATAGCATAAGTTGGAAGACAGAAGCCTCTAGTAGAGTAGGCAAAAGACCACAGCCGCAGTCACAGTGGGGTGAATGATATCAGGGATGCAGACAAATTATAAGCTCTAAGTAATGGCCATGGGATGAAAACAGAAGCAATACAGTGGGAAGATGGAATAGAAAACAAAACCTATTTCTTCCTTTAGGAGGAAGGTTCGAAGGAAAATGAGCACAAACCATTTTAATGAATTGGTAGGACCCTATGAGAGCATATGTGTCCCCCTCCTTTCACTTTCAAATGATTTTCTTGTTGGAAGCACACAGAAAAAAAGAAAAAGATGAATGTGGAGGCTTTGGGGAATTTCCATTAATATGACAGATTGGATGCACCCAGGGTCCCATGATCTTATTTTTTGACAAGTTTCTATGAGACATGCAAGCATGTTGTCAGGTTACTCCTTTTAACAATGGAAAAGCATTTCTTTCCTTGCAAATGTCAGGCATATAGAAGTACATAGAGACCACTATCTTTTTCTAAAGCAAATCCTCCCCTCCCTGCTTGCTTTTCATTAGAGCAAAATTCTTGTGTATTTTGAAAGACTAAGGCTGACTGGAGGATAAGCCTGCTGATACATACATATGGAGCAATTTAGGCCACCCTGGTATCATCTTGTATTTGAAGTGCACATGTTTTGTTGATTGAAGGTAAATTAGAAGAGTACTATCCCTCCCCAAATAGTGCACTGTGGCTGTTCTCCGCACAGCCTTTTAATGATTATTATTGACACATATTTATATTTAATTATTTTGAAAACTTAAAAACTTTGTCAAGTAAAAGTGCTTCCCAATTTTAGAGCAACCTGAAATTTTCACTTTTTTTATTGCTTGTGAAATAGTCACATTTAAAAAGTGTTGCCAGTAATGAGAATTCAGAGTTTTTTTTGTTTGTTTTTTTTTATGGTTTCCTGGGGATTGTACATACTTTTTCACAACCCCAGGCATTTTTAGGAGGCTTTCTCTCATTTTTTGGATGTCAAAAGACAGCCTAGGTACAATACTTATTTTATGGGAAGAGAAGATGGGGAGTGAATCTAGACAGCAGTGGATCTAGACTCATCCACAGCCCAGAAAAGAAACAGTGGGAGACCTGGGTGCAGTGGTGCACACTTGTAATCCCAGCATCTCTGGAAGCTGAATCAGGATGATCTTGAGTTCAAAGCCAACCTCAGCAAAAGTGAGGTGCTAACCAACTGTCTCTAAAATACAAAATTGGACTGGAGATGTGGCTCAGTGGGCGAGTGCCCTGAGTTCAATCTCTGGTACCCACGTGCCCCCCGCCCCCGTGGGGAAGAATTGCTGACCAGAGAGGAAGGCTATCAAGCAAATTCTTTAAAACTCAATATTAGATAGCTTGAGACTTTGAGAGACTTGGACTTTGAATACTAGAACAGACAATAAGAACAAATTTCCTTCATCCTAAACCCTGACCAGGGTGGGGATGGGAGGAAGGGTAATAAAGAGAGAGGGAGATGAAAAGTCCATACACTTGCTTTCTTTATACAGTTGAAAAGAAAAGCTGTCCAAGTTAAAACAGGACAGGAGCAGCAGTGAATCTGCAGGACATCAGACACTTTAGCCCAAATTCTGGTCAGAATACTGTTCCAGCAGGGCATGGCTTTTGTAGAGTTTACAGCTTGCCAGCCTCCCTGGAAAAATGAAATCAATACATCTTCTCCCCACCTAAGACACTTAACAAAACCTCAGCAAACACCTCTGAAATGGGTGGTCACTGTGATCCATCTAGATGGAACTTGGAGGAATTCCTGCTAGCTGGAGGAAAGCCTGTCCTCCTCCCCACATACAAGGGGAGTGGGGCCAAGCTGACCTGACACCAAATCACTCCTGGTGGGTGATAACCTTGACCCAGTGCTCACCATAGCCTCTATAGGAGCATAGGCAAAGACAGGCCAACTGACACCCCACTGCACTCACAGTGATGTGTGAAAGTCCAGAGAGCTGCATCAGCTAGGGTAGAGACTTCTGTGCTATAGACTGCCCACAGAGAGCCTGCACTCATGGGCCCCACAGTAGCAGACAGCCATCAAATTCTTAGATAGGACTGCTACAAAAATGTCCCAGTGGAGGTGAGCAGGTATTCAGCAATTCACAACCACCAGCTCTAAGAGCCTAGATTAAGATGGGCCAAATGACACTACTGCAGTCCCAGGATCTATATCAGCCAGGTTGGAGACATCTGTACCATAGACCCTTGACAGACAGCCTGCATTCATAATCCCCATAATTGCAGACAGCCACCAACCTCTATACCATTATGTAGAGGCGCACTGGTGCTCAGCATTCCATAGCAGTTAACAACGTCCCTGAGTCCTGCATCCTGCAACCCTGCATTCAACAGAAACAGCAAGTAGACATAGCACCCTCCAAGCATGAAGACCCAGATCTCTGGGCTAACAAGGACTGAATAGTAATAAGTTATCACAACCAGGGAAATAACTCCTGCGCCTTAGCTCTAGAAGAATCCACAGCTGCAAGACCCAAAGTTGTCAGTTAACTCAATTTTCATTCAGATGCATGGATCTATGAAAGGTATTCCTGAGGATAACCCCAAGCCGCCAACAAAGCACCCTAGTGCATACACAACAGCAGTATACATAATATGGAAATCCAAACAAATATAAGGCATTTGAGAACTGCTAATAGGCAAGATTGAAAAAGATCATCTTAAAGACACCATAATAAAAAGCCTAATACATAGAACAGGGATAGAATTTTAAAAACCACAAGAGAAAATGGCAGTTCACATATATAGGTAAACCAATTAGACTTTCTATGAATTTCTCATCCTAGAGTAGCCAGAAGGACTTGAAATAATAAATACAAAGCCCTGAAAGATAATGGGTGCCAACAAGACTCTATATTTCAAAAAAATATCCATTAGAATCTAAGATAAAATGAAAACCTCCCATAAGCAGAAACTAAAAAATTCATATCCTTTAAGCTAGCACTACAAAACGTACTGAATAAAATATTTCACAAAGAAGAAATGAAAAAAATAAGTGTAAGATACAGTGTATAGATGAACCTCATTAGAAAAATAGTCAAAGGCAAATCAAGTCTGAATTAAGCATTAGAAAGAAATCGAACTGTCTGGAAATAAAAATCATCTCCCCATAATAACACAGAATATACATGGTCTAAACTCTGCAGTCAAAAGGTATAGATTGGCAGAATGGATTAAAAAACTAGACTCAACAATATATTGTTTACAAGAGACTCACTTAAAGGGTAAAGATATCCAAAGGGTAAAGATATCCACAGGTTAAAGGTGAAAGAATGGAAAAGCCTATATTATGCAAATTAAAACTGAAAGCAAATAGGGCACCTACTCTTCTATATGAAAAAGTAAACTTTAAATCAAAACTAATCAGAACAGAAAAATAATGTTCATTAATACTGCTTAAGGAAATCAACAACATATTTATAATAACTATAAATATTTACACCCAAAGCGCTGGTACACTTACATACATTAAAAAAAAAAAAAAAAACCCTGCTCAACATGAAGAATCAAGTGGACCTCAACACAGTAATACTGGGTGATTTCAACATACCTCTCTCACCAATAGATAGACCATCTGGACATAATCTAAGTAAAGACTATTCAAAACTAAAAATGCTATCAATCAAAAAAGAATATTTCATCCATCAACAACCTAATTCATTTTCTTCTAAGCTGCACATAGAACATCCTCTAAAACAGACCATATTTTAAGACACAGAGCAAGTCTTAGCAATTAAACAAGAAAAAGAAAGAAAATCCTTTGCATCCTATCTGATTATAATGGAATGAAATTTGAAATCAATATAAAAAATAAGAAAAACTTTTAACACCTTGAGATTAAATAATATGCTTTTGAATGAGGAATGGATCATAGAATAAATTGGGGGATTAATAAAAAATTCTTAGAAATCAATGAGAATAAAGATACAATATATTGAAATTTCTGGGACAGTATGAATACAGTTCTAAGAGGAAATATTATAGCACTGAGTGTCTACATAAAAAAAAAAATCCCAAATGAATAGTCTAATGTTACACCTTGAATTTCTAGAAGAGAGAGAACAAATTAACTCCAAAATCAACAGGAGACAGGGAATAATAGGTATCAAAGCCAAAATGAATGATATTGAGACTAAAAAAATATGAAGGGTCAATGCAACAAAGAGTTGGTTTTTTGAAAAGATAAACAAGATTGATAAGTACTCAGTCAAACTAACCAAAAGAGAGAGAAAACCCAATTCAATGAAATTGGAGGTGAGAAAGAAGATCTTATCACAGACACTTCTGAAATATAGAATATAATTAGAAATTTATTTGTAAATTTGGAAGTTATACTCCACCAAACTGGAAAATCTAGAAGATTTTGATGAATTTCTAGACACACATGACATAACCAAATTGAACATGGACATAGAGAACATAAATACAGTACTATCAAGCAATGAGATTAAAGTAGGAATCAAAAAGCTTTCCACAAAAGCAAATCCAAGAACCAAATGTATTCTTAGCCAAGTTCTACCAGGTCTTTAAAGAACTAATTCAAATTCTCAAATTATTCCATGAAATTGAAAGGTAGGGAGCATTCCCAAATTTATTCTTTGAAGCCAATATATACTTGATACAAAAATCATCAGGAAAAGAAAGCTATAGTCTGAAATAATATTTTATTAAGGATATTTGCATTTATATTTATAAACACAAATGCAAAAAAATTAACAAAATATTAGCAAACTATATTCAAAAACACATTAAGAATATAGTATACCATATGGAGTGGGTTTCATCCCAGGGATTCAAGATTGGCTCAACAGATGCAAATCAATAAATATAATTCACTACATAAGCAGAAATAAAGACAAGAATTGCATGATCATCTCAATACATGCAGGGAAAGTGTGACAAAATCTAGTGATCATTCATGTTAAAAACACTGGAGACAGTAGGAATAGAAGGAACTTACTTCAATATTATAAATGCTGTATATGACAAACCTAAGACAAATATCATATTTAATTGGGAATAAATGAAAACATTTCCTCTAAAATCAGGAATAAGACAAGGATCTCCACTCTCACCAATCCTATTCAATATAGTTCTTGAAATCCAAGGCAGAGCATTCAAGCAGGAAACTGAAGGGATACAAATAGGAATGGTAGAGGCCAGGTTATCCGTTTGCTGATGACATGATCCTTTATTAGAACAGAAAACTCTACCAAAAGATTTCAAGAGGTAATAAACAAATTTAGCAAAGTAACATGATACAAGATTAATATTAAAAAATAGATTTTCTATACTTTAATGATGAATCTGATGAGAATGAAATCAGGGAAAAGTGTCCTATTCTCAGTAATCTAAAAAATAAAAACTTGAGAAAAAATATAGTTGGGAAGTGAAAGACTGCCACAATAAAAATGATAGAACATTGAACAAAGAACAGGAAGAGAGACGAGGTAAAGGAAAGAGGAGTGCAGGGGACTGAAATGGAGCAAATTATATTCCATGCATGTATGATTATTCCAAAAGACCTTAGAAGATAAAAAAAACCTCCCATGTTACTGAATAGGCAAAATTAATATTGTCAAAATTGCCATCCTATAAAAGCACTATACAGAGTCAACGCAATCTCCATCAAAATGCCAATGACATGCTCCACAGAACTAGAAAAAAGTCCTATAATTCATTTGGAAGAATAAATGAACCAGAATATCCAAAGCTTTCCTGAGCAACAAGAGTGATGCTGGAGGCACCATAATGCCTGATCTCAAATGATAATACAGAGCTATAGTAATAAAAACAGCCATGAAGACCGGTGGAGTAGAATAGAAGACATAGAGGCAAACCCACATGGGTACAGTCATCTGATACTTGACAAAGGTGCCAAAAAATAAAGTCGGGAAGATGAGGATCCCATGAAAACTAAAGGGAGATCAGTGGAGTAGAGGAAGGGAAAAGAAAGGGAGAGAAGAGGGATGGAAAGAGGGAGGAAGTGAGGAATGAAACTGACCAAATTGTGTTATGTACGTATGTCAATGTACCATAGTGAATTTCACCTTTTTGTTTATGTATAAAGCATTGATTTTAAAAAATACATAGATAGAAGGAATACCAGGAAGAAGAACAGGAAGAGAGACCAGGTGAAGGAAAGAGGAAGTGCAAGGGACTGAGATGGAGCAAATTATATTCCATGCATGTATGATTATTCCAAAATGAGCCCCACTATTATGTAAAACTATAATGCACTAATAAAAGCTTAGTTTTTAGTCTATAACTTAGTTTAGCCTATAAATTAGCTTCATCCTATAAATCTGTGATTTTTTTTCACTGTTCCCCTAAGATAAAATATAAATTGGCTTAGAAAGGAGGAATCCTACAAAGTGCACTATACTTTGCCATATATTTATTAAATATATTGTCTTTATAACTGTCTTTCAATTATGAAATGAAATATAAATCTGTATATTAGTCAGATTGTACTGGGTAAGGCTGTGGTAACAAATAATCCCCAAACCTCTCTGGCTTATCACAACAAAGGTTTATTACTCACTCACAAGACACATTCCTCATGATTCAGCTCTCTTCTGATGTTTTCTTTGTGATATGCTTGATTCATTCTGGGATGTATCCAAGCTAAAGGGAGAGCCTTTACCTATTGGTACTATTCTCATGACATAGGAAAAAGAGCAAGAAATCAGACAAAAAACCTGATGCCCTTAACACTTCTGCTCTCCACCGACCACCTGCAACTTCTGCTCAATAACACTGGCTGGGATCCTTGGGGTGCCAGGTCTGATGTCAGTGAGGTGGAGTCAGAGGTCTCCCATGGAAGGCTCTGCAAATCATATGGCAACAAGCAGAGCATAAAATTCTCTTACAGAATCAAGTACAAATAGTTGAAAATAAAAATAAAAGCTACCATAGCCTCATGAAATAATAGATTATTTATTTTGATCCCTTTCCCTCTCTGTCTCTGTATATATGTGTGTGTGTGCATATATATATATATATATATATATATATATATATATATATATATATATAATTTATATAAATTTGCTCTTCTAATTAGTCCTAATGTATAAACAGAAGCAATATGCTTTATTGCCAATGTACCTTCAAATTATATTGTAAATGTTTATTAAATATTTATAGAGCCCTTACTTGGTGTGAAACATAAAATGCACATAGGAAAACAGAGCGTGGTTCTCACTAGTGTGGAGAAAGAAGACTTACAATCTAATAATTACAAGAAGCTATGTGGTTAACTGAAATCATTAGTTTTATAAGAGAAAAAGTTTAGGTCATTTGTTTTGCTAAGAGCAATGAGGAAAACTTCATAATACCTAGGCCTTGACAAATTTAAAGTTGGCCTTAAAAAATTAATAAAAAATTGTCAGGAAGACTAGAAGAGACAAGAACTTTTCAGGCACTAAGAATAACATGCACAAAGACATGAATATTCCTGTGTATTTTAGGAAGGAAAATTAAAAGAATTTCATGACTGTAAGATAGGAGCATCATCTAGAAAGACGATTGGGGCCAATGAGTAAAGGCATCATCCATTAAATGTGCTAAACCTTCTCCTTTGCCTATACTTCCTTCCACCACTACCCTAGAATCCTTTTTTATGCCTCTGTTCTACCCTAGCAAATTACCTCCTTCAGAACAGATCACAAAGTTTCATTTGTCTTCTACATTCCTGCTGTGCTTGACCATTGGGAAGTACTGACAAAAAGACAGAAGAACAAATGTGTGGGGTTTTACCCCCACCCTGCCCAGCCTAAATGAGAGGAAGAGAGAAAAATGGGACTCTGGAATATACTCCATAGCAATTTCTGATCAAGCAGAAAAATGCAGACAAAATTTAAATCAGCACCTCCACCATTCCTAGGGCCACTGCCATCAGCTACTGTCAGTAAGGCAGCTTTTGTTGCACAATAAACTAACACTCAAATATAGTGCCTTAAAGAAGCAGCAGTGCTTTCAGATAATGATCCTGTGAGATAATGCCTGCTCTTGGATGGGTTCACTCTAGCATAAGTGACAAGCTGTTGGGCCAGTGGGCAGCTAGATGATCTAGAATGGTCCTATTCACATAAACTGGTGGTTCCCTGGGTAAAAGGGGAACCATATCATTAGCTCTTCATGTGCTTACACTGTATCCAGCAGCAGCAGAATGAGCTTGGGGGCTTCTTTAAACCTTGGCTCGAACTCACACGATAATCTCCATATCACATTGGTCAAACAAAGCACCAGTTCATCCTGGATTCAAGGGTGAAGAGGTGCTACAAAAGGATGTTATTTTCCCCAGTTTACTGCAATTGAATGCATTAGCCTCACTTCTGTCCTGTCCCTAGATTAAAATTCAATTAAAATTCCAATCGTCTTTCAGTGTTCAAGGAAATTGAACTTTCTCTTTTCCTATTCCCATCCTCATCTGCTCTTCTATTATATTCTTGTCAGACAGAGGCCTTATCCCCATTTCTAAATGGAAATCCAGAGACAAAGTAAAGCATGAGTTTGTTTTTTTAGTAGTGGTTCCTACAAAGCTAAGATTTGAATTTTCAAGTTCTAACCGGCCAGATCCACACACAGGCAAAGTCTTCACTCCTCTGCTGTCAGTTTGGGTTTGCAAGTTAGTGGTCCAACATTTTAAGTTAAGAGTTCATGGATTTTCTTTTGAGACATAAAAAATAGGCTAAATTTGCATCACAGCTGCATTTATGTATAAATAGCCTGTTAGTAAAGTAATGTGGAAGGTGTGTGTGTGTGTGTGTGTGTGTGAGAGAGAGAGAGAGAGAGAGAGAGAGAGAGAGAGAGAGAGAGAGAGAGAGAGATGAAATGGAGTAGGGGGGAGAGGGGAGAGTCTACAAGGGGGCAGAGAGGGTTGAGTTGTGCTGGCTTGTGTCCAGGAAGGAGTAATAAATAAATCCAGAGAAAGCTAACTAATGAGAAACAAAAACAGAGAGATTTTTCAAAAGATACATCTGCACTACTTCCTGTGGGCAGCTGTCCAGCTGTGTGAGATGATGCTGGAAAAGCAATTGAAAATTCCCAAAGGTCTTCATCTAAATCCCTTTCATCCCAGGGTCTTCTGTCAGTCTTTACAACTCAGGAGCAGCTTCCATTGGCTACTTGCTGTTTGCTTCTGTTCATATGAATTTTTATCCTGTTGCAAGAACCCTGTCAGATGCAGAGCAAGCCACATTTACCTGTAACGGCCTTACACCAGCTTGTGATGCCTAATCTCTTTTATTGATCCTACTTGCTGGTTTCTGGAGACCATTGATTTTCCTGGCTGTCAGTTTGTGGCCTTGCCTCCTTAATGTTTATTTAGACCAGCCTCCATAAATTGCTTCTGGTACGGAGGGTGAGGGAGGCAGCAGGAGGTCAGGGGTGCGTGTATACCTGTCCATAAATATAAATCACAGCTTTTGTTCTCTGCCATTGTTTGTGAACACTGTTTGCGAGGTGAATAAAAAAACGGAAGTATTCCACTAAAACGTAGGGAAGCCATTATGAATTCCCCTGAGACTGTCTTTTTTTTTTTTTTATTGCAGTCTAGGTTTTCAATTTTCTGAATCCTAATGGCACCTCTTGTTGTCTACTCAAACATGTGATGTTTCTTTTTGTTAAAGTGGAGGAAGGAAAGAATGGAAGTGTTGCTTGTTTGCCAGCACAGAGCTGTACTTTGAATACAGGTGGGTTGGTTTCCCCTTCCCACCATTCAAATTGTCTTTTGTCAACACAAGCATATATACTCATAAATTTCAGTGTTCTGGGAAAAAAAGAAAAGAGAAAGACTTTTCTTGCTAGAGTCGACAGTACTTGGTTGAACAATTGAACGAGTGTGGCTCTTCACAATGAAGCTGCTAGAACTGTCTATTAGAGTCCACGCCATGGTGGAAAGCAACCCTGAAGGTGTCTGGAAGCCTGTGGTCAGCACTGTTCTAATGGGGAGTTGAAGCGGGTATCGTGGAGTGCCACTGTACCTGAAATGCCGTTGACAAGGCCTGTTGAACACAAGGCAAAATGGAAAATCGTCGCAAGCAGGTGGCTGCTCTGTTATAAATAATTCAAGGGCACGTCCTGCAAAATCCAAGGGAAAAGCCCCACAGCTCATTATAACAGTGAGTTGGTAGACTGCTAGATCCTTAAATCACTAGAAAATGTTTTGCAACAGCTAAAATTTTTTTCTCCTCTGCAGTAGTAGATATCATAGTCACTGTGAGGTGACAAGTGGTTCCCCCGAGGCCAGAAGGACAGCAATCAAGGTGGTGGGGGGAGCAGCCTGGGCAACTGCAATCTCTCTCTCTCTCCATTGATGCAGAAGCTACCAGTTCAGATTCAATGCCCGGAATAAATCATAAGGAAAAAGATAAGCCTCCTCAAGACAGGAAAACAAGTACCTTCCAGAAAATAGCATACGAAATAGTTTGTTGATTTAACAGCACTGGTTTTAATTTAGCTTTTGCATATTAGTTAATAGTCTGTCTATTCTATTTATCTATCCTAACTTCTACTTTCTTTCCTAATAAGACTTCTGTTAATTTTCTTACTTTGTTACGTATAGCTTTCATATGGACCCCATGATTTTATTCATTCTCTTTATACCTTTGAAATCCCTAAACTCTTTCACAAAATAATTCATTTAGATTATTACTGCCAATGGTTTTCCATTCCTCAGAAATCAGATAGCAGATTTAACCTATATTGTAATGGGAGAGATTCTTGTTTGGTGCCTGCAGTAAGGATAGACTCTTTTATATAGTTCTAACAAATAACCCCCCATGCCACAGGTCCTAACCAAAGACTTCCTTCTTTCTCAGAGAACCCATTGTGAATCTGGAGCACTCTTTAGGGGTTTCTATTTTACCAGTGGCTCAGATTCAAGCTCCTTCTAATTTGACATTAATACACTAAAATCATGGCTTCTCAAGTGGATAAAGATAAGAGTGTGGACTACCCACACTGGGTTTTATAGCTGGATCTGGATATAGAATACATTTCTACTTTAGAAAAGAATTCTTAGTATTTGATTATTTTTTCCTTGAAATAATTGTGTCCCTACCCCATCAAGTCTAAAATAGATAATCAGATTCATTAATGATTCACATATAAAAATTTTAGAATTGTAAAGTATTAGAAAAATTATTGGTTTCTGAATAGGGAAGGTTATTGAAGCATAATCAAAATACTACAGTTATAAGAGGAAAGACAGGTAGGTTTGATTATGCACAAAAATTTTAGAAATTTAATAGGTAGTCACTACAATTAAGGTTAAAAAATCGCATACATGAAGAAAACATGGACAATATAAAAATATTGCTTATATAAAAATAACTTACACATCAGTAAAAACTGAAGAAACTAAAATGCACAAAACCATAATTTATTTAGTCTAAAAATCTAAGAAATAGGAAAATAGGCATAGTATTTCTATCACTTAGGGTCATGCAAACTAAAACAGTAATGATATATAAATGTTTGATCAAAATTTTAAAACTAACATGTCTATGCCGGTTAAGATAGTATTTGAAAAGCATTAGAACATGCTATTGAAAGGAATAGAAATCAAAACTATCTTTTAAAAGTACTATTTGGTGGTGACAATCCAGATTTAAAATGTACATAACCATCAGACCCTCAGTTTCACCTCTGAGAATCTACTTCACTCTTTGTGTATGAATGATGTATGATGACACACAGTGGTCACAGCAGGACAAGTCATAGCCAGAAAAAAAATAAGTGAATAGAAAAAACCTATAGAAGTTGTTGAAAAATTATCCTGCCTCTAGACTAGAGTGGGCTATGCAGTACTAACCCATTTATAGAGATCCACTTGTGCCAATGTAATAGAATATTTATGAATATTACTAGATAACAAAATAAATGATTTAGAGAAAAACTCATGTAAAAATCCCATCTCGGAAAAAAAAAATCAGTAGAATAATTTGTGTATGGTAGTTTGTATGTGGGAAACTCTGAGAAATTCTAAATTGTTCTTGGGCCTGTCTGGCAGGGGACAGGTGGCTTTGCTGCTACTGCTGTTTCTGCTACAGCCACTGCCACTGCTGGCCAGAGTGAGCCAGGTGAGGCTCTGGGTGCTCTTCAAGTATCAGCTGATCTAATTCCTGCAGCACCTCTAGATGGTACTAGTCAACTTCATATTTTACAGATGAAGAAACTGAGGTCCTGAGAGCATTACAGCCTGACACTGGACAGGCAGAAAGTTTCAGTTTTAGTTTAGTTTAGTTTTACTGTTTTACTCTGTACCTCCCATTCACATCTCCACATAGCTGCTCAGAGTGATCATATTAAAATTGAAAGTCAGGTTTTATCACTTTTCTGCACACACCTCTCCCTTCCCCTCCCTTCAGAATGGAATCTAAGACATTTTCTGTGGATGCCTGTTCCTTCTTGATCTGTGGTCCCTCAAGCAGCCATGTTTGTCTTTCTCTTCACTGTTCTTTATGCTAATAGATCTCTTTATTTAGGCACTACTCAAATATATAACTTTCCGCAGGTTGGTCTTCTACCCCATTCCTTCTTGAACTCCTTATAAGGCTTATTAAATATTTATTTATATCTCTGCTACTCATCTATTTTCCCTCTGGTATAATTTAATTCAAAGAAGGTGTGGACATTGTTTTACATCTCTATACGAAATGCTTAGAAAGGCTATGTGGTATCTCCTAGGTGTTCACTACATATTTGTTGTATAAATGAGTGAATGTTTAAAGAAAAACAAAGGAATATTAAGGAGGGTTACTGAAAAAATTATGTGACAATTAAGAGCACTAAATAGCAAGAGAGTGAGTGTACATGTGAGTGTGTGCATGTATGTATGTGTTTATAAAGTGAAAGCACACTGGAAATTTTTTTAGCATGGGGATTTTTAGTAAGGTATAAGCAAAATACCAACTTCTATTTTAGCAATGAATTAGAATTAGTATAATCCATTTTGGGTCCTTTATTTTGACTCTAGTCAACCACAACAAAAAAAAAAAAGAAAAAGAAAAGAAAGATACAAAAAAGAAAGATACTACATTCTATAAAGAATGTAGTTCTGGAGCTGGGGATGTGGCTCAAGCGGTAACGCGTTCGCCTGGCATGTGCAGGGTACTGGGTTCGATCTTCAGCACCACATAAAATAAAAAATAAAGATGTTGTGTCCACCTAAAACTAAAATTTATATATATATATATATATATAAAGAATGTAGTTCTACTTCTAAAAGTCTACAGTTGCAGCACAAGGTACATATCTGTAATTCTAGCACTTTGGGAGGGTGAGGCAGGAGGATCACAAATTTGAGGCCAGCCTCAGCAACTTATTGAGACCCTGTCTCAAAATATAAAATAAAAATTGGGAAATAATCTTTTTTCCCCACTCACTTTCCCTTGATTCTATACCCACTGGCCTCATCTACCACATGTTCAGGAAAATTAAAAAACATATTACTAAAAAATGGACCATACTAGAGCAAAAAATAATAGATTAAATACCTATGAAGTAAATGATTTTCTGATCCTATTTAAAAATATAATCAATTTTAACAATGCATTCTTTTTCTTCCACAACACTGATTCTAACTCATCTATCTCCATTTTCTATCTATGTTCTTTCAGGTGCTACATGTGTCAATTATGATATAGCTAGGAATATGAAAGTCACTTTAGGTATTCCTGTTACAAATGGTTGGGATATAAGAGATGGGAGGCCTAGCTGACCTTTGAAAAATTTTAGAGTGAAAATTTGTGTGAAGCTACTATCGATACCCTCAGCCTGAATCTCTGAATCATGTGGTTCTCTTGGGTGTCTTCAGAAGCTTCAGAAATTCTCAAGAATCACTGGGAAATCCCCACCGACTATTTCAGTGTGTGGCAGCAAAAGGGTAGTTGTCAAGAGCTTACCAAGAAGCCCTCATGAATTACATCTTCCCACATGTCTGGATAGAACTGCTTTCAGAGAATAATGGTCTCTCTTTCCCTTCTGCCTCCTAAGACTTGATAAAGTGCCTCTCACTGGCAAATGCTATCATTCAGAGAGAGATTAGGGAAATGGCTGTTCCTGCTTCTCCTTTGTAAACAGAAGAAAACTTTGAAGGAGTTGTTGGAGATGCAGACCTGGCAATGGGTAGTCTGACACAGTCTTCAATTGCACACCGTTTTATGAGTGAGAGAGATTAGAACACCAACTAGTTACCTCTCTCTTGAAGCTCTCTCCAGGTATTAGAAGATTTGTAAATACCGTCACCATTTTTCTCTAAGTGTATATGCTTGTGTTTCTGTAGGAATTGGGCTTAAGTTGTAAACTAGCTAGCTACAATGATGATATTATTATTCTTACTACTTTGACCACATGCAATTTTTTTTTTAATCAGTTGAACTGATATTTTTAAATTGGGAAATTTCACCTGTAATTCCAGATTTGTGACTTTTTCTAAAGATTTATTAATCAGTCAACACTAGCCTCTATTCAGTATGATGTTTGGATTAAAATACCTGTTGCTGTGTTAAGCACAGTTTACACTACATTTCCACGGCTTCCCATCCCTCAGAATGTTCCTTGCACCTAATTCCCTGTGCTCATGGATATTTCTAACTCTCCAGGTCCTAGAGATTTAAGAAACTGCAACCCCTGGCAATTTTAAATTTGAGAGAGAAAGTAATCTAGTATTTTGTATAGTATTTTGTGTAGCCAAAATACCTTGTCAGGAAATGTTTTTATGAGTTATTAACTATGTCTGAATTGTGATTTTCCCCCAAATCACATTTCCTATGCATATTTTCACCTCATAAGTTAGTGATGTTTTCAACTTTTATAGACCTCTTCATGTTTCACAAAACAATTATTTTTATTTTACAGAAAATTTAAAATACTTTTTTTGGACAAACATTACCATGTACTCCATATTCTACAGTCCTGCTGACTTGTAGGATGAAGCAATTAGCTGCAAACATTGATCTGGTTGTTCCCACTCATTCTACTTGTGACTCATGGGACTTAAATATAGGAAAATTAAAATTACTATAGATAATTGACCTTTTGAGTCACTGAAAAATACACAAAAATATGACAGGTACATTTACATAAATGAAGACTTGTTATAACACGCATGTACCTTTTTTATGTCTGTTTTTTATTTAAACACAGGGTTGTATCCTACATACACACATATATAAATAAATTTCTGACTTTGTTCCCAAACTCCCCACATGACAAATATCAGTTCTGGGTGACAATAAACCACAAGTCACTTTGATGTTTTTGAACTTGAAAGAAAGATGTGGAAACAATGCAATCACATGGTAACTTGCTGTGAAAATCATACAAAATGGATTTTTGAGATAATTACTGAACCCAAAATAAACAAGGTCAAATTTCCACTTCAGCAGATGAGGCACAAATTAAACTTTGAGCTTTAGTTTTGAGATTGGGACCTGGTTGAAATTAGGTGAGGAAACACTTCATCACTAGAAATGATTATTGACTGTTCAGGTAATTTGGAAGCCTAAAGTTAGAGGATGGGAAATATACATAATCCAAAGTTCTTAAACTTTGTAAAGTCTTAAAAATAATGTTCAGCTGTCCAGCAATATGTAGAATGTCTGCCAACTATACAGTCTCCATGAATTCTGTGTTGGTTTGGCACTCAGTATAGAAAAATAATGTATCCGTTCCTTGTTTTCCACTTGTAGGTGACTACATTTGAGTATTCTCTATACAAGTCCTTGTTTTTTCCCCATGACTGACATTCAAATACCAGAAATGACAAGTTATTGGCTATTGCAGAGAATAAAAATTCATTTATGTCTATAAATATCCAAGAGTTGTTTAGTTAGGAGGAAACAGATGACCTAACAGAAGACTAAATCTTGGCAAGTTGACTTTCACTGGCTGAACCTTGCCAATTTCATTCTAGCCAGCTGGTTTCCTCTAATCTTCTCCTGTTCCTTCTGTTTGAGTGATTTCACAGGGGTTTTTTGTGCCACATGCATCCATCACTACCAACTCCAAACAAAGAGCATGCTGGGTGAGAACAAAGCACAGATGAGATGTCTGGGGGCTCACTCTTCCAGGGAGGAGGACCTGGAATCTCATCAAGAAATTCACACTCCATAACCGCACATTAGTGACAACACAGAAAATAAAACTTAAGAGGGGGCCCCCAATCCTTTATTCTTTTAGTCCAGTTAACTGGACGTCTTGGAAGCTCTCCAAATGACCTTTAGTTCAACCTAGATTATGTCATTCTTTTTCTGCTCAGAGAATCAGAGCAGAAGGGTGAGGAGTCCACAGAGAAGGAATTGCAGAGTGACAGGAAGCTTGCCCTGTTTGTAAAAGGCAGTGAATTAGTTTGAGTCAATTAAGTTTGTAATTTATTTTTTAATATTCCAAAAATGTTTTAAATATATACAAGATTTCCTTTAAATTTCATCTTAATGATATAATCAAGGGAGGGTTTGATTACAATTAAACTATTCCCTCTAAAGGTTCGAGTGCCTTGTCAAATACAGTTGGAAGTGTGAGACCCTTGGAGGGAGAAAGGGGAACAGGAGGGAATCCAGAGCAGGTGTGGAATGAAGTTGAACATCTGAAGAAAATCTGGAAGTGCTGTGAAGAATGTATAAATCCAATCCGGCCAGTGCTTGTTTCAATTCCTGACAGGGAGGGGCCAAAATGAGCACACAGAGAGAAAACAAAAACAGTTGCTTGATGGATGTTATACATTTAAGTTCTATAGTTAAATGAGAAGTTGATTTATCACAGTGTTCTTGCATCAGTGAGACGTCAGAGGCAAGGCACATGTGTGGCCTCATCAGAGGAGGAATTGTTTTTAAGAACCTCTGGCTTTGCAATCTGGAAATGACAAGAAAAACATGAGGCTAATGTTATTACTTCTGAGAACTTTCAAAGCAATTAATGCATGAAATTAAACATGTAAAGAAGTGAAGAAAGGGAGAAGTTCGAGTACAGTAAGCAAGTCTCTGGTAACTTGGAGAACAGAAATAGCTCTGTAAATGTTCTCAGGACTGGTTAGCTTCAGAGGCCAAACATTCTCACTTTGACTGTTAATACACACTAGGCTTTCCTATCTGGCACATTTGTTCCATATACCACAGATGGAGATTCTTCCAATATTTCAAGATTTTTCTTGGCTTTTGCAAGATGTTACTGCCTGGACTTTGTGATTTTAATCATTGTTCATTTTAGGAAATTAAATTTTCATCAATGAGTAAACAATCAGGCTAAGCCAAATTGTCAGTGTAGATGAAGCAACAAAAAATGTATCTTGAAACAAATATTTCTTAAAAAATGGATGAGTGACTTCAAAAATAATTAATCATGTAGTATTGAGTAATGTCATAATCTCTATTTTGTTTGCTTGAAAAATAAAACTAAAATGCCAATAGAATATACACAATGCACATCCATGTACAGTTACACCAATGCACTCAAACATGTATAAGTAATGATACTTGTGTGGATAGAGTTGAATATTAAAGGCAAAAGATGTGCCTATGTCTCCCTCTATACCCCATTCGTTATTTTTAGACTGAATATTTCACTAGTTTGAGTGCTTATGAACATTTGAATCAAGGTGAAGTCTGTGGGTGCCTTAGTGTATTACTATCATAAAAATACAATGAATTTGAATGCAGTTGAGTGATGTTTAAAATTTCAAATAAGTGACTATAAGCTCATAGTAAACTTTTTTGATATTTAGCACAATGAAACTACCTTTTAATATCCACAAATCCAATTATGAAGACTTCATCATATAGAAGTAATAGTGATCAGAGACATATGTTAGTACTACCATTACTAGTACACATTACAATTGTTCCTAGAAGCATTCTTCAATGGTCAAAGAAAAATAAATATCAAGTTATTCATAACACACCCAAGATGATTTGCAAAGTCAATCTTGAAACCTTTGTTATAATTGGATGAAACTCAATTCTAATGAGCAAGGAATAGAACCCTATCATCACTTAATTATTTGCAGCTTATTATAGTATTGTGCCAAAGTCAGCTCACACTAGTTCACCTGCAAAAGTAATTGTTAAAATTTTCATGAATTTTTAGAGATAGTTATTAAAATCTAAATAATACATTTAATCATAATGGCTTGTGCAATGAAATAAATTATGCTGCAACAAATAATAGGTGCTCAAAACATAACTTACAATTATTTAACTACATTTTACTATCATTTATACTCATAGGGTCTTTACATCTCTATACATTAATTGTGTTTACAACTATATGGTGGAAATATTACCTGATGTGCTACTGGCCATCTCTTCCTAACTCTGTGTTCAGTGAAATCCCATGTGTGTATTGAAATTCTCCACGGTGATAGTATTTTAATCAAGAAGAGAGCAAATTAGAACTTTTTACTTTTTATATTTTTGGAGATCAAATTTTCAAACATGTATCACATTTTTTTCTTCTTGAGAGTCCTCATTCACAATGTATAGAGACCCCTCTTCTCCTTTTCAATATCTTTGGGGGCTTTTAATTTTTGGAAGCTAAATTATTCACTTGGTATTAATTTATTCTTATTCTCTCTGTGTCTCTAGTGCCTTGAGTGCTGTATTACAGGAGAAATAATAAAGTGTGGGATGACAGAATAGCTTCTCTACACTAGATGAGGCGGTGAGAAGTCTTGCTTGTTCAAAAGTCATTTTCTGCCTCTCTTCTGTTTGCAATGCCCAGAGGTTGTTGTGAGTGAAAGTTATGTTTTCACTGTTGGAAAACTGGTTGACAAAATCACTTCAGGCCCCTGCTGTTTACAATACATACTCTGACAAATACGCTGGTTAAGAAAAGAATTATTTCCAACTTACTCCCTTTGGCAGGTAACAGCAAAGACAAAAGTTGGCATATGTGTGCCTTTGTAGTTCTGTGCTTGAGTTTTATTTATTTGCTCTTAGTGGTAATGCAAAGCTAGAAATGGATTCATCTGCATTTTCTTTAGGTCTTAATACAAGGCATCTAAATAAATTACTTGATTATCAACAAAGTTAAAGAATATATAAAACATGGCACTCTGGGTCATGAGTGGATTTGCTTCCCTTGCCTAACTTACAAAATACATGCCAGTTGTTCTTAATAATCAACAAAAGAAATTCTGGCTGATTTTGGCAGGAAAAAAAAATTTAAATGACTGAGTTGTTCTCAGAATCACCAGGTTTCTAATCAAGAACCAACCAAAAGGCTGCAAAGCCAGTAAAAGGAAACAAAAAGTAAACTAAAAACACCCCATATGCACAACCATGTGCTATTTGCTATTGCTTTCACTGTTGAAACCTTGAGCACTGAACTGGATGATAGGACTAGTACTGCTACATCATCCTTGCTAACTACCTCAGTGACTGGAAAAGTCCATTGTGTTCCTTGCCTCTTTAAATGGTTTGATCCTAATTGCAGATCTGGAATGGTGCATTTAGTCAATATATTCTAACAAATGTTCAATAATGATTGTAAAAGAAGCTAGGAAATCTATCATCTGGTTTCAGCAACTATAGTAGGAGATCTCTGCTATAAGGTAACTTTCTCCTCAATTCATAGGTAGTAGATATACTGAGTGGTCTTCTTAATATTGTTTTAGTTTGGATCTGGAATGTTCCCAGAGGCCCATGTGTAAAAGGCTTGAGCCCCACTATGGTATGTCTGAAAATATTAGAATCTTTAAGTGATAGGGGACTCATGGAAGGTCTTTAGGTTTTTTTTTTTTTTTTTTTTTTTTTTTTTTGAGGGGGTGGGTTTCCTCTAAAAGGGATAGTGGACCCAAATCTCTTCCCCTTTCTCTTTTTTTGCTCCCTTGCCATAAGTTGAGCTGCTTTGCTCAGCCACTGCACTTCTGCCATGATGTGCTACCTTATTATAGGAATAAGGCAATGGGGCCAACTAATGATGGAGCAAAATCTTTATAACTGTCAGGCAAAATAAATCTTTCCTATTTATAAGTTGCTTATACTGTATATTTTTGTAGTAATGACAAGCTAAACATTTATCTTATATGAAGAAATTCTGATCATTTCAATCTTGACCTTTTATATACCTACTATTTTGTTCCCATATGGCATATGGTAGAAACAAATTCCAAGAGCCCTGGAGACATTGCACCTGTATGTCCTGCACCTAAGTCATGTTTTTAATCTTGAGAAGAAAGAGCAATGTTCTAGCATGCATAGAACATATGCTAATCAGCTGCACTCTTCAGGCACAAATGAGGATAATGTGTTCATTGTTTAGACACTGGAATTGTTCATTACAAAATGACACAGTGTTTGCCAATTTTGTCTTCATTATAAATGTAAATATTAACTGGCGATATGCAAAAGAATACAAAAAGTCAACAGCAATTAATTGGCTTCTGCAGTAATTAGCAACTGTAAGGCAAACACTTAGGAGCCGTTGTAATCGTCTGCATTAGGAATACACCTCCTGTACAGATCTAATTAGCAATTTAAATAGTTCAGAAATTATATGCCTCTTGCCTTTACACTCCCTGAAGTACTGTTCATTAATGGGGGAAAAAATTGCTAGTAAATGTCATTTGCATTGTCTTGTGTTAAGGGCTCTACATCAAAGACTCCGTTATTGCCTCATACTGAATAATTCTGAGCTGTGGCTTGTGGACCAATACAGCTGTAATTAGGCAATGATGCCTTTGTAAACATGAGGCACATAAACCGGCAGCTTATTTTGCTGTGAGATATCTTCTTCATGATTTATGCACTAAATAAGAAGAAAACTACAACAGGGATATAGCTAAAAACATAAAGATTGAAACTGAGAAATATCCACTCTTCATGGGCCACTAATGTAATGGTAAAACTTAACATCTAAGAGACTATTCTCAAAATATGTAATTTTTAGCAATGAAGCTAATCAAGGCCTTAATATGTCTGACTGGAGATACTGATATGGGAAACATTATGGTTTAAGGACTACCTTGATGATAAAGTGGTCTTTTTATATTTGTTCCATGTATTGAGAATTACATATAGTACATTTCACAATGAAAGTCTAAAATAACTCAGAGGTGTGCTGCATTACAGAAATGCCTCTGTCTGACCCTAGATCAGAGTTACCAAAACTCTGATTTTTGGCATTCATAGTTCCTGGTAAGTAGATTGCATCGTTCTATTGTGGATCACAACTTTCAGTTTAAAAACAGTGGGGAATAAAATTGCTGGTTGATATTGTGGCATCTCAGAAAATATTTAAATTCAGTTAAGAGCTCTAAATTTTTTAATCAATGACTGGGATAAAAGGGAAGGGAGATATCTCTTCAAATTGTTGACTGTAAATTTTAGAGAGATGATCAGAAAACTGAGTTGATATTCAAAGTGATATCAACTTGCTGAGATAATGAATTAGAACACCAAGTATTGTTGAAATACAATTAGGGTTAATGAACACACCAGTATTTGGTTCCAGAATAGAAGATATGAACAAAAGTGATCATCTTTTAAAAAATATGTGAGCCTTGTCAAATCTACAGTGTGACCTGCCTGACAAAAGAAGATAACAATTTTGAGATAGATTAATGGAAATATTATATACATAGGAAGTTGGATAATAATCTCATTGGATTTTACTCTGGCTAGATAGTACACTGTGATCAAATTTGGCGCCATGTTTTAATAAGGATGGAAATCAGTTGGAAAATGTCAAAGAAAGTCAAGCAGGATGGAACATCTAAATCCATGTTTCATGAGAAATAGTTGAAAAAATATGTGATGCTGCATGTTAAAAGAAAAGACTTCTCTGATATTTTCAAGGCTTCAGTATAGAATGCTCAGAGAATTATTCTACATGGCCTCACAAGATAAATCTGAGATTCCTACAGAAATATTGTTGATGATTTTAGCTTAACAAAGAAAATTTAAAACAACAGAGTTGTTATACAGAAGAAGAGATTGGCTTTTAGATTAGATTCTCCTGCTGTAACTACTCATTAGCAAAATCCTGCACTGTTATAACACAGTGTTTAGATTTTACAATGGTCTCCAAATATGATAAAGCAAATGTAGGGAGGAATGCTCATTGCCACCTATTGGTGAAAACAGAGAACTAAAAAGGATGAAAAATCATTTGTTTATCTTGAAATCAGAATCTACGAACAAACAAATAATAATTAGTGCTTATTTTAATAATTGTAAATTAAAATATGTGAGTGGGAGTTATGTTTATTCTACATAAATGTCATTTCAATAGGAAAGACGACTTTAAAATTAAAATAAATATAAATATTAAGAAAGAACATTTATGTGATACTTTAAAGAGTATGATCCATTATAATAAGAAACAAAATTATTAATAACATAGGCATCAACTTTTAAAAAATAAATCAGGAGGGCTAGGGGTTGTAGCTCAGTGGTAGAGTGCTTGCCTAGAATGTGTGAGGCACTAGGTTCAATTCTAGTTCAATAAAGGTCCAGCAACAACTAAAAAAAAAAATTAAAAAAGAAATAAAATAGGAGTAATTGCTATGATGTGTTTGTATACTTCATGAGAATCTCATTGTTTGCTTGTTTATAATATCTTTAAATAATAAAATTTTAAGCTAAAATATTTAGGAGTCATCAAAAGATTTCATAAGATGAACGATGACAGTACTAAAATTTGATTTCATATTACACAGTCAGTTGGTAATGTATAAAGCAAACAAGCTTTGTGTTTACAATTAAATACAAACTACAAGGTTTGCTTGTTGTAACCATGAGTTTGGCAGTGGAGATGATCTTTGGGATTTAGCTGTGGGGTATGTTAAATTATGGTATTAATGGATTACACTTTTTTGAAGGTACAATCGAAATATATGAACATCTCTCATAAATCCATCTTTCATCTCTTCTGTTATTAACACTTCAGCAAACACTATATGCCAGGACATGGATGACCATGGGAAATATAGGCCTTCTCAAGGATTGTGGTCTAATTGGGAGGTGGGGTAAGAGTGAGTATATACTTGGGAAAATAAAGAAACAGAATTATTTCAGTTAAATGCAAGTGTTATAAAGAAAATAATGCACAGGCATTCAGAGAGAGAATGGTAGAACTGAAGAATTTTGTGATGGGTGGTATGGGAAGACCTCTTTTTCAAAAGATAGCATTTAAAAAGAATGGATTATGAGGAACCATCTGTGCAAAACAATCTGGGAGAACAGCATCCTATTTAGAGTAAAGAGTTGATGTGTAGGCTTCAAGTTGACAAGGAACTAGTGTTCAAATATTTTGAGTGAAAAACAGAAATGTGTGTCCAGAATATGAAGAAAGGAAAAGTGGTACAGGAAGGGTTTAGGGAGATACAGACAGTAGCTAGCTCATGTAAACTCTTTTGGGTCAGGTTAGAGAACTTCTATTTTATTCTTAGGGCAACAGGAAGCCGTTGGTGAGGCTTAAACTGGCCAAGGGTGGGCTGAATTTGTCAGCAATCTGCTTTGATAATAAAGTTTCATTGACATGCAGCTACACACATTTGTTTACATCTAAGGATCATCTGTAGTCACTTTCTTGTTAGATGGGCAGAGTTGAATATTTTCTACAAAGACCAGATGGCCCACTGTGTTAAGTCAGCTTTGTGTTGCTGTGACTAATATACCTAACAAGAAAAAGTTAGAGGAAGAAAATCTGTTTTTTTTTTTTTTCCTTTTGGCTTATAGTTTCAGAGGTTCAGTCCATGGTCAGCTGATTCCATAGCTCTGGGGATAAGACAGAGCATGGTAGAAGGGAGTGGCAGGGAAAAGTTGTTCAGTTCATGACAACCAGGAGGCAGAGGGAACGTGGAAAGTGAGCAAACTATGTTCATCAAGAACAAAATATAAATCCCAAAGGCACACCCCCAGTGACCTACTTCTGGTAGGCACATCTTACCTGCCCATACTCACCACCCACTAGAATAGGGCTTTCAAATTATGAATCCTTCAAATGGATTCATCCACTGATCAGGTTACATCTCTCATAATCTAATTACATCACCTCTGAACATTCCTGCATTGCCTCATACATGGGTTTTCGGGGCACACTTCAAAACCAAACCACAATATCCCTACTACCGAAAATTTTACTATGAACCGCTATACAAAAAAAAAAAAATAGTGTATCTATCAATGAGCCCAGGAATCATAGTTTTTGTACATTTGGGGTCACATGGTCTGTAAGGGGAATATTGAAAAGATGTTAGAAGGCTATTACTATAATCTTGAAAAAGTATGACTGTGCTATAGACTAGGCTGGTCATGGGTTGCGTGCTTAGGCTTTAGATTTTTTTTCAGGATTAAAACAAAACAAACAAAACACTCTCTCACAAAAGGCACACGCTAAACATCAATGACCACATCTTTCAACTGAGTCAGGGCAGGGTTGGAGTTTACAGTCACACTCCATCGAGAGATATCAATACCATAGTGGAAGAAAATACCATCATGACCATTCATCTAAATAATACTTTTCATCTTTTCAAATTAAAACTATATCCATTAGATAATAACTGCATAGCCCCTTCTCCCCAGGGCCTGCCAACCACCATTCTCCTTTCCATCCCCATGAATTTGATTACTCTAGGTACCACATCTGAATAGAATCATACAGTATTTGTCCTTTTGTGATTTGCTTTCTTAATGTCCTTAGGTTTATCCATGTTGAAACCTGTTATCAAAATTTCTTTCATTTTTAGGGTTGAACAATAATCTGTCATCTGTATATACAGCATTTTTCTTATCATTTATCTGCTGATGAGCACTAGATTTGGTTTCACTTTTAAGCTATTGTGAATAATGCTGCTGTGAATGTGGATGTACATGAGCCCTTACTTTCAATTCTTTGGGGTATATACTTAGAAGTGGAATTTCTGGATTATATGGTGTTTTAGTCAGCTTTTATGCTGCTGTGATTAAAAGACCTGACCAGAACAATTTTAGAGGAGGAATAGTTTATTTGGGGGTCTCACAGTTTCAGTGGACTCCATGCATAGGCTTCATTCCTCAGAGATCCAGATGAGGTAGGAACAACATGGTGGAAGAGTGTGGCAGAGGGAAGCAGCTTATATGATGATCAGAAAGCAGAGAGACAGAGAGGTCTCTTGCCCCAGTCTGGCTGGGCAAAATAACCGGGGGGTGACAAGCAACTTGTGAAGATGGATACAGTGGGAGCTGCTTTATTGCAGGACAGTAGAGGTATATATACTTAACTAATTACACACAGCTTAACTTAATTATCATCATCTAGATACAGCAGTCAGTCATTAAGGAATCCTCATCATCTAAATGGCTCGCTGGCATTGCTTCACAAACCACTCCTTCTGGCAAAGTGCCAGGTGCCATCTTGACTTGATTTCAGCCCTCAACATCTCCTCCTTTTTGTTTAATTAAACAACAAGTATGTGGCTTAGGGACTGTGCCTGTCTTAGGTTGTCCAATACTACATATGGTCCTTACCCGTCATTGGATGGTCTGACCTCAAATCATCAGCCTCCTGTCTTAGGTTGGTACCATTGTAATTGGATCTTACCCGTCTTTGACTACCGGCCCAGCATTATTTAGCCATACTTGTGGATAACAACCATAGTGGTTTTTACACAAACACCATAAATAACCTGCCACAAGCAGAAAGGGGAGGACACAAAATGCCACGACACCAAGCCAACTGATGGCTCCTTTTGGAAAAATTGTACCACCGATGACACGATCAGCAAAGATACCGTGGCACTACCACAATTCACTGCACCAACAGATAGTTCACAATGCATACAAGTGATACATAGTCCAGGCAAGTTCTGCAAGCTGTTCAAAGCAGAGGAATCTATTAATATGTCCATTTCCTCCCAAAGTAATTCGACTCCTTGATTGAGCATCACTTGTTGAGTTACATTATTTATTGATGCATCAGTTTATACAGTTTGTGTGATAGCTATTGCAGAACCTGTAGTAGCAGCAGCAGAAACAGCAACAGCTGTGATGATGGTAACTGTAATTCCGAAGTCTCGTTTGGTTCTCAGCAATACTGGAAATCCCTCCACCCTAGTCCTCACCGGCACTGGGACAACTCTGGCAATGATGGCTAAAGAAAATCGTGTAGCATTCCAGCAGGCACTAAGAAAACAATTTTCTGAACAATTTAGTACATTATCTCAAGTTTTTTACATTTGAAACAGGTCTCAATGGTGCTTATTATTCATTAGCCTCCAGGTGTGGGAGAACCATTACTGCAGATGTAAGGATCTTTTTGGTCTGTAGAAATCGCTTTAGTTAGTGTCTCTAGAATCCAAATCGGCTGCTGTTCTCCCTGTGGAAACACACAAACAGACCCCTGACTCCAGACAATCACTGGGTCAGGACCTTTAATGATAATAACTGTAAGCTGATGGAGTTGTGGTGAAAGCTGTAAATGCCATCACCATAAGTAAAAACTGGAGTTCAGCTGTTATGGATTTGAGATATTGCTAACCCTGCATTTATCCACAGGAATAGCGAGGAGTCCCCTGGCAGCACCTGCAGCAAATAGGGAAAAAACTGATGACTCATTAGTTATTGGCATTGGAAATGGCCAAACTTCAGGGACGCTGGATGCGTCTTCTGCCGCAGGCTGTAGCATCCCCAGGCAGCCCCAGAAGGCCCCGGGAAGTGTCCCGGACTCAAACTGCCACTGGGAACAGGGAGCAAGAGCCTGGAGACAATGCCTCCAGGTCAGGTCTGGGTTTGGGCTCCTGGGGGGGGGAGGGAAGGCTGGTGGCTGCTGCCGCTGCTTGGAAGTCCCTGCTGTGCTGTGACCAGCTTGCGCATGCAGCAGCTGCGTGCTGCTTCACGCACCCTCCGGGTAACGAAAAGTATTTAGTAGTAGACTGTTGCAACTCCTTCCTTGATAGTCCTTCCTCCTCTGAACTTTCTTCCTCTTTTTGACTAGAGTTCCTGGGCTTTTATCAACGTATGCCCTAACTGTTCTTGGTTTTACTGGGGTGCCTCCTTCCTTCAGCAATTTACTTAACACCCTTTCAGCTTGATTTCCACCAACTTCTGATATCATACTTCCCGTAACAAAGACAATACAACACACCAAGACAAAACAAGACAAAAACACACTGTATCAATCTTCTCCATTTTCTCGAAATGGCCATCCTTCCTCTCACCCTATCTGCTTCTAGGGATGAGCAGCTTTGCTCCCGTCCTATCTATTTCTAGGGACAGGCAGCTTTCCTTGTCACTTACCCCCTAGCGTTCTGGGGCTCCCTGTACGGGCCACCATCTGCCTCAGTCTGGCTGGGCAAAATAACCGGGGGGGGGTGGTGGTGGGTAACAAGCAACTTGTGAAGATTGATACAGCAGGAGCCGCTTTATTGCAGGACAGTAGAGGTATATATACTTAACTAATTACACACAGCTTAATTATCATCATCTAGATACAGCAGTCAGTCATTAAGGAATCCTCATCATCTTAATGGCTTGCTGGTGTTGCTTCACAAACAACTCCTTCTGGCAAAGTGCCAGGCGCCATCTTGACTTGATTTCAGCCCTCAACAGTCTATACTCACCAGATAAAAATATATACCCCAAAGTCATGCCCCTCAGTTCCCACCTCCTCCAGCCACACCTTACCACTTTGGTTACAACTCAGTTAATCCCTATCAGGGAATTAATTCACTAATTGGGTTAAGGTTCTCACAACCCAATCATTTCTCCTTTGAACTTTCTTTCATTGTCTTACATATGAGCTTTTGGGGAATACCTCACATCAAAACCATAACATATGGTAATACTGTTTTTATTTATTTGATGAACCACTAATTGTTTCCCTGAATGGCTGCACCTTTTTACATTCCCATCAGCAATGCATCAGGATTCCAGTTTTTCCACATCTTCAGCAACATTTAATAAGTTTTTTTTTGTCTATTTTTAAAAATAATTCTCATCTTAATGAATATGAAGTGGTATTTCCTCAATGGCTTGACTTGCATTTCCCTTATGATGACATTCAACATCTTTCCGTGTGCTTATTGGCCATCTCTATAGATCTTCTTTGGAGTAATGTCTATTCAATTCCTTTGTGTGTTTTTACTTGGTTTCTTTGGTTTGGTTGTTGCTGTTACAGATTTATAGTGTTTGTTTCTATATTCTTGGTATAAAAGCCTCAAAATTCATAATACCTTGTAGTCATGAGACAAACATTAGAAAAAACAAAATAAGCCAAATACCCCCACACCAAAAGAGTACATGACAAAGTCTCTTTTTGAATGGCAAGTAACTCATTCATGGGTCCCATGGATTTGAATGTGGACATACTTGGGTAGGACATTATTTAATCTAACACATGGAGTCTCTTTTTAGAGTTAAGATGTCACTATGTATGTAGGTTTTGAGCTATTTGCTGGGATTATTGTTGGCAAGTAGGGAAAGTCTACTTAAAAAAGGCAATAATAAAGAGAGGAGAGAGAAGAAAAGAGTAAAGGAAAGTGAATAGAAAGATAGAGGGAAATGTGATTACTTTATTAAAAGCACTACAAGAAATGTATTCTTTTGGATTTTCTAGTTAATTTTACTTTGGGGGGTGCCAGGGATTAAATTCAGAGACATTTGGCCACTAAACTACATCCCAAGCCCTATTTTGTATTTTATTTAGAGACAGGGTCCCACTGAGTTGCTTAGCGTCTCACAATTGCTGAGGCTGGCTTTGAACTTTCGATCCTCCTGCCTCAGCTTCCCAAGCAACTGGTATTACAGGTATGTGCCACCATGCCAGGCCTCAGTTTTACCATTTTGATTAAGTTCATTTGAATTGTGATAAATACTGGTGTTCACACACAATTTTCAGTGAAAGTTTAATAAATATTCTGGCCAACTAACAATTCATGTCTGAACAAAAACAGTAGACTTCTTCTAAGGGTTTCCAATGGTTTTTCATTTACCTGCCCTGAAAACTCTAACCAACTCTGTAATGACTGACTGACAGACCTATAATCATTTAGGAAGACTGAATAAAGACATTTAAATAGAGACACAAATTGTAGAATATCAAAGAAATAAGAGATATCAAAAAAGGAAGTGGGGGCCGGGGCATAGATCAGTTGATAGAGTGCTTTCCTCACATGCAAAAAGCCCTGGCTTCATTCGCTGCCACCACAAAAAGAAAAAAAAAAAAAAGTAAGTGGATCAGAGGCATATAAGTATGAGCTAAAACTGCAAAAGTCTTAGAAGAAAACATGGGAGTAAATCTCATCAACTTGGATTAGGCAACCATATTACATACATAACACAAAAGCATGAAAGACAAAATAGAAAATAGATAAATAAGACTTCATCAAAGTTAAAAACTTCTTGTTGCGAATGATGACATCAAGAATGTGAAAAAACAACTGACAGAAACTGACAGAATGAGAGACAATGTTTGAAAATTGTTTATACTATTAGGGTTTCATAATCAGACTACCTACAGAACACTTACAATTCAATAATTTAAAAAAATAACTGATCTAATTAAAAAAATGGGGCAGAGATTTCAACAGACATTTCTTTAGCAAGAATAAACAAATGACCAAAGACTATTCTAAAAGATGTTCAACATCATTAGTTATTATGGAAATACAAATCAAAACTGCAATGAAGTGTCACTTCATATACACTACAACAGAAAAATAAATAGCCAGTATTAGCAAAAATATGCAGAAATTAGAATTCTTATCCATTGCTACTGGGGATGTTATATGGTTTGTCCACTTCTGGGAAAATGTATAGCAGTTTTTTTTTTCTTTTTATTGGTTTTATTTTTAAAATACATAACACAGAATGCATCACAATTCTTTTCACATATATAGAAAAATTTTTCATATCTTTGTTTATAAAGTATGTTCATACCAATTCATGTCTTCATACATTTCCTTTGCATAATGATGTCCATCACATTCTTCCATTATTGCTAACTCCCTGTCCCCTCCCTTCCCTGTAGCAGTTTTTTTAAAAGGTTAATCATAATTTATCATTATGATAAATTATGATACAATGATTCCAGTCCTGGATACATAAATCTTAAACACCAATGTTCCTAACAGAATTAGTTGTGATAGACAAAAAGTGGAAATAGCCCAAATATCTATTAACTAGTGGATGAATGGATAAATCAAATGTAGTTTATTCATTCAATAGATTATTATTTAGCAATGAAAAGGAATAAGGTACTGTTGTATGACATAATATGGCTGAATTTTGCAAGTCTATGTGAAGTGAAAGAAGTGGGTTCAAAAGACCACAAAAGATATCATCCATATAAAGTATCAAATAGGCAAATCTATTTCAGAGACAGAAAGTAGATTAGTGGTTGCCTAGAGCAAGATGGGTGCACAGTGACTGCTAAATGAGTTCAAAGTTTCTTTTGGGGGGTGATAAAAAAGTTATCAACTTAGATGTTAGTTAAAGCACTATGCATATATTAAAACCTCAGAATTTTAAACTTTAAGAAGGTAAATTTTATGGCATGTGGATTATATCTCAATGAAAATATTTTCAAAAATAGTAAATAAAAGCAGTGATCTAGTGGAAGCCTTGAATAAATAAAGGTAGGGAAATAACATATAGGCAGAGAAATAGTCATCATCAGCAATATAAGGAAATAGAAGTGTAAGTCAAGCTGAAGCTGAATCATGTGAATGATGGTTGATAGACAGGGATTTCTGAGGGTCCACTGCTTGAGTTTCTGTTTTGGCATTAGAACTATTTTTCTCTACTGGGAAAAAGATGTTACCACTTCTCTAAGGTGAATTACAGGGCTTCAGTGAGAATTTACTATGTTTTGTGGTCTCCTCATAAACTAATAGTAAACTTTGATTATCTGAGTTAACTTGAACTTGTTTTATAACCAGAAAACATTATCCAAAGTGTATGTTGTGTCTTGTTCCTACTTTGAAGATAAAACTTTCTAGTTGGTTTTATCAGAATGTCACTGAGATAATAAATAAAAACTGTTTATTTGGACTTTTTTTTCTAATTTATTTGTTACAGAGTAACTTTATATAAAAATTAGTTGGGCAATTTAGCTTAATGTAAGAAAAGCTCAGTATAAAGTAAGTAATTTTTATTCTGTTTTAATTTCATCATTCAC
Source organism: Marmota flaviventris (assembly GCF_047511675.1). Lineage (NCBI taxonomy): Eukaryota > Metazoa > Chordata > Mammalia > Rodentia > Sciuridae > Marmota > Marmota flaviventris. The sequence continues at coordinate 24,630,817 of NC_092510.1, read as the reverse complement.
TCAAAAGAAAACCCATATTTTGAAATTATGAAATAATAAGTAAATGATTATATATCCATGAAACATTGTTTTTATGTAACATATAATCAAATTATAATACCAACCTAAAAATGTTGTGGTAAAATTAGATCACTCTCAATTTGCTGCTGTTAGCCCAATATGATACAAGTATATATTTTTTTATTTTCATTTGACCTATCAAGAGCAAAATCTGCATCAATAACTAAAAGGCGGGGGTAAAAACTGCTTTTTCACTTGACTCAGTAAAATTTACATTTCAGAATTTACATTACATTAAAATTCAAATGAAGGAAAAGATAATCTTTCCCTGTCTCTCTAAATGTCCAATAATAAGGAAATGGCTAAGCAAATTATAATATACTCATTCATAAAAATATTATGTAGACAATAAGACAATAATTATAGGAGACATGGGAAATGCAAGTAATCACAGGATAAGAAGCAAAAGGCAGAGAATAACATTGTATTCACTCTCTGATTATAGCAATACAAGAACCAAGTGTGCAAATGGGAAATGTGTAGAAAAGAAATAAAAATGAAGTTAATTGGGTTAGTGTAATGGGATCAGAGGTAGTTATCCTGTTGTCAAATTTTCTTTATGTTGGTCACATTGTTTTTTCAATTTAAGGGGAGAAACTAGGTACGAAGTCTTGATGCACCAATAAATATTTATGAGATATTATGTAAAAAGCAGAGAAGAAAAGTAAAATATCTAAGCAGGTTGGACTCTAGTACCAACTCCTTTTAAATAAGCAATTTCTGAAATAACAAAACAGGTTTTTTTGTTTGTTTTGTTGTTTTTTGAGCAAAAGATCCCAACAAAGAAAAATACCTGGGGAAAATATTTCTGCACATACAAACACTTGTGTTGTTTTATCACCATGAAAAAATGAGAAGAAAAGGTCCTTAAAATATTAACAACATGCTTCAAAATTATTCCTTTCCAACTGAGCTATAAGTTTCTCTGAAAAGAGCATAGGAAACATCTTTGCCACACAAAAGCTTGAGATAAGCTGTAGCATCCTCATGATTTACTAATAAATAGCCCATTTTAGGAAATTGTGTCTTTAAACTAGAACATTTTTACTTGGGGTGGGTAGACCCTGGGAAGACTTTCAGGAGGTGCGAAACCTTGCCCTAAGATCTGAAGTGATGCTCTTTGATGTCAGAAAAGATTTCCTTTAATTCAAGGATAGTCCTTGGGAAAGGAAAGATGTTTTGTGAGTGGAAAGGATGATGAGACCCCTGAAGGACTCCTATAGGCTGGGAATTTCATTGTCTGCAAGGTATGGATTCTTGCCCAAAATGAAAGTAATGCAGACTTCCTTTAAAAATATCTTTACCATATTCAAATAATTGAGAGAGTATTATTTGCTTACATTATTAGTGTAATTGCCCCAAATAATTTTTTCTGTGTGCTGTTCACTTTCCATGTACACGTGAAACCCTCAAATTTGAAAGCCAAACTCTTTGATCCAGAAATTTAGCACCCTTCTCCAGTCAGTGCCCCCACCCTGTCTGTGGTGATCAGCCATGATGCGGACTTACTATCTGATCATTAGCCTGAGTTTATCTGTTAGATGTCAGAGAAGGGGAAATCATGACAGGACTACTGAGTAATAAATACAGCAATGTTTGCCCTTTCAAAGGTGCTTTCATCAGGAAGGTTTAGCTCACATGCCAATCATTTATACATGATCAAAATGGTTGATAGAGGTGAGAAAACGTGTGGTTCCTTCACCCATGGCTAGGAGTTCAAGAGGTGAAGAAAGATGTGCTGTCCATTTATCTCATCAAGAAAATGAAGAGATAATGAGATACACCTTTATATTTCAAACTCCACAAAATATCCAGATTTTTATGCCAATAGAAACAAACCTTAAATTTTTGAGAAAGTGGTTTCTTTGAATTTTCTGATTTTATTTTCTAGAGTGACGGATTTATTTAGTTTTCTTTGGAATGTCTTGAGATATAGCATTATTATTCACATAATATGTGGAAAACTCATATACACAAGAGACAAAATGAAATGGTTTACCCTGATGTCACTTGGGAAACTTGGAGCTCCCGCATTTCCCCAGAAACATCTTTGTAGAAACACCAAAGTTCACAATATAGTACAGTATAAAGATCATTGGATTTGATGATTACGTTCTTCTAGCACATAGATAGCAGGATCATGTCACTCACTCTCATTTGTTTTACAAAATAATTCAGAAGTTTCTGCTACAAGTAAGTATGTTAGTAATCATCAAAATCAACTGTTAATGTAGTTTATTTGAAGTTGTCAAAAATGTTTTATTTTCAAGAACAGCTTAAATTGATTCATTAAGTGAAGAAGAATACTTGTTTTAATCCAAAAGAAGGCTAGAGAAAAAAACTGGTATGCTACTTTAAAATTGTATTTCTTTGAAAGAGGGAGAGGGAGGGAGGGAGAGAGAAGGAGGGAGGGAAGGATGAAGAAGAAGGAAGAGAAGGAGGAGGGGAGGAGGAGGAAGAGGGGAGAAGGAGGAGCAGGAAGAGGAGGAGGAGGAAGAAGAGGAGGAGGAGGAGCAGGAAGAGGAGGAGGAGGAAGAAGAGGAGGAGGAGGAGCAGGAAGAGGAGGAGGAAGAAGAGGAGGAGGAGGAGGAAGAAGAGGAGGAGGAGGAGGAAGAGGGGAGGAAGAGGAGGAGGAGTAGGAGGAGTAGAGGAAAGAGAAAAGATAGAAGTTAGGTCTCAAAATCATATAATTTATCTCCAAGTCTTTGAGATTGTTTTTCTATTAGCTTTTGCTTATGTTCAACTCTTGAATATTTTCTCTCAAAATATAAGTTCTTCAGAGTGCTACCTATCTTGTGCAGTCATTTAGCATATTGCTCTCTCTTTTATTTTCCACAAAGATGCCTCAGAAGTGGGTTCTGATACCCTCATATTATAATCCGGGTTCATTGGAAAGCAGCATGTTATACTGAGACAACCCAGATGGCAAGGTGAATATCATTTCTGAGCGATTGTCTGCTCTAAATATGTAGTTTTCTCTCTGTTAGAGATAAGGAACAAGAAACCAATTGAAGCATCTCAAGGGAATGTTTTCATATTGAACTCCCTTTCACTTCTCCATCTCTCTGTTCCTAGGCAAATTAAAATGCAGTCTAATTTATCTCAATCTTTAGAAATGAAGTTTACTCTATCTGCCCCTATGACTGGGTAAAGATTTTCCTTCACATGATTTCATTCAAAGTGAATTTTTTCAATTTTTCTTATTTCTTGGTAGTTTTACTTGTCTGGTTAAAAATAATTGATAAGAAACACTTTAATAATATTTCTTTATTTTAATGCAAGCACTCATAGACAGGAAAGAAAACCATAATGTTAAAATACTTTTTAGCCTTTTCCAGTCAAAGAAAAGAAGAAAAATAGTTGTTTAGAAGGAAAAATAGTATACCCCCCCACACATAAATGAAGTATTTCATATTATAAGATAATTAAAATAAACTTTGGATTTGGTAAAATTTGTTGGCCAAAATTTCAAAATTTCTAGAGATTCTAGGTGGACACATATTTCCTGGGTATTAAAAAGCAAAAAAGAACTATGTTTAAGTTAAGCACAGTGGCACACACCTGTAATCCCAGCTGCTAGGGAGACTAAGGCAGGAGGATCACAAGTTCAAAGCCATCTTCAGCATCTTAGCCATGCCCTGAGCAATTTAGTGTGAACTTGCCTCAAAATAAAATATAAAAATATCTGGGGATGTGGGTAGGTATATAAGCACTCCTTGGTTCAATCCCTGATATCAAAAAGAAAAAAAAAAAAAACGAAAAGTATGTTTAGATAGAAGCAAAACTTGTTGATGATTGAATATAAATTTGAGAAATTGTCTTTGATAATTAAACAAATTTTAAGCCTTTAGTAAAGGTTTACTGATGAGGCAGAAGCTTCTTGATTTTCCCTTCTGAAATAAGAGGACATCTCTTCTTTGCTCAGTAATTACTCTGACTAGCACCAAAAAATTATCCATTGGAAAACATTCAGAATATGTAATTGCATCTGGCTTGGTATTTTTGAATCAATAAAAGGTATTCTTCCATTCACTGAACCTAGAAATTTCCACATGCTTGGGTAATGATGCTTCAGAAATGTTAATTATCACTCTCCCACCTAGCCTAAAACTTTTCATGAGGTTTGGCCAAGAGAAAGGATACCCCCAATTCAACTATTATTGGGCTGTGATATTTTTCCAATGTGCACATCATTTAATTATATATGAAAAAGGTTTTTTTTTTTATTCAGCCAATGCAGTTTTGATAAAAACCTGCACATGAAGGTTGAGATGGGGAAATGAAAGGAATTCACTTGCTTTTTTTCACAAAGACAAATTCAAGAAGTTCAATCTCATCTGTTTTTACCAAATAGCTATAGAAGAGAATAAGAATTAAAGCAATTAAAGCAAATGAGATGCCATTGGTGTATATTCTCACATACTTCACATTATAGATAATATAGATATCACCAATGTAGTTCATATTTTTCACTGAAATTTAATTGATTTTTCATCAGAGAATAAGAGTAGTATGATGACCATCAATAATCCTTATAGGTGATTTTGACTCACTTCTCTCTCAGAGTTTATGATGCAATTTTTAGTTTTCAGATTGTTTTCAATTAGGTAATTATTTTGTTTAGAGAGGCATATATTACTTTCTGTATTATGAGTTTAATATGAATGATTAAGACAAAGTTTCTTTCAATGAAATAAAAAGTCCTAATCAATTAAAAATATAATCTTTTACTGTAACAATGCACATAGAAGGTTGTTGTTCTAAAAACTGAATTTTCAATATTTTCTCTTACTGTGTAAAACAAAATGGAGTCTTCTTTTTAAAGAATATTTTATATTACATTGACTCCATGCATTAGTGGCTTCATATGACACTTTTCCATGTCATTTTACTTAACCCTCTTTGGGAGACAGATAATTATCTTTCAAAAATATCTATATCCTAATTCTACAAACCAATGTGTATGTTATTTCATGTGACAAAATTAATTTTGTAATTGTGATTAAGTTAAGGATATTGGGGATATTATCAGGAATTATTTCAGTAGTCACAATACATCTTATAGTGGACCTTATAAAATAAAGGCAAGGATAAAATCAGAAGAGCATGGATGTATGCAAAAAGTAAACCTAAAATATTTTCAGGCATCCTTAAACCTATTTACTATTTTAGTAGTTATTCTAATGAGAAAAAAAGATTGCTGGTATAGTAGAAACTAACTGATAAACTTCCAGGAATGGTAACAAAGGATTCATTAAAATATTTTTTTTTACCAAAATATCACAGCATCCTTAGGAATGGAATAGTTGGGCATTCTGCAAATATCCTATTTGATTTCTATAACAGGTAAAACATCAGCAACAGAGAAAGAAGTCTGACTCCATCATCTTAATGCAGAATCACAGCCTCAGTTTCCACTCATAAGCAAATCCAACTATCTCAAACCCCTTGCTTGAAGAGGAGAGATCCTTGAGTTTTTGTTTGTTTGTTTGTTGTTTATTGTAGTACTGAGGATCAAACTCAGGAGCTTGCACATACTAAGAGAGAACTCTACCATGGAGATATACCACCAGCCCTTTTAAAATTTCCTTTTGAGAGCAGTCTTGCAAAGTTGCCCAGGTTAGTCCTGAACTTGTGATCTCCTGCTTCAGTTTCCCAAGTAGCTGGGGGTATAGGCATGTTCTACTTGGCCAAGCTAGGATAGATCTTCCTGATGAAGGGACTCTAAATGCTATGACAAGCCTATATTATATTTTAACTCTCATATCAAATATTTTTCTCCAAAACACACAACCACGGAGTGACTATTCATGTAGAAAAGAAAATAGCCAGAACTTGGCAATTATAAGATTTCATATCCTTTAATTGACACTAATTACTGAGAATTCAAAAAAGCTATTTTACTTTATCTGTCAAATTAGATTATAATGGAGGTCACTCAAGTTTGGGTCACAATTGGCCCAGTAAGTCCCTGAACCCAAATGGTGATTATTTGCCCACTTCCTAAGCATTTGATTAGAATAGATATATTTGACAACAGTGGAAATTCCCCAATCAGCAGTAATAGCAAGAAGGGCCATTAAGAAGTCTTGGTACATCCCATTCCCTCCCTACCAAGTTAGTGAAGTTTAAGCAATACCCCATATCTGGGGGAATTGCAAAGATTAGTGACCCCACCAAAGACAAAATAATTCACATACATATTTATCATGGCTTTTTGCCTATATAGAAGATGGGTGGATCTTTTTGCCACTATAGAAGATAAATAGATTATCACGATCTTAGAGAGTGACTCCATATGTAGCCACTGTTCTAGATGTAGCATTTTTCCTAAAGTAAATCATTCATGGACCCTAGATTGTAGCATGTGGCTAATTGACCTGAACATTACTTTGCTTTCAGTACCAATTTTCAAGGTTCATAGGGAAGAGATCATTTTATCTGACAAAGTCAACATAGAACCTTCACAGTCTTCCCTCAAGGCTATGTTAATTGTCCTACTCTCTGCTATAATACAATCCTACTCAGCTGATATCTTGATAATCTTGAGGTTAGAATGTCACATAGCTCAATATGTCATTGACATTAAAATCTTTGGACTTGATTAATAGGGAACATTGGATATTTTAAATGCCTTTGTGAGCAAGTTAAAGACATACTCCAGGAAAATTCAGTAAAGTTTTAGATTTTGGTAGTCTGAATCATATCACCATATCCCTTCAGTGGAAAAGACAAGTTGATGTGCTTTACATGCCTATCACTATAAAAGAAACACAACACTTTATGAACCCTTTGGCCCAAAAACCATTTTACACATTTTTACATACGAATATTATTGTGAAATTGAGTTCAGCAAGAGACCGAGCATCACCCAGAAGGTTGGAGAATTCAGGTTTATTTCACTGGCAGATGGAGATGAGCTAGTGCTCTGAAGTTCTGGGCCCTAGGCTAAGATTACATGAGGCTTTTATAGGAAATTTGACATCATTTCTTAACTATTACAAAATTGATGGGTTTTAATTCTTGGTCTATGAGACCAAAGACCATGCACAGGAATTCTTGCCATAAGCAGTTCACAGGTTTAGAACAAAGACGTGCTAGTGATGTCCTGAAGTGGCCTTCTCCACAATCAGCAGTTCCTCAAGATAACTGTAGGCTACATCCCTAAAGGCTGTATAAAAAAAGAAAACCTATCATAGAAATATTACAATTTAAACACTCTTACAGAGACCAGTAATTAAATAACAGCCTAGAAAGACCAAAGATGTATAGTAATATTTCCCTCTTAGATGACTCACGTACTAAGTAACACATGTGGCTGCCATATTCCAGTAGAAACAAAGTGAAAGTTCTGCAACAAGTCTAATCTGTGCTCCTGCTCATAGATGAACTAATAAATGTAATAATATATGAATTGTCTGTAATTATAGATAGAGCTGCAACATGGAGTCTTACAAGTCTCTTACATGGCATAGACTATCTAAGATGTTAAGAATCAATGCATGCCTCCTTCTGAAGATATAGGTCTCTTTTAGCAAGAGCTTCTGGTTTACTTGTGAGCCTATATGTGGAATGAATATTTAATTGGGCAATATCATGTAACAGTGGAATTTCAGCTACTTATTAGAAACAGTGTTATCTGAACCACTATGCCACTCTGAGGAGAAATTTATCACATTGCAGTGGTATATAATAAACCAGTCTCCATAAAGTCCAAGGAGCATTAGTAAGTTGCATGAACAGATGATCCAGACCCCTTTGACAATAATTCTTGTGTTGTTTCTTCTCTTTAAACTTCAACTACATTCTCATGATGCATTTTTGTGCCCAGTTAACTGGACAGTCAAAACCTCAAACCAGGTTTTAAGGTGATTTTGCATAATTTTATGGCAACAACATTAGGTGGATGGAAACAGAGTTTCAGCCCTACTTGATTTTGTCCCTGAACAACAGTGGGGATAGGAAATTCCCCAAATGGGCAGAACTTCAAGCACACATTTGGCTTTTAACTTTGGTTCAATTGAGAAATACTTAGAAATCATAGTGAGCACTTGCTAATTGTTTGGAACTATGAAATCAGAGATTTGAAAGATACAGGATTGGAAGATGGTGGAAAATGGTTCAGAGGAAGGGTTAAACGGACAAAACTCTTGAAATGAGCAAAGTGCGAAAACGTGTATCACATGTATGCTTACTGTCTGTTTTCAGGGAGACTAAAATGACATGTTCTCTGGGTGTTAGTCTCTTCTTCAGTTGATCTATTGGGTCCATGTACAAATTGGCTGGTGGGCATGAGGATGAAGGCTATATCTACATGGACTTTTCTCACTAAGTCTAATCTGGCTACTGATATTGCTGTATGCTTAAACTTCCAAAAATAAAGACTTATATGGAACAGTGGTATAAACTTTATTCCAACTGGTTCCTTCCCTCACGGAAGAGGCAATGATTTATTCACACAGAAATAGAAATGATTCCAGAAGAAAAGAAAGTTGAACATGGTTTCTCTTAATTAGTTCTGGATTATTTACAATTAGTTTTCTGAACTGATTAAAGACGTTGCTTCGATTTGTGTAGGGAACACTAATATGCCTGTGGCAAACAGTAGTAAAATGGTTCTCTGTCATAGTTTAGTAAATTAGCTTTTTAAAAATATTTCATGGACATTTAAATTGAAACAGTTATTCTGTTTCAGAATACAGCAATATATATTTGGACTTTTCTTTTGACCCATCCAGGATCTTTGAATTGATATAGCAACTTAATCATTAGCATTTATTTTGCATATTTTAGGTACAGAAAGAAAACTAATAGTTATGTTTATTAATAAATAATACAAAATTCTTCTTTTTAATTGAAAGTTGTGCTTCCTTGGGGTTTTCAACCCTTTCTTTTTGTCCTATGTAAGTTTTTACCCTAGTGACTTAGAAGAAATAATCTTATTTTGAATTCTACTTGTAGCTATTTTAAATTTGATAATACATTAGAATCTACTTTTTTCTTAAGTATTAACAAAATAATTTAATAATAAACACTGATTAATCTTAACTTTCAATTTTAGAACATATTTATTTTTCCTTACAAAAATCACTGTGAATTCTCATGACCTTGAATCATCAAGATAAAATTGAATTATGCTAATTCAATCTGTTTAAGGAGGTAAAGATTTTCATTCAAAAATGTTATCAGAATAATTGGAATGAAAACAAAATTTTGGAGCTGAAAAGTCACCTTTGTGTAATATCACATTCTGGGATAATGATGAAAAACCAGACACATTAATAAACTTCCCACATCTATGTAACTTGCATTTTCTTAGCAAAAAAATAAAAAAAAATTCTGAAGTCCTTGAATGTTTTCCATTAGCAGCACCAGTGAATTCCATGAAATTTTTGATGAAATGTGGAGAATGTTTTATACTTTTAAAGCACTGGATTTGACTAAAAGCTCTAAGTGTGATAAGGTAGGCTTTCAGGGTGAACCTTCGACTTGGCTAAGGCAGCCCATGCAGACTGAGTATGTCTCTTGACCTCTTGGTGACTCTGTGGCCTCGTTTACAAACTGAACTTTATGTTGCCACAGTGCTGGGACTATGATGATGTAATTAGCTCCAGAGCTTTCCAGGGAGCCTTCCAACCAGAATAAGAAAGATGTCTGGTGCAAGAATCAAACTATCAGAAAACAATGAGAAGGAAAAATATCAACTTTTCTTGCAAAATTAGCTTACATATTTTATTATAAGTTAAACTGGAATGCAAACGTGGATAGTGATCTTCAACTACTTCAGTCAGTGGTAGGGCAATTACATTTTTTTTCCAAATATAAAGCAGGATGGACATGCATCCTTCAAAATGATTTCTTAGAAATACTGGATTTGCCCAGAGTCTTTGAACCAAAGCATTAATATATGCATGGAGAAAAGGGTTATCAGAGGTTTTAGACCCGTTTTCAACTACCTGTTGTAAAAAAGCTGAAAACAGCTGGAATGGGGACTGAACTATTTTCATTCTATATAGGAACTTTAATTTCTATTGGAATTGGTTTACCTGCAAGCCAGTTTCTTAACAAATTTTGAAGGTTTCTTTTCATTTATATTACAAGAAGACTTTAAAATTCCAGAATTAATATTGTGCTTTGTGAACAGCCTTCTGAGAGCATGAAGAACTGTGACAGCTCTCTCTTTTCTGCCTAGAAACTAATAGAAAACTCTAAAGGCTGAGCAGAAAAATAAAGAATGAAGGCTGGATTAGACTTTAGTGAGCAGGGCATTTAAAAAGTGAATAAAACTGTAATTTATAAGCCGCACATGACTAGTTGGTAAGACTATTTAAATAAACTAGCCCCAGCTTCTTGTAGGCCCAGTGACACCCTCCAGCTTCCAGCAGTTTGAGACTTTTGTCGTTTTTGAAAAGTTTTGTTGCAAAAATAATTCCAATTGCTTTGTAAAAGCAAGATTTTAAAACAACAAAATAAAAACCTTGAGATGTAAGCTCTTACAATAAAATATTTTAAAATATCTTATTTCTTTGATTAAAAAAAAAAAGAGTAAACTCAAAGTATCTTGTTGTAAGACCAAGAGAAAAGCTGATACAAGACATAGACACTCATGTTCTACTGCAGATGATATGTTCTACCTGGTAGGGGTGCTAATTTTCTTTATCTGGAGTGCCTAGTGCTTTGGGCATTAGGAACCCATAGGATAATCCTTTACCTCCAAGTAATAGCAATTTAGCCAAAGTGGTCATCTTATGGATTTCCATTAGAGCATTGCAGAATTCAAATTCATTTTAGTGCTATGGTCAGAGAAAGGAAGGGGAGAATTGCTTTAGTGTTCAGCACATTTTGAATAGGGTCTAAGTTTCTCCAGTAAACCTGCCAGTAGACCAACATCCAGTGAACACCTAATTGAAGTAATGTGAGAGCAATGCAAAAAGAAAAACTGTGAACCAGAAAGAAAGAAAACCCTATTGTAGTTTCCTATAGTCATCCTCAAAGATAAAATAATTTAGTGGAATAGTATACATTAAGCTTGCCAAATAAACCAAATTAGCCTATTTTTATGTTTCTTTTCTTCTGGGCTTTGAGAGGAAAGCTCATATTGACTCTAGTCTCATATAGTCTAGTGCATAGCATGTGGGGAGTGTGTATAGGAGTAGGTAGAGTTAGATATCTGTTCTATATAGCCACTGTGTCCCAAGGGATCCCAGCATATTCTCTGCCCAGACTGGAAATTTGCACTAGGTAAAGGACATTTTATGAAATACTCCATTTTAAGATTGCTTTATGCATGAGACATAACTGAAAAGGGTCCAAGCAGAGTCTCATAGACTTGTTATCACTTCTGTTGATCAATAAGAGATGTTCTTATGGGGAGGTCCCCTCTTAACACAACAGGAAGGACGACTGTAAGATCTCTCTCTGTTTTATTTTATTTTTTTTTAGTTTGAATATCCATATATATATTTTTACATACATATTCCTACATATGATTATATACATTCATATATATAACAGTAACCAAATTCCTGCCCATGCACTTTCATATATACTCAGTTACATAATCATAAACATTATTAAAACAAGTTATAAACATCCATCTCAAAAGAAAAATAATTATATACAAATTTATATTCATTTAAAGATTTTCATGTATATTTTTACATGTATATTCATATTTGTATTCCTATATATGTATAAAAAAGTTCAATCCTCAAACTAACCCTGTTTTTCTACATTAGTACTATATCTACCAATACACCACAGAGAAAATTTTATACATATAAATAATAACATATTACATGAATGTACCTATGCATTGGGGATATAAATTCACACACACACACAAAAGGTTATATATATATATATATATATATATATATATATATATATATACTTATTTCCATAGGCATAATCCAGAATTCACATATAACAGTACTGCTTACCTTAAAAAATATAAATGTATTTTATATATATATATATATATATATATATATATATATATATATAAATTTTGAGATATATTACTTCTATATTCATACTTATATATTGATATATATGGGCCAAAAGTAACTCGCACCCAAAACCAAAGCCATAACTCAGAACTAAACCTAACCCTACCTGTAATTATGAGCCTTTTAAACAAAAATTATAAATATTACATTGAATATCCATATATATTTTCACATATATATTTATATATTTATATACATTTCACATATATATGTATATTTATATACTTTCATGTATTATATATGTATGTACCTTAATGACAACCAAAATCCTACCCATGGATTTTCATATATATTTAGATACATAATGATATCCTATATCTTACCAAAATTATAAACATTTATCTCAAAAGAAAAATAACTATATATAAATCCATATTCATTTAAATATTTTCAGGTATATTTTTAGTACATATTCATATTTGTATTCATATATATGGATAAAAGTGTTCAAACCCAGTATTATTGTATTTTGGTCTATTTGATTCTTGAAATTGAGAAGGGTTTGTTTGATGTACATAGATGCTCCATTGTTTGCAGCATAAGTATTTATGATCGTTGTGTCTTGTTGATGTATAATTCCCTTAAGCAGTATGAAATGTCCTTTGTCCCTTCTGATTAACTTTGGCTTGAAGTCTACTTTATATGGTATTAGGATAGAAATTCCTGCTTGTTTACATGATTCATGTGAGTGATATGTTTTACCTTCAGTGTGTGGATATTTTTGCCTATGAGGAGAGTATCTTGGAGATAGTATATGTGTATATATATATATATATATATATATATATATATATATCCCATCTGCCTGTCTATGTCTTTTCATTGATGAATTTAGGCCATTAATGTTTAAGGTTGTTATTGAGATATGATTTGTGTTCCTGGTCATTTTGGTTTATTTCTAGTTTTTACTTTAGTTTCTCCTTTGATTGACTATTCCTTTAGTGTAGTTCCTCCCTTTGCTGGTTTTCACTTTTTTTTTTCACTTAATCTTCATGGAATATTTTGTTGAGAATATTCTGAAGTGCAGACTTTCTGGTTGCAAATTCTTTTAATTTTTGTTTATTGTGTAAGGCTTTTATTTCATCTTCAAATCTAAATCTTAATTTTACTGGATATAGGATTCTTGGTTGGCATCCATTTTCTTTCAGAGATTGGTGTATGTTATTATTTCATAGCTTTGAGGGTCAGGGGTGAGAAATCGACTAAGATCCACACTGGTTTCTCCCTAAATATAATCTAATGGTTTTTTCTCTCAGCCTTCAAAATTCTATCCTTATTCTTTATGCAAGACATTTTCATTTTAATGTGAACTTGATTTAGGTCTGTTTTAATTTTGCATATTGGGGTCCTGTAAGGCTCTTGTATTTGATTTTCCATTTCATTTTTTAGATTTGGGGGATTTTCTGATATTATTTCATTGAAAAGATTGTGTATTCACTTGATTTGTATTTCTGTGCTTTCATCTATCCCAGTAAATCTTAAATTTGGTCTTTTCACATTATTCCATAATTCTCAGAAGTTCTGTTTATGATTTCTTAATATCGTCTCTCAATTGTCAACTCTATTTTCAAGATTATGTATCTTGTCTTCATTGCCTGAGTTTCTGTCTTGCAAGTGGTCTGATCTGTTGGTTAAGCTTTCTATTGAATTTTTAATTTAGTTTATTGTTTCCTTCATTTCAAGGATTTCTGCTTGTTTATTTTTCCAGAATCTCTATATCTTTATTCAAGTGATCTTTTACTACCTGCATTTGCTTTCTTACATAATCCTTCACTTCACAGATCAGTTTAACTATCTGAGTCTAAACTCCTTTTTTTGACATTTCTTCCACTGTGGTGTCAATAGATTCTGTTATTGTAATATCTTGGTTTGCTTGAGGCAATTTGTTCCCTTACTTTATTATGTAGTTTGTGTATCTGCCCATCTAACAGTATGGATCTGAGACAGTAAAGATTCTACCCTGTGGACTTATAGTATCCCCTGAAGTTGTCCAGTACCTCACTGTTTAGGGGGTGACAAATAATAACTACCAATGCAAATAGTTTACAGCAAAAAACAAAATAGTTCCTACTATGACATCTACAATGTTAATTATCACAATAAACAGAAGTGGTCAGTTATTGCCTATAATAAAAAGAGCAAGTTTGCAAAAGGGTTTAGATTTTCAGATGGTGGACAGGGAGAGAACACAATTGTTACAGGATGTGATGATTATGAGAAAGGAGAAGAGAAGACAGAAGAAAAGATTAAGGGAAGAGTTAAAGAGAAAATGATAAATATTGGCTATTAGAAGAAAAGAGAGAATCAAGGGAAACAGGAAGAAGAAAAAGAAACACACACACACACACACACACACACACACACACACACACATAAAGCCAAAAGGAGAAAAAATCAAAAATAAAAGAATACAAAACAAAACTAAAATACACTAATCAAACACCCTATTTCTAACACACACACACACACACACACACACACACGAAAAATACAAATCCATGTAAAATAACTGGCTTCAGAAATGCTAGAGATGAGAAGAAAAAAAAAGAAAATTGTATAAATGTCCATATACCCTTAAGGTCACAAACAATGTGAAAGAATTTAAAAAGAAAAGAAAAAATCTTGATGAAAAGAGTTCTTTCCATTGGAGTTCAAAATATTCTCAGCTTCTCAGCAGTTTTAGGTGGGGCCTTCTGAAGTGTGATGCTCCACCCCTTGGATTCCTGGATTGAAAGAGGTAATCCTGTAGGTGGAGTTCTTAGAGGCAGGGTTTAGGCTTAGATGGGCTCCAGGCTCTTCACTGAATGCTAATTGGTCTGGAGATTTTAAGTTAGCATGTCTCTCCTCCAATGCCCAGTACTTGCTGGTCCAGGCTGGAAGTCTTCACCCCAGAGATCTCCCCTGGGTTCCACTCTTGTGATGGGGGAGCCAATTCTTAGTCCCCTACATCACCTGCAGACTCCACATTTCCTGGTCTTGAGTTAAGTCTCCAAATAATTTCTCCCACCTGACCCTTTCAAGTTATCAGCCAGATGCATCTCTCCCAACTGGTCCTACAAGTGGTTGGATAGAACCAGGTGTGTTTCTGTGACCAGTTGTCCCCTCTAAAAGCCTCTCTCCACATTTGATTTTCTCCTGGTCACTTAAGCACACTCTATGTTGTGCAGTGTGTGCTTACTGAGGCCTGTATTTCTGGCCAAACTCAGGCTTGCTAGGAATCAGATTCCTCTATTGCCAGCTGCTGGCTGCAGCTGCAAAATTGTCCCATCCTTTTTACTCTACATGCCATGTGGAGAGATGGCAGCTTCTCTCCCCACACTCGGCTTTTGGGAAGTGAGTCCTTTAGGTTTCTTGGGTAACATCCTTGTTCTCTAAATGCTCTGTATCTAGACACTCCTTGGGCCTCTAAAAAATGCAGACTCCTTTAAATCCCGTATTCCTCCATTATGCTCATGGAGGGACCTCTCTGGCTAGAGATTCTGCCCCATTTTGTCTTTATTTTATTATATCCAATGTTCTGTGTCTCTGGTCTGCTTTGAGTCTGCCCTTCCTTTTTTTTTGTTCAGCCACCTTATGAAGAAGCTGCCTGTCTGCTTTCTTAGTCTCATGCCACAAAGCAGCCAGGAACACGACCACCTCAATTCCACCATCATGGATCTGAATCTGTAAAATCACTTTGATGTTGACTTACAAGAAGACTCCAAGAGCTGACCTGCATCTCTGGTGGCATTGTCAAAGCTTTTTCTGAGGAGCTTGAAGATTTCTTGCTCAGGTTCCCTCCTGTCCACTTGATCCATCAATAGGGAATTCTCCAGGTCCAAAACTCTTAACCGTCTTCCTCCCCCGTGTCTCCCCAGATTCTCATGCATTTCCATAGTTTCTGAGAGACAAGGAAAACTGACCTTTGGTGAATGACAATTTATTTTTTTATTACTGTTTCATAGTTGGACTACTCTTGAAAACAAAAGTTATAAATCTGAGTCTCTTAATATATTGTTCTCTTATGATAAATCCTCTTGTGAAGTGATGAAATGTCTCATAACCTTATATAAGAAAGTATTGTGTACTATAAATTCAGCAGAAAAATATGCTTGTTAATTAAAAAATATTTTGTCTTGTTGTAATTATACCGATGCATTTGATGTATCTAAATGAATAAGGAATAGGGCATTTCCCACAAGGATCAAAGGGATCAGCATATGTGATAAAACATGCACTAGAAATCAGAAAGGGTAGGTTTTTGCTCTAGTGTACTCTTTTTACATCCTGGGCAAAATATTTAATGTCAACATATTCTAGGATCCTTGTTATGGTTCAGATGTGAGATGTCCCCCAAAAACTCACATGTGAGACAATCCAAGAAGATTCAGAGTAGAAATGATTTGAATGCAAGAGTCTTAACCTAATCAGTGAATTAAACCCTGATGGGATTACCTGAGTGGTAACTGGTGGCAGGTGGGATGTGGCTGGAGGAAGTGGTTCATTGGAGGCATGGCTATGGTGTATATATTTTGCATCTTGAGAATGAAGACTCTCTCTCTGCTTCCTGATGATGCAAGATGCTTCCCTCTGTCATAGTCTTCCATCATGATGTTCAGCCTCATCTTGAGGCCCTAAGAATGAAGCCAGCCTTCTCTGGACAAAACCTCTGAAACCATGAGCTCTCAAATAAACTTCTCTTCATTAAAGTTGTTCTGGTCAGATCATTTAGTCACAGCAGCAAAAAAGTTGACTAAAACAATCTTCCTCTTAAAAATGTGCATGAAGATACATCATGCAAATTATCTAAGAGGTAATACTGTACTGCGGTTATGGGAATTTAAAGTCAATCACACCAGTCTTGAATTTTATCTCTACTTCTTTCTAGCTGTGAAATTTGCTAAGCTGCTCAATCTTCCAAAATCCTAGTTTTCTCAACAGGGTTGTGATGAGGACTGAATGGAATCACCTATGTTTAGCATTTATAACTATCTCAGTCACATAACAAATTGCTCAATAATTATTATCTACTATAGCTACTACTGCCTTATTCCATGTGGATATCAAATGAGTTCATATGGGAGAAAAAAATGATAAACACTATAAGATTTCACAGATTCATTTTGTTTTTAGACATTTTTATTGTTTTCTTCCACAAAATAAATTACATACAATTAGTATGTTTAAAGAATCAGGTTTTAGCATTTGTTTTTTTCCCTTAAACATTACTCTGTGTCATCATTGTGCACATCACTATTATTAGTGCGGGGCAGGCTGAACTAAGTTGTCTGCAGGGCAGGCTGAATGAATGTTAGCTGCAGGATAACCCACACACTCAAACCCCCCTCTGTCTGGACCTTTATCACCTATTTGCATCAAGGCTGAACACTCAACCCCACTCAAGGCTGAACACTCCACCCCCACCCATCTGGTGCAACAGAAACCCACATCTAACCCCTGCCCTGTCTGCCTGAAGGCAGAAGATGACACCCTTAGCAACTACTGTATGATCCAATCACTGTGTGCCAACAAGGCAGCTTGCAGACCCAGAGACCTCATTAGATTTGGCTATAAAAACTCCCTCCTGCTGGGCCCCTCTCTCTTGCTTTCACTCTCCTCTTCTCTTCTCTTCTCTTCTCTTCTCTTCTCTTCTCTTCTCTTCTCTTCTCTTCTCTTCTTTCTCTTCTCTCTTCTCTTCTCTTCTCTTCTCTTCTCTCTCTCTCTCTCTCTCTCTCTCTCTCTCTCTCTCTCTCTCTCTCTCTCTCTTCTCCTCTTTGTCACTGCTACAATAAAGATCTCTTGGTCGCTCCGAGTGTTGTGGTCACTTTACTTTCAACTATGACATAAATGTCACTATAAATGTGACATTTGTCATCATGATTTCTAACTTGCATAGTCACTCTGATTATTTTTGTTTGTTTACTTTTTTATCTAATTATTGATTTATTCCAATTTGTTATACACAATGCAGAATGCAATTCATTTCATATTACACATATAGAGCACAAATTTTCAAGTCACTAATTGTACACAAAGTATTTTCACACCATTCGTGTCTTCATACATGTACTTAGGGTAATAATGTCTAACTCATTCCACCATCATTCCTACCTGCTTGCCCCTTTCTTTCCCCTCCCTCTCCTTTGCCCTATCTAAAGTTTCTCCATTCCTCTCATGTTTCCCCTCCATCACCTTTATGAGTCAGCATCCTCATATCAAAGAAAACATTCAGCCTTTGGTTTTGGGAGTTTGTCTTACTTCTCTTAGCATTATATTCTCCAACTCCATCCATTTACCTGCAAATGCCATGATTTTATTCTCTTTTAATGCTGAGTAATGTTTCATTGTGTATATATACCAAACTCTCCCTATCCATTCATCTACTGAAGGGCATATGAGGTGGTTCTACAATTTATCTATCGTGAATTGTGCTGCTATAAACATTGATGTGGCTGTGTCCCTGTACCATGCTATTTTTAAGTCCTTTGGGTATAAGCTGAGGAGTGGGATAGCTGGGTCAAATGGTGGTTTCATTTCAAGTTTCCAAGGAATCTCCATATTGCTTTCCAGATTGGTTGTACCAATTTGCAGTCCCACCAACAATGTATGAGTGTGTCTTTTTACCCACATCCTCACCAACACTTACTGTTGTTTTTATTGTTGATAGCTGCCCTTCTGACTGGAGTGAGATGAAATCTGAGAGTAGTTTTGATTTGAATTTCTCTAATTGCTAGAGATGTTGAACATTTTTTCATGTGTTTGCTGATTGATTGTATATCCTCTTCTGATCTTCTTCTGAGAGACATCTGTTCAGGTCCTTGGACCATTTATTAAATTTTTTTTGGTGTTAAGTTCTTTGAGTGCTTTATATGTCCTAGTGCTCTATCTGATGTGCTTGTGGTAAAGATTTGCTCCCATCCTGTAAGCTCTCTATTCACCTCACTGATTGTTTCTTTTGCTGAGAAGAAGCTTCTTAGTTTGAATCCATCCCATTTATTGATTCTTGATTTTAATTCTTGTGCTGTAGTAGTGTTATTAAGGAAGTTGGGGCCTAATCTGACATGATGGAGATTTGGGCCTACTTTTTCTTCCATTAGGTGCAGGGTTTCTTATTTAATTCCTAGGTTCTTGATCCACTTTGAGTTTTGTGCATGGTAAGAGATAGAATTTTAACTTCAGTTTGTTATATGTGGATTTCCAGTTTTCCCAACACCATTTGTTGAAGAGGTATCTTTTCTCCAATGAACATTTTTGGTGTCTTTGTCTAATATAACATAATTGTAATTTTGTAGGTTAGTCTCTGTGTATTCTATTCTGTTCCATTCATCTACAGGTCTATTTTGGTGTCAATACCATGCTGGTTTTGTTACTATTGCTCTGTAGTGTAGTTTAAGGTATGGAATAGTAATGCTACCATCTTTACTCTTCTTCCTAAGGATTGCTTTGGTTATTCTGGGTCTCTTATTTTTGCAGATGAATTTCACGATTGCTTTTTCTATTTCTATGAGGAATGTCATTGGGATTGTGATTGGGATTACATTGAATCTGTATAGTGCTTTTGGAAGTATTGGTCATTTTGACAATATTAAATCTGCCTATCCAAGAACAAGGTAGATCTTTCCATCTTCTAAGGTCTTCTTTATTTTATTTTATTTTTTGGCATTCTGTAGTTTTTATTGTACAGGTCTTTCATCTCTTTTGTTAAGTTGATTCCAAAGTATTTTTTAAACTATTGTAAATGAGGTGGTTTTTCTAGTTTCTCTTCCAGAGAATTTGTCATTGATGTACAGAAATGCCTTTGATTTATGGGTTTTGATTTTATATCCACATTACTGAATTTTTTATTAGTTCTGAGAGATTTCTAGTGGAATTTGGGTCTTCTAGCTATAGAATCACATTATCTGCAAATAGTGATAATTTAAGTTCTTCTTTTTCTATCCGTATACCTTTAATTTCTTCCATCACTGACCCCTAAGCAGTTAAACTGTCAAAGTTTAACAATTCAACTGTTGTTTTTTAGGGATGTCTCCTTTTTTTTAATCTCTGATGGCCACAACTATTCTGCTTCACTAGCCAACATCCATATAATGTAATATTGAAAATTGGATCATTGACTTGCTAGAGAATTGTGTATTAAGAAAGAACAGTAATTTCAAGGTAGAGAAAGATTAAGGACTTTTTAATGTGAGGGGTTTTGTCTGTTTGTTTTGGTAATTATCTAAATTTATTTAACTTTTTAATGGCTGATCCTAAATGAATGACATCAACATAATAGGATGTTTCAAGGGGATTCTTTACATGTCATTTTCCATTAGGTCATGAAGGAAATAGTTGGCAAAGATTGCCATATTTCAGAGAATGGAGCTAAATTCCATATGCTAAAAACATATTTTGTAATTCTTTCTTCTCTGAAGCTGATTCTGAGAGGGTAGTGATGATTTAAAGAGGAAATTCTCTGGTGGAAGATGTCATTGAGGGAGGGGAGAAAATTTCTTTATTTTTACCTTGGCTTTGGTAAGGGTTATTCTGGCACCAGTCCTGTAGAGCTTGGGGGAGCAGAGTGGATGATGGGGAGACTCATCCTGAAGAAAGGTGAAGGGTAAGAAAGCAGCTGCAGTAGGCTGAGCAAAGTAAAACATAGCACTTAAGAAGACTTGACTTCCACCTACAGGCCAAGCCTTTGTGTTTCAGGTGGTTGTAGTGCTAGAGTCATCTTAGCATCTCACCTGGAGAAGCAAAGGAACCTCACCAGAAGATTCTGATGGTATATCAGGGGATGCTCCAGGACCTAGGTAGGGATCCAAAGCAATATTCTGGGAAAGATTCAGTCACCTGTATGAGAGCAACTGCAGTTCAGAGATTCTCAGTTGAGCTAGTTTCCTATTACTGCTGTAACAAAGTACAAAACATTAGGTGGCTTAAAATAACACGTTTATACTTTTATAGCTCTGCAAGCCAAAAGTCTAAATTCAAGGCGTGGTCAAGCTCTGTTCCTTCTGGAAATTTCAGGGGAATCGACTGTTTCTTTGCTTTTTGCATCTCCTAGAGGCCATCTATGTCCCTTGGCTCTGGTCCCTTCTCCATCTTGAGAGCATGTAGCAGAGCACCTTCAAATATTTCCCTCATCCCTGCCTACCTCTCTCTCTCTCTCTCTCCCTCTTCCATCATCACAAGGCCTTTTGTTCCTGGGGATTTTCTGTCTCCTTCTTAGAACTCTTGTGATGACATGGGTCACATGGAGATAATTGACAAAAATCAAAAGATACTTAATTTTATCATTTGGAAAATCCATTTACCGTGAATGATAACATATTCCCAGGTTCTGGGGATTAGGATGTGAACATCTTTGAAGGCTATTATTCTGTCCTCCATACCAGTGAAGCAAGATAACTCATGAATCCAGCAAAGCAGCAGAAGAGGAAGAATCAATTTTAAGTAAAGACAGAACAAGAGAAGCCTGGCAATAGTTTAAGAAAGTACAAATCAAGTATTCATTCTTGTTACTTCTTTTTGCATGAACCAAGGAAAACTTTTCTTTTGGCAAGCTGAGGATAAGAGAGAAGTACTGGTTAAGGAAACAGGAAAAAAATCAACCAAATCCTTTCTTTCTTATTGTAAAACTCCCATGCTTTAAATGAAGTCAACTTATTTGCTTTAAATGAAGATCATAGTTAATCATTACTGTGGAATGAAACTCAAGATTGGTGACTCAGAGTTACTGAAGGGTATTTTAAAAATTTTTTACTGAGAATAACCAGAGATGTCATGACCAAGGATATAAGGATATCATGTAAGGATAGAGACTGATCCACAAAGTTGACTTGAATCAATAGTGCCTACAGAAAAAGCGGTGGGAGAATGAAGATACTTTTGCATTTTGGAGGTTAGAAAAGCTTAATCTCCAGTAATATAATTGTCCGATCCTAACTTCAAGTTTTTTTATGCACATGAAAAAGCTTATGATTGAAAGATGACAAATGTTGGCATTTGGACAGTTCAGAAAGTATTCTTCTGATCTAGACTTGGAAATTTTACTTCCTGCATAATCCTGGCTTAAGTGGCAAGATGAGAGAAATAAGTCAAAGTAGAAACAGTAGAGAAAGGATTGCTGGTGACATAAGCAAATATGCAAGATATGAAACCATTGATTGCCATTTAAAATGACATTGAAGAGCAAATGTGGCCATTGGAGAAAATAAAAGAAAATGTATTAATAAAAAAATTAATCTGGAAATATTTAGAAAAAAAGGCACACTTGAACACACTTCTGATATCAATGTGATATAACAAAGGCATGTCAATTAAAGAGTATATTTCTTTTCACAATTCTGTGGAGGATCACTTGTCCTTCAATAATATCTGAAATCTTTATTGTTCCACAGCACAGTATTTACAAGGATGTTCCTCATGTCTTGACCTCATTAAAAAAAAGTTCACTTTTTGGAAGCATACCATTTCTATGCAGGAAAATAAATAATACATTTTGGAAGGAGTGCCATAAAAAATTCAAATACAAGAGCCATTTTAATGTAGTAACCAGCATCAGATACCACCCCTAATGATTCTCTTCTTCCTATAATCTTATTGTCCATCATTAAAGCAGGACTTACCTTGAGTGATCAATAGAACAAAGTGGGAGTGAAGATGTATGATTTTAGAGGATAGGTCCCAAAAGGTGTTACCATTTCTGTCTTTCTCTCCTGAATCACTTGTTCTATGAGAAGCCAACCACAATAGCAGAAGAATATCAAGTAACCCTTTGGAAAAATACATGTGAAGAAGAGCTGCGGTCCCCATCCAATAACCAGCACTGATTTGCTAACCTTGAATAACTCTCAATTGATCAAAGGAGAGGGAGGGAAAGGGAGGGGACATGGAGGTAGTAAAGGTGGCTGAATGAGATGGACATCATTACCCTAAGTACATGCAGGAAGATACGAATGGTGTGACTCTACTTTGTGTACAACCAGAGATATGAAAAATTGTGCTCTATATGCATAATATGAATTATAATGCATTCTTCTGTCATATATAACAAATTATAATAAAAATATTAAAAAAATAAGTTGTGTTGGAAGTGGACCTTCTGGCTCCAGTCAAGTTTTGATCATTGTAGCCCAAGTCAATGTCTAACTACAGCCCCATAATAGACCTTGAGATAAAAATCACCAGTTGAGTCATTACTGAATTCTTGATTCATAGGACTGACATCATAAATGATGGTTATTTCAAATCAAATTTTTTTTATGATTCCTTCCTTCTTTCCTTCCTTCCTTTCTTTTTCTTTCTTTCTTTCTTTTTCTTTTTTTCTTTTGGTACCAGGGTTTGAACTCAGGGGCACTCAACCATTGAGCCACATCCCCAGGTCTATTTTGTATTTTATTTAGAGACAAGGTCTCATTGATTTGCTTAATGCCTTGATGTTTCTGAGGATGGCTTTGAATCCAGGATCCACCTGCCTCAGCCTCCCATACTCCTGGGATTATAGGTGTGCACTACAGTGCTGAGCTACGATGATTTCTAACACAGCAATAAGCAATGAGCATATTCACCCTTAACTACTAAAATGTCAATCAGATTTTTAAGTAATTCCTAACAAAAGAGAGAGTGAGATACATACACATATATACATATATACACACAAAGATATATATGTATGTATATAATGCATATTTATATGTTATATAATATTATCAATATATTTATGTTATTTAGATATATAAGTAAGTTTGTTAAAATATACTAATTTAGCTCTGTTGGACTCTCAATGATTTAGACTACATGTGCTACAATATCAGAACGAAATATCCATTCAGTTAGGCATGATGTGGAGCAAATAATTCATCATTATGTAGCAATTACATTTAATTTTTTTTATCCCTCCAAGGGGAACACAAATCAGTTTTCTCTGCGAATGGTACAACTTGATTATCTTATATGAAATCCTCTTTTTTAAAAAAAATAAAACCACACAAAGATCTCTCCTCTCTCCACTTATAAAAGAGTTTTTAGATTCTCTTTCAATGCTTTTCCTCTCTAAAACTTTGATGCCTGATCAAGAGTTCCACAGCAATGGAAGATCTAGAAATTGTATTTTCCAAAATTTAAGGATAGCTTTGATAGCAGGTTTCAAATATTTTTCTATAGTTCAATAAATATGTGGATAGATTAATAATTATACTTGTCACATTCCTAAACAATTATTTGAGACTTACCAAATATGTATTTGAATAATAAATATAAACTTTAATCAGTTACATTATTGAATTTCTATAACATACAAGTACCTATCTAGGTATCTAAAGGAATATAAAATATTTAATTTGTAGTTGCAGCCTCTGGAGACTGACATTCTGATATTGACACAAGTTATGATTGCAAGAGTAGTTAAGTAGCATTGTAAAATCTGTTTCAGCTTATAGCAACCCCATAAAAGATGGTAAAGCTTAGGCATAATCATTTTGAAAAGGAATACTAGCCTTGGATATCTCAATTGCAGTTTAAACCTTAACATGAAGTTTTCTTAAGTTTTTTTTCTGTCATCCCTTTTGGAATGCGGTTTTAGAAAACCAGGTAAATGATAATAAAAAGTTATATCTAGTGTTTTGTTCTCAGTAGTTGAAACTGTGTTTCAGGTAATTTTACTATATCCAACTAATATTTTTATTTAAAGAATGTTCTTCCTTTTGATTACAGGGAATGTTGTCCCTGTATGTTGGTGTTACTTAATATATCATTGGAACAATGACTGATATTATCTCTCTGCTTTGATCACAAGAAGTGAAAGAGAGGGACTGGGGTTGTAGCTTAGTGCTTGCCAAGCATGAGTGAGGCCCTGGGTTCCCGGGTTCTATCCTCAGCATCTCTCTCTCTCTCTCCTCTCTCTCTCTCTCTCTCTCTCTCTCTCTCTCTTTCACACACACACACACACACACACACACACACACACACACACGAGACAGAGAGACATAGAAAAATGAAACAGGAACCAAGATAGGATATTTGCAAGAGAAACAGCAACTGGAAAGAGCCCAGTCAATTGAGTAACTTTGGGATGCCTGGCTGTAAATAAATTCATTATTAACTCAATTCAGTCTTTCTGGTCAAAACTTCCTACTGATCCATAGAACCAAATAAACAAGGGCTTTTATTCTAACTGGCAGTAATGAGCTGCTTGTTTTAGGCATGTTTTTTAACTAATTTGAGGTTTTTTTTTTTTCTCTGTCTATACAAGGACTTAATGATATCAATCTATAAAGCCTTTGCCAAACAAAAGAATGAGGAAGAGGAGGAGGAGGAAAAGAAGGAGAAGAAGGAGGAGGAGGAGAAGGAGGAGGAGACAGAAAGAAAAAAAAAGGTGTTTTTTTTTTTCAGAGAAAGTTTATTTCTCAAGTTTTCCTCCTCCAGCAGCTTTTAAATTGATGTGGTCTTGGTTATAACGGTGACACATTCAATAAAATACTTTAAAATGCTATTTTTTTCTCAAATTACACAGTATGCTACTATTCAGTAGCAGTGTATTTTCTCAATGCAGCTAAACAATATTTCTTACTGAGATGATAGATAGGTTGTATCTTTATTGTGTTTTGGGGAACCCAATTCTATTTATTAGTAATCACTATTTTGAGTGCTATGCGGAAAGTAATTCAGAAAAAAATTCTTTTTTTTTTAATTTTTTTTATTGGTTGTTAAAAACATTATAAAGCTCTTGACATATCATATTTCATACATTAGATTCAAGTTGGTTATGAACTCCCAATTTTACCCCAAATACAGATTGCAGAATCACATCGGTTACACATCCACATGTTTACATAATGCCCTATTAGTAACTGTTGTATTCTGCTACCTTTCCTATCCTCTACCATCCCCCCTCCCTCCCCTCCCATCTTCTCTCTCTACTCCATCCACTGTAATTCATATCTCTCCTTGTTTATTTTCCCATTCCCCTCACAACCTCTTATATGTAATTTTGTATAACAATGAGGGTCTCCCTCCATTACCATGCAATTTCCCTTTTCTCTCCCTTTCCATCCCACCTCATCTATCTGTTTAATGTTAATCTTTTCTTCCTGCTCTTCCTCCCTGCTCTGTTCTTAGTTGCTCCCATTATATCAAAGAAGACATTTGGTATTTGTTTTTTAGGGATTGGCTAGCTTCACTAAGCATGATCTGCTCTAGTACCATCCATTTCGCTGCAAATTCGATGATTTTGTCATTTTTTAGTGCTGCGTAATACTCCATGGTGTATAAATGCCACATTTTTTTTATCCATTCATCTATTGAAGGGCATCTGGGTTGGTTCCACAGTCTAGCAATTGTGAATTGTGCTGCTATGAACATTGATGTAGCAGTATCCCTGTAGTACGCTCTTTTAAGGTCTTCAGGGAATAGTCCAAGAAGGGCAATAGCTGGGTCAAATGGTGGTTCCATTCCCAGCTTTCCCAGGAATCTCCATACTGCTTTCCAGATTGGCCGCACCAGTTTGCAGTCCCACCAGCAATGTACAAGAGTACCCTTTTCCCCACATCCTCTCCAGCACTTGTTGTTGTTTGACTTCATAATGGCTGCCAATCTTACTGGAGTGAGATGGTATCTTAGGGTGGTTTTGATTTGCATTTCTCTGACTGCTAGAGATGGTGAGCATTTTTTCATGTACTTGTTGATTGATTGTATGTCCTCCTCTGAGAAGTGTCTGTTCAGGTCTTTGGCCCATTTGTTGATTGGGTTATTTGTTTTCTTATTGTTTAATTTTTTGAGTTCTTTGTATACTCTGGATATTAGGGCTCTATCTGAAGTGTGAGGAATAAAAATTTATTCCCATGATGTAGGCTCCCTATTTACCTTTTTTATTGTTTCTCTTGCTGAGAGAAAACTTTTCAGTTTAAGTAAGTCCCATTTGTTGATTTTTGCTATCAACTTTTGTGCTATGGGTGTCCTATTAAGGAATTTGGAGCCCAACCCTACAATATGTAGATCGGAGCCAACTTTTTCTTCTATCAGATGCAGAGTCTCTGATTTGATATCTAGCTCCTTGATCCACTTTGAGTTAACTTTTTGCATGGCGAGAGGAGGGGATTCAGTTTCATTTTGTTGCATATGGATTTCCAGTTTTCCCAGCACCATTTGTTGAAGATGCTATCCTCCCTCCATTGCATGCTTTTAGCTCCTTTATCAAATATAAGATAGTTGTAGCTCTGTGGATTAGTCTCTGTGTCCTCTATTCTGTACCATTGGTCCACCCTCCTGTTTTGGTACCAGTACCATGCTGTTTTTGTTACTATTGCTCTGTAATATAGTTTTAAGTCTGGTATCGCTATACCGCCTGATTCGCACTTCCTACTTAGAATTGCTTTTGCTATTCTGGGTCTTTTATTCTTCCATATGAATTTCATGATTGCTTTATCCATTTCTACAAGAAATGCCGTTGGGATTTTGATTGGCATTGCATTAAACCTATAGAGAACTTTTGGTAATATCGCCATTTTGATGATGTTAGTTCTGCCTATCCATGAACAGGGTATATTTTTCCATCTTCTAAGATCTTCTTCTACTTCTCTTTTTAGGGTTTTGTAGTTTTCATTATATAAATCTTTCACCTCTTTTGTTAGGTTGATTCCCAAGTATTTTATTTTTTTTGAGGATATTGTGAATGGAGTGTTTTTCCTCATTTCCGTTTCAGAAGTTTTGTCGCTGATATACAGAAATGCCTTTGATTTATGCGTGTTGATTTTATATCCTGCCACTTTGCTGAATTCATTTATTAGTTCTAGTAGTTTTTTTGTAGACCCTTTTGGGTCTTCTAGGTATAGAATCATGTCATCTGCAAATAGTGATAATTTAAGTTCTTCCTTTCCTATTTTTATGCCTTTAATTTCTTTCGTCTGTCTAATTGCTCTGGCTAGTGTTTCGAGAACAATATTGAATAGAAGTGGTGATAGAGGGCATCCCTGTCTTGTTCCAGATTTTAGGGGGAATGCCTTCAATTTTTCTCCATTGAGAATGATGCTAGCCTGAGGCTTAGCATAGATAGCTTTTACAATGTCGAGGTAAGTTCCTGTTATCCCTATTTTTTCTAATGTTTTGAACATAAAGGGATGCTGTACTTTGTCGAATGCTTTTTCTGCGTCTATTGAGATGATCATATGGTTCTTATTTTTAAGTCTATTGATGTGGTGAATAACATTTATTGATTTCCATATATTGAACCATCCTTGCATCCCAGGGATGAATCCTACTTGATCATGGTGCACAATTTTTTTGATGTGCCTTTGTATCCGATTCGCCAGAATTTTATTGAGAATTTTTGCATCTAGGTTCATCAGAGATATTGGTCTGTAGTTTTCTTTCTTTGAGGTGTCTTTGTCTGGTTTCGGAATCAGGGTGATGTTGGCCTCATAGAATGAATTTGGCAGAGCTCCTTCTTTTTCTATTTCCTGAAATAACTTGAAAAGTATTGGCATTAATTCTTCCTTAAAGGTTTTGTAAAACTCCGCTGTATACCCATCCGGTCCCGTGCTTTTCTTGGTTGGAAGTCTGTTGATTGCTTCTTCTATTTCATCTATAGTTATTGGTCTGTTTAAGTTGTGAGTATCCTCCTGACTCAGTCTGGGTAAATCGTATGACTTAAGGAATTTATCGATGTCTTCACTATCTTCTATTTTATTGGAATATAGGTTTTCAAAATAATTTCTAATTGTCTTCTGTATTTCTGTAGTGTCTGTTGTGATATTGCCTTTTCCATCCCGTATGTTAGTGATTTGAGTTCTCTCTCTTCTTTTCTTCGTTAGCATGGCTAAAGGTCTGTCGATCTTATTTATTTTTTCAAAGAACCAACTTTTAGTTCTGTTAATTTTTTCAATAGTTTCTTTTGTTTCAATTTCGTTGATTTCCGCTCTGATTTTGATTATTTCTTGCCTTCTGCTACATTTGCTGTTGTTTTGCTCTTCCTTTTCTAGGGCTTTGAGGTGAAGTGTGAGCTCATTTATTTGTTGGTTTTTCCTTTTTTTGAGGAATGACCTCCAAGCGATGAATTTCCCTCTTAAAACTGCTTTCATTGTGTCCCATAGATTCCGATATGTTGTGTCTGTATTTTCATTTATCTCTAAGAATTTTCTGATTTCTTCCTTTATGTCTTCGGTAACCCATTGATCATTCAGTAACATATTGTTCATTTTCCATGTGATGTAGGATTTTTCCTTCCTTCTTTTATCATTGATTTCCAGTTTCATTCCATTATGATCAGATAAAATGCATGGTATTATCTCCACCCCTGTATATTTACTGAGGGTTGCCCTATGGCATAATATATGGTCTATTTTTGAGGAGGATCCATGTGCTGCTGAGTAAAAAGTATATCCACTTGATGATGGTTGATATATTCTATATATGTCAGTTAAGTCTAGGTTGTTGATTGTGATATTGAGTTCTATAGTTTCTTTATTCAGCTTTTGTTTGGAGGATCTGTCCAATTGTGAGAGAGGTGTGTTGAAGTCACCCATAATTATTGTGTTGTGGTCTATTTGATTCTTGAACTTGAGGAGAATTTGTTTTATGAACGTCGCAGCACCATTATTTGGTGCATAAATATTGATAATTGTTATGTCTTGTTGGTGAATGGTTCCTTTTAACAGTATATAATGTCCTTCCTTATCCCCTTTGATTAATTTAGTCTTGAAGTCAATTTTATTCGATATGAGGATAGCCACCCCTGCTTGCTTACGAGGACCGTGTGCTTGGTATATTTTTTCCCAACCTTTCACCTTCAGCCTGTGTATGTCTTTTCCAATCAGATGTGTCTCCTGGAGGCAGCATATTGTTGGATTTGTTTTTTTAATCCATGTTACCAGCCTATGTCGCTTTATTGGAGAGTTTAAGCCATTAATGTTTAGAGTTACTATTGATATATGGTTTGTACTTCCAGCCATGTTTGATTATTTATCTTCTTCTTTTTTTTTTTTTAATTTAGTTTGTTTCTCCATGGTTAGCTTTCCCCCCGCCCTCTGTCTTTATAGAGGCACTTCCCACTGATGGTTTTGGTTATTGTTTTTCATTTCTTCCTCGTGTAGTGTTTTGCTCAAGATGCTTTGCAATGCTGGTTTTCTGGCTGCAAATTCTTTTAGCTTTTGTTTATCATGAAAGATTTTTATTTCGTTATCGTACCTGAAGCTTAATTTTGCTGGATACAGAATTCTTGGTTGGCATCCATTGTCTTTCAGTGTTTGAAATACGTTGTTCCAGGATCTTCTCGCTTTCAGCGTCTGTGATGAAAAATCCGTTGTTAACCTTATTGGTTTACCCCTGAATGTAATCTGCCTCCTTTCTCTTGTAGCTTTTAGTATTTTCTCTTTGTTCTGTATATTGGATATCTTCATAACAATGTGTCTTGGTCTACTGTGATTTTGTGTGCTCGGTGTCCTGTATGCATCTACAATTTGTATATCCGTTTCCTTTTTTATTTCTGGAAAGTTTTCTGTAATTATTTCTTTCAGCAGGTTACTCATTCCCTTGGTTTGAATCTCTGTACCTTCTTCTATCCCGATGACTCGTAGGTTTGGTTTCTTTATGTTATCCCATATCTCTTGGATGTTTTTCTCGTGGTTTTTAACCAGCCTTTCTGAGTTGGCTAGGCTCTTTTCAAGATGATATATTTTGTCTTCATTATCTGATGTTCTGGCTTCTACTTGCTCCACTCTGTTAGTGATACTCTCAATTGAGTTTTTAATTTGGTTTATCGTTTCCTTCATTTCTAGAATTATTGTTTGGTTTTTTTTTTTATAATCTCAATCTCCTGATAAAGATGCTTAACTTCTTCTTTTATCTGTCTATGTAATTCATTTTCAAAGTGTTCTTTCACTGTTTGAATTTGCTGTCTCGTATCTTCTTTAAGGTTCCATTCCATCTGTCTAAGGTATTCCTTGAGTTCTTTATATGACCATTTTTCTGCTGACTCTAGGTCCTCCTGAATATTTAGGCTGTCCTTCATTGTTTGTACTACTTTTCTTCCTTGCTTTTTTATGCTGCTCATGTTTCTTCTTGTTCTGTTTGACTGCTGAGTTACTGTTTACTCTTGTAGATTTATTTGATGCTTGAGAGGAAAGATATTAGAAGGGAAGGGAAGAAGTCACTAAAGAGAATGAGAGTAGGCAGGTAGAATTCAAGGAAGGGGGAATAAGAAAATTGAAAAGAAATGAAAAGACAAAAGAAACAAGAATAACAAAGATTAGATAATAAAGAAAGAAAGGAAAGATGAAAAAAAATATTTTAAGAAAAATAATAGTGATAATAAAAAATTAAAATTAAAATTAAAAAAAAATAATAATAAAATAAAAAAAATTAAAAAAAAAATAGAAACATTGAAAAAAGTTAAAGAACAACAACAAATAAAAATTGAAAATGAAAGAAAAAGAAGAGAAAAAAAGAAAAAAAAACAAAAAAGAAAAAGAAAAAAAAATGATAATAATAATAATAAATGCAGTCCTAGAGTTCTATTAACTTCTCTTCCAGTAGGTGGCGCTGTGCCCACTGGGCCAAGCTTCTCCTCTCAACAGGTGGGAACCATTCACTGTGCAGCCGCTCTTTCTCCTAGACTGGGCGGGTCTCCAATCCTGAGTGTCTAGGGCCTTGTCTTGTGTTTCCTCAAGCCAGGCCGTGCTCACCTGTGGCGCTCACCACAATACTGGCTACACGCCAGGTCTGCTGCTCCTGGGAGCCCTGTTTTCATGAACACCTGGGCTCACTCTCCCTGTTTGCCTCCCTCAGACCCTAAGTTTGTAGAGCTTGGGGTTGAGATCCCCCAGCGAATTTGCTTGCCCTCCTGTAGCCACGCCCCCGGTAGCTGGTGCAAGAGACCTCAGTTGTCAGCACTGGTGGGAGCGGTAGCCGGGAGTTCCGCGCCGCGAGTCCCGCGCTACTCCTGATTCCCTCGGTCTGGTTATTGCGTTCACAGGAGAGCTGGGAGTGGCCCTTAAGTTTTCCCTGCTGTGTGGAGAGAAATGACTAGGGGATTACACACCTGTCGCGCTGGTTTCAATGCAGTTATCTCCTCCGCCCGTGACGCCGTTTCTCTGCCATGGTGATATCCCATGCAAATGGTGACCGTTTGTTCCCTTTGCCAGGTGACCAATGCAACGGGTGGGTCCTGACTGTCTCTCCCAATCCCCGTTTCAGTCCTGTGGCCACTGCCTATGAAGGCTCGGTTGGCTTTTACCTCTGTAAGTTCCTAAGGGCCGGCCAATTATTTCAGCGGGATCGTTAGTGCTGAGTCACAGGAAGCAGGCAAACCGGAGCTTAATTGCTTCCGATTCGGGCTCTGTGTGTGTGTTCTGAGGGGCCCAGCCTGTACACCCTAGATCCACGTCAGCTCAGCATTGCCTAGTGATCCTGAGCAAACAGCATTTAGACAGTTTACGGCTCCCTATGCCCGCGCAGTTGAAGATGTCAGAGACTTGATCTCTCTGCGCCTGCCACCATGTTACATCTCCTCAATGCTATTCATGTTGCCCTTACAGCTTCCTGGTATAAGCAAGTTCTTGGGATTATACAAAATGCTGCTTCTGTTTCCAGTCCAGATTTCTAGAAATGAAACCCTGCCGCTGTCGCTGTCTCTGGGCCACGCTTGTCTGCGACCGTAGCAGAGCCGCCCTGGCTTCCGCAGCTCTTCAGCCCTGTGCCCGGCCCCAGGGGCCCAAGCGGCTGCCGCCGCGGCTCTCCGTCCCCCTCCTCCGGAGCACGGGTCCCCTGGCAGGGGGGTGCAGAACGACCCCAGAGCAGGCTCTGCCCGAAGGTGCAGCGGCGAACAGGCCACCGAGACACTCGAGGCTGCAGTCCAGCCTTCGGAGGACAGGGCTCGGCACGCAGCCCAGCTCCAACCTCTAGGTGCGGCTGCCGGACAGTGTATACAGAGCCATCAAGACAGCAAGCAGAAAGCAAATGGCGGCTCCCGCGGAGTGGATTTTCGGCACAGAAACCACAGCCCCGCCAACAAACCCAATCCACAAACTCTCCCTGTATAAAAAGTATTCAAAAAAAAAAAAAAAAAAAAAAAGGCGGGGCGCACTGAGCTTTCTTTGCCTCGGGTACTTACAATCCACTGCTGATTACACATTCAGCTTCTCCGCCCGGAGCGAAGGGAAAGAGGAAGCAGATGGGAGCAAAGCGCCCACGGCTCTGGGCAGCCAAGCGTCTCTTTTTCGATTTCTTTGTTCTTCCTGCTCCTTGGCAAAGTGGTCCGCTACAGATTAACGGTGAAATGAGCTCTAACAGACTGTGCGAAATCTCTATTAAAGCCGCTGCTTTGAGCACCATGCTCAGCACTTCAGCAACCCCCGTACGCAGCGGCCATCTTCCCCAAAAATTCTTATTAATAGCGAATATTGAGAGGAAATTTTCTAGATGTACCTCAAAATGGGGAGATTATTACAAAACAATAGAAAACAGTTTGATAAAATGTTAATGTTCTCTACTTTGAAACCCAAGGCTTGGATTCAAAGACAAAAAGGAAGGAAGGGAAAGACAGCTAGGCTAAACCCTACCCAAATCCAGGAGAGAGGTAGTCTAGTCTAAGAATTTGGGTGCTTTATAATTAATATCATTAGCCTGAAATGGAGATTATTTATTACTAATGTTTTCCCCTTTTGCAGAAGGTTCTGTTGAGTGACTGCTCTGCAGTTACTCAGTTTTTCCCTTTGTAGTCCATGCTTGTTTTAGTACACAGTGAGAGTTATACATTCTTACCTTTGTTTTACAACATACATTACAAAAAATGTGCACTTCCAAATAATTAGCAGGCAGTAGCATCTCTGTTCACTCAGCCTATACTTTATCAATCTTTGGATTTGCCAGGCTTCTAGGATTATTTTGAACAGTTTTGTTCAAAGATAGGTTCCAGAAGATTAAGTTTTTGCCAGAATGAGATGAGAAAGACTCCCTAATCCAGGGCTGGCCCTGGCAAGTCCTCTTGAATTTGGACTTAGTTCTACATGGATTCTACCATGTTTAATGGCATTATTCAAACTTTTCAAGGTTATCCTCAGGACTTGGTTGAACTATCAGCTTCAAAAGACCAAGAATGTTAAGACCACCTACAGCACATCTGAACTAAATCCACCTACAACTACAGATTTTTAAGCTACCAAGTCAAAAGGGAATTGATAGGCTACCCAGAACTTATGCAATTTATTTTATTCCTGTTTGATGATTCATATCTGCTGCCTTATACTTGAATTCACTTTATTGGCTAAATAATTATATCTTTGTTCTTTTCAAAGCAAATCTGGTGGCCCCCAAAATTGATGGAGCATATTTAATATAAATATATTAGGAACTGACTTATATAAGATTAAAAGAAAATTTCAAATTGGTGATATCCAAAATAGGAGTCAGTAGTTATATGTAAATAATAAATTTTAAATTATTTAAAAATGAAGTAAAATTAAACTTCAGTCCCTATGTTGTACAAATCTCACTTCAAATACTTAGTAGTGGTAATAGTGCAGATTTCAAACATCCATGCTATTGCAGAAGGTACTGTTGAATGACTGTTCTAGACCCAGAAGAGCTACTCAATCTTTACTTTGTAGTTCATGCCTCTTTTGGGAGACAGTCAGATACAGTAATGACACTGACATCAAAGAATTCTATGTAGTAATGTGATAAGGGTGAGATAGGGAGTATTGGTTGGAAAAAAATGAAGACAAGAAAGAAAAAAAGGAAGAAGTAAAGGAAGAAGGAAGGGAGAAATTTAATATGTCAAAAAATTTAAAACTTATAGAACTATATTAAGTTTTGATGACAAATATTGGGACTAAACTTGTTTTAATCCAAGTCAAATACTTCCTCCTCTACTATTCAACTCTCTGCTTTGGGATAATTTAACTAATTGTTCAAAAGAACTGATCTGCTATGTTGTGACTATGGAACCACAATATAATCTTATTGGAGAAATAAAGGAAAAGAAAAGAAAAAAAAGAATGGTTAGTTCACTTCTGCTGGGATACATCTTTATGACTGTGCCAAGGGCAGTGACCTGGTATTACTTCTTGCAGAATGTTAATTAAGATAGCCCATGGATACAATAAAATTTTTCACACTTCTTATGGTCATATAGACATGACCTAAAAGTTAATTTCTCTAAGTAGATATTTCTCTGTAAAAATGTAACTCTAAAATAATATTACTACAGCATATTAGACACAAGACTATGATATGATTTAGTATAATTCATGATGAATTAACAGCCCAGGGAGATTTTTACATCCAACTTCCCCTGATAAGCATCTAAACCTGGTGAGTATAGGAAACACAATTTTTCATGAACTGGACATTATGGTGAATTTCCCATATCTTAGCTTTTATACCTATGTAATTATTCCACAATTTTAATATACCTGAGGTTAAAGATCTGTTTGCAGTACTTGAGATAATGTAGAAGGACATGTAATTACAAAGGGAAAACTAATTGTGCTGTGTCATGTTTGTAATAAACAAAGAAGAATATAAGAAAAACAATTTAAAAATCATTCCTTCTTAAAATATAGATAGAATGGCTTGGAGAGGAATATGTTCATGAATGTCAAATCTTGGCAAAACTTTGAAGAAAATATAGACTATTTTTGTAAAGTTTTATCTTCCCTTACTTTAGTATATTCCTTATCTGATTCCTCCTGTGATCTTTAATTAATCTCTCTTCCTGGGCCAAAGATGAAGTTTCTTGGCCTGCCTGTAAATGCCCATAATGGACATTTCCTCAACTTCTGTAACTTCAGTCTTCCCTAATCCCCAAAATTGATTATATTTCCTGGGAAACTGCCAATTTAATTTGAGGAAAAGTTTATCCCTTCCACATAATGTTGGAATGCTAACATTTGCCTTCAGTTCCAATTAATACTGAGTAAGACAGTGAAAAATTTAGGGTTGTTACAAATTGTTAAGGTCTTTCTTGTTTTCAATTTATAGGTGTAGTACATACTCATTATTATTGATACACATGTATTTGTTATATATCTTACATACATACTATATATATATATATATATATATATATATATATATATATATAGTACATATAATCCATTTAGCATAAGATTTATCCTTTTTAGGTGTACAATTTGGTGCTTCTTAGTATATTCACAAAGGTTTAAAACCATCAGCAGTATTTAAGTTTAGAGCATTTTCATCACCTTAAAATGAAACCCTCTTCATTAGCAGTGTCTCCATATTTTAATCTCTTTTCATTACTTAAAAAATACTCATGTATTTTCTGTCTCAATTGATTTGCCTATACTGGACAATTTATATGTATAGAATCATATAACATGACACTTTGTGCCTGGCTCTTTTTTGCATAGCAAGTACATGTTTTCAAGATTTATACATGTTCAGGCCAGTATCAGTGTTCATTTTTGTAAGGATGAACAATATTCTGTTTTGAAGTCAGATCACATTTGTTTCTCCATTCATAATTGATTTGTTTCTATTTTTGTAGCTATTATGAATAACACTGGTAGTAATATTCTTGTATAATTATTAACTGCATATAGTATTTAATTATTGGGGGTTCATATCTTGGAGTCAAATTAATGAATCATAGAATAACTCTTGTTTAACTGTTTAGGAATTATTCAACTAATTTTCAAAAACTTTGAGGAATCTAACCTATCAATATTCTCAATGTTTCATATTATATTATTTATAGTTTTAATTTTAGCAATATTTCTTGGATGTGAAGTTACTTATGATTTTGATTTGCATTAGTGTAATGATATCAATCACTTTTTATGCTTAATAACCGCTTGTTTATTATCTTTGCAGGACTATCTATTAAATTCAAAGCAGTCTAGTATGTTATCCAACTATACATTGTCTATGAGGGACTCACTGTAGAGCCAGAGTCACAAATAGATTGAAAGTGAGAGTACGGAAAAAGATACTATATGCAAATAGAAACAAAAAGAGAGTAGGCATGACTAAACTGATATTATACAAAATAGCTTTCAAATAAAAAAGATAACAAAAAGAAGAAGGACATTACATACTGATAGAAGTTTCCATATTGCAAGAAGATACAATAATCACTAGCATTTACACCTCCAATGTTAAACTATTAAAAGATATAAGCAAAAACTAGCAAAGGTAGAAGGAAAAATAGATAATTCTACAATAATAAATGGAGACTTCAATAACCCACTCTCAATAATGGATAGAATAACCAGACAGAAAATAAGTGAGGAAATGGAGAATTTAAACAACACAATAAACCAACCAGCTCTAAAAGCGAAGCATAAACTATGCTTCTCAACAAATCAACATAAACATTATTTTCAAGTACACATGTAACATTTTAGAAAACTTACCATATCTTATGCCAAATTAAACCCTCAACAATACAAAAAGATAAATATCTTCCTCATGCACAACAAAATGAAGGTAGAAAGAGATAAGCAAAGCTGGAAAGTTTATAAATTGGTGAAAATTAAAAACAATACAATAAAAAAACACAACAAGGAATAAATAAAAAGAGGAAACAGAAAATACTAAGTTACTTTGA
This sequence comes from Marmota flaviventris, assembly GCF_047511675.1. Taxonomy (NCBI): domain Eukaryota; kingdom Metazoa; phylum Chordata; class Mammalia; order Rodentia; family Sciuridae; genus Marmota; species Marmota flaviventris. The sequence continues at coordinate 24,593,221 of NC_092510.1, read as the reverse complement.
AAGGAAGACATAAGAGATTACAACACACCCAAATACAAGGGTTACAGGATAAGCATTGCTAAAAAAATTATATTAACAATTTAAGTAACTAAAAAAAACCCCACAAATTATATAACTCAAATATAACAGAAAACAGAAATACTAGACAATAAAGAAGACATGAGTGACATACACACAAAGGAGAGAGAAAAAACAATCAAAAGAACAGGTGGTTATTCGAAAAACTCAAAAAAATCCACAAATATTTAGCTGGATTAATTATGAATCATAAACGAGTACAGTAGTAAAAGCATGGCATATCATTAACTAGAGAGGTTAAGAACGGAAGAACATGAGTTAGATACCAGCCTCAAAAACTTAGAATGATCTTAAGCAATTTAGATAAACACAGATTTAAAAAAAAAAAGTCCAGAAAATGAATCTAAATGGTAAATCCACTACTTCAAAGATTTAAAAAACTGCTATGACTAAAATCTCAAAAGGAAAATATGTGGAGAATGAAATATTTATCTGAGGGCTCACAGCTTCACAGGTCTTAGTCCACACAAAGCCAGCTCCATTCCCTGGGTCCCAACAAGAGGCAAAACATTAGGGCAAAAGAGCATGGCAGAAGAATATGGCTTTCAAAAATGATAGGAGAGAGAGAGACAGAGAGAGAGACTCAAGCCTCCAGATACAAATTGATCACCCCAAACCCCACCACTTATGGACTATCTCCTCCAGCTGCAAACACCTGCCTCCACTTACCACTCAGTTAGTTCCATTGGAGATTGATCCACTGAATAGGTTAGGGCTCTAAGCCATTCCTTTCTCCTCTGAACCATCTTGCATCATCTCCCGCAAGATATTTTGTTTGAATCCCAATGGAAACCCTAAGATTCCTCTCTGGAACCCAAAAACTCACACTCATCTGACAATACAAGGTACATTCAGTCCATTCCTGAGTGTTCCCTGGTCTCAAGGATTCTGACATTGCCCAAGATCCAAATGCAAAGTCTTTCCTGAGACCCAAGGGTATCTCGACTTGTGAGCTGCTGGAAAATTAAAAGCAATGTTCAAGTATCACATACATAAGGGTACAGAGTAAACCTTTCCATGCACACAACCAGGGACATAGTCACAATGCCAGCAAGCACCAAAGCAAGACTGGAACCTGGCTTGACACGGGAAGCCTGTAGCAGCATATCCAGATTCTGGGGCCCATGGCATGGTGTGTTCTGCCCAGAGGGCTGATGTCACTCCTTGTACCCTCATGTGGCCTTGTTGGTTGCAGGCCAAGTGGCCTTTCTGCTGGATTGTCTCTGGTGGATTCCTGCATCTGTCCTAGGAAAATGTCCCACATTACCTGCATTGCGGAACCTTGTGGGTCTCCACTGCAGTTTTGGCTTCCTCCTAACCTTGCCAGCCTTCAGGGATTCAGACCCTGCTGCACTCTGCCTGTCCTCCCAGGTCTGCCTTTGAAATCACAGTGCAGGCCTCCATGAAGGCCCAAGTTCAGCATTCTGCATTCCCGGGAGATCAGGCCCATGTGGTCATCGTCAAAGTCTGCCACCATCCCCAGCACAAGCCAAGCATCCTGCTGCCCAGGGTGCAGCAGCCTCTGAGTGTCCCGGTGGTTGAGCTTGTGGGAAAGACTTTCTAGGCACTCTTGTGAAAAAAGGGGGCCCTACTGCTCTCTTCTCATGAGGGTTTTGCCCTTCACTCACTTGAAACTGACATGGGGGTGGTCTTGCCTGCCATGAGATGCTCTCCAGCCATCTCTCTTGCTGTCTCTGGGAAGAGTCTTTAGCATGTCTTCAGTGGCAGTTATGTCTTTAACAACTGCAGCTTCCCCAGCCCTACTTTCATTTCTACCTTTCAAGTTCAAGGCTTTCAAATATTTCTACACTGCTTTCTGCTCCCGAATATTGCAATAACTTGGCCAAAGGCCTCCAGGTTACCCATGCCACTTCCTGAATGCTGTGCTGCCTACGATTTCTGCTTCCAGATGAAGAAGTTGATTGCTTTGAAAACCAGCCTCGCAGCAAGTCTCAGGACATGGGCAAAAAGCGGGCATCTTCTGGGCCAGAACCTAAGACGAAAGGCCTCTCCTCCAAATGCCAATAGCTTCCGCCCTTTCTGAACACTCTTGAGCCAGGTCTTCACTGACCATGGTCCTATAGCCACGGTGGTGTTCTGTGCTCCCACCACAATCGGACCTTAATCTGTCCACGTGCGACCCTCAAAAGCATGGGCAGCAGGCACTACTGCACTGCTGGAAATTCCTTCCTCTGGAAGAGGACAGAAGAGGCTGGACACCTGAGGAATATTCAGAAAGTGGGTTTATTGACTGAAGGGTTCACAGGTGGCTCTCGCCTAAGGAGAGTCCCTCTGAAGCAGGAGTACACAAATCCTTGGGCTTCATACACAGTGAGCTGAGGGGGTCTAGGAGGTTCACAGGACAAGCTCCTTTTGCTCCACCCTCTAGACACACAGGAGTTTCCCAAGTATTTTTTTTGCAAACCTTGCCTTCACAAACAAAGAGGAAGCTGTGAACCACAATGCCTTCTGCAGATTTTGGTGATAGCTGAAGCCCTCCTGTGCAAAAGGCTCCCTGATAAGAAGAGGAACACATAGGCCGCAAAAAGGTTGGGGTTTTCTGCCCCTTGATGGCAAGGGTCTTCTCGGGTGGGGAGTTGGGGTGTCTCTGGCCTGCTTCAGCACCTATTTTGAAGCCTTTCCCCAAATTCTGAACCACATGGTCAGGGCAGCCACTGCAAGACCTCACTCCTTGGTACCAATTTCCCTTTGAGTCAGCTACTTCAGTGTTGTGACTAGAGGAAATAACCAGAATAATAAAATAAGAATTCAGAGAGGATGAAAAGTTTATCTGAGGGTTCACAGGTTCACAGGTCTTAGTCCACATTAGTCCAGCTCCATACTCTGCTGTCATAGGGGAGGCAAAACATCAGAGGATTTTTTTTTAATGAAATCGATTTCAAGGATGATCAGGAAGCAATTGGAAACAAGGATCCTCCAACTTCCAAATCAAAACTAGAATCTATTTGTTGTTTTTTTTTTTGAGAGAGAGAGAGAGAGAAAGAATTTTTTTTTTTCTTTTTAATATTTATTTTTCCATTTCCGGTGGACACAACATCTTTATTTTATGTGATTTGAGGATTGAACCCAGTGCCCAAGGCATGCAAGTCAAGCATGTTACCGCTTGACCCACATCCCCAGCCCCTAAACTGGAATCTTTATATCCCTGCTCCCTATGCACTTCCTCCACAGCTATACCCTACCTCTTCCACTTCCTTCTCAGTCTCATCCAGGACTGATCCACTGAATAGTTTAGGGCTCTAACCCAATCATTTCTCCTGGAACCTCTTAGCATTGTCTCCCACATTTTTATTTGAAGGACACCACCTCTAATTTATAGTCCTCCCCAAATTTCAATTATTGGTACTATAAAGGTGATAAAGTCAGAGACAGGGAATTAGAATAAAATGAAAGAATTTAAATAAACATTAAAGAAGATCCAGATTGTGAGAAGAATTAACTCTGTCTTCATTACTGCAATGTCTATTAAAGTACTATAAATAATTATGTGTATCATCTAAAGAACTATATGTCAACTCTTTGAGTAAACCTTATGAATCATCCCAAATACAAGAAACTTAAGACCTTGTTGTCTAAATCACATCATAGAAAATCTGAATTGACCCATATTATGGAATTTGACTCTATAATCATAAATTACCTGACTAAATACGCTGTTATCTAAGGTTTTCAATGATCTTTTCTACTAAACAACTAAAAGGAGGAGCTGGAGCAGGAGGGGCAGGGGAACTAATATCAGTCCTTCTAAATCTTTTCAGAACTATTTAAAGTAAGGGCACAAGTTCTAACTTGTTCTTGTTGATAACATTACCTTGTATCTCAGGCTGTAAAGGAGAATAAAGAGGCTACATACCAATATCCTTTGTGAACACTGATGCAAAATTCTCAACAAAATTCCATCAAGCCAAATTCAACACCATATTGGAAACACTATGCAGTAGACCATGGGACATTCATTTCTGAAATGCAAGGATGGTTCAACACATTGAACAGTAACAATACAATTAAAAGTGACACCTATTAGTTGTTCAAGTCCCTTTAAACTACAGTGGTATAAAATAACAAGGCAGTAAACTTAACCAAGAATGTTTAAATCATACAATGATTACTATGAAACATTGCTAGGAGACATAAATAATTGGGAAAACATTTCATGTTTATATTCCAAATATTCCATAATGTTATGATGTCAGTGCTACTTAAAGAAATTTACATGTTCAGGGTGATCTCTATCAATACCCAATGACATTTTCTGTAGAAGTAGAAAAATCTATCATAAAAGTCATATGAAACATTAAAGATCCTGTATAGTTAAAAACAAATCTGAAAGGAGAACAAAGCTAGAGGACTCACACTTTTTTATTTTAAGACTCTCTACACAAGGCTGTAGTATTCCAAACAGTGTGACATTTGCTAAAAAAGAATGGAATAGAATAGAGAGTACAGTTGAAAACTCCCATGTATTTAGTTAAATGATTTTTGAGAAGAGTACCAAGGACATTCAATAGAAAAAAAAAGAGAGCTTTTCAAAAAAAAAAAAAAAGATGGAGGAGTGAAATTCTCTCTCTCTCTCTCTCTTTGTCTCTCTCTGCCCTCCCCACAGACTCTCTCTCTCTCTCTCTCTCTCTCTCTCTCTCTCTCTCACACACACACACACACACACACACACAAATGAAGTTGTTCCTTTACCTGACAAAAGGAATTCAAAGTACCCTAAAGTTTATATGTAAGATCTAAAACTATAAAACTTCTGGAAGAAAGCATAGAAAAAATCTTGGATTTAAGAATTATTTCTTACATATATGTTAAATGCAAGGCAACAAAATAAAAAGAGATAAATTAGACCCATAAAAATTTTTTAAAAGTTGCATATAAGTCTAGAGAGTAAAAGGACAACTCCAGAATGGGAAAAATATTTTTAAATCATTTATCTGACACGTAGTTAATATGCTTAATATGTAGAGACTAACAACAACCACACACCAAAAGATCCAGTTCAAATGTGGAACACAGCACAGGAATAGATATTTCTCAAAAGAAGAAATACAAACAGCCAAGAAGCCATGAAAAGATGTTCAATATCACTAATTCTTAGAGATGCAAATGAAACCTACAATGACATACCATTTCATATCAATTAGTATGACTACTTTCAAAAAACTGAAAATAATAAGAGTTTACATGGGAAGAAATGAGATCCATTGTTTATTGTTGGTGGGAAGATGAAATGGTACAAACACTGTGAAAGCAGTATGACATTTTCTTAAGAAATTTAAAATAGAATTTTCATATGATATAGCATTTCTACTTTGGGATAGATACTCAAAAGAACTGAAATCAGTTCTCAGAGAGATATTTGTACACCCACATACATAGTAGCATTATTCACGATAGATAAAACATGGAAGCAACCCAACTGTCCATTGATAGATGAGTGGATTATTAAAATGTGGTATAGACAGACATATAATGGTATGCTCTATAGACTTTTTTTTAAAGAGAGAGAGAGAGAGAGAGAGAGAGAGAAAATTTTTTAATATTTATTTTTCAGTTTTAGGTGGACCCAACATCTTTATTTTATTTTTATGTGGTGCTGAGGATTGAACCCAGCGCCCCGCGCATGCCAGGTGAACACGTTACTGCTTGAGCCACATCCCCAGCCCTGCTCTATAGACTTTTAAAGGAAAGAAATTCTGACATATGTTCCATCCTGGATGGATCTTGTGAACATTATTCTAAATAAAACAACCAGAAAACAAAAGCCAAATATTATGCGATTCCTCATATATGAGGCCTTTAGAGTAGTCAAAAATCATAGAGGCAAACAGTAGAATAGTGGTTTTCATGTCATGGTGGGATGGGGAATGGAGTTAGTTTTACAACATGAAAAGAGTTATGGTGATAGATGTTGGTGATGGTTGCAACAACATTCTGAATATATTCAGTATTATTGAACTGAATTTTAAAAAATGATTAAACACACACACACAGCATCGATTAAAAATAAAACACAGTAAATAGGTTGAAGAAAGACCAATAGGGTATGTAAAATAGAGGGTGGGCAGAAGGGAGGGAAAGAGGGTGCACTAGAGAGTGAAATGGGATAAATTAAATCCTATGGGTTTATGATTATGTCAAACTGAACCCAGCTATTATGTATTGCTATAATAATTAATAAAAGTATTTAAAAATGATTGTAATGGTAAATTTTATATTGTTTATATTTTATCAGAATGAAATATTTAAAAATGATTGATCATAAATATGTTTGTTAGTTTATTTATTCATTTCTGTGTATCAGGGATTGAACTCAGAGGCACATCCCCACCCCTATTGTGTATATTATTTAGAGACAATGTTTCAGAAGTTGCTCTTTGCCATGCTTTTGCAGAGGCTGGCTTTGAACTTTCTATCCTCCTGCCTCAGCCTCCTGAACCACTGGGATTACTGGCCTGTATCACTGCGCCTGGCAAATGTGTTTATTTTTTGAGTTCTGAATTCTGTATTAATTTTCTACATTATTTTGATCATTGTAGCTTTATGGTAAATTTTGAAACTGAATTTATAATAACACCAAAAAGAACGAAATAATTAGACATTAACTTAACCAAGGATGTTAAAGTCTTATGCAATGAATACTATAGAACATTGCTAGAAAAAAATAAGGAAGACATAAACCTAAAAACATTTCCCATTTAACTTTTGTTTTTCTTTTCAAAGATTGTGCTGGCTATTCTAGATCCTTTGAATTTTCATATGAATTATATGATTCTTTTATAATCAGTTTGGCAATTTCTTCCCCCTAAAAAAGCACCAGCTTTGACTTTGATAAACATTGTGTTGAATCTATAGAATAAATGGGGAAGTATTGCTGTCTTAGCAATATTAAGCATTCCAGTCTATGAATGTGGAAGGACTTGGGATTATTTAGATATGCCTTAATTTATTTTAACAATTTTTTGTAGTTTTTCAATCCATAAATCTTTCACTGTTTTGTTAAATTTATTTCTAAATATTTTATTATTTTTGACACTATGGGGTGAGTAGAATTACTTTTCATTTCATTTTTAGATTGTTCATTGTTTGTGCAGTTACACAATTGATTTTGTGCATTGATCTTGTATCCTCCACCTTTGCTGAAATTGCTTATTAGTTCTAATTAGCTTTTACTAACATATGTTCATCATTATTATTTTTAACACTATGTTTTGGTCCAATACATTACTGACCCCTTTTAATAGCCATCAACCAATGATCTACTTAAAATATTCTCATGACATAGCTAATGCTGTGGTTTGGATATAAGGTGTCCTTCTAAAAGCTCATGTTAGGTAATGTACAGAGGTGAAATGATTAAATTATGAGAGCTTTAAACTTATCAGTGAATTAATCCTTTTGATGGATTCATAACTTGAATGAATGACAAGATGTTGACTGTGGCAAGTCGGGGCATGGCTGAAGGAAGTAAATCACTAGAGATGTGTCCTGGGGGATTATGTTTCTTGTCCCTTGTTCCTCGTGCTCTGGCTCCCTGCTTTCAACCTGCCATGAGCTGAGTAGTATTTCTGCTACATACCCTTCTGCCATGATGTTTTGCCTCATCTCAGCTCTGGCAATAAATCAGTCAACTATAGACAGAACCTCTGCAACTATGAGTCAAAGTAAACTTTTCCTCCTCTGAGTTGTTCTTGCTGGGTATTTTAGTGACAGAAACAAAAAGCTGACAAACACAGCTAAATTCTATATCATCCATACAATTGTTAGGAATACATTCTGAGAGGTTAAGTTATTGATGTAAGTTTTTATGGATAACAGGTAGTTGGTCCTGTCCAAGATGGCAACTTAGATGTGGATGTCTTTCACTAATATCCTTTTAGTTATTTCTTCAAATGAGTCTGTCTCTTACAGTAAAATTCTGGAAAGGGTATCAGGCTGGGACATATTACAGTAAATTCTGCTGCAGTTTCTGCATTCCTTTGCTAATCCAGAAGTGATGTGACAAAATTTCCCTTCTGATAGTTTAATAATATGTAAATGACTAAGATATCATAAAAGGGCACTGAGATTAAATTACCAAGTCCTAAGTTTTCCAGTGTTCTCAAAATTTGAGTCAATCAGTTTTTGAACAAATATACTGTCTTTTATTTAAAGCCACAAGTTGATATAATGGTTGGAGAGAAGGAGAAACAGTTATTAAGCCTATATATATATATATATATATATATATATATATATATATATATATATACTATACAGATCTCATTTTCACTGATTCTATAAAACTCCCAATTTTTTTCTTGATTGAATGCAATTATTTGTACTAAATAATTGTTACTATTTATCAGAAAGGTTGAGATCAATCTTTATAAATTGATAGACATGAACTTTCTTGTATGAGTTTAATTCACAGTTGGTATTTTCATTTTTCTTATCAACATGATCCTTAACAACAAAACTCATAGTTTCACTAAAACTAGGCAATTCTTAACCTTGCCTTACAACTACACAATGACTCTGACTTCAATATTTGCTAATAACTTTTCCCTATTTATGGATATTAGATTCATGCTTAATACTAAAATTAGTTCAGCCTGGGGCATAAATGGACTACATTTGCTCTTTTTGTCTGTCACACTAATTACTACCAATCTCCATAGACTAGTCAAGCATTCAAACAGCCATGGCAATCAGACCGAACAACACACACACACACACACACACACACACACACATACACACACACATTCATAGACTCCACCCCAGAATTGCATTTTGGTTTACAATATTATAATATTACTGAATAAAAATGGGTTTAACAAAAATTAAATACATAAAATTTTATATATTCAAATCTTTAGAATGTCAAGTTTTAAATTTATATTGCATTATCCTGGAACACATATACAGTTATACTTCTAGATGAAATCTGACATTTTCTGTTCCAATAGTAAGCCTATTAATGAAGCCCAAGGTGACAGTGTATGATATAAAGTATTTGTCTGAGGATCCATTTCTGGGCTTTCATTCATCCTCATCTTGGTGCCTCCATTTTCTGAGTAACCTTGGGCAAATCTGTGTCATTCTTTGTGGCTCAGGTTTTCTGTATGTAAAATTGAAGTAATAATTGCCATTTATAGATTATATTTTCTGAAAAGGTATCTTGAGAATTAATGAGATTATTAGTCAGTAGACCTCCAGGCCATTGTCACTGCATGAATAGTATTATTGGCCTCTAGAGGAAAGAGGATGGGGAGGCTTTTTGGAGGAGAGAAAGAACCTTGATGAAATGGGAAAAAAAAAAATGGAAATGAAATGAGGAAATGACATCAGCTTTTAAAAACTGGATAAAGTGAGAAATGAAAAAGACAGAGAAAAGTCATTCCATTCCCCCTGGTTCTAATACACACCTGTCAACTCTAACTCCATGCTTCCCATGGATACTAGGTTATACGTGTTTCCTCTGTTTCTCCACTGTGATCACCAATGCTCACTTTCTTTGTCCATCACTAATCACAGGAGACTGCTAATGTGATTTTCTCATTTAACCCATTACAATACTTATATGCAGATGCTGTTTCCATAGAGTTCTACATCCACAGAAGAGCATAGTCAGGCATTTACTAAAGTTAAAAATAAATAAATAAATAAATAAAAGATGATATGGACTTTGGTGGAGGGAGAGTTTGATATGATTGAAGGTGACGTTTTTGTTTGGAAAGGGAAGTGGCCCATTATTCTGTAACAAATATGCCCCTGAATAACATTTTCTGACATGAATGTCAGAAAAAGGCTTTAATTCAGTGCTCATTGATTCATTATTTTTATGAATTGCCCAATTGCTAAGCCTTGTTTTATGTGATGACAGAGAAGCAGGAAGAACTTCCTATTAAGTTGAAATTGATGTTCAAAATAAAAGGTGCTCAGCACTAAATCTGACTTAGTAATCAACTAATTAGATCAGTCCATATGCTTGATGGTGATGTTTCAGTTACATTTTCTTTAATCCTCTAATGATGCAACCCACTAAACTTGCCTTTTTCACTTTAAACTTATTCTTAAATGTGAAGTCATCTAATCATCTTTTAGCAAAATACATACCTAAAAATGGAGATAGCTTCTGTATTTTTAGATCTATGCCTAATTTCTATTTTAGTAAAGAGAATTGATCTAAACCTTTCACTCACTTTTCTCTCTTATCTTCTGCACTGAGATGACAAGCAATTAAACCATTTTCTTTCTCAAAGACCTAAATTTAAAAGCAAATGCCATTCCTAAATGATCACAAATGATGTCACATGCTGCACAGCTCATTGTATCATGCCCCCATCACCATATGGTTCAGGCATCTCATTCAAAAATGGCTGAAGAAAGAAATGCCACTGTGTTAGTCAGCTTTGTGTGGCTGTGAACAAAATACCTGACAAGAACAACTTAGATGAAGAAAATTTTATTTTGGGCTTATGGTTTCAGAGGCTGTAGTCCATGGTCAGGGACTCTGTTGCTCTGGGCTTGAGATGAGACAGAACACCATCATGAAAAGGTATGGTCTGATGAAAGCTGTGCAGCCCATGAGAGCTAGGAAGCAGGGTAGGGGGCAAGTACAGATACAATATAAGGACATGGCCCCAGAGCCCTTTTTTCTATAGCCAAGCCCCACCTGCATATGGTTACCACCAAGCAGTCCATTCAGCTATCAATGGGTTAATCCACAAGTTGATTATCCATTGGTAAGGTTAAGACTGTCATGGCCTGAAAGTCCGATCTCTGAATCTTGCTGTATTGGGGACCATACTTCCTGCACATGAGCTTTTCAGGCCATTCTATATTCAAACCATAGTAGCCAGAATTCTCATTTTTATTTGGTTTATGTAGTTTACCTGCTTATATAATTTACACAGGTGGAAGACCAGGGTTGCCTAGTTCATCTCTCAGAGCATGGGTGGAGATAATAAGAAATAATTGCTTGCGGATGCTCTTGCTACCAGTGGCCCACCCTCCAATCTGGGCTGGTTCCCACTCTGTCATGTTCTTTGCCTGAACTTCACATTATACTTGTTATGTTCACTTCTGTGGAATAAGTTGACTTCTCCATTTTTCTTTTATTTGTCACTTTGCTCATAATTCCTATTAACATGTGATGAAGAGTTTTTCAAAAATGACTTTAACTGTTATAAAGACTTTAAGTGAAGTGTTTAAGATTAAATAAATTTGAAAAAAAATGAAAAAGTGTTTTAAGAAACATCTGTCATTGGAAATATACTATTGTTTAAGTGAAGAAATTGTTCTAAACCATAGCAACATTGAGCTAGGAAATATGCCATGTGGTTAAGAAAGCAAAAGAGAAAGCATAGCATTTGCAATAAAAAGAACTCCATTTAGTTTTTGTAAAGGGAAAATTTATATTTTATTAAGTGTATAACTATAATTTCTTTCATAATCCTGTTGTTTTAAAATAGTGCTAATATTTTGTTGGGCATGTATTGATTCTGCAAAAAGTCCATACCCATTATGCAAAGCAAAGGGTCTTAAATATGAGTGATTCTGTACAAGTTTATCTGATATTAGTAAATAGATACTTAGAACATTCAGTTTCCCTTGGAAACAATATTATAAATGGAACTTAAATTTGCAGACCATTTCAAGAAAGGCTGGCTTTTTAATATTCCAGAACAGAACTTACAAAAGCAGAAACACATTTGCGATGATGGCAGCAGTGAGGGAAAGTCCTCTTCCTTTCCCAGTAGTCAACAATATGCTACATCAGTTTCCAGAGGTGTTCAGAAGTAAAGAATATTTATAAAGCAGAAGTTCATGGTTTGTGGTTTATTCATGCAAGTAACACATAATGTTAATCTCCCTCAAAATATTGAATAGTTATAATGAGGTGAGCACACCAAGTACCTATTCACAGACATACATTACAACGAAATGCAAGACAGTGCCTGGCCATGCTCAACTTGACATAGAAGGAAGGATCAACTTGACAAAGAAAGAAAAGACAACTAGCTTCATGAGTATTTACTACCTCATAGGAACTGTCACATATGAATTATGTACACTTTACCCTGACTTTGTCAGGAAGGGACTACTATATCCTGTTAACAAATTAAAAAAAAAAAAAAAACACTGAGCATTATATGCAGAGACTTCTCCTGTCTCTCAGCTGATGAGAGAAAGAACCTGATCAGATTCTGCCTGACTCCCTTGTTGGTTCTTCCACCAACCCAAATGGCTGCCACTAAACTGCTTCTAGGAGCTCAAAATTTCGAAGAAACATTAAAACAAACAAACAAACAAAAGCCAAAATGAAGCACTCTGTAAACCTCTCCTGGTATAGAGCTAAGTGTACCGAGCAACACAAACAGGAAGAAACCAACTTTAAATGATAATTACATTAATTCCTCCGAGACAGAATAAAACAGAATTTTAAAAACCACATAATTAAAGACCTAAGTATAACTACCTGGCTTAGGTTCCAGATCTAACCACCAGAGTGGAGCTAAAACCAATTTATCCTTTTTCCAAAGCAGAGGCTGCCAGGCAATAGTGTCTCAAAGGGCTGGAACAAATATTCAATTCAGGCATAAATACCATAGTTTTCAGATAGTGGTGGTGATGTGAATACATCTAGAATAATTTATATCCAGATAAGTTACACACTCTTTTTAATAAATGATAATTATTTTGTTGCTTTAGTGTTAACTTACAGTATAAGAAATTTCAGGAGTCTGTAAAGCCATTCAGTGCTTGACAATATGCTACATTACAACTATGTTTCTGTGCCAGCACACCTGTTTTCCATCATTGTGATGCATATATTGTTTAAATGTTTGTAAGTTGAGAGGATAAATATACATCTGTAAAACTATCACTTTCTTTAAGCCCTAAATTATACTATACATCAAATTATCATGATAATGTATCAATTTTTCCCTTTTTAATTTATTTCTTACATACATGACAATAGTAGAGTGCATTACATTCATGATTATCCATTCACAGCACAATTTTTGTAACTCTGTATATAAAGTATGTTCACACCAAATTATGCCATTGTGCATGAGCTCTCTTATTTTTTTGCATACAATTCTTAATATACCTTTATACCACCATTTATCATATGTCTGTTGTATATAAGGTATGTTGACACCAAATTCACATCTCCATACATGTATTTTGTATAATGATGACCCTCTCCTTCCACCTTCCTAGCTATTACCCTCCTCCCTCCCTTTCCCTCCCACCCCTATTCCCTAAGTCCAGAAAAAAAAGGCCATTTGTTTGAATGATTGCTTCTTATTTCTTATCAGTATCTACATTCAGAACTCATTGAATTCCTTATTATTAGATTTTTACTTCAATGTTGAAATTGATACTCTAAGCACTGTTTCTTAACTTCACATTAAAAAAATGTAAAAAATGATGAACTTGTTTTAACAACCCCAAATATCTAAGTTCTTAAAATAAAATAAAAGTTCACTTTTTCTTAAAAAATATATTATTTCAAACATTAGAATATTTTTAAAATATTAATAATAATAAAAGCTCTTATACATTTTTATAGATTTTACCAAGATGTGCTTGTAGGAACTGGAAGGGTGGGAAGGGTAATGTGAAAATAACTTAGGAATAGTTGAGTCATGAAAAAAATACAATGTTTTAAAATATTTTTGAGGTTTGCATTTTCTTTTACCTCATACATTTCATGAAGTTATATACTATAATACATTAAAGTTGGAGAACAGTTTCCCCTAAGATATTACTTTTAAAAAATATTACATTGTAAGTCTGTCTGTCTATACTGCACATTTTATAAGTTTTCACAGATATAGTCACAATCCTTGGATTTCATATTTGCATATTCAACCCTCTGCAATTTGAAAATCTTCAGAAAAAAAATTTACAGGCCATTTTTCTTATCATGATTCCCTAAACAATACAACAAGTATTTATACAGAATTTACAGAGTACTGGGCATTATAAGCAACCTCCAGATGATTTAAAGTGTGTGGGAAGGTATGTGTAGGATATATGCAAATATTATATCATTTTATGTAAGTGACTTGAATATGCATAGATTTTAGTATCCAAGGAGGTTCTGTACTTTGGAAATCAGACAGACCTGGAATTGAATTGTGGCTCTGCCTTTCATTGGTTGGAAAATGCTAAGCAGTTTATATAATGAATTCAAATATTTGTTCTCCATCTATAAATGAAGACAACAATGGCATCTTTTTTATAGAATTTTGTAAATATTAAATAAATAGATGCATGTGAAAAACACACTCTATGGTTCATAATAAACACAAAATATTAATACTCTATACTCTTGTTCAAAATTTATGCTTTAATTGTATATACCCATAGCTAGGTCATATTGGAGCTAATTATACAAATCTCATAAATATGACATTATCGTCCTGTAATATTTGTGATCAAGGGAACCATGGACTTTAGTATAGTCCATAGGAATTCCCTAGCTCAACATTGGTTGGACTTTGTAATCTCTGAGGAATTAATGAAATGTTTGAGTCAGAGGATGAAATAGTCCAGATGAGAATCCATAAAGACTTTCCAAAATGTGAATCTATATAGGCTGCTAAAACATCACTAGGTTCCAGCTTATTCAATAGTTTTCTATTGCTGTGTAACATATTTAGTAGCTTAAAACAGTGTAAATTTATTATCTGATAGAATGTATAGGTCAGAAGTCTAGACATGGCAATGACTAGACTGCTCAGGCACTTGCTGAGCTGAAATTGCAAAATCAGCTGGACTGTGATCTCCTCTGGGCTCAGGGTCTTCTTCTAAGATCACTAGTTATTGGCAGAATTCAGTTCTTTTCAGTTTAGGATCGAGGTCCTTATTTTCCTGCTACCTGTCAGCTGGTGACTACAAGCTCCCAGGACTAGCTGCAGTTCGATGGGTGACCCCTTATAGAGCTCACAGCGTGGATATTTGCTTTCTTCCATCTAAGCTTGTGCATATCTCTTCAACCACCTCTTGGGCCACCAGTCAGAGAAAATGCTCAGTGTTTACAAGGCACAAATGTTAGATCAGGCCCACTCAGCATAATCTTCCTTTTGCCATAGAATATCACATAATTATGGGACTGACATTTCTACACACCTTAACAGGCCACTCATTCTCACAATGATTATACAAGGGATGTACCCGAGAAGATGGAAATTCCCGAGACCATCTTAAGATCCTGCCCAAACATCTACTCAACAAGGAACACAGTTGAGTAAAGAAGGAAAGAGGAAAACAAAGAGACAAGCAAAAAACAAAGCAAAGGCCCTTGCCAGTGCTGACTTGTCTTGGTTAAATATTCCCACCATGGGCACAAACAAGTTGCAAAAGTCCATAATGTCGATGTCACCAACTCCAAGACACTCATTTGTTCCCTTAACCTCATAAAATAAATGCCCAAACATATTTAAAGATTATTTTTTGAGGCAGTGCTAAATTACTAGCCTATCCCAAACACCCATATTTATCACAAGAACTTTGTTATTTTATTTTCTCATTTCAAACGTTCTGCTGAGTTTGGAACCCATTACTGACTTCAGGATAATTTTTGCCATTGGGATAATGGTGAAATGCTACTTGAAATATATTTGGCTATGTAATGAATATCCATTTCACAAAGGTTGAAATTTAAAGAAGAAATAATCAACTTTTAGTGCCTAGGAGATATTATATCATTATATCACTATTGGAGATTTTCTTAAGAACACAATCTCACATGGTCAAGGTCTGTCTGGGAAGGGTGTGCATGATTGACAGTGGTTCAGCCAGCTCACAAATGCACAAGGTTGACTGCAGGCAGCTTTGACATATGTCTCTGGAGCATGCTAAATGCAGCCTTCATAGCTATCAGGAATTAAGAGTTTTAATGAGTACCCTCTAGGAAAGGCTGCCATGCAGTGGAAAGGCATTATTGGGACTTCAGTGGACTGACTTGGACATGCATCACTGGTAAAGGGTCATTTAGTCAATGGTCACTTGGAAGTCGCTGGTTTAGACTCCTTTTTCAGTTTCTCTCTATATCCAACAAACTCTTTGTTCCTTTTATTTCCTTCTGGAAGCCCATAAGGCAGTATATCTCCCTTTTCTACAATAGCATCTCCCCTCTTGCCCTGGAAATAATTAAACGCAAGAAACAATGAAGATCACCTGAATTATTCATCTGCAGATATTGATTCCTTGGAACTATGGGGAAAAATTACAAGAGGAAGCTATAATATTTTCTCAAATCATGAACCTGGTGAGTGGTTTTGCTCTGTGCAC
Organism: Marmota flaviventris; assembly: GCF_047511675.1. NCBI lineage: Eukaryota > Metazoa > Chordata > Mammalia > Rodentia > Sciuridae > Marmota > Marmota flaviventris. The sequence continues at coordinate 24,576,829 of NC_092510.1, read as the reverse complement.
ACTTGGGATATTTTTGTTTGTTTGTTTGTTTTTGCCAATGGACGTAAGTGGACCATGGTCTTTTGAAGATGGACACGCCCTGTAAAGATGGCACAATAATCTTCTCTGTGTAGCAACTCCTACATTGTTTTACACACGAGTTTATGGCAACACTAGTCTATCTAAATAATATAATCATCCATAATAATCATCTATTTCAATGTGTGAATGGCAACTACTAGCAGACTATCCCTGGAAAATGCTTATTAAATACCCTACTGTAGTTCTGCTAAATTAGATATCCTTGAGTGTCTCATCATACCCATTTATTTTCCACCTTCTTGGGGAAGGTTTTGCCTATACATTTCTGTCATGTTAAGGCAACTTGAAAATTGAAGACAGCAGGAGACTGAAAGAAAGTTGGGAAAAGTAAATATAATATTTGCTTCATAAAGGCAGGAATGAGCATTGAATAGTATTTGTAGAGAGCATACATTTATCTTAGTGGAAAATGGAACTACTGCTTGGTGAAGGCTCCACAACACAGAGCCTCAGAGATAGTATAGAAAAGGAAGACGAAACTGGTCTGAACAGAAACCACCGACCCTTGGAACTTTTTGACGAATAATAGTTATTCACGTTTTGGGGGAAGGGCAATTATTTAACAATATGTGGCTAGGGGGTTCTTCATGAAGACACCCATAACAGGATTATCAAAGGCAGTATGGGAGCCCCTGTTCTGCTATTTGCTATTTTGCTGCCTTGGAATAAGTGTAAAACTGTGGTCTCTTATCCTGAGAATGAATAGTAGGGTGTTTTAGATAGAGACTATATTTTCACATTAATGTCATGGATATAAAAACTTTAGAAAATGGAATCTGTTCCAAAGAATCCCACTTAACTTCTATTTGCCTACAAGAAGCTCTACATAGCTAGATGGAGTTGCACCTAAAATAGACATGGCCATTTAAAGAAAGATGTGAAATATCTTCCGGTTCTGAGAATGATGGAGGTTTAAATGGATCTTCATGGACTCTGCAGAGAGTGTGAGCTGCCCAAATTGAGTTAAAGAAAGATAGGTAATATACTTGGGAGCTTTAGATGGATTAAATTCACAACACCCAATAAATTACATCTTCAGAAAAAGAGCAAGGGTCAATGAGCTCTCTAAGCAAATTCCAAGCACAGATTTTCATACTCATAGTTTCATCAGAGATGAACCTAAAGTCAAAACCTAAGTTCTGTTCCACTTAAGTTTTTTGACAACCCACTATTACAAAATATAGAAAGCAGTCCGTTTCTAGAGTCCTTTTTACCTTGGTGTGTCTATGGGTCATTACCGCTGACTTACTTCAGCATATGCTCGATTTTTGTTGTTAATTTCCACTTGCAACAGTGGTTGTTATGAAGGTTTTGTTTTTTTCTATCAGCCTAGATTATCTTAACTTTGATTCTCAGATTCTTGAATTTAAGAATTTGTTGTATTATAGTATCCAAACTGTTACTTAGAGCAGGTGAAAACCCTATAAAGAGAAGACACTGAGTTGCAACTGAAAATCTGTCCCAGGGATAAACAAAAATGTCCAGTCTTTTCTCTGGACATGTGAAGCCCTACCTCCTTTACCCAATGATTCTTAGATTTCTCTTAACAGCTATGTTCATCTGATTTCTTGGACTAGGCTTCAGAACCAAAATAAAACACTGTGATATAAGAAATAATTAATTGGCCAGTTTTCCTAGTACATAAAACTTAATTTTTTTAAATTAATAAAATTTATAGGTTTTTAAAAATTGTAAATTTTGTTTTGAAAGGAAGAGCAAAACCTATGTGAGTTCCAGTACATTCCGCTTCAAAGATTAAAATTTTTGTACTTCCCTTCATTTATAACATTTGTCTGAACACATTTCTATATTATGAATGTTTCCAAACATATTTGATTAGTGCTAATCAGTTCACTCAATTAAATCTTAGAATTTTACTTCCTTCTGAAGAGTTCACAATCTGCAAAATTCACCTCAGAAATCAATGTCTGTCTCAGTGTTAACAACAGTATTAGTAAGACACATCTTTCAGATACTCTCATTTCTTTGCTTCATGTAATATAAAGACTATCATCAACTCAGCCTCTAAGTAAACATAACAATATGTGGTCTCAACATGGGAGCCATTCATTGCTTTGAAGACAGTGTCAATTATTGCTTAAATATTCAAAACTGGCTCTGCATCCCAACAGTCGGCAGTAGCACATTTACTCAGCAATGACTCTTTTATGTAATATGATGGTTTAAAAAAAAACCTGCTGTTCTAATCTATTCATATGTATTATATCTCTTTTAAAACTCCCATTCATGCTCACATAAGCACACCCAACTAAGTTTGAATTATATCCTTACTTTGTAACAGTTGCAGATGCAGCAGGCAACATTATCTCTGAATAGACAATAAGTATTTTGTACAAAAGAGGCAGGGCTCCAACTTGTGTGTTATGTTTAAGGCATTATACCCTAAGAGCCACTAGAAGCCTACCTGGGAGAAGATAAACTGCCTCCAAGAGCAGAAATTCACTCGACATTATTGTTGAGATTCCACCACAGCACACACTCACCTGGATTACTTCCCTTCCTTCCCGAATTCTACAGAGGTTGTGTCCTAAGCTTTATATTCCCCAAAGGTAGTGATCACCATTTATCACCATACCCACAACTTCTCCCTGAGATGTGTATTCCAATTCCCAGGTTTTTAGAGATCCTGTCTCTTGACTTAATTCTAAAGAGGGTATGGTGAAGATCAGGTCATGCTAAGCAGAACTGATCCAGAAGAATCCATGAATACATATTAGCCTGTAATGTACTGACCCAGCCAGAAATGGTGGCGAGAAGTCTGGAGTCCAAGAGCACTTTCCTAGTCATGGGATCTAATATTCGATATACCACAGTGGGGCTGGACACCTTAGTTGGGCAAGTCATAGTTTCTCCAAATCCCCACTATACCCAGGTGACCTGCTCATTGCCCTTTTCTCACTCAAGTTTAAAAACACAATTTTAGAATTGAGGTGTAAGCTGGGAGCTAACCGCATGAAGAATATATCCCCTCCTCCATTGTGTTCTTTTCTATCAGGCTCCAAAGACATGGGAAAGCTCCAGTCCTGCTTGTGCCCTTGGCTTTTGTATGAGGCTTATTGGCTCCCAGCCGCCAGTATCTGTACTGGCCACATCTGAAAGTCTCAGACCCAAGAGACATTTCCAACACAGTTCTCTTCTCTTTGTATTATTGTCATAATTTTTCTTATTCAGTAATCCATTATTCTATGCCTGTGATTCTATATAGACTTCCATACATTCATGTTTAACGTAGAGTGATAGAATTACTAAGAAGAAAAATCACATGGTTTATATAGAAAGAAAGCACTTTTGTAATAAAACTACACAAAGTGTTTATAATTTCTGGAATTTTTTGAGTCCTTTTAAGACATCTAATATGAAATTTACCATGATAATTTTGTGAGCATTGCAATGAATATGGAGGAGATCTCTGAAACTTTAAAATCAGAGAAGCCATAATTTATAATTTTAAGCTGATTTCCTTTTCCACAGTAGCAGAGCTTTGGTTTTCAAATTTTCTATACAATTTGACTTTTGAACTGATTTAATTTTTACATAAGATTATACCCAAAACTGAAACCCCAGATATCTCAAACAAGAGGAATTTGCAACAGCAAATATTATTTTGTCTGAGCAATTAAAATTGATACTGAAAATAAATGAGTGAAGAGAGGTAAAATGCAAGCAAGTTGTATGATGATATTTAGCATTCAGCTCTCAAGGTTTACTAACTTTCAAGTTATTGAATAAATGATCCTAAAGTGACAAAGCTACAATTTCAACTCAATAGATTATTTCTTTAACTCTTATCTGCAAAAGTCAAGATGTTACGAATATCAATCTATCAACTGTAGAGAAAATATTTGAAATATTTTTTAGGATTACAAAGTGTTGAGAGGTGCAGCCGAGTCGGGATGGCGCCTAGTGTTTTTCCAGGGGGAGTGGTTGAGAGGTGGCGCCAGCGAGCCATTAGGATGGTGATGGTTGAGTTCTTGCAGAGTTCCCGTTAAGTTCAGGTTGAGCTATCGCGGAGTTCCTGGAGAGTTCGCGTGGGTGGCGTTCGCGTGGGTTTGGAAATAAAGTTTGTTCCTGCTTGAATCTACAAGTGGCTCATGACCTCCTAGTTATTTTTGCCAGCCAGACTGCGGCATTTGGTGGCCCATGTGGGGAGCACCTGAAGCTTGAGGGTAAGTGAAACTGCTTGCCCCCGAGGGCAGGGCGAGAATGAGTGATCATTTCAAAAAACAATGTGTTCTTGTTTTGATTTGCTACATTTCTGTTTCAAGCTGCCTGCTCCTAGAAATGAATAGGATGCTATAAAAGTTGTTCGCCCCTGAGGAAGAGATAGAGATAGATCACGGATACACATGTCAAGAAAATAGAAAAACTGATACAATGAATTTTTGTTCCGTTTTTGTTTCATTCTGTTTCGGTTTTGTTTTGTGTTATCTTGTTGGGTTGCATTATCTTTGTAGCAGAAATATGGGGTCAGAAATTAGCAACAAACAAACCGAAAGAGTGTTAAGTAAATTACTAGAGGAAGGAGGCATACCAGTAAAACCAAGAACAGTTAGGGCATACATTGATACGATACAAAAATGTAGCCCATGGCTTTTTAAGGAGGAGTTGTTGAATATATCACAATGGGACCATCATGGTGAAGACTTAAGGAAGAAGGAAAAGAAAGACCCAGGAACTTTGCCAGTTGGCACATTGCCATTATGGATGATGATACGATTTTGTTTGCCTAGTCCAAAGCTTTCAGTTCAGATTATGGTAGAAGACATATTAGATCAGGAAAAAGAGGAGGTCTCTCGAGATAGTCAGAAAGGGGAAGAAAGTTTAGAGGAGAAAAAACTATCAGGGGAGAAGTTACAACAGGAGGCTGCTACTAACACCGTTCTATCACCAGAGGGCATAATTCAACCAACAGCTCCACCTATGGAGACAACATATGCTGAGTGGCCCTCAACCCCCGTAGTTGATAGATGGGATCCTGAGACAGGACCTCAAGGATTAGCATGCCCTGTATTTGAGGAGGCAGGAGGGCAGCAAATTCACCATGCTTTAGATTTCAAAACAGTGAAGGAGCTGAAAGAGGCTGTAACAACCTATGGTCCTCAAGCACCTTTCACTATAAGTATGGTCGAATCCATTACCAACTTGAACATAACGCCAGCAGATTGGGCTAGTATGTGCAAAGCTGTGCTAAATGGAGGACAGTATCTGTTATGGAAGGTTGCCAATCAGGAATTTTGCACGGAGACGGCTAGACCAAATGCAGCAGCCGGTTATCCTCAGAGAAATCTAGATATGTTGTTAGGAGAGGGACCTTATGAGGGTCAGCTGCAACAAATTAGATATGATCCTGCCATATACTCACAAATCACTTCAGCTTTGGTTAGGGCATGGAAAACCTTATAGGGGCATGGAGATTTACAAGGTCAATTATCGAAGTTAATACAAGGAGCTATTGAACCTTACACTGAATTTGTAGATAGGCTTATACAAACAGCTACCAGAATCTTTTGGGATGTAGAACAAGTGATGCCATTAACAAAACAATTAGCCTATGAATAGGCAAATAGATGGTGCAGGGAGGCCATTAGACCATGGAAACATGGAGATTTAAACACATATATTAAATTATGCAGAGACATTAATGAATAAGGGCAAGTCTTGGCAGCTTCAATACAACAGGCTTTAGATGTCAGGCCAAAAATATGCTACAAAGTGAACAAACAGGACAATTTAAAAGGAGTTGCCCCATAGGAGGAGGGTTTAACAAAACTAGGTATCAAAGGGGTAGAATACTGGGTATTTGCCCATGATGCCATAGAGACATTGGGCTAATGAAAGCCATTCTCAAACCACTATAGAGGATACTCTGTTATCAAAAAACGGACAAGGACCAGGTGTTTACCCATGATATTGTGGAGAAAAACATTGGGCTCCATTGCCAAAAAATGGACAGGGGGCCCCATGCTCTGGGGCCCCCGATCACAAATATACGGAGCACTGGAGGAACCCAGCAACACCATCAGGGTAGTGCCAAGGACACATTATCCATTAGATCTCTCTTAAGACAAACCAGAGGGAGCACAAGGTTGGACATCTGCGCCTCCGCCAGTACTAACTCCAGAGATGGGAGTCCAAATCATTCCCACTGGGGTAAAAGGACCTCTTCCCCAAGAAACAGTAGGCTTATTATTAGGGCACAGTTCTTCTACTCTAAAAGAACTTATGATAAGTCCTGGGGTAATTGATCCAGATTATGAAGGTGAAATAAAAATTATAGCCAGTTCTCCAAGGGGTATATCAGTAATTTCACCAGGAGATAGACTAGCACAGTTATTAATAATACCCAGCCTGCATGATAAATTTTCCAGTCGTACTATAGAAAGAGGTTCCAGGGGATTAGGCTCCACAGGTGTAGAGTGGGCTATGCTTTCTTAAAATTTAGATTCTCGCCCAAAGCTAAAACTAAATATTCAAGGACATGAATTTAATGGGCTACTGGATACAGGTACAGATGTTAGCATTATCTCTCGTCAAGAATGGCCAAAACATTGGCCATTACAACAAGCCACTCAAACACTTCGAGGCCTAGGACTGGCAACGAATCCCCATAGAAGTGTGATGGTCTTAGATTGGAAGGATCCTGAAGTATGTGAAGGAACTATACAGCCATATGTATTGGATCATCTTCCTATAAATTTATGGGTACGAGATGTCCTAGATCAATTAGGCCTAACATTAACAAATAACATCAATTCAAATGCACCCACTATTATGGCTAGACAAGGTTTTAGGAAAGGAAAAGGATTAGGAGAAAAAGGACAAAGTATAGTGGCACCAAGACAAATAGATCAAGAAATAGATAGACATGGATTGCGTTTTCGGGGGGGTCACTGAGACAATAAAAATTACTTGGAAATCAGAAAGACCAGTAAGGGTTCCTCAGTGGCCCCTGACTAAAGAAAAGATACAAGCAGCCCATGACCTGGTCAAACAACAATTAGTGGAGGGACATTTGCAACCTTCTGTATCTCCCTATAATACTCCCCTTTTTGTTATCAAAAAGAAATCTGGTAAATGGAAATTATTGCAAGATTCAAGAGCTATTAATAACGAGATGGTTATTATGGGACCTGCTCAATTGGGGATTCCTCAATTGTCTGCTTTGCCAAAAACCTGGTATGTTTTAGTTATAGATATTAAAGATTGGTTTTCTTTCAACTCCAATTCATCCTGAGGATAGTCCACGTTTTGCATTTACTATCCCTGCGCTGAATCATGAAGGTCCCGATCAGAGATCTGAATGGAAAGTACTCCCTCAAGGGATGGCTAACATCCCAACTATGTGTCAAATTTATGTTAACAAAGCAATCCAGCCACTTAAAAATCAAAATCCTGAACTACAAATATTTCACTATATGGACGATATATTATTAGCACACAAAGATAAAAACACATTGCTAAAATGTTATGCCACACTTACAAACTTATTAAAAAATTATAATCTAGAGATAGGAATAGATAAAGTACAATTAAATTTTCCAATTAATTATTTAGGAGTTCTACCAGTTTGACCATGGTCCGTCCACCAAAAATTCAAATATGAGTAGATCAACTCAAATCACTTAACGACTTTCAAAAGTTATTAGGAGACATAAATTGGATAAAGCCTTATCTAGGCATACCAACAGGAGAGTTGGGACCTTTATTTGATATCCTAAAAGGTCCATCAGTTCCAAATTCACCCCGCATGTTAACGCCTGAAGCAAGAAAGACATTAAAAATCATTGAAACATATATGGAAAATATGCATTTGGATAGAATTGATATAAGTTTGCATTTATTATATATTTTACTACACACAAAAAATATTCCTACAGGAGTATTTTGGCAAGAAGGTCCATTATTATGGATACATTTATCTTATCCTCCTAACACTATTCTTACTAGGTATCCTGAGGCTGTAGGACAATTAATACCCAAAGGAATAAAAGCAGCAAAGGGAGTGTTTGGGATTTCTCCCAATAAAATTATTACTCCATATACTATGGATCAAATTGATTAGTTAGCTAATGAGTTACATACTTGGGCAATAATCATGTGCAAATCTAATGTTTCATTTGATAACCACTTACCATCTAATCCTCTGTAGTCTTTTTGGTCTTTGCATCATGTAGTTTTTCCAAAAATGACAAGAAAAACACCTATCATGAATGCTCCAAATATATTCACTGATGGGTCAAATAGTGGTACAGCAGCAGTACTTATCCCTGATCAAACATTTACATTTTTAGTACCCAAATAATCAGCTCAAAAGGTAGAGCTTAATGCAGTATTACAAGCTTTTGTGATGTTTAAAGATTCTGTATTTAATTTATTTTCCAATAGTCAGTATATAGTTAATGCTATAGTATCCCTTGAAGATGCTGGCAGGATTTCCCCTTCCTCTACTGTTTTCTCTTTGTTTTCCACTATACAAAGTCTAATCTGGGACAGAAAAGATCCATTCTTCATAGGACATATTAGGGCACATACAGGATTGCCTGGAGCCCTTAGTTTGGGCAATGATTTAGCAGATAAAACTACACATGGCATACATATTTTTTCTACGCTAGAAGAAGCTACAAATTTTCATAAATCCTTCCATGTCAATGCAAATACTTTAAAAAGGCATTTTAAAATAACTAAGGAACAAGCTAGACAAATAATAAAACAATGTCAAAATTGTGTGACCTTTTTACCACAAGTTAATCTTGGAGTCAATCCTAGAGAACTGATACCTAACCATATTTGGCAGATGGATGTCACACTCTTGCCAGAATTTGGAAAGTTAAAACATTTGCATGTTACAGTTGATACTTCTTCTGGATTTTTGATGGGCTCCCTTCATGCCAGAGAAAAAACTAGAGATATTATAGCTCATTGCTTACAAAATTTTGCCACTGTGGGAGTTCCAAAACAGTTAAAAACAGATAATGGCCCTGGCTATACTTCTACCTCTTTTAAACAATTTTGCTCATTATTTGGTATTACTTACATAACAGGAATCCCATACAATCCACAGGGACAAGGCATAGTTGAAAGAGCTCATCAAACTGTCTAGGCACAAATAACTGCTAGGTCACGAGCCACTTGTAGATCCAAGCAGGAACAAACATTATTTCCAAACCCACACGAACGCCACCCACGCAAACTCTCCAGGAACTCCACGATAGCTCAACCGGAACTTAACGGGAACTCTGCAAGAACTCAACCATCACCATCCTAATGGCTCTCTGGCGCCACCTCTCAACCACTCCCCATGGCAAAACTCCAGGTGCCATCCCGACTCAGCTGCGTCTCTCAACATGAAAGTATAAAATCTGAGACATTGAAAACTGAATTCTTTCATAACTATGAGATAATAGCAAAATCGGTATGAGACATTCTGAGTTCACTCACAAGTGAAGTAGGAGAAGACATTTTGCACATGGATTTTCCTGACTTGATTATTACTTGGTACTGAAGATGTTTGACTAACAGTCCAAATTCTCTCAAGGCTGCTTTCAAATGGCAAACCAAATATGTCCCTGACCTAATAAATAGTGAACCTAGAATTATTTTTATAGCTCTAGAACCAAATTTTAATATCCCTCAGACTCAATGTACCAAAATGCAGTCTTTATAGACCATTGCCTTTCTTTTTTTTTAAAGGAGAAGAAGAAGAAGAAGAAGAAAGAGAGAGAGAGAGAGAGAGAATCTTTTTTGTAAATGGTCACAACACAATGCCTTTTTTTTTTATGTGGTGCTGAGAATCGAACCTGGGTCCCACCCATGCTAAGCGAGCGCTCTACCACTGAGCCACAATCCCAGCCCAACCATTGCCTTTCTTTTTATAAATTTTCTCCTTTGTACCCTTTTTTGCTTATATTTATTTAATATTTTTATTTGAATAAAGTCATATTTTTATTTAAAATTTTTAATAAGGAAATTTTAGTTTACTTGCACAAATAGAATAATCATTAACCTTGTGCTATAATGACACGAAAATAAACAAAACTTGATAGAAACAAAACATGCTGTTAAATTTTAGTTAGGTAATTGTTGAGAGCCACAATCAAATCAAGATGGCGCCTGGCATTTTGCCAGAAGGAGTGGTTGAGAAGTAACGCCAGCGAGCCATTAAGATGATGATAATTAAGTTAAGCTGTGTATAATTATTAAGATAATGACTGATTGCTGTAACTGGATGATGCTAAATTGAAACAAGCTGTGTATTCAGTTGTGTATATAAACCTCTGCTGTCTGGCAATAACGAGGCTCCTGCTACCTTGGGTGCCTGCTATTTTTGAGTTCCCGTTGAGTTCTCACAGAGTTCCAGTTGAGTTCCCTTGGGTTCTCACAGAGTTTCCATTGAGTTCTGGTGGAGTTCCCGTTTGGTTTGGGCAATAAAGTAGTTCCTGTTTGAACCTACAAGTGGCTTGTGACCTCCTGGTTATCTGTGCCCAGCCAGACTGTGGCAGGTAATGATGCTTAACAAAAGTTCTGAGCCTGTAGTTTATCTCAGTTTTCTGCAAAGAGGAAAAATCAAGTTTTAGAGAACTGTATAAGACATACTAGTGCTAAACTTAAACTTTTTCTTTGAAGCCATCAAGACTGAAAGATAATCGGAAAATGCTTTTCTATCCATGTAATTTAATAAAGTGTTACCCTGACTCATCTCCTTTGGTTGAGATTACCAAAATTTTTTTTCTTGGGAATTTTTTTATTTATATATGACAGCAGAATGCATTATAATTCTTATTACATATATAGAGCAAAATTTTTTGTATCTCTGGTTGTATACATAGTATATTAACACCAATTCATGTCTTCATACTTGTACTTTGGATAATAATGATCATTACATCCCACCATCATTAATTACCCCATGTCCCCTCCCTTCCCCTCAACCCCTCTGCCCTATCTAGAGTTCATCTATTCCTCCCATGCTCTCTCTCCCTATCCCACTATGAATCAGCCTCCTTATATCAAAACAAACAAACAAACAAAAACATTCAGCATTTGGTTTTTTAGGATTAGCTAACTTCACTTAGCATTATATTCTCTAACTATCCATTTACCTGCAAATGCCATTTTAAGATACACTTCTTTATAATGACCCTCTCTTAGTTATTGTGTCCTTAGGATTTTGTCGAGTTGCATATAATAGAAATTCATCTATGATGGCTTAATCAAATAGGTAATTTTATTTGCTCTTATAATCAAGATATGAAGGTAAAAAATGCAGAGATTGAGCACATACTTGGGAAAGTCACCAATGGCTCAAGTTCCTTCTCATTCTGTGCTCCACCACCTGTCACACTCTATCCTCTATGGAGGAAGAAGAGTAAAAGGCAAAATTATGCAAAGCCAACCCTTCCTATTGAATGTGAAAAAGTGCAAAACTATTCTTCAGTGCTGGGAGCCATTAGCCAAGTAGGTTTGACAATTTCCTTGCCAGCGTACCCCATGTTGCTTAGTGGAAGGACTCGTGGAAATAGGACATTTTGCAGTGACATTGCATGTAGGTGACCTTGCTCAAGGACCAGGGTGGATTAGGGTGTTCCCGGTTTAGGATAATTGGGTTTATGGCGTTCCCAGTTTAGGTTCCAGGTTTAAGGTTTAAGATTATTCCTTCTGGGAATAGGGCGTATCCTGCTGCCTGAGTTCCCCTTGAGTTCTCACGGGATTCAGACAGTATTTTTTGGGAGACAGAAGCCCAGTGGGGGTGGATTTGGGCAGAGAACGTGGATTTCCCCAGAACGTGATTATAGATGGCTGGTTCAGGAATAAAGAGTTGCTGTTTGAATCTACAAGCTGTGTGGTGGCTCGTGATTTTGTGCCCAGCCAGACTGCGTCATTTCAGATAGAAGAATAATTCCATTTACACCTCTTGCTTGGGATCAATCACATCCCTACTCTTAGCTGCAAGAGGTTCTGGACAGTTAAGTGTTTTTCTTGGGCATTGGCTCTCTCAACAAAACTGTGATCCAATTAAAAAAGATGAAGAACATGAAGGAGTTCATTGCACCTGCTGTGCCAAGCTTTTCTCTCAAATGATTATCCTTGATACATCTTGCTATTGAGAGAAATACATACCAGTTATTACTCAGTGCTGCCATGACACATTACTCCAGGTACCCTTCAGGACACTATATTCCTGTTACTGTGTTCTATCACATAAGATTATACTTACATTGAGAGCAATGCAAGTTAGTAATAAACCTTTGATGTATTATGGCTAAGTTTATTGCTAGTCATAATTAATTCAATACACCCACTCTCACTAACCCTGTTTACTTCCTTTTCTGTCTTTTTGTCTCTACATTGTCATTCAAGTATGCATACGAATTTCTAAAATATATCACTGGTAACAAAAGTGTAATGTATTTTGCTAATTATCTTACTAAATGTCCCAGTTCTGTATAGTGTTGTTTTGTTTATTCAGACACAAGTATTGTGTGTGTGAGTACATATGTATATGTATATATTGCACACAGACATATACATATATATACCTCTACTGCATTGTGGTTGCTCGACTAACTGCATTCTGGGATCATTTGCTTACAAGCACAATTTGTCTCACTAAAATGCACAGAACAATATCCCACCAAAGCTGTTCGAATATCTTAGAAAAAAGATAATGCAATTGAGAAAAATTGTGGCTCCCATGAGTCTTAGGTTTTAGAAACCACCCTTACGTTTTCCATTTTTCTGCAAAATCTAAGGATTAATATGAATAATCATTGTGGTTACATTTTATCCAGAGAGATTGCAAATCTGTCAAGTTACTAACAGTCCAAGTCTACTTTAATAGAATGAAATGCAGAAGAAAGGTGGCTTTTCAACATGGCGGCGAAGGGAGTGCATTACCCCCGTGTACCACGTCACTGTGTGGGAGAATGACGAGTTAGAAAGGCTAAAAGCTATCTTGTTAGGAACTTCCAGCAAAATTGGGGTGCTCCAAAACCTAGAGGAAGGATTTCCATCGCACGAGGATCAGCTACGGGAGCTTAAACACGAGAGATTTGTCCACACGGAGGATCACGCTGCTTATTCAGCAAATCGCCTCGCAGCTAGAGTCTGCGGCGCGCGCTGGGAAACGAGGAGATAGCAACGCAAAGATACGGCACTGCAGTTTCGGCGGGCTTCTGCCAGCTGTGCAATCACCATACTAAGTGCTGAATTCTGGGTTTGAGACGGGGGAAGGAAGCGGTCCAATTCGCTTCTCCACACCGGTCAGACCACAGAGGAAGCCAGCGGCCACAATCTTGGAGAGCTGACGTCACCATCCCTGTTTTCGACTGATCGCAGCTCACTCAGCCATAGAACAGGTAATTTCAGGCTCTCATTCGCCTGCGGCTCGCAGACAACTTACTCAGTCTCAGTGCTAATTAACCTGCGGAAACTGCTTCTTGGAGCCTGCTCCTATCAGAACATACACTGAGCATGGAGCGGCCGAATTCTGGCTCCCAGAACTGCTCTGGCCCAGGGCTAAAGAATCCGCGGAAACTGCTTCTTGGTCCGGGTCCTGCTGAATACTGTGGAGGTAAATACCAACCGAGCCTTCATAGGCAGTGGCAACAGGACTGAGACGGGGCTTGTGAGGGCTGGTCAGGACTCACCCATTGTTTTGGTCACCCGGCAAAGGGAACGAAATGCTGCCATTCGCATGGGATACCAACATGGCAGAGATCTGATGTCATCAGAAAGCGGCAGAGAAGAGAACTTCATCGATACCAGCGGCGACAGAAACACTTGGTCTCCTGGTAAAGAAAGTGAGTCACAAACACCCGAGTCTCTCTCACTTTATCATCAAGCCAGAGGGGCAGAGCAGAGCCGCCGCCCGCGCCCGGAACAGGACCAGCGGCCCGCTGGCGTGACCCCAATTGGAGTAGGGGCAGAGCAGAGTCGCCACCCGCGCCCGCAAAGTAGGCAGACCTGCGACAGACCAGTGGAACAGGCCCAACGGCCGGCCGGAGTGGTAGGCACGTCACCCCAATTGGAGTAGGGGCAGAGCAGAGCCTCCGCCCACGCTTGCAAGGTAGGCAGACCTGTGACTGACCGGCAGAATAGGCCCAGGGGTCCGCGGGCATGGTAGACACGTCACACCAATTGGAGGAGGGGCAGAGCAGAGCCGCTGCCCGCACCTGCAAGGTAGGCAGAATGCCGCCCGACCCTGCAAGGGAGACTTTTCAACTATACAAGAGCAATATAAATATATAGGGGGAAAATTTTTTCAAAAACACAACAGTTTCACCAAGCAGAAAGAAACACAAGCAATATGAAAAGAAAAGGAAAGAAAGGACCACAAGCAATGCAGGTCAACTTAACTTTAGAAGAGGTAACAGCTGCAGCAGATGGAATTTCAGATAAAGAATTCAGGATATACATGCATCAGATGATTTGGAGTCTCAAGGAAGACATTAGACAGTAAAATCAGACAATGAAAGATCACTTGCCCAACATACAGAATAAGGAGAGAATTTTAAAAGCTACAAGAGAAAGGAAGCAGATTACATTTAGGGGTAAGCTAATCAGGATAACAGCTGATCTTTCAACACAGACTCTGAAAGCTAGAAGATCCTGGAATAACGTATTTCAAACACTGAAAGAAAATGGGTTCCAACCAAGAATTGTGTATCCAGCAAAATTAAGCTTCAGGATGGAAGATGAAATTAAAACCTTCCATGATAAACAAAAGTTAAAAGAATTTGCAGCTAGAAAACCATCTCTTCAAAACATCCTCGGAAAAACATTACAGGAAGAGGAAATGGAAAATAACAATGAAAACCAACAGTGGGAGGTAGGACAGTAAAGGGGGGAAAATAATCAAAGAGGAAAACAAACCATGTTTAGTAACATAAATAAACAAATATGGCTGGAAGAACAAACCATACCTCAATAATAACCCTAAATGTTAATGGCTTAAACTCACCAATCAAGAGACACAGGCTAGTAGAATGGATCACAAAACAAGACCCAACAATATGCTTCCTACAGGAGACGCATTTGATAGGAAAAGACATACATAGGCTGAAGGTGAAAGGTTGGGAAAAATCATATCACTCATATGGACTTCGGAAACAAGCAGGAGTATCCATACTCATATCAAATAAAATAGATTTCAAGCCAAAGTTAATCAAAAGGGATAAAGAGGGACACTACATACTGCTCAAGGGAACCATACACCAACAAGACATAACAATCATAAATATATATGCCCCAAACAATGGTGCAGCTATGTTCGTCAAACAAATTCTTCTCAAGTTCAAGAGTCTAATAGACCACCATACAATAATCATGGGAGACTTCAACACACCTCTATCACCACTGGACAGATCTTCCAAACAAAAGTTGAATAAGGAAACTATAGAACTCAATAACACAATTAATAACCTAGACTTAATTGACATATATAGAATATACCACCCAACATCAAGCAGTTACACTTGTTTTCTCAGCAGCACATGGATCCTTCTCAAAAATAGATCATATATTATGTCACAGGGCAACTCTTAGACAATATAAAGGAGTAGAGATAATACCATGCATCTTATCTGATCATAATGGAATGAAACTGAAAATCAACGATAAAAGAAGGAAGGAAAAATCATGCATCACTTGGAGAATGAACAATAGGTTACTGAATGATCAATGGGTTATAGAAGACATCAACGAGGGAATTAAAAAATTCTTAGAGATAAATGAAAACACAGACACAACATATCGGAATCTATGGGACACATTGAAATCAGTTCTAAGAGGAAAATCCATTGCTTGGAGTTCCTTCCTTAAAAAAAGAAAAAAAACAACAAATAAATGATCTCATACTTCATCTCAAAATCCTAGAAAAAGAAGAGCAAAACAACAGCAAAAGAAGTAGAAGGCAAGAAATAATTAAAATCAAAGCTGAAATTAATGAAATTGAAACAATAGAAACAATTGAAAAAATTGACAAAATTAAAAGTTGGTTCTTTGAAAAAATAAATAAAATCGACAGACCCTTAGCCATGCTAATGAAGAGAAGAAGAGAGAGAACTCAAATTACTAGCATACGGGATGAAAAAGGCAATAACACAACAGACACTTCAGAAATACAGAAGATAATCAGAAATTATTTTGAATCCTTATACTCCAATAAATTAGAAGATAGTGAAGTCATCGATAAATTTCTTAAGTCATATGATCTGCCCAGATTGAGTCAGGAGGATATAGACAACCTAAACAGACCAATATCAATTGAGGAAATAGAAGAAACCATCAAAAGACTACCAACTAAGAAAAGCCCAGGACCGAATGGGTATACAGCAGAGTTTTACAAAACCTTTAAAGAGGAACTAATACCAATACTTTTCAAGCTACTTCAGGAAATAGAAAAAGAGGTAGAACTTCCAAATCCATTCTACGAGGCCAACATCACCCTGATACCTAAACCAGACAAAGACACTTCAAAGAAAGAAAACTTCAGACCAATATATCTAATGAACCTAGATGCAAAAATCCTCAATAAAATTCTGGCGAATCGGATACAAAAACATATCAAAAAAATTGTGCACCATGATCAAGTAGGATTCATCCCTGGGATGCAAGGCTGGTTCAATATACGGAAATCAATAAATGTTATTCACCACATCAATAGACTTAAAAATAAGAACCATATGATCATCTCAATAGATGCGGAAAAAGCATTCGACAAAGTACAGCATCCCTTTATGTTCAAAACTCTAGAAAAACTAGGGATAACAGGAACATACCTCAATATTGTAAAAGCAATCTATGCTAAGCCTCAGGCTAGCATCATTCTGAATGGAGAAAAACTGAAGGCATTCCCTCTAAAATCTGGAACAAGACAGGGATGCCCTCTCTCTCCACTTCTGTTCAACATAGTTCTCGAAACACTGGCCAGAGCAATTAGACAGACGAAAGAAATTAAAGGCATAAAAATAGGAAAAGAAGAACTTAAATATTCACTATTTGCAGATGATATGATTCTATACCTAGCAGACCCAAAAGGCTCTACAAAGAAACTATTAGAGCTAATAAATGAATTCAGCAAAGTGGCAGGATATAAAATCAACACGCATAAATCAAAGGCATTCCTGTATATCAGCAACAAATCCTCTGAAATGGAAATGAGGACAACCACTCCATTCAAAATATCTTCAAAAAAAAATAAAATACTTGGGAATCAACCTAACAAAAGAGGTGAAAGACTTATACAATGAAAACTACAAAACCCTAAAGAGAGAAATAGAAGAAGATCTTAGAAGATGGAAAAATATACCCTGTTCATGGATAGGCAGAACTAACATCATCAAAATGGCAATATTACCAAAAGTTCTCTATAGGTTTAATGCAATGCCAATCAAAATACCTACGGCATTTATTGTAGAAATAGTGAAAGCAATCATGAAATTCATATGGAAAAATAAAAGACCCAGAATAGCAAAAACAATGCTAAGCAGGAAGTGTGAATCAGGCGGTATAGCGATACCAGACTTCAAACTATACTACAGAGCAATAATAACAAAAACAGCATGGTACTGGTACCAAAACAGGCGGGTGGACCAATGGTACAGAATAGAGGACACAAAAACCAATCCACAAAACTACAACTATCTTATATTTGATAAAGGAGCTAAAAGCATGCAATGGAGGAAAGATAGCATCTTCAACAAATGGTGCTGGGAAAACTGGAAATCCATATGCAACAAAATGAAACTGAATCCCTTTCTCTCGCCATGCACAAAAGTAAATTCAAAATGGATCAAGGAGCTTGATATCAAATCAGAGACACGCCGTCTGATAGAAGAAAAAGTTGGCTACGATCTACATTCAGTGGGGTCGGGCTCCAAATTCCTCAATAGGACACCCATAGCACAAAAGTTAATAACTAGAATCAACAAATGGGACTTACTCAAACTAAAAAGTTTTTTCCTCAGCAAAAGAACAATAAGAGAGGTAAATAGGGAGCCTACACCCTGGGAACAAATCTTTACTCCTCACACTTCAGATAGAGCCCTAATATCCAGAGTATACAAAGAACTCAAAAAATTAGACAATAAGAGAACAAACAACCCAATCAACAAATGGGCCAAGGACCTGAACAGACACTTCTCTGAGGAGGACATACAGTCAATCAACAAGTACATGAAAAAATGCTCACCATCTCCAGCTGTCAGAGAAATGCAAATCAAAACCACCCTAAGATACCATCTCACTCCAGTAAGATTGGCAGCCATTATGAAGTCAAACAACAACAAGTGCTGGCAAGGATGTGGGGAAAAGGGTACACTTGTACATTGCTGGTGGGACTGCAAATTCGTGCAGCCAATTTGGAAAGCAGTATGGAGATTTCTTGGAAAGCTGGGAATGGAGCCACCATTTGACCCAGCTATTCCCCTTCTTGGTCTATTCCCTAAAGACCTAAAGAGAGCATGCTACAGGGACACTGCTACATTGATGTTCATAGCAGCACAATTCACAATAGCAAGACTGTGGAACCAACCTACATGCCCTTTAATAGACGAATGGATAAAAAAAATGTGGCATTTATACACAATGGAGTATTACTCTGCATTAAAAAATGACAAAATCATAGAATTTGCAGGGAAACGGATGGCATTAGAGCAGATTATGCTAAGTGAAGCTAGCCAATCCCTAAAAAACAAATGCCAAATGTCTTCTTTGATATAAGGAGAGTAATTGGGAACAGAGTAGGGACGAAGAGCATGAGAAGAAGATTAACATTAAACAGGGATGAGAGGTGGGAGGGAAAGGGAGAGTGAAGGGAAATTGCATGGAAATGTAAGGAGACCCTCAGGGTTATACAAAATTACATACAAGAGGAAGTGAGGGGAAAGGGAAAAATAATACAAGGGGGAGAAATGAATGACAGTAGAGGGGGTAGAGAGAGAAGAAGGGAGGGGAGGGGAGGGGGGATAGTAGAGGTTAGGAAAGGCAGCAGAAAACAACATACACTAGTATGGCAACATGTAAATCAATGGATGTGTAACTGATATGATTCTGCAATCTGTATACGGGGTAAAAATGGGTGTTCATAACCCACTTGAATCAAAGTGTGAAATATGATATGTTAAGAACTATGTGATGTTTTGAACAACCAACAATAAAAAATTAAAAAAAAAGAAATGCAGAAGAAACACGACATATCTGATAATTCAAGACTTCTCATTTTCATCAAAAATAATCATAAAACCTACATAGAAGTGAATTTTTAATATTCCAGTTTTCTAATTCATGCCTTAGATCTCTACTTTGTTAGATATATCTGACTTAATGTTAATAAAAGTTGTTTTTTTGTGCTTGAAAGATTTAAAATCTTTGAACATAAATAAACTTATTTGAGTTTAACTTTTATAAAGTAAGTGGAAGATAATTTATTGGATACATTTCATAGAAACAATTGAGGGTGCTTTATTGTCAGGTGTAGAACCTGTATTTCTGATTTCTAGACAATTGGAAAAATATCCTTTTTATTTAATAGAAAGAAATCTGAACTATTCTATGTATTGAAAATGAGAATAAAATCACATGACCAGGTGTCTTGTTGTTATAATTTTCCTGTATAGAGTAGATAAATCTTTCAAGTTACAGTATGAGGACAAGTTCTTCTCTTTTGCTAACTGTTGCAAAAGAACTTTATGAGAAAGACTTTTCCTGGCCACCCTATATAATAGAGGATATCCTCTGAGCATTAATCTCTAATCATGTTCTGAAGAATAAAGTCTGATAAGAATAGGAAAAATTGTTTCTTCTTTTCCTTCATTTCTTCATGGTTTCATAATTTTGAGCATCTTATTTAAGCAGACTTTTCCTACCCTGAAATCTTAAAGTGATTCTCTTATAATTTTCTAAGAATTTTATTTGGGGGAAATGGTTTTCTTATCTTTTTCAAATTACTTGGTATTTATTTTTGTGCCAAATTTGAAGTAGAGACCTAAATTTTGCCCTGGGTGTATCAGCAAATGTCTTGGAATCACTTAATGAAATGTCAATCCTCTCTCCACTAAGTTATGGTATATTGATCCTGATATTGATTGTGACATATTGTTTATCATGTATTATTTTTGTGCATGTGTGCATTTTGTCTCTAAATGTGCAGATTCACATTGAGAGGCAGAACAATGTGGCCGTAACAACTGACATCTTTGGTCCAGATATGAAATTCTGTGTCAGTGTTATGCTCTCTTCATTCCTAAACTTTATCATGAGGTATACAGTAGGATGCCCTGAGACACTCTTGGTGCATGTCTCCTTGAAGGAGGGGCTGACTGCATTGTCCATGTTATTCCCAACCTGGGATGGTAGTGGGGAGGTGAGATGCAGCCGGAGTTTGAGGGCAAAAGCCAAGGAATTGATGGGGAACTCTAGGTGGGTGGGTGGGAGGATTTCCATGGGAACTGCAGCCAGACAAGCTGACCCAGTACATGCAGCTGCCTTCAGAGGGCATTTGGACACCAGCTTGGCTGTGATGGGAGCCTCAGTGTTGAGATGACAGGGGAAGAAGGTACATGTCAAGGTTTCAGGAAGACTAGGAGTGGAATGTGAGAGCAAGGGTGGAAGGACACTGATTGTATCTGTGCCCAGATCTTCCCATCCTTAAATATCTGGTTACACACCCCCATGTTTAGAGTTGGTGTTATCCAAGAAAATGAGAAGTGGGAAGTTACTAGGTGATTTAGGAAGTACAAGAAAACAGAGTGTTGATCTGAAGATAATTGAAAAAAAAGTATCTGATCTTGGTATTCCAATAACTTCTTAATCTCTAGGCTTCTCTTCTTGTTCTCTTCACAATGTATTATTCTCATCAGCCAAAGTAAAATTATTCAAACTTAAGTCAGATCAAGTAACTCCTCTCATTGAAATCTCCAGTGACTTCCATCTCAAAGTTCAAAGTCCTTAGCATGACCTACCCAGTCTAAATAACTTCAACCAGCACTAACTTCATTCTCTTCTTTTGACAATCTGCTTCAACCACACTGGTCATATTTCAGTTTTTCAGCATGATAGCTATGCTTTTGCCACAGGCCTTTGCATATTTTCTGCATGGGAACCTCTCTGATGGATGGTGTTGATGCTGTTTTCTCATTTTATCCTTATCTCTGTTGCAAAGTAACTTCATTAGAAAGACTTTTCATGGCCAACCTATATAATAGAGGATCTCCTCCTAGTAGTAATCATTCTCATGCTTTAATCTCTAATCATTCACTATGTCTTATTTTTCTTCATGGCACTTATTTTTCCTAAAAATGTCATAAATTTATTTGCTTGCTCTCTGACCTCCCTAATCCACCCCATTGTTTATAAGTTCCATTTCAGCAAAGACTTTGTCTCTGGTTCATTGCTACATCCTAGAGTCACACCCACCTTATTGTAGAGTCACACCCACCTTATTGTAGACACTGTATTATTCAATGTAATTTAGAAAGAGAAGGAAATGCCATTTACCTTTAAAAGTTCAGAACTCACAGAGGAAGTCTAATAAAAATCATGAACTTTTTAGAGTCATAGGAATAATTTAAAACCCTTCCCTAATATTTATTATTAAATAAGCCAGTTGGGATACTTTAAGGCTTGGTCTTATCATCTATTCTACAGGATAACATCAACCTAACAAGGCTGCCTTGATGACTAAATGCCATATTTTGCATGAGGCAAGTACCATATGAATAATGATTTGGTTTCCTTACTTGGTCTTATTCTTTTGTTTATTTGTTTGATTTTTGTTGTCATTGTTGGCTTTGTTTTGAGTTCTGGGGATTCAACCCAGAGTATAGGCAAGCTAAGGATGTGCTTTATCACTAAGCTACACCCAGCCCCTAGTTTATTCTTTGGTTTAAGAGTTAATTCAGAATTGGAGAGTAATAACCTGAGAAGACAGAGCCAGGTGAAAGGACAGAAATGTACTTAACCTAGTTTCAATAGTACACTTTACAACTATATGTAACAGCTTTGCCTTTTCAGAAAAGGGAGACAAAATGAAGCTAAAGTTGATTGAAAATTGGTTATATGCCAATAATATTATTCATTATACTTAATTTATTATTTTTTAATTTTATAGTTTTGTAATCCTTCCATTTTACAGATAAGAAACCCTAGAATCCAAGGAGTTAGATACCTTGTTAAAAGTCTGCCAGGTAGACATAAAAGAACAGATTCCCATTCACAATCTGTCTGATATGAAACCTCCTTCACCATGCTAAATTTTTCAATATGAAGGTAAGAATCTCAAACCTAACAGCCAAAATAAGTTAAATCATTTGGAGGTCATGAAACCTGTGATAAAGGAAGGTCTGGTACCACCAGTAAGCAGAAGAAAAGTAAACTCAGTTTCTAAAAGGTCAACATTCAAAAATGAAACTGCAAAAAGCTTTGTTTCTTTAAATCCTAGTCTCTAGACTATCTAGACTGTTTTAGAATAATAAAAAGAGGAATTAGTGTTTTAAATCTAAAACCAAATATCCATTTATAAAAGTAAACTAGGAATAATAAATGGAGGTTTTAGTCAGTCCATCTTGACAAGAACAACTAGAGGAGGAAAAGTCTATTTAGGTTCATTATTTCAGAGATCTCAGTCCATAGATAGCCAAATCCATTGCTCTGGGCCCCAAGAGTGGCAGTAAATCATAATTACAGGGTGTGGTGGAGGAAATGTTGCCTATTCCTGGTGGCCAGGAAATGGTGGGGGGTATCTCAGATCAGACAAACCCTTCCTGGTTACACCCCCAGGGACACACCTCCTCCATTCCTACTGGCCTCCAGTTACCAGTCAGTAAATTCAAACTAGGATGGATTGATTAGGTTACAGCTCTCATAATCCAATCACTCTACCTCCAAAACTTTCTGCATTAACACGGGAGTTTGCAGGAAACACCTCATATCCAAACCATAATATTCTTCCCATGGCCCCCAAAAGTTTATATTCATCTCACAATGCAAAAGGCACAAAGCCTATCTCCAAGAGTTCCATTGTTTTAATCATTTCAGCATTGCTCCAAAGTCCAAGTCCAAAGTTTCCTCTAAGACTAAAGCATACTCTTGGCTGTGAGTCCCTGTAAAAATCAAAGGAAAGTTTCATACATCCATTATACAATTGAACATAATAAACATTCCCATTCCAAAGTGGAAGAATAGGAGCACAAAAAGAAAAGATGAGATCAAACCAGACTGAAACAGTTGATCAGATAGGTCCCACAACCCCTGGTGTAGAATCTAGGATGCATAGCTGACAGACGTGCTCTGCAAAGGGCTTATGCAGCCCTGCCCCTTTGACCCTGCCAGTTGCAGAGCACACGGGATTTCTTTTAGCCTTACTCTATTCACAGTCAGCCAGAAGCTTTTCTTAGCAGACATTTCATGTTACTGGCATTTCTTAGTTCCTGGGTTCCCCATTTTAGCTTCAGCTTCACATTCACCTTACAGTGTCACATATTATCTTCTCAGTGAAAGCATACAAGAACTCTGAACCTATTATACTTTGCCAGGCCTCCTAGGCCTTCATTTGAAATCTTTATAGAAGCCTCCATGACTCCTAATTGAAGCATTCTGTATTCTTGCAGAATCAGCATGTTGTGGATAATGCCAAGGTTTGCTTTAGCTTGTGCAGTAGCTGAGCTCCTTAGAATCATGGCTGCAGTGGCCTTTGAGTTCCTAAGTGGCTGAGTATGATGAAACAACTTCCTACCCTCCACCCTGCATCCATGAAAGCAGAGCTCTCCCAAATCTCTTCTCAAAAGAATTTTCCCTTCTCCAACCTTGATCCTTATAGTGAATATGATTTTGCAAATTCCCGAGATGTTCTTAAGCCATCTTTCCATTATCTCTGTGTGAAATACTCAGCATGTCTTCAGTGGTTGTAATCTCTTTAGTAACCACATGTCCCTTGGCCCCAGTTTTACAAGCACATTTCTGGTCAAACAGCAAAATTTTAAAATCCTGTAGCTCTATTTTCTGCTCCCAATTCTCACAGTATATCTGATTAAAAGCTGCCAGCAATATCTCTGTCACTGACTGAATGCTGTGCTGCCTTGAAATTTCCTCTGCTAATTAATTAAACCATCACTTTAAATTTATCCTCACAAAGTCTCTGGTCATAGGAAAAATGTGGACATGTTCTTTGCAAGAATATAACATGAACAACCTCTTGTTCAATTTTCAATTGAGTCCTCAGTTCACTCAGGAACCTCATGATCCCAGTCTTACTGCCTGCCTTCTGGTCTGTGCTCCCACCAGAATCACCCATTAATTTCCTTCTAAAACATCCTGAAGGATTTCCAGCCTGCATCTCTAAACTTTTACAAATTCTTCTTGCAAACACTTTTCAAAGGTTTCTGAACCACATTATCAGATTGGTCACAGTAATGACCCTAATGTTTGGTACCAATTTATGTTTTAATCAGCTTTTTGTCACTGTGACCAAAATACCTGCCAAGTTCAACTTAGAGGAGGAAAAGATTTTTAGGCTCATGAATTCAGAGATTTAGACTACGGTTGGCAGAGTTCATTGCTCTGGGCCTAAGATGAGGCAGGATTCATGGAAGGAGGACCTGGTAAAGAAAAACTTTTCATGTCATAAAAGCCAGGAATCACAGACTGGGGAAATGGCCACAGAGCAGATGAATCCTTCCAATGTATGCCTCCAGGGACTCACCTTCTCTAGACATGCCCACCCTGCCTGCAGTTACCAGCCAGTCAGTCCATTCAAACTGGGATGGACTGATTGGGTTATAGCTCTCAAAATTCAATTATTTCACTTCTGAATATTTCTGAATTAACACAGGAGCTTCTCAGGGAAAAATCATCCAAACCATAACATTGGGGTAATCTGTTTTTATCAGTTTCTTATGAAGAAAGAAGTTCCAAGGTTTAAAAGAATATTTAATAGATTTTTTCTGGAGGTGGAGCCACAAGGATATGTCTAGTTATTTTCCTAAGGTACCTCATGGAACAGCACTGAATCTGTACATCTGTTATTGTCTGACCTTCCTTGCAGGATTCCTACATTCGTTTCCACTCCCAGGATAGATCCTTTCCCTGGGAACCTAATAATTCAAAGCAATTATTTTCATCTCCCCAACCCAGACTTATTATTTCTTTGGATATGCTCCCTCTTCTTTGATTATAAGCTACTTTTCTTACCCAGGAATGATGATGATGATGATGATGATAACAATGGTAATGATAATAGCAATGATTACAATGATGATAACAGTGATGATGATGATGATGATAATATGATGATGATGATGATGATGATGATGATGATGATGATGATAAAATGAGGAGAAATGACATTTTGCTGCTTGCTCTGCTCCGGGCATGTCTACAAGCACTTAACATGTATTGATTCAAGTAATCTCACAACAAGTCTATGATATAGGTACAACTATTTTCACCTCCACTTTGGAAATGAAGAAAGAGAGGCACAAGTGTGGGAAGCCACTCCTGAGCTATTTAGCATCTTCACTGGGCCTTGAGCCCAGGAGATTTTGGTCTGGCATTGCACGCTATTTTGCAGCCCTCCCACTTAATGAATTACACAATGCAAGTGACTTCAGTCTTTGCTCAGCTAGGAAGGTTTCTCATAGCTCTGGAGTTGGGTGTGACCCACTGGGAATTGGACAGCCCACCTCCTACCTTATTTGGCGATGAACATTCTATGGAAAACCTTTGAAGTTTCCCCCATATATAAATAAAGCAAACACAGGCTGTCCTCTCTCCTTCCAGTGTAGAAATTGACCTACCATCAAACAGCCGTCCTGCCCTCACTTTCTCAAATTCCTTTCTGTGTTGTGTGGTTTTTTTGCCGCCTTTTTTCTTAACTTTATTTCGCAGCAAGCCTACTTCATGCAGAGGAACCCCAAAGTTCATTGCCCATGCAGGACATGGGCAAGAAACAAGTAATAAGGCAACCTTTTCAAGTGCATAAAATGGGAGAGGGGACTGGACTCCCTCTCTGGCATCTGGGATGCTTCCTGAGAACTCACCCACTAAGCTGTGCTATTGCATAAAGATGGCTATGCATTTTTGATGCCATCTCACTCTGATCTTTGTTGATTTTGCTCTTTCAGTGGACAAATGGCAACTATGTTTCCTTACTTTCAATTTACAATGAGGGTAAGCTGAGTCACAACTTTGCAGAGGCACCCAAACACCAACAATATCATGAGCACATTTTCAGAAGCTTGTCCAGAGATGCATGACATGTTAATGGATAGTGGTGTCAATTTCAGGTTTAAAAGACAGTCTAGCATCGTACCTGATGTGATTTTGATGCATGAAATATGGAGATCCTCCGGACATTTGTTGGTTTGTTGTTTGAGATTAGAGACCCCGAACCTGAAGTAAATCTACCTGTTATCATGTGCTACCCTGACAATTTGTCAACTGACCCAGGGGGTAAAAGTAAAATACCTCAGAAGAATTAAGGGAACTGTCTAATATATACTCTGACATCTGAGGTTTTTCAAATGACAGGGAGAGCTCTTTTTATGTGGTGGATTTTGAGCCTTTTCTTCAGTAATAGCAATATAAAAAACTTGTGCTGTGTATTTCAGGGAAGTTTCACTTTACTGTCTCTTATACTTTGTTTTTCCCTGAGGGAAAGAAAAAACTAAGAAGAAAACAAAGGGGCACCTTTTATTCCTATATTATCCTAACGTAATTTCCCCATTATGTTATGTGGAATTGAAATATATATGCCCAAAGAAAATTGAAGAAAATGCAAAACTCATTACAAAGAATGTGAATATTAAGAACTGGAATAATGACACTAACCAGGAGCTGCTGAAACCATGGATCTCATAATCACTAATTTCCTTTGTTTCAAATATGATGCATGACTGCCTTTCTGAGGCAGAACCTCATGAAATACAATGAGGATGCTGACCAGTGGGTTTTTCTGAATACTTTATGGGTAAATCCCTTCCTTCAGTTTATGGTTATGATCCCTCTTTATAGAGCCATTCTTCATCTATCTATTGGCTTTAGGATTTTGCTTTTTACCCTAAATCCATTGTATTAATTTCTTTTCTTTCTTTTTGCACTGCAGGGATTGCACCCAGGGCCTGTGTGTGCTAGGCAAGTGCTTTACCATTGATCTGCATACTCAAACTCCAGTGTGTTAATTTTTTAAATAACTACTTGATATATTGATTTTTATATTATTGATTTCAAATATTGGCATGGATGGAGAAAAAAAATTTGAAAGAGTTCTTCTTTGTGTATTGTATCATTATGCCTGAACTCTGTAAATATAGGCAAGCCTAGGAAACTTTCCTTTAAATGAAACTATTTAAGTTAGTCAAAAACATAACTCCAATACTCTAAATAAAATATCTATATAGGCATCACACTGGTTGACAGTAGGTTTAGGAATATGTCCATCATTAAGTATAAGATCCAAAATTGTGAATGCCTGAGCAGTACTCCTCAGATCCTTCATAATGTTGGATTTCAAAAATTATAACTAAAAGTTAATAAACTGATTTTTATTGAGGGTAATTAGAAGGGATGGCCTGATATCAAAAGCCTTCAAAGTGCTGGAGGCTTAATTTTTAACATTGTAATTTACCTTTCAGTTCAGTTTCTTTTATATGAAGACATAAATATTAAAAAAATGAAGAAAAAATTTGTCTCTCTTCTTAAGCTATTTAAACTAAATTATCATTTTCCTTGAGATATTGAGTTATAATTTCTTAATAGTAATATTCCTAGTCATTAAATATTTAAAAGTCCACTTCATGATTTTGGATATTTCTAGAAATATATATACTCTTTCATTGTACTGTTAGAGCCAATTCTTCTCCCAATACTATCTTTTTTGTACTCTGCTGTAATGCCAGATGAACAAGAGATTTTCACTGGCTTAAAAAAATAAAAAAATAAAAAAACCCAAACATTACCTTTACACAAGTTCATCACTGTACAAATGGATGAAGAAAATGTAACATATATACATGGTGTAATATGATACAGCTTTAAACCAATATGAACTTCTGTCATTTGTGACAATATGGCTGGATCTGGAGGACCTTCTGTTAAGTGAAACAAGTCAGACCCAGAAAGTCAAACACCACATGATCTCACACATAAGTGGAATCTTAAAATGTTTAGTAACACCTATCCAAAATTTGGGAGGCCATAGAGATGTTTCAAATGACATTGCCAAAGCTTTGTACCACTGCAGTGACTCACCCACCTTACCCCAAGATGCTTCATTAGCTTTAGATTCTTCTCTCTGGTGGAAAGAAGCAGAGCTTTTCATATTTCTTATTCCCCAACTTGAATGTTCAATAATCAAAATCACTTTCTCCAAAATGAGTTGTATTTAAGGATCCCAACTTCTCTTTGTACCCTGTGACACACTGGTGTCTCACGGAGAACTCTGTGATCAAACAAATTCCTCTTTTGCCTATGCTTTCTAGAGTGCTCAAAGCTAAATATATTTTCCTAATTTATGTTTTAGATATCTATGTTTTCATTTTCATCCTGCTTCATTACATGACTCCTGAGATTTTATTCTGACTTGGATTACTTTGTTGTTGTTTTTATTTTAAGCAGCTCACATGTATCCTAACCGTATTCAGACTATCGATGTTTTCTCTTTACATGTGAATGCATATGTACATATGTGCACATAAATAATCATATTTTCTCCAAAAATTTTATCCTAATTGCTCCCATTTAAGTTGCTATTCATGCTACCTTACATTGTGAATATTCTTCTGCCGTTTCATTTTTCATTTTAAGGACAGCTTGTGGGAAGTCTAAATGAAGCTGCTTAAGGAATTTAATGTGACAACTGGCAGATGATTCAATCTCAGATTTACAAAAGAACTGGACATTAGCATATAGGAGATTTTCCATTTTTTCCTGGAGCTACCCAGTCTCAGTTTTATCTCTTAGTTGATAAAATGACTCACAGTCAAATTGCGTTAAGAAAGTAACCTCCTCACCTGTTGTTTTAAGCGATATCAAGATTGAAAGACCTTAAGTACTAACAAGGAATAGGAATGAGAAAACAAATGGTAGGTAAATAAATTTGGGATAAGAACTTTGTTGGTACTGAATAAAAACTAATCCAAAATAGTTAAGCAAAGACTTCATTAGAACAGAGTATTATAATTAGGGAAAACCTAGACCTTGTGATCTGCACAGGTCAGCAGAAAGGACTTTTGGTTTGTGGCAAGGAGTAACAAGGCTAGAAAGAACCTGATCTAGTGGTGTGAGCTGAGCAGGATGTGTGACTGGACCCTTGAGCGGGAAATGAATTTGTGTGTAGTCAGCCAGCTCTCAGGAGGAGACTTCAAGAACAGGGGTCAGGCCTGCCAGTGGTCCTGTAAGCTGAGGGCAAGACAAAGTTCAGGGCCCTGGAGGAGCAAAGGCAAGTCAAGTCAGGTTGGTGGACACTGTGTTCAGATTGATCAGTGGGAACAAAAAAATCTCAGCTAATCATTTGTGAGACAAAAATGTGAATGTGGAGAGCCAGTGTCTGGCTGATCATAGGTAAACAAGGAAGTTCCCCGTGGATGGTTATTTGCGGTAAGGCACAAAGTAGGGGACTTTCTTCACCATGAGTGTTTCTCAGGAGCACAGAGCTCAGGTGAAGGTCAACATGGTCAGGGGTTACTGGAACATGAAATTCTCTATAAGAAAGTGGACCAGAGTTCTACTAAACTGTGGAAGAAAGTGTCTCACCAAAGGAACTGAGTGCTGCCTTTTAAAACTCCTTTTTTAACTGATCAAGCTTTAAACAACTCTTGATACCTCACATTTCCTTGAGTGAGAAAAACCCTGCAGAAATAGTATGGTCACCAAATTGTGTATGTGTCCCAATTTTCACTTACAACATGGCTGTGGAGGACAACGGACAGGGAAGGACCTCAGGTACTGTCACACCTGAAGTGAAGGAGAACAATTAACAAGGGGTATCCCTCCAAACCATGCACTAGTTTTCCAGAGGTTTGGCACACATTTTCCCTAGTCTTTATAATAACCCTTTCTGTAAATTATAGGTGCTTCCCAATTTATGATAGGGTTTTGTCCCCATAAGCAAATCATAAGTTGAGAATATCACAAATTTATTTAATTACCTACTGAACATCATAACTTAGCAACATAGAACAAATGTAGAGTGTCTACTGCTTCCCCTGTAGTCACACCAATGATGCAGCTGAGGCCCAATATAAGAGAATATTAGGTATGTCCGCAGTCAAAATTTAAACAGTCCAACTTATGATTGTTTGACTTTGATGATGTGAAAGCAATACATATTTCAATAGAACCCAATTTTGAATTTTCAATTTTTATCTCTCTGAGGCTAGTTATATGTATTAGGATACTGTCTTCTGATGCTGGGCTGTGGTAGTGAGCCTCAGCTTCCAGGGAGCCACGAGATTACAAGGGGCACGATCACAATCAATACTCAAAAGTATGCCTGGTTAAGCTATGATGTCTAGTAGGTCAGGTGCATTCAATGCTTTTTTGACTTATCATATCTTCAACTTACAATGAGTTTACTGGGAATTAAGCCCACAATTCATAAGTGGTGGAGAATCTGTATGGTTTCTACTGAATGTGTATTGCTGTTCACAACCTTGTAAAGTTAAAAACATCATAAATAAAACCATCATAAGTTGAGGACCATTTATCTTTACTATTTCTATTTTACTGAAGCAGAAGGTCAAGTTTGAAGAGAAAAAGAAGCTACAGCATTCACTTAACTTGCATGTAGCCAAGGCGTACTCAAACTCCTCAGTATGGGCATTACAACATGTTTTCCCAGAAAGTTTTCTCTTATATTGCCTTATTTGATTCTCATGTCAATTCGTAATATAGGTAATTCTTACCTATATTGAAAATGAAAATTTAAGTTACATAGAAATAACAGGACTCAAGGCTCAAAGCGTCTTGCTAGAAGAGCTGAAGCTTGTAGGTACTTTTTCTGATTGTGATATTTCCAGGTGTTCATGAGGCCTACTTTCAATAGTAGCTTCCACTGCCTGAACAATGGTGTTCTATTGTTCATACACATGTGAAAATGAAAACTAACAGGTCCCTTTGGGCAGAATTTTGAAGCCAAGCTTTGTTTCCTAGGTTTAGAGAAGATAATTTTGCAAAGAAATGTTTTACTACCTCAGCTATCACAGGACACATGGCTCAGTGTGAAGAATATTTTAAGTGCTTTTTGGAGGAAGATTTAATTAGAGATGATTAATTTTGCCCAGATGTGAAGAGGTGGAGATAAAGTAAATATTTATCACAAGAAAAGAACAGTATGCTTTTCATTCTCACAAAACATCTTTTTTCCTGTTTGCTATTGACTTCTGCTACCCATAAATGTATATGATGATTCAGTGATCCATAGAGCCAGAGCAGAACCTAAACAGAAAGAGGGTGGGCTTCGAATTAAGTATGTTGTGTTCGTCAAGTTTCCATTGCTGTGTCAAGTACCTGAGATACACAACTGAAAAAGAGGAAAGGTTTACTTTGGCTCATAGTCTCAGAGGTTCCAGTTCATGGTCACTTGGCCCAGTTGCTTTTGAGCCTGTGGTTGAGGTAGCACATCATGGCAGGGAGCATGTGGTGCAGCAAAGCTTTTCAAACTTATGGAAGCCAGGAAGCAAAGAGAGTGAGGAAGAGACAAGGGGTCCCAATATTCCCTGCAAGGGGTGCCTGATGACCTACCTCCCACTGGGCCCTAACTCTTTAAAGTTTTAACATCTCTGGATGGCACCATTGGCTGATGACCAAGCCTTCACCACATGGACTTTGGGGGACATTTTAAGATCCAGACCATAACAACTGAGCATTCCACTGACTAGAAGAAATGTAAGGGTGCTCAGGCCTCTAGCTCACCTTTGTTTTGAATCATCTATGGAACAAAATATTTCTGGCTCAAATTGCTACTTAATGTTTTTCCCTGAAATCTTAATGCTTTTTAGAAAATAGATAGAAATTGAGGGGGGAAATAGGCATGCACATTTGCATGTGAAGATCTTGAACAAAGCAGGGTTTCTTCTCTCCATCAAGCATGGGAAAGTTGGGGAGAGAAACCAACTTAAAGTTATTTTTCAAAACCTTACAAATAAAGCACATTGATGACAAATCTTCAGAGGGCTTCTGGCTGTAGGTTTAAACCTCAAACTGTGTATTCTGTTTGGAATACCTGATTATCATACATTCCTATGCACA
The DNA here is from genome assembly GCF_047511675.1 of Marmota flaviventris. Lineage (NCBI taxonomy): Eukaryota > Metazoa > Chordata > Mammalia > Rodentia > Sciuridae > Marmota > Marmota flaviventris. The sequence continues at coordinate 24,544,486 of NC_092510.1, read as the reverse complement.
TGTGTGCCTGCACAGTGGTACCAAACCACTCTGGAAAATCCCTAAAGCCCATTTCATGATGGCTAGTATAGAATGTGTGAATATGGTGACCATCAAATGACCCATAGCCCTGCAATATTGTTAAAAATGATGTCTAGTGCAATTGGATAAATAATTCCCCCTTCAGAACAATTTTTCACTAATTTTGTGGCCCTTCTTTATGAGAAAAAAGAATGTGAAATGAACATCACTTTTTTCCTGAACCTGTGTCCTACCCTAAAAAGGTAGGAAACGTAGGAATGTGCATGAGGTTGGTAAGGGCGAGATAGCTAATAAGCACAACAAAAAGGCAACCCACACCAGGAACACAAATGCCATAAATTCACAAGTAAAGCATTATTAAAAATTTCCAGCCCCATAAACACTGCCATTAATCAATTCCAAATTAACCTGATATGAGTTAAATTATTGCAAGTTCCTGTGTAAATTAAATCATTATTAGTTGCAGGCTTTTTTCTTTTGGTACAGGCAGCAGCTGAGAAGGAAGGGCTAGTGAGACCTACTGGTTTCAATTTACAAAAGAGGGTTTAGGGGAAAAAAAGATTTTTGCTTGATTACAAGAGCAAAACCACTTCACAGTATAATATCACAATAATTGTAGCCATATATCATAACATGTCATAAGTCCAGGACAAAGCTCAGCCGCCTTTCGTAAGCAGCAGCCAAGAATGTAAGAAAAGACAGTGAGGTAATGGATTTCTTTCTCCTTGTTCCACTAGAGAGCAGTGTTCTTTTGTACAAATCAGGTACCTTGTTTTCTGCACAGAACCTGTGAGGAAAATCTGTGTAAGAGAGTTTTTAATAGCAATAGGAAAATCTCTCCCTTGCTATAATGCTATGCATTCTGATTGAAAGGAGCAGACAGGTTTGTTTGTTTTTTTTTTTCCCAGCAAAGTTGCTCTTATGAAAGTGTCTTTACATAAGATAGTATCTGCTACCTTTTCTTTCATATAGAAAACGGTTGACTATTCAAAATACAGCATGCAAACTACAGTTCACATCATATGTTATACTTTTTCAAATGGCAATCTTCTACCTAGTTGTGAGCAATCCACCACAAGTTATCTTTATAGGTAAAGCAAGGATATTTATCATAATAGTTTTCTTAAAAATACACCTAAAATATTCAGAAGAAAATAATCAATGATGTCAGGAATGCATGTAAAGGCAGATAAAAGAAAGTGTGAAAAGAAGTAATATAAATATATTCTGAAAAGTTTTCCTGACCCCATCCTTTATAGTTTTTAACTCATTGACCTGCTGGTACCTTTATTGTTATTGCTGAGAGCAGCAGGTTTGCATGATAGATGTTTTTCTGTCTCTCCCAGAGAATATATTCTGTCATAGGCAATTTGGCTACAACTCTTTGATCCATCAGTTGACATTCCAAGAAGTCCAAGGCCAAGCTAACAATAGCTGAAGGTTGCCTCTCCATTTCATGTTGTGTAAATGTATTTCTAACCCTTCCGATTCAAGCACGTGGAAACAAGCATAACAAAACCAGTGAGTTTGTGTGCATGAGTGTATAACTGACTGCCTTTCTTGTTCAATAAGAATTAAATTACTGGGTAATTTTGGTTTCTCTTGGAAGAAAATGAATATGCTCTTAAGTATTTAGAATCACTGAAGAGCCTTTCAGGTATTCCTGGATACAAATCAATGTCACCTGAAGTGTGGTTATCTTGTGGATTCAGCCCTATTTTTCTCCATTTGCTCTGAGTATTATTTTTCTGATATACCACATCACTTTGCTATCTCTTTTCCCTAAACACCCTGAACAATATAGTTGTAAACAAAATATCTTGGGAGAAAAATAAATGGTGGAAAATCTGAGGCTTGACAAACAACAATAGAAAGGCTCTTCAGAGTATTCACTGTGTTAATTTAGAGAAATCAGAGAATGGAAAGTGTCGAGTTTGACATCAGCACATGGTGGAATTTATTTGGGCCTGTTCATCTTTGCCTGCATGCTGAACTTTCTGATGCTGTAAATATGGGAAATTTGATAATTCCTGACCAAGTAAACTTAGGCTTCCTGAATTTCAAATCAGGTATCATGAAGAACAGTATTTCACATAAAATCTAGCACACAGATAATGCTGAATAAACAGGGCTGAATCCATTAACGATTGAATGGAGAGAGGAAGTAACAATTGGTTCCAATGTGTTTTAATGTTGAATGCTCCAGATTCAGCTACAATAGTTTCCTAATATCACAAAAATCTGAAACTGTATTTATTAGCATCAACAATGGTACAGAGGATTTCACAGAGGCTTTGTAAACAGAGAGACCTGGGTTTAGACTACCATATATTTTATATCACATCGGGTAAAGCTCTTTGAGTTTAATCTTCAATCTTTATAAAAGCAACAAGGTCTGACAATGCTTCCCTACCATAATTGTGTAGACAACCAATAACTATGTGCTTTGCTCAAAACAGACACTTGGAAATGCATGAGAATATTTCTAAGTAAATGGGATTTCCCAAACACAGGCATAAACTTTCACTTTTATATGAAATCTTTTGATTAATTCAGATTGTTTTAATAATCAAGAAGAAATGCTTAAAATATTAGAATTTCTTGTTGTAAGCACATTTTGTATCCTTCTGTAAAAACAGTTAGCTAAATAATTCATTATTGAACCATATAAAACATGAAATGTCTTGAGTATTTATGTGAAAATTTTTGTTTGTTTGTTTGTTTTCTCTTTTTATAATTGAAAATCAATACTATAAGGGCTCTGAGCAAACTGTAAATGTATATGTCTATTTAGGAGGGCAAGTTGGTGATATGTTCAAAAGCCTTAGAAATATTCATAAAATTTGAGGTAGTAATTCTTTTCCAAGAAATCCATCTCAGAGAAATAATAATCAGAAATATGCCATCAAAAGCTTCTGTATAAGGCTGTTTATAATCTTTTTTATGATAGTGAAAAACTGAATACAATTTAAATGTCTAACAATAGGCGATTAGTTAAATATACTGTGGTATTTACTTACAATAGTCTATTATGAAGCCATTAAAACTGTATTTTCAAATAATGTTTAATAACACATAAATGCTTAAATATAAATTATGGGAAAAATATAAAACCAAAATTACAATGTGTTGTCAATTTTATAAAATTGAGCAGTTTACATAATTATTTTTATTCAGCATATTTCAAGTAGTCAACCAAAATATTGTCAAAACATAAAAAAGTAAAGACAAATGAATTGTAAGCTTAAGAATACAATATTGTTATTTCTCTTTTTTCCATCTCTGTTGCAAACTCAGATTAATAATCACAAGAAACAATGGTACAATCCTTTTTATAAGGTTATCATTTATTCTTTCACATATTTTGTTGTTCTCCAAATTATGACATACAGACTTTTAACATTTACTAACATGTTAAAAACAATAAGTGTTTTAACTACAGGGTCATTGCAGTTCAAAATCCAATCTTTTACTTTGCACCATTTCTTGGACTATTTCTGCTGCTATGCTTGAGACTTGATAATTTATATAGAGCAGAATTTTGCTTTTGACAGTTTGGGAGGCTAGGAAGTCCAAGATCAAAGTCCCAGGAGATTTGGCATTTGGTAAGAATTGCTGTCTGTTTCCAAGATGGTGCCTCAGCATCCTCATGTGGTGGAAGCAGCCTATGGTTTAACTGCACGTTTTTCATAAAGCCACTAGTCCCCCATTCACAAGAGTGGAGGTCTTACTCCTCCCAAAGACCTCACCTCTTATCACATTGGTGATTAAGTTTTAGCATATGATTTTTGGTGACATAATCAGACCTGATTATATTTAAAGACATTTGGCCATATTTGGCAATATTTGAATGGACCCAGATAAATTTGATTTCTACTTCATCTGAATTTTTAAGGGGCTTTTGCATGTTGGGAGGAAATTTACCTGGAAATATCTGACTGATTAGTTAAGAGGATTTTATAGAAATTTATTTGCAAGGAGACTGGAGAAAAACAACTAGGACATCAACAGAATTAAGCAAAGAAATATGACTCGGATACTTTAGTCATTAAGAGAAAAATAGTATTTTCCTGCCTAAACTCAAAGTTACCCCTGTTCAACCCTCAGGAATCCTGTTTGAAGAGAAAGGTGTAGGTAACACTCGGACCTGGTGCTTCACTAAACTCTATATTTGGGCCCAAACAATATTTCTCTGGAATCTTTCCACAAGATTACTATATAATAAGGCTAGAATATACCCTGGAGACTTATAGAAGTCATCAATAAAAAAATTGATACCCTGGAGACTTATAGAAGTCATCAAAAAAAAAAAAAAGGTGGAGGACTGATTTATCAAGAGGAAAGCCTTCACACTTGACCCGGAAACCCTGGATGGGAACACGGCTACTCCTAACAGCAACACCAAGAAGCACTATGCTTCTGGGAGAGTGAAGATTGTCATGAACACCAGCAGGCACCCAAAAGGTACTCCGGGTGCATTGGGAAGGAGGTGATTTGTATGCAGCTGGAGTTTCTGAGTTAAAGAGACAGACAGAGCCAGGGAAATAAAATGTATTTTGGTCCTATTTCCCTGGAAGCTGTTTATTTTCACATGAAAAGCTCAAGTTGTTTACCGAATCAAGATTTTCACAGTCTTCCACCTATGGGGGCAGTGAACTAGATCAAAGTCCTCAGGACTGATCCAAATAAAAACTGATGCCAAATTGGATTTATAAGGAAGGTTGCAATGAATAAGATGAAGGTGGAACACCAGAATACTAGCCTCAATGCTGGACATTATACAGAAGAATAAGTGGAATATTTCAACCCAGAGATTGGACTCTACTAATTTCTGATATCAAAAAGTATTTGTTATGTATCCAATTAACTCAATACATCAGCAGAATTCATTTGAGCCAGTTTTTTTGTTTCTGAGTTTCTTTTTTAGAATAGTTCTATTTGTAAATATTGACATTTTGTGACTTTTGCTCTTTCTTAGAAATTTTCCAAAGAACAAAGAAAATGATTCACTTTTTAAAACTAAACTAGGATAAACTTTATTTGGTTCTATAATTATCATTTGGACCATTGGACACTTTATATATAAGATACATTACAGATTGTGATTTCCCATGTTTTCCTGTATCTTGAAACATTTTACAATTTCATCATCCTAGGAATTATTTTATCATTACTTGTCAATCATTTCTAGCTAAGCTTCAAAAAACAAAAGTTAAATGAGAAGAGAAGAATGATGGGGTCACAAAGAAGGATGATGGAATACTAAATTAATCACTATTGCACAATTATTGGGTTGTTTGAAGTGCTAAATATCTCACTATATGAGAATATATAATTAGAAGACTAGAGACATGATCATTGTAGTTTACTTTTTTTAAATTTCTATCTAATTTCTTTGTGTATGTGTGTGTGTGTGTGTGTGTGTGAGAGAGAGAGAGAGAGAGAGAGAGAGAGAGAGAGAGAGAGAGAAAGAGAGAGAGAGAGAGAGATACAGGGGACTGACCTAGATGTGCTCTACCACTGTGCCACACATCCCCAGCTCTTTTAATATTTTATATTGAGACAGGATCTCACCAATTTGCTGAGACTAGTATTGAACTTGCAATCTTCCTGTCTCAGCCATTCAATGAGAAGGACCTGACCAATAACAAAAACTGCACCATCCTGTTTTATTGAAAATGTGAGTGACAAGCCAATTTGGTGGCAAATGTCTGTACTCGCAGCAGCTTGGGAGGCTGAGGCAAGAGGATTGTGAGTTTAAAGCCAGCCTCACCAACTTAGTGAGGTCCTAAGCAACTTAGTAAGACCCTGCCTCTAAATAAAATATAAAAATGGCTGGGGATATAGCTATGGGATTAAGCACCCCTGGGTTCAATTCCTGATACGCCCCCCCAATAAATTGTGTCTTTAAAAGTAAAACTAAAGATGTTTTGGAATTAAAGAGCAAATACTATGCCTTCAAAATTACAAGTCATCTAAAAGCTTTAAAACTTATATTTCAATATTGACTCTTGATAATGCAATTTCAGTAAGAACAAGAATGAATGGTAAGTTAAAACATGTTAGATATGTATTTGGAATATGGAATATATACCTATAAAACACACTTGTCCCACATCCACCCATGAGGGATCATGAGCAATTAGTTGCATTCAGAAGAGATTGCCTATTGTGGACATATATAACATCAAAATCAGGAAAATGTAAAAAAAAAATTGAGTTTACTCTCTGAATTCTTACTAAAGTTTCTGAATCATGTTTGCTATACCTGTATTCTTAATGCTATGAATTATTTACCAATTTTGAAATAAGAAAAAAATGAAATAAAATAATGATTGTACACTGGCTCCACAGGGTAAACAGCAATGGCTCTTTTCCTTGGCATATGAGGGTTAAAGCATGAAGACAAGAAATAGATTCTGGAACTGGCCCTGGTGTAATGTTGAGTGAAGAATGTTTCACAGCACACTATTTGGTTTATAACAAGGCACATATGTTAAAAATAAAATTGGGGGCCAAAATGACAATTACATAAAAAGTGCTAATGTCTTCAGACAAATGTAGCAGCCAATGTCTTGGCCAATCTTTCCCTCTCCCTTTCTTTACCCTTACTTCTGTTTCTATCATGTCCTCATCTGCCTTCCTGCTTCCCCTCCCCTCTGTTTTTTTTTTTAATCTGTATTAACTCAGAAACTGATAAAACAAATCTTAAAGACTGTCCTCACTTTATTGCAATTATGGATCAAGAGAAAAAACACTGGGTGTCTCCTAAGGAAAGCCAATCTGTTGAGTTCTTCTAGACAGATTTTTTCCAAACCCCAGGGACTTAGGAGAAAGATTCCAAATAAAGAATAATTACCATGATATCAATCAGCTTTTAGGACATCTTTTATAATCATGATTGCTGTTATTAAATGTTTCAGTTGATGTACATTTGTTGAACAGCTTTTATATTCTAGACACTGGTAATTCAAAAGTGAATGAGACATGGTCCTTCCCTCAAAGAGAGATGGAGTAAAATAGTGAAAAGCTACAATGATTTAAGGGCTAAGTGAGCAAAAGGTATAAAAAGAGCAATGCACAGAAAAAAGAATGCATTCTATGGAAAAGACCGAGATATACCTATTGAAGCAACAGAAACCCAATTTTGTTTTTAAACCTTAATTTAAAAGTATTTTGCTTATTTCACAGGTAAGCAAATAATATTTGTTTACTTTTGGGCTATGAAGTATTTGGCATAGCTATCACAAATTTAATTCTCCTACAAATTTTTACCTTCCTCTTATTTCAAGGTGCTTAAATTTGAAGAGTCTGTTTGGCAAACCAGCTACGTAAGACAAATGTATTAGCTTTGAATTAAACTTTTGCCCAACCAAATCAATGTTTCTTGCCAATGACTTAAATTTCAATCCAAAAGGGCTATACATGAAGTAGAAGAAATGGATTTTTTTCAGCTCACCCACTAAGGTAGTAAAAAATATGAAAAGTGGCATCCAAATACACATAATAAATTTCTATTTCTTTTGCTTCAGGGGAAAAGTTAAAGCATTTCTATTTCCTTCCTCTTCTGGATCACATCCCTGACTGTTTAAAGTTCTGATTTTATATGAAATATGTAACAAATATAATTATATATACAATTTAGTCATATATTTTTTTAAAAATGGCCTCCAAATTTCAAGGTCTAATGGGTCCTGAAAACTTCTAGCATATTTGCTATTCCTGGGAATGCTTACTTTTCCTTCCACTTAATTTGCCCTTTCCATACCCATCCCTCAGGTCCTATATTTTCAGTTATTCAGATTAGGCAATTATTTACTTTTTGCTTGAGTTGAGAAAGTACATCCACAGGCATAGAAATGTGTTTTGGATCCCATTCATGCTGAAAAGTTACTGGTAACTGGTTGGATCTGCAAGTAATTTTACAAAAATGTTTAGCTAGTTTTGCCAAGGATGTCTGACCCTTGACCTTGCCTCACTGAGGTAAGTTTTTGAGTGTTTGGCTTGGTCTGATCAGTACCAGCTGTGAGAGTCTTTGGTTGTGCACATAGTTGGTAAACAAAAGAATAAAGATGGTAAACTCCACCACAGGCTTAAAGCCTTGTGAACTGGGTCAGAAGCAAGATTTCATTTGAAACTGAAGCATGCCTTCCAATTCTGTTAAGTGCCCTTTGGCTTAGTTAAGGTATTTGAATGCACCCTGGTATCACTTAAAATCACTCTCAATTAGATCCTGCTCAGATCTGAAAGAGTAGATATCTCTAAAAAAATGAGAAGCACAATTCATTAAGAAATAGTTTTATGTAATAAAAAATTTGGGGTCTAAATGGTTCCTAAGGCAGAAAATAAAAGAACATAATAATAGCAAAATATTGTAATTTTCTTAGAGGGCAATGAGAAATCTATTCCAGGATGCATATTTATAATAGTGGTTAAAATGGGTTTGCTTTTGATTTTTACTTAGAGAGCTCATGGAGCTCATGAAAGTATGGGATAGATTGAGTAGGTTTACATCTTGTCCAAATGCTATTGTGGTAATGTCTCTAAAATCCATGTAAAAAAGCAGTATTATGATTTATTTTTCATTGCCTCCAAAAGTGAATTATCTGAGACAAGGTCCATGGTATCAGAACAAGCAGCATTTGAGGGTGAGAATTTCAGAAACAGTTCCGGAAGGACAGTGTAGGGAGAGAGGTGGTAGTTATGGATTAGTGATAGAGTTTCCATCAGAGAAAATGAAACAACATCAACATTATTCCAGTAGCTAAAAAGTGGACACAAACCAGATGATAGACTCCATTATGAAATGGAGAAACACAGTGCCATATGCCTATATAGTGGTACTTTATTTAGCCATAGGAGATGAAGTAATGACCTGGTACAACATGGATGAATCATATTATGCTAAGAAAAAAAGCCTAGACACAAGAGACTGCACATTGTGCTACTTCATTTATGTGAAATGTGAAAAAAGTTAATTCCATAGATTCATAGACTGGTATGAGGAGTGACTCCTTATGAGTACAAGATTTATTTAGGGGTGATGAAAATATTTTGGAACTAGATCATGATAATCGATTCACAACTTTGTGAATATACAAAATATCACTCAATTGTGTAGTTTTAAACAGAAAATTTTCTAAAATGTAAATTATATCTCATTTTTTAAAAAAGATTGTGTGAGGAAGAAAGACCAACCAACTTGTAATTTTTACCAACGAGTTGTTCGCTTATGGCATCTTTTTGTGCTACCCTCTTCCTCTGAGAATTGTTTATTAAAGTGTCATTGCATTACCCAACTCTCAACATTTCTTTAAAAGTTTCCTCTTCTTTATCCTTCTCTGCTCCATTCTAGATGATTTATTTATATGGAATTCCCTGTTTATTCATTTTCCTTTTCAACTCCGATAATTAAATTCAAATTAGGATTTGAATTTCAATTATCAGATTGATACCATTTTTCAGTGTTATATTTGTGTCTTTTTCAAATTTGTCTCGTCATATTTTTATTCTCTTTTATTTCTTAGCCATGTACTCAACACCTTCTTTCATTCTTCAATTATATTTAAAAAAAATTTTTTAAAGATCTCTGATAATTCCAAGAGGTTTTTTGGTTTGTTTCTCATGCGATCACTCATTTATAATGTCTTGCTTCCTCATGTATGGCCTGTATCAATGTGAATAGGAAGGTGGATGGTATATTCCTTAAAACTCTATCTAGCATAAATTTTAGAGTTGAACTTAAATAACACTTTTCCATTGAGGATTTGATTTTGCTCCTGTGGCATACCTTATCTAGCGAGCATCCACTATAGTTTAAAACTAAAATGGCAGTTCAGAGACTTTCAGATAATATAAATTATAACCCCAAATCTGTGTCAGTGCTGGATTGTGATTCCAAATGCTTGGCAGAAATTTTCCTTCTTTTTAAAAAACCTCACCCATGGAAAAGCCCCAAATATATGTGTTTTCTTTGCTGTTTTTCTTTTTTTAAGATAATTTTTATTTTAGTAGAAAGGGTGGGGAATTTTCTCTAAATTTTGAATTTCAGTTTTATGTGGAATTTTATGGCCTCATTTTGTATGGATTCTAATTTTTGTGTACTGTTTTCTAAGAATATATTATCAATTAAAGTAAATTCAAATTAAGAATCTCTCTTGAAGAAGAATGCATATTGAAGGTTTATTTTTGTTAGCCCCAAACTGTAAATAAACCCAAATACCAATCTCCAAAAGAATCAACAAGTATATAGATTTGTCGTTTTATAATAAAATACTCTTTTTTTTCTTCCTCCCACACTCACACAATTATTTCTCTCTCTACATTTGAAGGTAAAATGCATGAACTTGGAGACATTACCCATTTGTTCACCACCCTGTCTCCAGATCATAAGACATGATGGTTACTTATTTATTTATCTCCAGAACCTAGCACACACTAGGATTTTCCTAAATATTTGTTTATTGACTATACCCAAGGAATTTATATTTGGAAGAAAAAAAATAACGAAGCCTCCCTTTCATTGAGAACAATGGACAAAATAACAGTTCTTCTTCTTTTCCATGTTATTGTAAAATGAGACATTATTTTTTAAAGGAAAAATCTAAGTTCTGGTGTTTTCAGCATGCTTGGAAAATTATTTGATGCAAGTTCTTTGATTTTATTCTTTTTTATCTCTGATTTTCTACTTTTTTGTTCCAATTATTAATCATTGTCAGCTACCTGTTCATTCCTGCCCCTATTTTTCTTTAACATGTTTATGAGGATAATTTTAAACACTCTGTGTACTAATTCTAACCCATGATGCAACCATGTGTCTGCCTCTTTGTAATTTGCTCTGATTTCAGGACAAACAGTTGTACTATTACTGTAACAAAATATCTTTCACCGTTTTGTATGTTTCAGTTCATTGCCTGTTGGCCCCATTGCTTCAGGGCCTGTAGTGAGGCAGTACATTATGGCAGGAGCTCATGGCAGAGGAAGTCTGTCACCTCACTGCTGGGACACAAAAGAAAGAGAGAGGCCAGGATCCCACAATCCCATTTAGAGCACACTTCAGAAACCTAATATCTCTCCTGGGCCCCATCTCTAAAAGGTCTATTTGGTTTAATTCATGTCTTCTTTCAAACGTGAGTGTGAAATCTGTGCTGTGTTCCATAGTTCTAGCAATATGTTGGGTTCAATGTGCAAGAAGACTATGAAGATCTTTCTCCATTTCCAGTCTACTCCCTTATTTTGGGATACCAGTCTTGTGGAGGTATACAATGTAGAGATTCACTATGGTGTATTTATATATGTACGTAGGAAAGTTATGTTCAATTCATTCCACTGTCTTTCCTATTGCTATCCCCCCTCCCTATCATTCATTTCCCTATTTTCCTTTGTTTAATCCACTGAACTTCTATTCCCTCTCAACCTTGTTGTATGTTAGCATTTGCATATTGAAGAGAACATAGGACCTTTTTATGGGGGTGGGGTGGGGTAGGGGATTGGTCTGAAGAGAGATCTTTTTAAACAAAACTATGGGAAAAATTGTAGAATGGCTTTAAGCAGCCTGAGCCTTGAGGGAATGTGATGCTGTTATAGTAACATTGTATCAAGTCTTGGTAAGCCCTGGAAAACCCATCTATCTCTTTTAACTATATGGTTTATGGTAGAGAGGAATAAAACTTTATCTAGTGTGTTTCACCTTTGGAAAAATTAAAATTTCCTTCTAAGTAAATAATTTGGCATTTTATATGGAAATGGTTCAGTATTATAAAATGTCTAATCTATTCCACATGCCATCCCAAAATAGGACCAGCCTATGAGACCATTAAGTGCAGAGGAAATGACTGGATTAATTTTGTATTATTAATTATTATGTAGAGTCAGAATGGATGGAAAAATTATTTATTAAATGGTCTCTAGGAAGAGACGGGCCATCTCTGTGTCCCTTTTTGGATCAAAAGGCAATAGCAAGGGTCCAGAAAAGGGCTAGACTGAGAGCTTAATGAAACGAGTTTCCCTTGGAAACATCCTTCACAAGGGGCTTTGCATAGCACGGGAGCCGATTTAATGAGGTACTGGAAGAAAGCTTGAAATCATAAATTACAATTTATTGTTTTCATATAATGAGAAAAAAAGAAACTGCTCATTTTACCATAGTTTTACCATTAAGAGTCCCTTGAGGAAAGCAAATGAGAAGTCATACATTTCTGACAGGAATTCCTTATTTACCCACACATTTCAAGGCTATGATTATAGCATCAGTGACTGGCTAGAGGAGAGATTTTGCAGAGCAGATCATACAGCTCATTGAACCATGTGATCCAGGCAGCACACACACCTGGTAAAGCTCTTGCTGGGATTATAGAGCTGACATTTAGGGCTTACCAGTTAAGAAGAGACTTTGGGGAAAAGCAAACAAAAGTAAAAACAACAAAACCCAATTAATTTTTTCCTTTAAATACAATACCACCTTGTAAACTTGACTGTCTCTTCTCTACCTATAGCATTAACTAAAGCACTGACTCTGAAAAGTATTTTCTGGTCCTATCTTGAATTTATAACATAAAAGTAGAATGCATTAGGAAAGAAGTTGTGGTGTGCTATTGCAAAGTAGGGGGACTAGAGATAACAATATTGATCTGTACATTTCAAAAAGCTAGAAAAAGGAGTTGTAAATTTTCACCATAAATAATGAATGTTTGAGGCGATAGATATGTTTAACGTGATATGCAACATACACATGTATAGAAACATCACATCACCCCATGGACATGTATAATTTTTATGTTTTTATATATTAGGTTAAAATCAATTTAAATTAAAAAGTACAACAGCAAGTAGAGGATTAAATTTGTACCATGGTACCAAGTAAGTAAGTAGAATAGGAAGAATAACTATAACCAATGTTGATTAAGAAATAACTCTTTTTATACCATCCAGATAGAGCTAATGAAAATACCCAGAAGCTGGCATAATGGCTTTACTAATGAGTGTGTTTTCAATATAATCTGAAATTTGACAATCATGAAACAAATAACAACCATGTTTTAAAAGTGTAAGACACCATAAATTAAACAAAGTTTGTATTTCATAAATCTGAAATTTTTTAAATTACTAAAAAAAGTGCTTTCATTAATTTTCCTCCTTCTTTTCCTCAAATTTATTAAAATCACACTAAACAATTCATAAACACAAGTGAGATTCATTGGTGACTTTACCTTAAAACAAATTTCAAAGATGTTTAATTGCTCAGTTTTCTTATTAAAATGCTAGTGGATTTCTGAATATATCAAATATTCCTGTTTATACCTTTGTAAATATGAATAGATCAGGAGACAAGAATGAAAAGAATAAAACAAGCAAGCAACAGAAAAAAATGGTCCTTATATTCTACATGTACTCTATAGAGAACCTCAATAACCTTTCTACTAATGAGTGGAGTGTATCTGATGAAATTCCCCTTTGGACATTTTCCAGATATTAAATTTTGAAATGACATATCTTGCAAACAAAGGTAGAAGCAATTTTATCCTATTAACAGCTTGAAATTTCACACCATGAAAATGGAAAGGGAAAGTAAGATGAGGTTAAAGAGAAAGCTAATTAGAATTTAGAGGTTTGCTGGGTTAATGTCTAGACTTTGGAGGCCTAGGTTTAACAATTTAGATACCTTGTAGTTAGCCTTAAAGATTGACCTGCACTTAAACAACTTGATGCACAAATCTCTTTCTCCCTCAGCAAGCTGCAGACCCCCACCACAATGTCACAAGAGTGAATGTGGGGAAAACAAACAAAAATGAAGAGCTCTTAAGAAACCTTATGTACTCAGAAGGCACTCAAAATTAAAATAAAGCAAGAAGCTCTAGATAAGGGGACCATACATTGAAGAATCCATCACCCATTGAACTGCTCAGTTCTAAGACAGACCTGCTGACTTACCTGGTCGTGGCATAGCCACTCAATGTATATAGTGGACAAATACAAAACTAAAACACACACACACACACACACACACACACACTTCACTAAATAAAGAGGGAAGAATCCAGAAAACAAATAGCAAACATATAAAGAAATATACTAATCAAAGTAAGCAAAAATGTCTAAGAAGTATTGGAAAAGATCATTGGAACCAGTAATTAGATAAATGCAAACTAATAAGTTATTAAAAATCCAAAAATTTATGGACATAAGAATGGAAACAATTTGTAGGGTAAGGAATACAAAATGTTTGTCAGGATGTGGGAAGAAGAGAATATTTATTAACTTGTGGTAAAATGTGTAAAGTACTAATTGAATAAGTGCTTCAAAGAGTCCATGGTGGCATTTAGCAAAATGTAGTATTTATGTGTTCTCTGGTGTGTATCACAGAGAAATGCTTACATAGTTTCACCAGAAGTCACGTATAAGTTTGTTTAGCACAGTACCATTAGTATTTTGCCTATGACTCAGTGTTCCTGCAAACAGAGAATGTGGATAGAAGCAAATTTAACAAATTTTACACTATAAGTATTTTTTAGGTTGGCTTTGGAATCCCCAAAACTTCCCATCAAAAGATGGTATGCATTAATATAGGAGAAAGTAACAGTTCCATAAAAATAAGGAGAAATAGTACATGAAATAGTACATTTGGAAAAAACATCTCAGCAATTACAAAATTAACATGTACATGTCCCAGAAAAGGAAGAGTGATAGCAAAGTTTAAGCAGTGATTGAAAACCGAAGCAGAACCATTCCCTGGGGGAAATAAGGCAGATTTAGACCTTCATAATGAAGAACTTGGAGGTGCTTCAAACCTAGTATGCATGGGGCAGGAAGCTGGACACCAGACTCCAAGCAAGAAATTAGAGATAGACTTAATGATTTCTTCCCAAGGTGAATAAGGTCAAGGCAGTGGAGGTACCTATGGACAGACTCTTCTTCAGTAGGTTGAAGCAACAAATGTAAACACAAAATCAGAAGACCTTGGAAGCTCTGTACTAAGTGATAAAGGAAATAAATAGAACAAAATTGATAGCAAAATGTCATTAACAAAAATTAAAATACCTATGCATAGAAAACATCATGTAATTTTAAAAGGATAAGCACATAAATAGACACACGGTAATTTTTTTTTTAAAGTGAGAACTCATGAAAGAGAAGGTAAAGCAAATTGGGATCAGCATGAAAGGGGAACTAGAGTATTCGATAAAGGGCTGTCCCCTAGGCAAATAGTGCTCATGCATTGTGATCTGGTAGTAGTTTTACCTTAGTTCTTAAAACTTTACATAGCTAGAAGGAAGCAGAGGAGAATATCCTCCACTATGATCTGGTGGCTTAAAGATCAGAAGAGTAAAGACTATTGTGTCTGAATTTTTTGGTGGTAGCTCCTCTCTTGTCAGGTTTCTACTCCTGTGGTCCTAAGCTATTTTCCAGGGGGCTCTTTGAGGTTTCTCTTCTGTATACAGCAAGGAAGAACATTTTTCACTCCTAAACCATCAAAGTAAGTTCTGTTCTTCTTCATGATTAGGTAAATTAAGTCATCCTTAATGATATCCTATGGCATCTCTGCAGATGGTCACCCCTGAATCTTTGTTCTTGCTTGGAGTCTGGTGTCCAGCTTCCTGACCCATGTATACTGGGCTTGATGCACCTCCAAGTTCTCCATTATGAAGGTCTAAATCTGTTTGATTTCCCCAGGGAATGGTTCTGCCTCAGTTTCCAATCACTGCTTAAACTTTTCTAACACTCTTCCTTTTTTGGAACATATGGATGTTAATTTTGTGATTGCTGAGATTTTTTTCCAAATGCAATATTTTATGTAGAATTTTTACATATTTTTATGGAATTGCTACTTTCTTCTGTATTAATGCACACCATCTTTTGGTGGGAAGTTTTGAGGGTTCCAAAGCCAACTTAAAAATACTTTCAGTGTAAAATTTCTTAAAGATCATGTTATTAGATCATTTAATAACATGATCTAATAACGTGATATATTTATTCCAGCCAAGAACAAAACATTAAAATATGAACAAAAACAAAAACATAGCATTTCAAACTTTGAGACACTAACTTAACAACTAATTACTATTTGATATACAGAATACAACATTCCAGAAAAATCAACTCACAGTAGATTATGGGAAAAAATGATGAATCATAGTGATTATGTGTAATTTTTCAGTATTTGACAAGATTATTTGCATCTTTCAAACAATCTTTGAACCAAACATGTAAAATCTGCCAAAATAGTTTGTATTGTTAATATGGCCAAACATATTTGTTGTTGAAAAAATATGCTTTACCAAGGGTCAAACTAATCTATATGTATTGGCTTTCTTCTCAATATTTTAAAATTGCTTCTCAAGAGGAGTGTTAACTTCTAGAAAGCATTTGACTGTGTCTATAATTAATACCTACATTTTGTAGATGGGAAGACTGGTCTAAGAACCTAAGTGAATTGGCTAAAGCAAATGTATCAATTCTTGGCCATCTGCAAGTGTGATGCTATTTTATTTTTGTTATCTGGATTACCCTTTTCCTGCTGCTCACATTACTATTGCTCATAAGCCAAAAACACTGAGGCCAAATGAAACTGGAAATATGAATACTCATGCTTGACTGTTAAAATCACTACTCAAAATCACACTTAATAGAGGGATCTCCATAGATAGAAATGAACACTTGATTCCTAAGCCAGTGCCTCAGAATGGTATGGGCTTTCAGATTTAAGGAGACATCTAATTTAAATTATCATTTCCTTATTCCTTTATCTATTTTACTAAATAGTGACACTCATCACTTGGTAGCTTCTGAGTTATTTTATAAAGTTAATGGGAAACTTTTTGGTATAAATCTATTACTATGAAGAACACAGAATCCATATATAATCTCTGTAGGAAGCGCATGTGGATGTACACACACACACATACACGCACACACACACTGATGCTTGAGGAAAGTGTTTAAAAAGCTCTTTCAAGTAATGTATTTGGTTTATTTATTTTACTTTTCCATTATTGATATCATTACTATCATTATCATTCACTTGTAAGCCCTAAAATCTCTTGCTATTTTCCCACAATTGCATTTTAACATTTATCTTGGGGATATTTTCCTCCTGTGAAGAGGATATTGGTTTTTGACCACATTCAACAGAACACTTGAAATTATTAAATAACTAGTGTGTATATTTACAGAAAAACTATTAATAAAGGAATTTTTATGTCATCAGAAAAATGGCAATGAGAAGGACTTAATTTGTCAGATGTTTAATATACTACCATAATACTTACTAAACAGTGGGATCACAATCCAGAGTTAATGAAGTTTTCAAAGCCTTTCATTTTCTTTCTGATAAAATTGTGGCGCAATTCCTTTGATTTCCCTTTCTTGACAATGTGTAGAATCATGATAAATCACAGTGATAACATGATTATTATTAAGCTTTTACTTACTTGAATACAGCAATGTGGTGATGTAACATTAACTAAAATGGCATTGGTTTTCAAGTCTATTCTCAAATAAGAGGAAATATGATACAAACTTCAGTGATCAACCTCAAAATAAAAGTGTTCAGTTCATGTTTGCCAAGTAAATTGAAGGTGGGACCTTGATAAATTTTAGGAAGTGTAGTTCAGTATAATAAAAACAAAAACTGTAAATAGCACTAGCCTGAAATTGGTCAGCCCAATTATTTAATGTTATAAATTTAAATCAGAAGAAAGTATCTTAAAAGAGGAGTGTAGAATCTAAGATTTATATAGAGGCATTAAGGAATACAAATAAATTTTTGAAACAGTACAGTAAATTACACACACACACACACACACACACTTGTGGGGCTCAGGGCTTCACATGTAGTATGCAATTGCTCTGCCACTGAAGTACATCCCCAGCCCTTGTGTATATTATCATAGATTAAGTAAAACATCCAAAGCTTTCATAGCATCCTCCAACTGAAAAATCATGTTTAAAAAATTAGATGAATTTAGAGTTGATTTTAGCAAAGAATAGTTCATGCACTGGGCATCACTCAGAACCAGGATAGGTACAGAAAGCTGTACCTAGTAATCTAAATAGGCAAAATTTATAGATAGAAAAATAAAATAATATATAGCTTAGGTCATAACTTGACATTTGCCTTGTTTGGGAATGGTGTGAAGAGACATTTGCCTTGTATGGACATGGTCTTCCATTGGCAGCCTGTGATTGGCTGAATTTTGGCTGCTGTGATTGGCTGAGACTCAGCTATATGCCAACACAAAATACTCTTAAGGGTGCAGTTTGGGGCTGCAAGTGGGGTTGCAGTTTGCAGTGGCAGTTTTAGGTCAAATTTGATTTGAATTATGAGTTAAGAATGATTATTTTAGGAAAATATTACAATTAGTTTTCTAATCAAAACCCAAGGATTGTGAGGTTTGTTTTCCATGACTAATGCAAATTGTCTCCTTAGTCCATTCTCAGAGACTTTGAATATATGGAATGATGAGATCACCTTGAGCCAGATGACAAATGATCAAAAAATATGAAAATACATTAGTTTCTCACTTCCTATTTGTTGACAGATTTCAACTTATTTGTGATTCCAGACTCATTATTCCTAATTCTATTCAGAGAATCTGTAGCTAAAGTGATTGCTGCTCTCATTGGTCTAAAGATAGTGTACTAGTACTATTGGGAACACAGTGCAAAATTTAGTGAGATTTTGTTTGGTTTGCTTTTAAGCAGTAGAAATATATACTGGGTTTTCAATAAGTCTATAATCATGATTCTAAGGCTTTCTAGAAATAATGCCCAGCTTAGTGTTTTTAAAAAAACTATTTTTAAAATTGTAATATATTTTAGTTTTATTTAAATATTGTGGTATTACAAAAATTTCCCATATATCCTTCACTAGTTTTCCACTATTATTTAAATCTAACATTACTGTAGTGCATATTTGTTTTTTTTATTGGTTGTTCAAAGCATTACAAAGCTCTTGACATATCATATTTCATACATTTGATTCAAGTGGGTTTTGAACTCCCAATTTTACCCCAAATACAGATTGCAGAATCACGTCGGTTACACATCTACATTTTTACATAATGCCCTATTAGTAACTGTTGTATTCTGCTACCTTTCCTATCCTCTACTATCTCCCCTCCCCTCCCCTCCCATCTTCTCTCTCTACCCCATCTACTGTAATTCATTTCTCTCCTTGTTTATTTTCCCATTCCCCTCACAACCTCTTATATGTAATTTTGTATAACAATGAGGATCTCCCTCCATTACCATGCAATTTCCCTTTTCTCTCCCTTTCCCTCCCACCTCATGTATCTGATTAATGTTAATCTTTTCTTCCTGCTCTTCCTCCCTGCTTTGTTCTTAGTTGCTCTCATTATATCAAAGAAGACATTTGGTATTTGTTTTTTAGGGATTGGCTAGTTTCACTAAGCATAATCTGCTCTAGTGCCATCCATTTCCCTGCAAATTCCATGATTTTGTCATTTTTTAGTGCTGTATAATACTCCATTGTGTATAAATGCCACATTTTTTTTTTATCCATTCATCTATTGAAGGGCATCTGGGTTGGTTCCACAGTCTAGCAATTGTGAATTGTGCTGCTATGAACATCGATGTAGCAGTATCCCTGTAGTACGCTCTTTTAAGGTCTTCAGGGAATAGTCCGAGAAGGGCAATAGCTGGGTCAAATGGTGGTTCCATTCCCAGCTTTCCCAGGAATCTCTATACTGCTTTCCAAATTGGCCGCACCAGTTTGCAGTCCCACCAGCAATGTACAAGAGTACCCTTTTCCCCACATCCTCTCCAGCACTTGTTGTTGTTTGACTTCATAATGGCTGCCAATCTTACTGGAGTGAGATGGTATCTTAGGGTGGTTTTGATTTGCATTTCTCTGACTGCTAGTGATGGTGAGCATTTTTTCATGTACTTGTTGATTGATTGTATGTCCTCCTCTGAGAAGTGTCTGTTCAGGTCTTTGGCCCATTTGTTGATTGGGTTATTTGTTTTCTTATTGTTTAATTTTTTGAGTTCTTTGTATACTCTGGATATTAGGGCTCTATCTGAAGTGTGAGGAGTAAAAATTTGTTCCCATGATGTAGGCTCCCTATTTACCTCTCTTATTGTTTCTCTTGCTGAGAAAAAACTTTTCAGTTTAAGTAAGTCCCATTTGTTGATTCTTGTTATTAACTTTTGTGCTATGGGTGTCCTATTAAGGAATTTGGAGCCCAACCCCACAATATGTAGATCGGAGCCAACTTTTTCTTCTATCAGACGTAGAGTCTCTGATTTGATATCTAGCTCCTTGATCCACTTTGAGTTAACTTTTGTGCATGACGAGAGGAGGGGATTCAGTTTCATTTTGTTGCATATGGATTTCCAGTTTTCCCAACACCATTTGTTGAAGATGCTATCCTTCCTCCATTGCATGCTTTTAGCTCCTTTATCAAATATAAGATAGTTGTAGCTTTGTGGATTAGTCTCTGTGTCCTCTATTCTGTACCATTGGTCCACCCTCCTGTTTTGGTACCAGTACCATGCTGTTTTTGTTACTATTGCTCTGTAATATAGTTTTAAATCCGGTATCGCTATACCACCTGATTCACACTTCCTGCTTAGAATTGCTTTTGCTATTCTGGGTCTTTTATTTTTCCATATGAATTTCATGATTGCTTTCTCTATTTCTACAAGAAATGCCATTGGGATTTTGATTGGCATTGCATTAAACCTATAGAGAACTTTTGGTAATATCGCCATTTTGATGATGTTAGTTCTGCCTATCCATGAACAGGGTATATTTTTCCATCTTCTAAGATCTTCTTCTACTTCTCTTTTTAGGGTTTTGTAGTTTTCATTGTATAAATCCTTCACCTCTTTTGTTAGGTTGATTCCCAAGTATTTTATTTTTTTTGAGGATATTGTGAATGGAGTGTTTTTCCTCATTTCCGTTTCAGAAGTTTTGTCGCTGATATACAGAAATGACTTTGATTTATGCGTGTTGATTTTATATTCTGACACTTTGCTGAATTCATTTATTAGTTCTAGTAGTTTTTTTGTAGACCCTTTTGGGTCTTCTAGGTATAGAATCATGTCATCGGCAATAGTGATAATTTAAGTTCTTCCTTTCCTATTTTTATGCCTTTAATTTCTTTCACCTGTCTAATTGCTCTGGCCAGTGTTTCGAGAACTATATTGAATAGAAGTGGTGATAGAGGGCATCCCTGTCTTGTTCCAGATTTTAGGGGGAATGCCTTCAATTTTTCACCATTGAGAATGATGCTAGCCTGAGGCTTAGCATAGATAGCTTTTACTATGTCGAGGTAAGTTCCTGTTATTCCTAGTTTTTCTAATGTTTTGAACATAAAGGGATGCTGTACTTTGTCAAATGCTTTTTCTGCGTCTATTGAGATGATCATATGGTTCTTATCTTTAAGTCTATTGATGTGGTGAATAACATTTATTGATTTCTGTATATTGAACCATCCTTGCATCCCAGGGATGAATCCTACTTGATCATGGTGCAAAATTTTTTTAATGTGCCTTTGTATCCGATTCACCAGAATTTTATTGAGGATTTTTGCATCTAGGTTCATCAGAGATATTGGTCTGTAGTTTTCTTTCTTTGAGGTGTCTTTGTCTGGTTTCAGAATCAGGGTGATGTTGGCCTCATAGAATGAATTTGGCAGAGCTCCCTCTTTTTCTATTTCCTGAAATAGCTTGAAAAGTATTGGTATTAATTCTTCCTTAAAGGTTTTGTAAAACTCCGCTGTATACCCATCCGGTCCTGGGCTTTTCTTGGTTGGAAGTCTTTTGATTGCTTCTTCTATTTCATCTATTGATATTGGTCTGTTTAAGTTGTGAGTATCCTCCTGACTCAGTCTGGGCAAATCATATGACTTAAGGAATTTATCGATGTCTTCACTATCTTCTATTTTATTGGAATATAGGTTTTCAAAATAATTTCTAATTGTCTTCTGTATTTCTGTAGTGTCTGTTGTGATATTGCCTTTTTCATCCCGTATGTTAGTAATTTGAGTTCTCTCTCTTCTTCTCTTCATTAGCATGGCTAAGGGTCTGTCGATCTTATTTATTTTTTCAAAGAACCAACTTTTAGTTTTGTTAATTTTTTCAATAATTTCTTTTGTTCCAATTTCGTTGATTTCCGCTCTGATTTTAATTATTTCTTGCCTTCTGCTACATTTGCTGTTGTTTTGCTCTTCCTTTTCTAGGGCTTTGAGATGAAGTGTGAGCTCATTTATTTGTTGGTTTTTCCTTTTTTTGAGGAATGACCTCCAGGCGATGAATTTCCCTCTTAAAACTGCTATCATGTGTCCCATAGATTCTGATATGTTGTGTCTGTATTTTCATTTATCTCTAAGAATTTTTTGATTTCCTCCTTCATGTCTTCTGTAACCCATTGATCTTCCAGTAACATATTGTTCATTTTCCATGTAATGTAGGATTTTTCCTTCCTTCTTTTATCATTGATTTCCAGTTTCATTCCATTATGATCAGATAAAATGCATGGTATTATCTCCACCCCTGTATATTTACTGAGGGTTGCCCTATGGCATAATATATGGTCTATTTTTGGAGAAGGATCCATGTGCTGCTGAGAAAAAAGTATATCCACTTGGTGATGGTTGATATATTCTATATATGTCAGTTAAGTCTAGGTTGTTGATTGTGATATTGAGTAATATAGTTTCT
Organism: Marmota flaviventris; assembly: GCF_047511675.1. Classification (NCBI taxonomy): domain Eukaryota; kingdom Metazoa; phylum Chordata; class Mammalia; order Rodentia; family Sciuridae; genus Marmota; species Marmota flaviventris. The sequence continues at coordinate 24,521,782 of NC_092510.1, read as the reverse complement.
TTATTCAACTTTTGTTTGGAGGATCTGTCAAATGGTGAGAGAGGTGTGTTGAAGTCACCCATAATTATTGTGTTGTGGTCTATTTGATTCTTGAACTTGAGGAGAATTTGTTTTATGAACGTCGCAGCACCATTATTTGGTGCATAAATATTGATAATTGTTATGTCTTGTTGGTTAATGGTTCCTTTTAACAGTATATAATGTCCTTCCTTATCCCTTTTCATTAACTTAGTCTTGAAGTCGATTTTATTCGATATGAGGATGGCCACCCCTGCTTGCTTACGAGGACCGTGTGCGTGGTATATTTTTTCCCAACCTTTCACCTTCAGCCTGTGTATGTCTTTTGCAATCAGATGTGTCTCCTGGAGGCAGCATATTTTTGGATTTGTTTTTTTAATCCATGTTACCAGCCTATGTCGCTTTATTGGAGAGTTTAAGCCATTAACGTTTAGAGTTACTATTGATATATGGTTTGTACTTCCAGCCATGTTTGATTATTTATCTTCTTTTTTCTTATTTAATTTAGTTTGTTTCTCCATGGTTAGCTTCCCCCCCCCCGCCCTCTGTTTTTATAGAGGCACTTCCCATTGATGGTTTTGGTTATTGTTTTTCATTTTTCCTCGTGTAGTGTTTTGCTCAAGATGCTTTGCAATGCTGGTTTTCTGGCTGCAAATTATTTTAGCTTTTGTTTATCATGAAAGATTTTTATTTCGTTGTCGTACCTGAAGCTTAATTTTGCTGGATACAGAATTCTTGGTTGGCATCCATTGTCTTTCAGTGTTTGAAATACGTTGTTCCAGGATCTTCTCGCTTTCAGCGACTGTGATGAAAAATCCGTTGTTAACCTTATTGGTTTACCCCTGAATGTAATCTGCCTCCTTTCTCTTGTAGCTTTTAATATTTTCTCTTTGTTCTGTATATTGGATATCTTCATAACAATGTGTCTTGGCGTTGGTCTACTGTGATTTTGTGTGCTCGGTGTCCTGTATGCATCTAAAATTTGTATATCCGTTTCTTTTTTTATTTCTGGAAAGTTTTCTGTAATTATTTCTTTCAGCAGGCTACTCATTCCCTTGGTTTGAATCTCTGTACCTTCTTCTATCCCGATGACTCATAGGTTTGGTTTTTTTATGTTATCCCATATCTCTTGGATGTTTCTCTCGTGATTTTTAACCAGTCTTTCTGAGTTGGCTAGGCTCTTTTCAAGATGATATATTTTGTCTTCATTATCTGACGTTCTGGCTTCTACTTGCTCCACTCTGTTAGTGATACTCTCAATTGAGTTTTTAATTTGGTTTATCGTTTCCTTAATTTCTAGAATTATTGTTTGATTTTTTTTATAATCTCTATCTCCTGATAAAGATGCTTAACTTCTTCTTTTATCTGTTTATGTAATTCATTTTCAAAGTGTTCTTTCACTGTTTGGATTTGCTGTCTTGTATCCTCTTTAAGGTTCCATTCCATCTGTCTAAGGTATTCCTTGAGTTCTTTATATGACCATTTTTCTGCTGACTCTAGGTCCTCCTGAATATTTAGGCTGTCCTTCATTGTTTGTACCCCTTTTCTTCCTTGCTTTTTTTATGCTGCTCATGTTACTTCTTGTTCTGTTTGACTGCTGAGTTACTGTTTACTCTTATAAATTTATTTGATGCTAGGGAGGAAAGATATTAGAAGGGAAGGGAAGAAGTCACTAAAGAGAATGAGAGTAGGCAGGTAGAATTCAAGGAAGGGGGAATAAAAAAAATTGAAAAGAAATGAAAAGACAAAAGAAACAAAAACAAAACACATGCAAAAAAGTTAGAAAATAAAGTAAGAAAGAAAAGAAAATTTTTTTACATAAATAATAATGATAATAAAAATAATGAAAATTAAAATAAAAATAATAATAATAATAATAATAAAATAAAAAAAAATTAAAAAAAAATTAGAAACATTAAAAAAAGTTAAAGAACAACAACAACAAAAAATTGAAAATGAAAGAAAAAAAAAGAAAAAGAAAAAAAATGATAATAATAATAACAATAAATGCAGTCATAGAGTTCGATTAATTTCTCTTCCAGTAGGTGGAGCTGTGCCCACTGGGTCAAGCTTCTCCTCTCACTAAGTGGGAACCAATCACTGTGTAGCAGCTCTTCCTCACAGACTGGGCGGGTCTCCAATCCTGAGTGCCTAGGGCCTTCTCTTGTGTTTCCTCAAGCCAGGCCGCGCTCACCTGTGACGGTCACCACAATACTGGCTACACTCCATGTCTGCTGCTCCTGGGAGCCCTGTTGCGCTGGTTTCAATGCAGTTATCTCCTCCGCCCATGATGTCAGTTCTCTGCCAAGGTGGTATCACATGTAAATGGTGACCGTTCATTCCCTTTGCCGGGTGACCAATGCAACGGGTGGTTCCTGACTGTCTCTCCCAATCCCCGTTTCAATCCTGTGGCCACTGTCTATGAAGGCTCGGTTGGTTTTTACCTCTGAAAGTTCCTAAGGGCCAACCAGTTATTTCAGCGGGATTGTTAGTGCTGAGTCACGAGAAGCAGGCGAACCAGAGCTTGAATGCAGCCGATCCAGGCTCGGTGTTTGTGTTCTGAGGGGCCCAGACTGTACACCCCAGATCCACGTCAGCTCAGCATTGCCTAGTGATCCTGAGCAAACAGCATTTATACAGTTTACAGCTCCCTATGCCCACGCAGTTGAAGAGGTCAGAGACTTGATCTCTCCCTGCCCGCTGCCATGTTAGATCTCCTCAATGATATTCATGTTGCCCTTACAGCTTCCTGGCATAAGCAAGTTCTTGGGATTATACAAACTGCTGCTTCTGTTTCCAGTCCAGATTTCTAGAAATTAAACCCTGCCGCCGTCGCCTCTTCCCAGGGGCCACGCTCAGGGGCGCTGCACTCGTCCGCAACTGTAGCTGCGCCGCCGACCGGTGCCCAGCCCCCGGGGCCCAAGCGGCTGCCACCGCGGCTCTCCGGCTCCCTCCTCTGAAGTGCGAAATCTCGATTAAAGCCGCTGCTCTGAGCACCACGCTCAGCACTTCAGCAACCCCGTGCGCAGCGGCCCCATAGATCATTTCAGAGGGGCTGGAGGCCTGTAGTGCATACTTGTTATGTTTAAATATGAAGTGTTCCCCAAAGACTCATGTGTTGAAAGTTTTGTCCCCAGTGCAACAATGTTCAGAGGTATGACTTTGGGGAAGTGCTTAGATCCTGAAGCCCCTAATATCATCAGTAGCTTAACATACTAATAGGTTATATTGATGGAATTATCAGGAGATGGTAAAAATTTGAGGAGGGGGGCCTTATTGAATCAGGAAGGAGGTCACTGGGCCTGATCACTGCAGTATTTCTTGTCTCTGGCCTCTTCCCATCTATCTTGCTGCTTTACAGCTATCATGAGCTAAGCAGCTTTCCTATGTTATACCCTTCTTCCATGATGCTCTGCCTCCAATCTGGCCCAAAGCCATAGAGCCTGTTGACTGTGGACTGAAACCTCTGTCACTGCAAGCTAAAATGAATCTTTCCTCCTTTAAGTGGTTCATGTCAGGTATTTTGGTTACAGTGACAAAAATTGGACTAACAATTTGTCACAAATAATTAACCAATGCTTAACAATATTATTAAGTAAAACTCATACTTTATTCAGATTTCCTAGGTTTTTATCTTATGACTTTTTGTTTTCTAGGATCCTGTCTTGAAGGCCTTATTTAATGATGTTTTGTTTATTTGTTTTGTTTTGTTTTGTTTTTGGTTTCTCTATACTCTGACAATTTCTCAGACTTTCCTTGTTTTCAGTGGACTTTGAAAGAGTTTTGAAGAGTACTGATAGGATATTGGCAGAATATCTCCCAGTCCAGTTTTTTTCCCCAATGCTTTTCTCATCCTTAGACCAGGATTATTGGTTTTGGAAAGGAAGAAAAAAAGTTTCATTCACATTATGACAAATCAAGGCTGCATACCATGAAAATTGGTTTATAACTGATGTTAGTATTGATCAGCTGGCTAGAATAGCATTTTATCAGTTGTGTTTATCTGTTTTTTCTCCTTTTTTTATACCATTTCTGAACTATACTCCTTGGAAGGAAGTTACTATACAAAGCCCACACTTCAGGAGTAGAGATTTGTGCTCTGCCTACTTTAGAGTATTCAGTTCATTTCCACTATTTTTTTCCCCTTATTTGTGTAGTTTCTGATGAATCTCATTTTTTTCCTACCTTCAGAACTCCTTTGAATTTTTTTTTTTTTTTTTTTTTTTTGCAAACAGGTTACTGGCAATATTACTTCAATTTTGATTTCAGAAAATCTTGATTTCTTATTTTTTTAAGAGAGAGAGAGAGAATTTTCTAGTATTTACTTATTTATTTATTTATTTTTTAGTTTTTGGTGGACACAACATCTTTATGTTATTTTTATGTCATGCTGAGGATCAAATCCAGTGCCCCGCGCATGCCAGGTGAGCACGCTACTGCTTGAGCCACATCCCTAGCCAATTTTTATTTCTTTTGAAGGATAATATCACTGGCTTTTGAATTATTAGTTAGTGTTTATTTTTTTTCAAAACTATTTCACTCCATTTTCTTCTTGCTTGCATAGTTTCTGAAAAGAAGTCTGCTGTAATTCTGAGTCTTATTTCTCATATGTAAGGTATATTGTCTGTCAGTTCATTTGTCTCTGTCTTAAGTTTGTGAGGGTGTGTGTGTGTGTGTGTGTGTGTCTTTGGTTTTCTTCAGTTTGAGTATAATATGTCTGGGAGTAGTTTTCAAAAATATAATGATCATACTTAATGGTCTCTACTTTCCTAGATCTAGTATCTGTCATTAAATTCAGAATGTTCTCAGCCATCATTAGTTCAATTATTTATTCTTCCCTGTTCCTCCTTGTTCTTCTGATCTCCCAATTGAGGGATTCTTGTACCTTTTGAAGTTATCCCATAAATCTTGGATTTTCTATCCTGCTTTATTTATTCTCAGTGTTCTGTTATTTGAGAGTTTCTATTAACCTATCTTCAGGCTCACTTATCCTTAACTTGGCAATGTCCAACACATGGATGAGACCCATCAAAATCATTAGGTCACTTTTTTTTTTATTCCAGCATTTTGTTTCAATTCTCTTTTAGAGTTTCTTTTTCTCTGCTTATATTACACAATATTATTGTCTTTATATTCTTTATTAGATTCCTTAACATACTAGTCATAGCTAAATTTCTACATAATATTTCAACATCCATGATATATTTGAGTCTTCTTTAGTTTTATACATACTCTTCACATTGTGCTTTTTCATGTTTGCATACCATCGTGTGTGTGTGTGTGTGTGTGTGTGTGTGTGTGTATGTGTAGTTCCTTTTGGAAAGATGGACATGATTTTTCAGTTTATAAGTCATGTTTAATAGGCTACAAGTGTGAAATTCAAACTATTCTGGCTAAGAACTTAACTGTTTTTAATGTTTGCTGTAGCTTCCAGATGCTTCAAATTCCTCCACATTGTTTGTTTTTATACTCTCTATTTGCTTGGGAAATTCTGTCTTCCTACACAGAAAAAAGTCTATGTCTTACTGTTCATTCAGTTCTAATCCACTGTCATTATACTGGAGATATGTTGATGTTGCAGTAAGGTGCAAGAGAGAGAAGGGGAGAATTATATAATATTATAATTAAAGTTCAGTCTTCAAACTCCTACCCTGTGACCTTTACAAATTTTCCTTGTCTTTTTCTCCTCCCACCAATTTACATGAAACCAGAAGGCTAGAAAGAGCTGCAGTTGCAGGAATGTCTTTTTTCAGGTGAGATAAAGTGCTAATAAAAGCTATTTCCCCAAGAGTTGGCCACTGTTGTTCAAAACTCCCAGGATACATTTTATAATGATGGCTCGTCTGTTCTAGGGATGCTCACTCAGAAAACACACCAAGTCCCAGTTTTGTCCAAACTGAAGAGTCTTTATTTAGCCAGCCAGTTATTGTTCCCCACAGGAATCATAACTATCTCTGCAAGGAACAACCTCAAGTCTCAACATTTTCCATATTTAAAAGGAAAAAACCACATCTGGGTTGATTTAGCTGCAAGCAAGCAGGGGTACAGAAGCTGAATCGAGCATTTAGTGAAACAATGCAGTGGGTACATTGGTATTTCCCATGGGAGCTTCCAGGTTGGCATAGCAGCAAGCAAGCAGAAGGGAAGTGGGTCAAAATGACCCTAGTTGAGTACAAGTTAGAGAATGGATACTAAGTTCTAGACAATCAACCCCTGACAAGGTACAATGTCCAAGAAAAATGGAAAACAAAGGGAACAATTTTACATCATATAACAAGTGTTGTTTTGTGCTGCCAAGTATACTATGCTAGGCAATGAGTAATGGGTACAAAGGTGGATCTTTCCCATGGGAGAAGCATTTCTTACATGATATGGAGTCTTAGAGTCTGTTTTGTTATTGCCCATATAGCCTGGCCCATAAAACTTCCCCTTCAGAGACCAAGGGGCTCTGTCTCAACTCTTCATTATGACAATCAGATAGTATTCCCAAAGTTAATACCTACAAAAATGTGGGGATTCCATGAAAATTTGAGCTATTGGGAACTCCTTATTCTCCTCCTATTCCACACTAGCCTCCAGCAATTCATCAAAATTACCATTTAAGTGTTGCTACCAGTTAATTCTCTAGTGACTTCTGCTGATGATAAGCAAATTTTAGTTTTGATTCTCTGTATTTATCAATTTCTCCAGATATAAAGTGGGAATTTGTCTTACACAACAGTTTTCTTTTAAAGAAAAGTAATTGATTTTCAGTTTGTGAAGATTTTTTTTTCTTTTCATAGGAATTAGGGGCGAGGACCCTCTCCACCATCTATGTAGGATCCCAGTCCAAAGTTAAGCCCAGGTCCACCCCAGTGACTGGCACACCATGTCTGAGCTCAGGCCCCATCCCAGGACCACCCCTACTGACCTGCTCACCTATACCAAATCCAGGCCCAGGCCTAGGACTGCCTCTGTCCACCTTCATGGGAGCCCAGGCCCAGGGTAGGCCTAGGTTCACACCCCTCCCAGCACTCTCACTTATGAGCTCAGGCCCTGGCCCAAGACAGCCCCTGCTGAACAACAGACCCACTGCAGAGCCTAGCCCCGGGGTCATAGCTCTCCCCACACATTAGCTTCCACCTTGCAACAACAGACAGGGCCAAGAAGGAGCTGCATCTTAAAGCATGAATGTCAAAGCCAGTGTAAGTCTCACCCTTTCATACCCATCTCTAAAAGAGGTTGCACCCATCTTGGAACACCTCCACTTCTATCATGAATTACCACCACTATTTCCACCACCAACTTTACTTGCAGTAGCATCCATCATAGACACCAGCAGGGTCTGGAAGCCTAACACCAAGGTGAAGTACAGATAATCTTCACAGACACTATAAGATTATAGGGTAGAAACTATAATATCTCAGGCTCACACTGCAAGAAAGGAAGAAGCATAGACAACATGAAAAAAAGAAAAGGGAAGATAGTGCCCCAAACAAATGAGGATACTACAATAATAGTATACATGAACAGCACAGTTGATGAAATATTTGATAAGGGGTTAAGAATATACATAATTAAAATCATATGTGAATTAAAGAATGACATAAATGAGCAAATACAAATAAAAGTTGATTACTCCAACTAAGAGATAAGAGTGCAAATACAGGTATCCATTGATCACACCAACAAAGAGATAAGGTAGCAAATACAGGTAGCAAAAGATTACTTCAAGAAAGAGACAAAGATTCTAAATAGAAACCACTCAGAAATCCTTCAAATGAAGGAAACAATAAACCAAATAATAAACTCAAAGGAAAACATCGCCAACAGACTAAATCACTTGGAAGACAGAATGTCAAATAATGAAGACAATTTATACAAACTTGAAAATAAAGTTGACCACAGTTAAGTTGGTAAGAAATGATGAGCAGAACATCCAAGAATTATGGGATAGCATCAAAAGACCAAATCAAAGAATTATTGGGATAGAGGAAGGCACAGAGTTTCAAACCAAAGGAATGAAAATAAATCTGTAATGAAATAATGTCAGAAAATTTTCTGAACATAAAGAATAACTTGGAAAAATCAAAAACAAGAGGCTTATAGAAGTGTAATCCTTCACCAAATTTATAAAATTACTACAGATCTACACCAAGGCACACTATAATAAAAATGCCTAGCATACAAAATAAGAATAAAATTTTAATGGCCACAAGAGAAAAAAATCATATCACTTATGAAGTGGTCTTCTCATATCTCTGCAGATTTTTCAACCCAGACCCTGAAAGCCAGGAAATTCTGGAACAACATCACTAAGCTCTGAAAGAAAATGGATGCCAACCAAGAATTTTATATCCAGAAAAATTAAGCTTCAGATATGATGACAAAATACTTTCATGGTAAAGAAACGTTAAAAGAATTTACAGTGAGAAAGCCTGAACTACAGAGCATCCTCAGCAAAATATTCCATGAAGAAGAAATGAAAAACAACAAAGAAAATGAGCAAAGGGAGAAACTACACTAAAGGAAAGGCCAACTAACGAAGAAACCAAGACAAGTTAAAAACCAAAAATAACCCAAAATCTTCAGGAATACAAATCATATTTCAATAATAACCCTGAATGTGAATGGTGTAAACTCATCATTTAAGACACTGACTAGAAGATTGGATTAAAAAGAGAAAAGACTCAACAATATGTTACCTTCAAGATACTCGTCTCACAGCAAAAGACATCCACAGAATGAAGGTGAAAGGGCGGGAAAAAAAACATAACACACACATGGATGATGTAAACAAGCAGGGGTATTCATCCTCATATTAGATAAAGTGGACTTTAAACCAAGCTAGTGAAAAGGGATAAGGAAGGACATTTCATGCTGCTTGAGGAGTTCATACTCAACAAGACAAAATGATCATAAAAATGTTCCCCCAAATGAGGCATCTAGTGTGTCATACAAACTCTTCTCAAATACAAGAACCAAATAGACCACAACAAAATAATACTGTGTGACACTAATACCTCTCTTACCACTGGCTAGATCTTCCAAACAAAAACTAAACAAAGAAACTATAGAATTCAATAATACAATCAATAATTTGGACCTGAAGAATGAAGATGGTGGGCCAGAGGGAGGCAGCATTCTGTGTTGCCACGTGATCCAGATCTCACCTAGTCAGAATACTGCATTTCTGAGAGTGTTAGAAGAGCCCTGTACAACTGCTTTGCACAGAAATCACCAATGCTGGGAACCAATGCAGGGCTCCAGGTCTCAGCATTAAAGCATGACTCCAGATTCCTGGCTCCCAAAACCCAAAGCCCAAAGTTCCAACAAATGCAGGACTAGGTAGTGCCTTACCAGAGTCACCTATCAGTACCTCTACAGAACTCCAAGACTTTGCTACAAAAGTCACACAGGTCACTCAGCTGCTATTTACCCCCAGCACAATGCCAACACCATTGACATCACCCAGCTCCCCCCCACCTCATCAGATACCGCTGTGTGGGAAGCAGACTGCCTCCATCTTGGCTCACCTCCCTTGCCATGTTTGCTGGGAGTAGCTCCAAAATCGGATCTTCAGCTGGCCAGAAGAGTTCTTGAGAGGATATAAGAGCACTACAAAACTATAGAATAAAAAGAATAACACCACAGAACCACAGACCTGGAAAGGAAGACACATGAGCAAAGACAAGTGAAGAAAGTGTCCCAAATAAATCAAGACATCACATTATTAGAATCATTGGAAGCCAAAACAGAAGAAATTATAGAGAAGGAGTTCAGGATGTACATGGTTAAAATGTTCTGTGAACTCAAGGAAGATATAAGAGAGCAAATACAGGCAGTGAAAGATCACTTTGACTAGGAGCTACATATACAAATACAGCAAGCAGAAGATCACCTCAACTTGGAGATAGAGGTTCTATTAAAAAAAAACAAACAAAACCTTGAAATGAAATAAGCAATAAACCAAATTAAAAGCTCAAATGGAAGCATCACCAACAGAGTAGACCACTTGGAAGATAGAACATCAGACAATGAAGACAAAATATATAATCTTGAAAAGAATATAGTCCACACAATGATAAAGGTAAGAAACCATGAGCAGAACATTCAAGAAATAGTGGATAGCATAAAAGACTAAATTTAAGAGTTATTAAAATAGGGGAAGGCTTAGAGGTCCAAACCAAAGGAGTGAACAATCTATTTAATAAAATAATGTCAGAAAACTTTCCAAACATGAAAAATGAATTAGAAATCCAAATTCAAGAAGCCTACATGATGCCAAATGGACAAAATCATAATAGATCCACACCAAGGCACAGTATAATAAAAATGCCCAACATGCAGAATAAGGAGAACATTCTAAAAACCACAAGAGAAAGGAATCTGATTACTTATAGGGGAAAACGATTTAGGATAACAGCAGATTTTTCAACATAGACCCTGAAAGCTAGAAGTTCCTGGAACAACACATATCAAGCTCTGAAAGAAAATGGGTGCCAGCCAAGAATCTTGTATCCAGCAAAATTAAGCTTTAGATTTGATGATGAAATAAAAACCTTCCATGATAAACAGAAGTTAAAAGAATTTATAGCTAGAAAACTGACACTACAAAGCATCCTTGGAAAAATATTCCACGAAGAGAAATAAAAAACAACTATGTAAATCAGCAGAAGGAGGCAGGACCCTAAAGGAAAAACTAATCAAAGAAGAAAATTATGTCAAGTTAAATAACAAAAATAAACAAATATGGCTGGGATTACAAACCATGTCTCAATAATAACCCTGAATGTTAATATCTTAAACTCACCAATCAAAAGACACAGACTAGCAGATTGGATTAAAAAAACTAACAATATTCTGCCTCCAGGAGACTCATCTGATAGGAAAAGACATAAAAAGATTGAAGGTGAAAGGTTGGGAAAAATCATACCACTCACATGGACTGTGGAAACAAGCAGGGGTTTCTATCCTTGTATCACATAAGGTAGACTTCAAGCCAAAGTTAATCAAAAGGGATAAAGATGGACATTATATACTGCTCAAAGGAACCATATACCAACAAGGCACAACAATCATATATATGCCCCAAACAATGGAGCATCTATGTTCACCAAACAAATTCTTCTCAAGTTTAAGAATCAAATTGACCACAACACAATAATCTTGGGTGACTTTAACACACTTTTCTTACCACTGGATAGATCTTCCAAACAAAAGTTGAATAAAGAAACTATAGATCTCAATAATACAATTAATAACTTTGACTTGACTGACATATACAGAATATTTCAACCTGTATGAAGTGGATACACTTTCTTCTCAGTAGCACATGGATCCTTCTCTAAAATAGGCCATATAATATGCTACAGAGCAGCTCTTAGCAAATACAAAAATGTACAGATACTCCCCTGCATTTTATCAGATCATAATGGAATGAAATTGGAAATCAATAACAAAATAAAAAATAAAAATTACTCCACCATCTGGAGACTAAAGAATATGCTACTGAATGAACAATAGATTGCAGAAGACATCAAGGAGTAGAGTAAAACACTCCTAGATGTAAATGAGAACATAGACACAACATATCAAAATTTCTCAGACACTATGAAAATAGTACTAAGAGGAACATTCATTGCATGGAGTTCAGTCCTTAAAAGAAGAAAAAGTCAACAAATAAATGACATCACATTCCATCTCTAAGCCCTAGGAAAAAAAGAACAAATCAACATCAAAAGCAGTGGAAGACAAGAAATAATTAAAATTAGAGGTGAAATCAATGAAATTGAAACAAAAGAAACAATTGAAAAAATTGACAGAACTAAAAGTTGGTTCTTTGAAAAAATAGAAAAATTGACAGATCATTAGCAATGCTAATGAAGAGAAAGAGAGAGAAAAATAAAATTACCAGTATATGTGATGAAAAAGGTAATATCACAACAGACACTACATAAATACAGAGGATAATTAGAAATTATTTTGAAAACTTATACTCCAATAAAATAGAAGATATTGAAGGCATCAACAAATTTCTTAATTCATATGATTTGTCCAGATTGAACCAGGATGATATAAACAATTTAAACAGACCAATATCAAGTGATGAAATAGAAGATGCCATCAGAAGTCTACCAACCAAGAAAAGCCCAGGACCAGATGGATACACAGCCAAGTTCTATAATTCCTTTAAAGAAGAACTAATAACAATACTCTTCAATTTATTTAAGGAAATAGAAAAAGAGGGAGCACTTCCAAACTCATTCTATGAAGCCAATATCACTCTGATTTCAAAACCAGGCAAAGACACATCAAAGAAATAAAACTTTAGACCAATATCTCTAATGAACATAGATGCAAAAATTCTTAATAAAATTCTGACAAATTGAATACAAAAACATATCAAAAGATCATGCACCACGATCAATTGGGATTCATCCGAGGGATGCAATGTTGGTTCAACATACAGAAGTTAATAAATGTAATTTATCACATCAATAGACTTAAAGATAAGAATCATATGATCATCTTGATAGACACAGAAAAAGCATTTGACAAAATACAGCATCCTTCATGTTCAAAACACGAGGAAAACTAGGGATACCAGGAACATATCTCAACATTGTAAAGGCTATCTACACTAAGTCCCAGGCGAAGATCATTCTCAATGGAGAAAAATTGAAGGCATTCCATCTTAAAGCTGGAACAAGACAGGGATGCCCTCTTTCCCCACTTCCAGGGTTGTTTTTTTTTTTTTTTTTTTTTATATATCCTAAGTATAGAATCAATCATGTCATCAGCATATAATGAGAGTTTGGAGTTTTTTTTTCTGGATATTTTAAGTATAGAATATTCACATTCTATACTTTCCAGAGCAATTAGACAGACAAATGAAATTAAAGGATACATATAGGAAAAAAAGAACTTAAATTAGCACTATTTGCTGACAATATGGTTTTATACCTAGAAGACCCAAAAAGCTCCAACAGAAAAATTCTAGAACTAGTAAAATGAATTCAGCAAAGTAGCAGAATATAAAATCAACACCCATAAATCAAAGGCATTTCTGTATATCAGTAATGAAGCATCTGAGAGGGAAATGAGGAAAACGACCCCATTTACAGTAGCCTCAAAAAAATAAAATACATGGGAATTAATGGAAGAGGTGAAAGATGTACACAATAAAAACTACAGAACCCTAAAAAAAGAAATCAAAGAAGATCTTAGAAGATGGAAAGTTCTACCTTGCTCTTGAATAGGCATACCACAGGGACAGAGCCACATCAATGTTTATAGAAGCACAATTAACAATAGCTAAACTGTGGAACCAACCTAGATGCCCTTCAGTACATGAATGGATAAAAAAAATGTGGCCTATATACACAATGGAATATTACTCAGCAATAAAAGAGAATTAAATCATGACATTTGCAGGTAAATGGATAGTGTTGGAGAAGATAATGCTAAGTGAAATTAGCCAATCCAAAAAAAAAAATGCCAAATGTTTTCTCTGATATAAAGAGGCTAATTCATAGTGGGGTAGGGAGAGGGAGCATGGAGGAAAAGATGAAATCTAGATAGAACAGAGGTGTGGGAAGGGAAGGGATGAAGCAGGGGGTTAGCAAGGATGGTAGAATGTGATGAAGATCATTATCCAAAGTACATGTATGAAGACACAAAGTAGTGTGAACACACTTTATATACAACCAGATATATGATAAATTGTGTTCTATATGTGTACTAAGAAATATTATGCATTCTGCTGTCATTTATTTAAAAAAATCAATATTTTTTAAAAAATTTGAACTTAATAGACATATATAGAATATTCCATCCTTTAACAAGCAAATATACTTTCTTCTCAGCAGCACATGAATTCTTTTTTTAAAGAGAGAGAGAGAGAGATAGAGAATTTTTAATATTTTTTTTTTAGTTCTCAGCGGACACAACATCTTTGTCTGTATATGGTGCTGAGGATCAAACCCAGGCCGCACACATGCCAGGTGAGCACACTACCACTTGAGCCACATCCCCAGCCCCCACATGAATTCTTTTCCAAAATAGACCATATGTTATGCCACAAAGCAACTCTTAGCAAATACAAAAAAAATAGAGATAATAATATGCATTCTATCAGACCATAATGGAATGAATTAGAAATCACTGATTAAAGTAAAAAGAGAAGCTACCCCAATACCTGGAGACTAAACAATATGCTATTGAATGACACATGGATAACAGAAGACCTCAGGGAGGAGATAAAAAAATCTGAGAGGTAAATGACAACTTCTATACAACTAATCAAAATCTCTGGGATACTATGAAGGCAGTGCTAAGAGAAAAGTTCATTGCATTAAGCTCACTCATTAAAAGAAGAAAAAATTCAACAAATAACTGACCTAACATTTTATCTCAAAACCCTGGAAAAAGAAGAACAAAACAACACCAAAAATAGTAGAAGACAGAAAGGGCAGAAATCAATGAAATCAAAACAAAAGAAACAATTCAAAAAATTGGCAAACCCAAAAGCTGGTTCTTTGAAAAACTAAATAAAATTGACAAACACTTAGCCACCCTAACAAAAAGAAGGTGGGAGAGAACTCAAATTACTGAAATTTGTGATGAAAAAGGATATATCACAGAAGACATTATTAAAATACAGAAGACAATTAGAATGCATCTTGAAAATTTATACTCCAGTAAAACAGAAAACCCCAAAGACACAGACAAATTTCTAGAGGCATATGACTAACCCAAACTGAGTCAGAAGGACATACAATATTTAAACAGATAGAAGATGCCATCAAAAGCCTACCAACCAAGAAAATCCCAGGACCAGATGAATTCACAGCTGAGTTCTACAAGATCTACAAATAGGAATTAATAGCAATACTTCTCAAATTATTCTATGAAATAGAAAAGGAAAAAATAGGAAAAAAAGAATTCAAACCATCATTATTTACTGGTGACATGATTGATTCTAGACTTAGAATATCCAAAACAAAAATCTCCACTGGAAAACTTCTAGAATTAATTAATGAATTCATCAAAGTAACAGGATATAAAATCAATACCAATAAATGCATTTCTATACATCATTGATAAATCCTTTGAAATAGAAATTAGGAAAACTACCCCATTCATATAGCCTCAAAAAAATAAAATAAAATATCTGGGAGTCAAATTAATGAAAGAGGTGGAAGACATCTACAATAAAAACTACAGAACACTAAAGAAAGACTTGGAAACATACCTTAGAAGATGGAAGAATTTCCCATGCTCTTCAAGAGGCAAAATTAATATTTTCAAAATGGCCATACTAACCCAAAGCACTATACAGATTTAATGTAATTCCAATTAAAATTACATCATCATTCTTTATAGAAATAGAAAAAGCAATCATGAAATTCATTTGGAAAGAGAAGAGACCCAGAATAGCCAAAGTAATCCTTAGCAAGAAGAGTGGGAGGAGGCATCACAATACAAGACATTAAACTATACTACAAAGCTATAGTATTGACAAAGACAACATTGTGTTGGCACCAAAAAAGACTTGTAGAATAATGATACAGAACAGAAGACACAGAGACAAACCCACATAAATACAGTTATCTCACAGTAGACAAAGGTGCCAAAAACATACATTGGAGAAAAGATAGCTTCTTCAACAAATAGTGCTGGGAAAAACAGAAATCCATATTCAGCAAAATGAAATTAAGCCCCTGTCTCTTACCACGCACAAAACTCAACTCAAAGTGATCAAGGACCTAGGAATTAGCCCAGAGACCCTGAGCCTAATAGAAAAGAGTAGGCCCAAATATTCATCATGTCCAATTAGACTTCAACTTCCTTAACAAGACTCCTAAAACACAAGAAATAAAATCAAGAATTAATAAATGGGCTAGACTCAAACTAAAAAGCTTCTTCTCAGCAAAATTAACAATCAATGAGGTGAAGAGACAGCCTACATTTTTGTCACATGTATGTCAGAGAGATCACTAATCTCCAGAATATATATAAAGAACTTAAAAAAAGTAACACCAAAAAAACCCAAACAACACAATCAATAAATGGGCTAAGGAGCTGAACAGACACTTCTCAGAAGAAGATATACATCCAATCAACAAATATATTTTAAAAATGTCTAACACATGTAGTAATTAGAGAAATGCAAATCAAAACTACTCAAAGACTTCATCTTATGTCAGTCAGAATGGCAGTTATCAAGAATTCAGACAACAATAAATGTTGGCGAGGATGTTGGAGGAAAGGCACACTCATACATTGCTGGTGGGACTTCAAATTGGTATAACCAATCTGGAAAGCAGTATGGAGATTACTTAGAAAACTTGGAATGGAACCACAATTTGTCCCAGCCATCTTACTCCTCAGTTTATATCCAAAGGACTTAAAATTAGCATGCTATAGTAAGGCGGCCACATCAATGTTTATAGCAGCTCAATTCACAATAGCTAAATTGTGGAAGCAACCTAGATGTCCTTCAATAGATGAATGGATAAAGAAACTGTGGTACATATACACAATGAAGTATTACTCACCATTAAAAGAGAACAACAAAAAAATGGCATTTGCAGATAAATGGATGGAATTGGAGAATATCATGCTAAGCGAAATAAGCCAATCCCCCAAAACCAAAAGCAAAATGTTCTCTTTAATAAGTGGATGCTGATCCATAATGGGGTGGGAGCTTGAGAAAAGTGGAGGAACTTTGGACAAAGGGGAGGGAAAATGGGGGCAGGAAAGATGGTGGAATGAGATGGACTCATATGGTGCAATGATATGTTGTGTACAACCAGAGAAATGAAAAGTTGTGCTGCAATTGTGTACAATGAATCAAAATGCACTCTGCTGTCATATGTGCATAATTAAACTAAATTTATTAATTAATTAAAAAGAAAAAAGAACTGAGGCGACAACTTCAAACATCCTTACATGTTAGAGCTGAAATTTGAAGTCCTATCATACTTTATTCTCATTCTGTGATGGAAGACACTTATTAAGCAGGTTAAAATAGTTATTTTAATTTTTAAAAATTTCAAGAATATTATTTTCAGGTATGCTGTGCATCTCCAATTTAGTCAATCCCCAAACACACTGGGATCATTCCATTCTTTCAGCCCACTGAAAGATTCCCTTATTTAGGGTATTTATATTTTTCTATAAATTTATATTTTTTGAAAGAGACCTTTTCTTAAAACTATGATAATCTATAATATTTATTTATTTACTTGGTACCAGGGATTGAATTCAAGCGTGGTTAGCCACTGAGCCACATTCACAGTCCTTTTAATTTTTTAATATTTTTTTAATTTTGAGATAGGCTCTTGCTAAGTTGCTTAAGGCCTGAATAAGTTGCTGAGGCTGGATTTGGACTTTTGATTCTCCTGCTTTAACCTCTAAAACTTCTGGGATTATAGGGGTACAATACCTCACCCAGAAATTTATAACATTTATTATGTAAAGATATTCCGAATGTTTCTAAGCATATTTGACCATGTGATTGTATCTTTACAATCTCTCTAAATAAATAAATATCGTGTAATTATTTCTTTATCTAATATATTTCTGACCCCCTAGTACAATAGATTTCTGATTAATTCTCCAAAACTGTGGGGTTTGTCCATAATATCGTGGTTTGAAAGGATCAAACATATTTTCCAGGCTTCAAGACAATCTTTGTATTCTTTTTATTTCTGAATCTCATTTTTTTAATTAGACACATGAAATTTTACCCTCTTTAGCCACACAAAATGAATGAGTATGCTATTTGTAAAATATTTAAAGTTATCTGAAATGCATATAATATCAAATAAAGTGAAACATTATTACTGTGTTACATAAAATCTCATCACCTAGCAAATTTTAAGTTGCCAAGAAACCTAATATGAGAGTCAGTGGAAAAACATGGTTACCCACAACTATGTCATACATTATATGTTTTATTCTGTTCATAAGAAACATCTGGAATAAATAAACCAGAATGGACCAATGAGTTTGAGGTGTAAGAACAAACTCAAGAGGAAACAGTTTCTATATAAATTGTAAGGTGAGGAAAAGAGAAACAAAAGCCAAGAAGAAACTTAACTCTCCAGCCAAGATCCATAAGTCTTCCAGAGTGTGGAGGATAAAGGGAGACTGAAGTGGGCCAACGTCACCCATAGTTACTTTCTCACACCCTCACTCCCAGAAACAGTTTAAAAGGCCCACACACTTCTTGTTGGCAAAAGCCAAGATTCTTAATCCATTTGCACACACTACTAACTGTTCCAAATTTACATTTCCGTGTAAAACTACAGAACGGGCACAGTATGTGTGTTTCGACTATACTGCACCTGGCTTTTTTGAAAATTTAGCTCTCTCCACAGCCCAGGCCCTATTTGATATTTGGGTTGTTCTGTTTGGGATCTTGGGGTCTCTGCAAGTGTGTTTGAAGTGTATGCATCCAGTCCATGGGAAAAAAAGAAAAGAAGGCCTGTGGCCTGTAAGTGGCCTGTAAGTGGTCTGCATTTAGCCTCTGCACAGGACAAAATGTACTACATTCCTTGGCCCAGAGTGTTCCATCACAGCTCTTCTCCCCATATGTTTGCCTTTACTATCCTGAAAGATAAGGCAGTGTGGAATAATGCCAGGTGATTATAGTCCACACATAATGATTATGGAATTGTTAAACTGTAAAACCCTCAGGGGGCTGAATCCAGAAGGCTACAGTTGGTGAAAGGAAATAACAGGGAGTTATGGCTTCTGCAAATGGATATGGGGATAGGAGAGAGTCAAGTTGCTGATGTGGATTCAGGAAGGCATCAACTTGCCAAAAGCCAGAGGGACTGAGGAAAACCCCACAACAGCATTTAAATAGAAAAGTGGAATAGGAAGCACAAATCTGAAGATGTAGAAGGAAAATCCAATCCACAGTGACTCAGTTTCTCTTACTATACATTCACAACACAGATTATTTCTTATACCAAGCAAGCAATCTTTCTAGTGCCACCATGAGGATGTCCTTTTCCTTAATTCAATTCTGACACTGTCTACCAGGAAATTGTGTCAGATGCCACAGGTTAGGTACTGAGTCCCAAGATTGCAACCCCATCCCATTTCAGATGCCAGTCAAGAGCCTGGTTAGTTTATTTTTGTTTCATCAATTTGGAATCCTACAATACCTTCCTCATGTTTGATTCATTTGCTTAAGTAGCTCATAGTGTTGAGGGAATCTCTAACTTATGGTGTATTATAAAAGCTATTACAAAGGGCATATATGAAGAGCTACATGGGACAAGGTATATGGGAAGGGGCACGAAGCATCTCTGCTCCCTCCAGGTGCACCACTTCTCAGGAACCCCCATGTGTTTACTATTTGGAAGTTCTCTGAACCCTGTTCCTTGGGTTTTTATGGAAACTTCAATTCAGAGGCATAATTGAAGCCTGGACAACAATGTTGAAATGTGATTGGACTAAAAGGATCTGATCTAATACTAATAGTCTGAGTGGTGAAATTCATCAAGCCCTGTCTACTCAAATTCTTCAACATTACAAATCCTTGCGGTTATGGGCCTGGTTGCTTTCTAAAATTGGGGTGTTAGCATCCACTATTAGATAAAAAATCAGAGATTTTCCTTATTTTCAACTCCAATGGGTGGAGAGGGAAGATTAGAGCTTATATGACCTGCCTTGGGGCAGACAAATTCTGGTTTTCATGCTATGACTTGGAGAGAGGCTTATAAGACCAGAACTGTATATGACATATATACACACATATGTGTATATGTCTCTCCTAAGACATTTATATCTATATAGATATGTCTATATAACTGTCTATAATCTATCTGTATCTATCTATTATATATATATATATATATATATATATATATATATATATATATATATATATATCATAATATGTCAGAGGCAGACATAACAGATAGAAAAGTTGAGATACCTGATGTCATGATGTTGGTCAATCACTTTAAATTATTCAACAACGAATGAAAAATGAATGTATTTATTAGGAGTTTCACTTCTTCTTACAATGGTTAGAACTGTCATCTGTTCTGGTAAAAACTCACATACAGTGGTCAGGCAGTATTATATAAGAACAGCCACACTTCAGAGGACTCTACACTATGAGCTTCATCTATCTTTATATTTTATGAAACCCTGAAGCGAGTGGCTAATTAGCATACTTAATGTCAGAAATGAATTTTCATTGGTGCATTTAGAGGCTTGTTAATCAACATAATAGATATTAAAAATGGGTTATCAGTTGTGAAATTAGTAAAATTCAAGATATGTAGATCAGTTAAAGTATTTTAAAAACACACTCAATACTTCCATAAAGTGAGAAATTAGAAACTATGAGATCTGTCACTTATATCCTTTGAAGTGGCACTCATTCTAAACTGCTAAATGGACTCCAGTCCACTGTCTGGGTGAGAGAATTTCTTAGTGACTGATGATAATTTATAAAGGTAGTAAAATCTGCCTTTTAAATATTTTAGTATCTGGTTCTGACAAATCATTCATATATAAAAAAATGTATAGAACCTTTTGTTCATCTAAAAAGACAGGGAGGTGGGTCTTCATCAAACATAGATAACATTGAATGAACTCTTTTATGTCTACCTCTAAGTATAGGCTTAATTAATTACATCAATACGAATATAGATTTTGGCTTGAGACTTGCTTTTATTACAACTGGTAACAAAATTTGCTTAAACAGAAGAGAAAACATCCACATTAAAGTGTTCAGCTTTTGTACAAAACAGAACCTCTGACTTATGCAGAATTGAATTGGTTTACATCAGTTTGGAACAGTTTACAGTAATGTGCTGGAGAGGAGTAAATATGTTCTGTCCCAGTTTTGCAGTATTCTGTGCAGTGTTAGAGACATACTGTTCTGTAACACTCTCTGTGCTTACTGGGAGTTGAGCCCTGATGGCCTAACAATACTGTTGTAAGTTTTAAATAACTGTCATGTTGTTATTCCTATTTTAGAGAGTAATAAGTCAGAGGTCAAAAAGTGAAGGAGCTTGCCCAAATCTAACACATAAGGAGGAATAGAGTAAGTAGTTGATTCCAAATGTTTCACTTTTGAACACTGTGTTCTTTTCTCTAAGTAATGGTTCTATATCTTATGACACAGAATGTAGAAAACAATTTCCAATAAACAACATAGCCAAAAGAAAATTTCTGCAAGAAAAAAGACACACAAATCCCTTAATCTCAAGTGCCTGAAAAGTGTCTAATATTTTTTAGGGATCATAATAAAATCCTCTTTACAAACTCTAGATGTTCCTTGATGTTAAGTTAAATGTTTGCTAAGCACCAGAGTTCATTCTACAGAGTGGGTTCAACCATTCTCAGCTAATCCTTTTTGTTGTTATTATAAAATCTCAAATGGAAAAAAAAAAAAACTTTTCAGGTACTATTAAGAAAAGACATGTGAACAGGATGGAGTTGCCTGAAAATTATAGTCAAGATCATTTTTCCCAGAGTCGATAAGAGGCACTTCCCAGCAAATGCTGACTTGTGAAGCTTTATTTTGAATAGAGTGTACTACACTGCACCATCAAGTCACTTTTAACTAGGAATTGCTTTCTTTAAAAAGAAAAGTCACAGATTTATGTATACATACTGAATAAATGCACACACTCATACCCCACATGCATACACACCAATACATTGGACACATTGACTGTGTCAACTTAACTACACGCAGCCCTTATTAAATGTCTGCTTTCAATCCTGTGAACAGCAAGATTCACAGTCACTTCCATGAAATAATCATTTCATCAAGATTGGATAAATAGTAAAGCTTTTTACTCTCTCTGACTGTACCCATTGCCTTTCTTTCTGGGATTCCTTGTCCTCCTTCTTTACAAAAGTCCCTTCCATAGCATCCTGAGAGCAGAATGCAGTGCTCTTATGAAAGCAGAATAAGAACTTGGAGGTACTCACTGAGAATGCTAGAGCTGGACCTGAGAGCTCTGTGAATGCTGATGACAGAGCAGACCACTTCAAACAGATAAAACTGCATTAGTGCTTTTAAATTTGTCCTTGGGAATATGCTCATCTGAAACAATGATTGCAGAGACAAATCAGATGAATGCTGCTTTCAGAACTAAATGAATGCTCTAAGAGAACAGCACTGAGAGGAATACATTTGAAGCGTCTGGAGAGTAATTTTATGGAAAACAAATTGGGTGCCTAGTTTATTTGGAAAAAAAAAAGTTGGGAGTAGAAAAGGAAAAAAAAAGAGGAAATTATTTTAAAGGCTATTTGTACATGCCACAACTATTGTGCCTACCCAATATGTTTTATGCATGAGTTTGATATCTGACAGAGAAATATTGATCATAGGCATTCCATATAAAGGATGTATTCCCATATTGAAAATCTCTATCTAATAAGCCTACACAAGTCAAATGTTTTACTCATTTTTTATATAGCTAACATGTGCAAGGCTTACATTATTCCAACACTAAAGGAATATTAAAATTGAAAGTTCAAACAAAAATGATAGAAAATTAGAATGTTTACCCTAAACTTATATATTTTATACAATGACCCTCTGAATGTCATCTCTGTACCATGGGTTATACTTTCCCATGCAGGTAGAACCTGGCTGGATGATTATTTAGATGCTTAGAGAACTGTCTCCATATCACCACTGAGGCTCAGGCCCCAAGGATATAAAGACTATTTCATCCTGGTGTGACCTGGAATGGGGACATGAATTAAGGATGATTCATGGCTGAAGAGTGGGACTGAATCATGAGTGATGACACATTTTCCCTTTAAGTTCTCTTCAAAGGAAAGGAGGGTCTTGTACTGGATTTTCAGGAAAGTGAGGTACTTGTCTATGGAACAGTTCAGTTATTTCCAAATTATAGAACCCATAAAGTTTTACATGAGGTTTGATATTCAAAAGCAAACAATATGAAACTTTCTTAAGAATCCTTAATTTTACTCCTTGGTACAATATTACTTTACTCCCAAAGTATTTAGGTAGCTACAGCAAACAAAGGCAGGAAACACCTTTCACAAATTGTGGGTTGCGATTCCACAGGAGCCCAAGACCAAAGGACAAAAAGCCGACTCATGGGTTTTTGGCTTAATATCATCCAAAAGATGAGCATTTCATTACTCCTCAGGCAGTAGGTAGAAATAGTTTGCAAAGCTGCTGCTTTTGGGGGTGACTTGTTCAAATTTTTTTTTCCCTTAATGGTATGCAACCATTAAATAAAAAGCAGTATCAGACGCTGAATCTTTCATCCCAAATGGGTGTTCCCATGTTAATGTTGTCATGCTAAATTTTTTGAGAGAGTGAGATAAAGTTTGGGACCTCCTTATTGACAAAGTATATTACTCAATATTTCAGATAATTATTAAAAAGTCAGTCTTGCAAGCACTCTGAAGAAGCACACACACAGCCAGGTACTCATGCATAATGACATTTCAATCAATAATAGACCAAACATGAGAGCAGCCCCATAAGATTTTAATGGAGCTGAAAATTTCCTATCACCAAGTGACACTGTAGCCATCATAACATTGGAGTACAATGTATCCCCCATGTGTTTCTGGTGATGCTAGTGTAAACAAACTTAAGGTGCTAACAGACATGTGAAAGTATAACACATACATAGTATAAATACTTGAAAATAGATGATGTGTTCTTAACCTATGTGTATACTAAACTTTTACTCTTATTTTGGAGTATGTACTCTTATATTATTTCTATGTATAAAAAATTACTGGGAAGTACTGTGCTGTGTTATACAACCAACAGCCTCATATATCTGTGTTTCCCACGTTTCCTGTTTGCATCAAAAGGCCCTGCTAAGTGGTTGACCTGTAACTCTAAGTTTGTGTAAATGCACTCCATGAAGTTGGCAAAACGACAAAATTACCTAACATCAGAACACTTCCTGATTGTTAAGCAGTGCATGAATAAGTAATTAAAATGTCTTTGATAACAATACACATTATGAAAAGTCAATGTAAGCTCCTCAATGCTTCTTCCTCCCCCTGGAGTTCTTGGGGCCTCGCTACTTGTCCCTGGAAGTCCCTGGAAGTTGTTAATTCCTATGCATGTACTGAAGCCCATTCTGTTGTCTGGTCAGTAATTGGTATTTAGTCTGTGTCACTCTTTCAACCTCAGATGAGAGATCAACAGAGAATACTCTGTTGACATCAGTCTAGCTCTTCTTACCCCTCAACCCCCAGGCACTGCTGTGTTCCTACTGGATTCCCAAAAGCAAAGCCACTTGTACTGTTATTTTATTATGTGACTTTTCTCTTTGATTATGAGGAAACATTCCCTGGGATTATGTCAAAGAATATTGTGCTGGTCTCACTCATCATTAAAGCCCAAAGTGTTGTGTCTCACAACTGGAATCATCTCTAGGTCCAAGCAAGTGCTTGGATTCTACTCCATCTGCTCAGTTCTCTGCCACTCATGTGGTGCTTTCTATGGAAGGTTGTAGCATTGCTTTGTGCCCTCTTTACGAAGACCAATAAGGGGTTCACTTTGGTCTTCAAAAATTCCCACTAGGAACTTACCACACTCTCATTCATTTGGGTCAAATAGAAATAACGTTGTCTTTTGGTTGCCAAAGGATACAGATGACTGATGATTCAGCTTTGATAACCAGTGATGTAGACCCCCAGGATGACTAGTAGACACTGTTAAAAATTTCTGATTAATAGCAGAATGAGGTAGTTTTTTTTCCTACTAGTTCTGAGTTGTTCAATGCTGAAAAATTAGGAGCATTTACAGGAATTAAAGCTTTCATAGATATGTTTAACAATCTTTACGTCAATACTTTACATAGGACATTATGTACTTAAATTTTATGTAATTTTATTTTTATCAGGAATAATTAAATATGAATCTAATAAAGAAAATATCTAGAAGTAAAAATTTATTTATTTTTTTTTTTTTTTAATTTTTTTTTTTTATTGGTTGTTCAAAACATTACACAGCTCATGACATATCATCTTCCATACATTTGATTCAAGTGGGTTATGAACTCCCATTTTTTACCCCAAATACAAGTTGCAGAATCACATCGGTTACACATCCACATTTTTACATAATACCATATTAGTGACTGTTGTATTCTGCTACCTTTCCTATCCCCTACTATCCCCCCTCCCCTTCCCTCTCATCTTCCCTCTCTACCCCATCTGCTGTTGTTTAATTCTCTCCCTTGTTTTTTTTTTTTTTTCCCCTTTCCCCTCACAAACTCTTATATATAATTTTGTGTAACAATGAGGGTCTCCTTCCATTTCCATAGTTTCCCTTCTCTCTCCCTTTCTCTCCCCCCACTCGTCTCTGTTTAATGTTAATCTTTTCCTCATGCTCTTCTTCCCTGTTCTGATCTTAGTTGCTCTCTTTATATTAAGGAAGACATTTGGCATTTGTTTTTTAAGGATTGGCTAGCTTCACTTAGCATAATCTGCTCTAATGCCATCCATTTCCCTGCAAAATCCATGATTTTGTCATTTTTTAGTGCTGCGTAATACTCCATTGTGTATAAATGCCACAGTTTTTTAATCCATTCATCTATTGAAGGGCATCTGGGTTGATTCCAAAGTCTAGTTATTGTGAATTGTGCTGCCATGATCATTGATGTGGCAGTATCCCTATAGTATGCTCTTTTAAGGTCCTCAGGGAATAGACCGAGAAGGGCGATAGCTGGGTCAAATGGTGGTTCCATTCCCAGCTTTCCTAGGAATCTCCATACTGCTTTCCATATTGGCCGCACCAGTTTGCAGTTCCACCAGCAATGTACAAGCGTACCCTTTTCCCCACATCCTCGCCAGCACTTATTGTTGCTTGACTTCATAATGGCTGCCAATCTTACTGGAGTGAGATGGTATCTTAGGGTGGTTTTGATTTGCATTTCTCTGACTGCTAGAGATGGTGAGCATTTTTTCATGTACTTATTGATAGATTGTATGTCCTCCTCTGAGAAGTGTCTGTTCAGGTCCTTCGCCCATTTGTTGATAGGGTTGTTTGTTATCTTGTTGTTTAATTTTTTGAGTTCTTTGTATATTCTAGATATTAGGGCTCTATCTGAAGTGTGAGGAGTAAAGATTTGTTCCCAGGATGTAGGTTCCCTATTTACCTCTCTTATTGTTTCTCTTGCTGAGAGAAAACTTTTTAGTTTGAGTAAGTCCCATTTGTTGATTCTAGTTATTAACTTTTGTGCTATGGGCGTCCTATTAAGGAATTTGGAGCCCGACCCCACAATGTGTAGATTGAAGCCAACTTTTTCTTCTATCAGGTGCAGAGTCTCTGATTTGATATCTAGGTCCTTGATCCATTTTGAATTTACTTTTGTGCATGGCGAGAGAAAGGGGTTCAGCTTCATTTTGTTGCATATGGATTTCCAGTTTTCCCAGCACCATTTGTTGAAGATGCTATCCTTTCTCCATTGCATGCTTTTAGCGCCTTTATCAAATATAAGAAAGTTGTAATTTTGTGGATTGGTCTCTGTGTCCTCTATTCTGTACCATTGATCCACCTTCCTGTTTTGGTACCAGTACCATGCTGTTTTTGTTACTATTGCTCTGTAGTACAGTTTGAAATCTGGTATCGCTATACCTCCCGATTCACACTTCCTGCTTAGAATTGCTTTTGCTATTCTGGGTCTTTTGTTTTTCCATATGAATTTCATGATAGCTTTATCTATTTCTACCAGAAATGCCGTTGGGATTTTGATTGGCATTGCATTGAACCTGTAGAGAACTTTGGGTAATATCGCCATTTTGATGATGTTGGTTCTGCCTATCCATGAACAGGGTACATTTTTCCATCTTCTAAGATCTTCTTCTATCTCTCTCTTTAGGGTTCTGTAGTTTTCATTGTATAAATCTTTCACCTCTTTTGTTAGGTTGATTCCCAAGTATTTTATTTTTTTTGAGGATATTGTGAATGGGGTGGTTTTCCTCATTTCCATTTCAGAAGTTTTGTTACTGATATACAGGAATGCCTTTGATTTATGCGTGTTGATTTTATATCCTGCCACTTTGCTGAATTCATTTATCAGTTCTAGTAGTTTCTTTGTAGACCCTTTTGGGTCTTCTAAGTATAGGATCATATCGTCCGCAAATAGTGATATTTTAAGTTCTTCTTTTCCTATTTTTATGCCTTTAATTTCTCTTGTCTGTCTAATTGCTCTGGCTAGTATTTCAAGGACTAAATTAAATAGAAGAGGTGAGAGAGGGCATCCCTGTCTTGTTCCAGATTTTAGCGGGAATGCCTTCAGTTTTTCTCCATTTAGAATGATGCTAGCCTGAGGCTTAGCATATATAGCTTTTACAATGTTGAGGTAAGTTCCTGTTATCCCCAGTTTTTCTAGTGTTTTGAACATAAAAGGATGCTGTACTTTGTCGAATGCTTTTTCTGCATCTATCGAGACGATCATATGGTTCTTATCTTTAAGTCTATTGATGTGGTGAATAATATTTATTGATTTCCGTATATTGAACCAACCTTGCATCCCAGGGATGAATCCTACTTGATCATGGTGCACAATTTTTTTGATATGCTTTTGTATTCGATTCGCCAGGATTTTATTGAGAATTTTTGCATCTATGTTCATTAGAGATATTGGTCTATAGTTTTCTTTCTTTGAAGTGTCTTTGTCTGGTTTCGGGATCAGGGTGATGTTGGCCTCATAGAATGAATTTGGAAGAGCTCCTTCTTTTTCTATTTCTTGAAATAGCTTGAAAAGTATTGGTATTAATTCTTCTTTGAAGGTTTTGTAAAACTCCGCTGTATACCCATCTGGTCCAGGGCTTTTTTTGGTTGGTAGTCTTTTGATGGCTTCTTCTATTTCTTCCTTTGTTATTGGTCTGTTTAAATTGTGTGTGTCTTCCTGACTCAATCTGGGCAGCTCATATGACTTAAGAAATTTATCGATGTCTTCACTGTCTTCTATTTTATTAGAATATAGGGTTTCAAAATACTTTCTAATTATCTTCTGTATTTCTGTAGTGTCTGTTGTGATATTGCCTTTTTCATCCCGTATGTTAGTGATTTGAGTTTTCTCTCTTCTTCTCTTCGTTAGCATGGCTAAGGGTCTGTCGATCTTATTTATTTTTTCAAAGAACCAACTTTTAGTTTTATCAATTTTTTCAATGGTTTTTTTTGTTTCAATTTCGTTGATTTCCGCTCTGATTTTAATTATTTCTTGTCTTCTGCTATATTTGCTGTTGTTTTGCTCTTCCTTTTCTAGGGTTTTGAGATGTAGTGTGAGTTCGTTTATTTGTTGGTTTTTTCTTTTTTTGAGGAATGAACTCCAGGAAATGAATTTCCCTCTTAAAACTGCTTTCATTGTGTCCCATAGATTCCGGTATGTTGTGTCTGAATTGTCGTTTATCTCTAAGAATTTTTTGATTTCCTCCTTTATGTCTTCTGTAACCCATTGATCATTCAGTAACATATTGTTTATTTTCCATGTGATGCAGGATTTTTCCTTCCTTCTTTTTTCATTGATTTCCAGTTTCATTCCATTATGATCAGATATGGTGCATGGTATTATCTCCACTCCTTTATATTTACTAAGAGTTGCCCTATGGCATAATATATGATCTATCTTTGAGTACGATCCATGTGCTGCTGAGAAGAACGTGTATCCACTTGATGATGGTTGATATATTCTATATATGTCGGTTAAGTCTAGGTTATTGATTGTGTCATTGAGTTCTATAGTTTCTTTATTCAGCTTTTGTCTGGAGGATCTGTCTAATGGCGAGAGCGGTGTGTTGAAGTCACCCATAATTATTGTGTTGTGGTCAATTTGACTCTTGAACTTGAGGAGAGTTTGTTTTATGAATGTTGCTGCACCATTATTTGGTGCATATAAATTGATAATTGTTATGTCTTGTTGGTGAATAGTTCCTTTTAACAGGATATAGTGTCCTTCTTTATCCCTTTTGATTAACTTAGGTTTGAAGTTGAGTTTATTCGATATGAGTATGGCCACTCCTGCTTGCTTCCGAGGGCCATGTGAGTGGTATGATTTTTCCCAACCTTTCACCTTCAGCCTGTGTATGTCTTTTCCTATCATATGAGTCTCCTGAAGGCAGCATATTGTTGGATTTGTTTTTTTGATCCAGGTTACCAGCCTGTGTCTCTTGATTGGTGAGTTTAGTCCATTAACATTTAAGGTTACAATTGAAATATGATTTGTACTTCCAGTCATGTTTATTTATTTATTTATTTTAGTTTGGCTAGTTTTTACTTTTTGGTTGTTTTCCTCCGCCTTTACTGAGATACCTCCCGCTGTTGGTTTTGGGCACTGTTTTTCCATTCCTCTTCTTGTAGAATTTTGCCCAAAATGCTTTGCAGTGCTGGTTTTCTGGCTGCGAAATCTTTTAGCTTTTGTTTATCGTGAAAGATTTTAATTTCATTGTCAAATCTGAAGCTTAATTTTGCTGGATACAGTATTCTTGGTTGGAATCCATTATTTTTCAGCGTTTGAAATACATTGTTCCAGGATCTTCTCGCTTTCAAAGTCTGTGATGAAAAATCAGCCGTTAACCTAATTGGTTTACCCCTGAATGTAATCTGCCTCCTTTCCCTCGTAGCTTTTAATATTCTCTCCTTGTTCTGTATGTTGGCTATCTTCATAATTATATGTCTTGGAGTTGGCCTATTACAGTTTTGGATGTTTGGGGTCCTGTAGGCTTCCAGGATTTGGCAATCCATTCCATCTTTCATCTCTGGGAAGTTTTCTAGGATTATTTCATTCAATAGGTTGTCCATTCCTTTGGCTTGAATCTCTGTGCCTTCTTCTATCCCAATGACTCTCAAATTTGGTTTTTTGATGAAATCCCATATCTCTTGGATAGATTGCTCGTGAGATTTAAGCATCTTTTCAGTATTGACTATATTCTTTTCAAGTTGATAAACTTTGTCTTCATTATCTGATGTTCTGACTTCTACTTGATCTAGTCTATTTGTAATATTCTCGTTAGCATTTTTAATCTGGTTTATGGTTTCTTGCATTTCTAAAATCACTGTTTGGTTTTTTTTTAAGATCTCTATCTCCTGGTAAAGCTCGTTCTTTGCAGTTTGTATTTGTTTGTTTAGTTGGTTTTCAAAATATACTTTCAATTCTTGGATTTGCTGTCTCATGTCTTCTCTAAAATTCCGTTCCATCTGAGTTAGGTATGCCTTGATTTCTTTCCCTGTCCATGTTTCTGATGCTTCTAGGTCCTCCTGTAGATTTAAGTTGTCCTGCATTATCTGTACTCCTTTTTTCCCTGTTTTTTTCATGTTGTTCACGTTACTTTCCAGCTCTATTTGACTGCTTTGTAACTGCCTTCTCCTATACATTTGTTTTGGCTTTGTTTATATCTGTTGTTTCTCCTTTGTGGTGGGAGATTATGCCTATAGATGTTGGGCTTTATTGTACTTTAGAGCTGATTCATTCAATTTATAAAGGGCTTCCGGATTTTGTATGCATATAGTGATTTGTTTTTTGTTCTTAGGACTTTATGTTGGGTGCTATGAAGGTATACGGGTTAGTATGTCTTGGCTACTTTAGAAGATTGCTCTACTGAAGGGGGATGCTAACCGTCAATTGGATCAGGGTGTTGGTAGTAGCTAGGTATTTAGGAGCACTATAGACGGCCTCGAAACATTCACCTGTTTGCATTTAGACAGTTACACGAAATGGAGGACGTAATGCTTGGGATGAAAGTTGGGGGGAAGGGAAAGGAAGGTGCTCTTGAAAAGTAAGAAGGAGGGGGAGTTAGATAGCATAGAGGAGAATGGAAAGAACAATAAAACTTGGAAGGGGAGAGAAAGAGGGAAAAAGGGAGAGAAAAGATAAAATAAAATAAGAAATAAAATTAGGTCTTAGAGATCCATTTTCTTCTCTTCCCGTAGGCAAAGCTGTGCCCTCCAGGCTGAGATTTGCCCTCAATGTGTCAACAGCAATCCCTGTAAGGCGGCTCCTGGGAGTCCCTCAATCCTGTTGGTCCAGAGCCGTTTCACTTCTACGGCCCCTCCTCCCCTTCCTCCTGGCAGCCAGCCAGGTCCTGTGCACCGGAGGAGGTTCTCCAAGGATTTGGTTACACTTTCAGCACCTCTGGGTGCTCTATTTCCCTAATGACTGAGCACTCTCTCTGTCATTCATCTAAGCCCCAGTGCTGTGGAGCTGTGTTCTGGGAGTCAATAGTTTAATTTTTCCTGACCCCTTTGGTGGGCACACCTTCGGAGTCTGGCGGCTAAGACCATTGGTGTCGCCACTGGTGGTAATGGGAGTTGGGGGTCGAGGATCCCATCTGCTTCCCTCAGCCCCTACAATCACGACCACTCCGCTAGCAGTAGGAGGAGTTGGGGGTCTGGAGTGTCCTCTGTTTCCCTCCGCCCCTACTGTCACGCCCTCTCAGTTGGCGGTTGGGGGAGTTGGGGGTGGGGAGTCTTCTCTGCTTCCCTCCGCCCCTACAGTCACGCCCACGTCACTGGCAGTATTGGGAGTTGGGGATCGGGAGTCCCTTGGCCCTTACAGTCACGCCCACGGAGAGATTTTGAAGTTTCCCGGTTGTTTGTATCTGATGCGGGTGGGAGTCACACACCTGCCAAAGTAGATTCCGCTGGGAAGGAATCTCTTTGGCCGAACTTTGGTGACTTCCCCTCTCTGCAATGGCGGGCCCCTGCCTCCTTGCTGGAGTGTCCGAAGGGAGGGGTGGAACTGGCTTGTCTCTGGTCTGACCCAATCTCTGGTTTTAGTTCCCAGTTCGCTATTTCATAAAGGCTTGGTTAGATTTCCTTCACGCCGTCTCAGGGGGGGAGCCGTTTGCCGGGTGGGTGGGGCCGTTCGCAGTGGGGGCGGGGCCGTTAGCAGAGCTTGGAGGGCACAGGCCGTCTGCAGGGCAGGGACCCTTCTCGAAGCGCAGGGCCGCTGGGGGCCGACTGCAGAGCCTGGGGTGGTGGCCGCGGGCGGGGTGCCAGCAGAGCCCGGAGGGCGGGGGCCCCGTTTGCCGGGTGGGCGGGGCGTTAGCAGCGCCGGGAGGGCACAGGCCGTTTGCCAGGCCAAGCAGGGATCCTTCTCGTTGCGCGGGCCGCCGGGGCCGCCTGCAGAGCCGAGCCTGCGCTGGCCGGGGGCGGGGCCGCCAACGGAGTCGGGAGGGCGGGTGGGGGGGGGCGTTTGCCGGGTGGGCGGGGCCGTTTGCCCGGCCAGGCGGGGACCCTTCTCGGCGCGCCGGCCGACGGGGGCCGCTTGTAGAACCCGGTAGGCAGTGGCCTCGTGGCTAAGAGCCGGGCGGGCGGGGTGGCCGATCACCGAGCGAGCGGGGCCGCCAGGAGAGCCAGGATGGCGGGAGCCGTCTCCTGGGCCAGGCGTGGACCCTTCTCACTGCCCCGGGCCGCCGGTGGCCGCTTGCAGAGCCGGTTGGGCGGTGGCTGCAGGATTGGACCTCTGCGCCCGCGGCCGGCCAAGATTCACTTGTCTGGGGCCAACTGTCACCTCTAATATAACTTACTACTTGCTGGCAGGTCTCCTTTCAGCGGAATTTTGCTAGAAGTTCCTCAGTAGGTAGAATGTAGCTGTTTTAATGGGTGTTTCTGATCCGGTTAATGTGGAGATACTGAAAGTGCTGCTTCCTTGCCGGCCGCCATGTTGGATCCCCCTAGAAGTAAAAATTTAAATGCCATTTTAGCCATTTATATTTTGATATTACATTTAATTAATTGATGCATTAGGTAGCTATTTCCAAATGTGTAGATAGATGAGGTGAACTAACAATTAAATATGTAGGTTTCTCAGCACCAGTAATAGGCAGGAACTTTAAGGACACTATTAAATTAGCTCTTCTTGAAGCTGCCTGCTGTTCTGCCTAAAATGAATATGTAATAATAAATTGTGCCCAAAACGGTATGTTGATTTCTTCAGGGAAAATGATTTTTATTATTAACTGACTCAGGACCATTTCCAAGATGTCTTTGTAACTCCCACGAGGACCAGCTTAATACAAAGTAGGCAAATGCAAGATATTGAAGTTGATTTTCCTTTATTAGATCCATATACAGCTCAAGAAAATTAAGGCTGACTTTTATAATGTGTCACATTAAGTTTGAAGGATAAACTCTCAGGCTAGGTAACTTATAGCATTATTACTAAAATAGAATTTGGAATATAAACATAATAATACACTGATACTGTAAGAAGAAATGTAGATTATTTTCTTCATTTCAATTACTATAATAAAATTTTTAATCTCTTATACCATCAATAGGAAACTGTAGCCTAATTCATTGTGTTGCTTTTCTATACTGATTGGGTGAATCAGGTCACTGACAATTCCCCTGTCTGCACTGTGCCAAGTAAATATTAAGAGCAATGGTAAAGAGATCAAAGGCAACATAATATTAATAATATACACAGTGAACATATAAAGGGCAATATTTTCTTTGTAACCAATTAACATTTCCTTATAAGTGCTTTGCACTAAAATTAGAAAGAAATCTCTGTTCTAGCACATTTGTTTTACTTTATATAGGTGGAATTGTTTATTCATCTGTGTTTCATGCCATTCTGTTAGCATGCTTCTTATGGAAAATAGGTAAATGATAATAAATAAATACAAGTAATATTTCTACTATTAGAAAAGATATAAAGTTTTTGTTGTTGTTTTTAGGGTTTCTATTTGGTTGCTTTGTGTGATTGTATATAAACTAACCTAGCTTCTAGTACCCAGTCACTAATCAACTACTAATCTAGGTGTTACTTTGAAGGTATTTTTAAGATGTCAAAATCTAAAATCAGTTGACTTTAAGGTTACTATTGACAACATCTTTGGGTTTCATCCAATTGGATAAAGGTCTCAAGAGAAAAATCTGAGGTTTTCCTCAGAAGAAAAATTCTACTTTAAGACCACCGCAGCAACTCCAGTCTGAGTTTCCAGCCTGCCAGCCTGGCCTATAAATTTAAGACTTGCCAGCTCACAGTTGTCTGAGCCAAAGTCCTTAAAATAAATATCTTTAGATTTATTTAGGATCAATAGGAAAGGTGTGTGTGTGTGTGTATGTGTGTGTGTGTGTGTGTGTGTGTGTGTGTGTGTGCATGCGTCCTATGGATTCTGTTTCTCTGGAGGACTCTGCTTGACACAGTTTGCAAGAATTCATTTTTCCTCCACTGGGTGTGTACTGTTCACACCAGTATTCCACAATAGGAGGAGTACCTATAGCAATGCATATAGTGTGAGGTTAATAGCAATGACTGACATTTATTGATTCATTATGCAGGGCTTTATACTTCTAGGTATACTATAGAATAGCATCTATTCCTTACTCTTTCATACTTTTTTTTTTTCACTTCACTGGATATCTTTCAAAGCCTGCCATCTTCCAGGTATTACTTGAGGTAGGGATATAACACTATAAGATTATGCTTAGAAACAAGTATCATTAAAACTTATTTTATGAATGAGAAAACTGAGTCTGAGAAAGGTAAGGGAATTTGCTCAAAATAATACAGCAGCTGAAGTGACAGAGCAGGCATATCAACCCTCCTTACCCTTCTCTGCCACCCACCCCATCCCATTATTTGAGGAAGGAAGCCCTAATAATAAATTTACCATTGAAAAAGAGGCACAAAATTATATTTCAAAAAACATAGTTATGCATACCAGGAAACTGAAACCCAGAGAGATCTATGATTGGTTGAGTCAGGGACTTTTTAGTGTTCCTCAGAAAACTAGAGCCTCAGAATTCTTTGACTGTCCTTTAAGAATTCATGTCAAGGGGCTGGAGTTGTGGCTTAGTGGCAGAGTGCTTGCCTGGTGTGTGTGAGGCCCTTGGTTTGATCTTCAGCACAAAATATAAATAAATAAATAAAGTAAAAATCCATTAACAACTAAAATATATTTTTTTAAAAAGAGTTCATATCAAGTGGATTTGAGAGGAGTATTAAAGCAACCAAAATATTGTCCATCAACCTCTCATTCTCCTCCTCATGTACTTAATTAAAACAAACTTTCTTCTTTTTAAATTAAATGTAATGTGAGAAACACAAAGAAATTATATACTTACATGCATATTAATAACCATTAGCATCATATATTATGTTGGTGACCTATATATAGAGAGATGATACACAAGTTATATTTATATATTTTCATACATAGAGTTCTGGGTAAGTATTAAAGGAGTTTGGTGTATACTTTTGGGGAAAGCTCTGTAAATAGGTTTTACTAATTTCTAAAAATTTAAAACATATGTGAGGACACCTGCTGAAGTTTTTCTTTTTTAATGAAAATCCTTATTGTTAGAGTGAAGGGGCCATTTAAGAATGTAGAGCGGAAAACACATAAAATCAGTTATTTGGCTACATTTGATTATAGCTGTACCTAAAAGCAGATGGTATCTATGTGAATATATAACTTTAAGTTCAAATAAATATTAGAAAGATGCAAACTGCTGTGGACCAGGGCAAAGCAGAGAGCATAGTTTTATATGTAAATGACCTAGCCAGATTACTGCATCCCTGAGCAGCAAGGCCCAGGTTCTGTAACCCCTAAGACAATACTCTTCACATCAGTACACAAAAGTCTTAGGTATTTTTCTCACCTGAGCAAAGCCACAGCGAGAATGGTAATGAATTTATTACTACCAATGGTTCTCAAAATCTCTCTCTCTCTCTCTCTCTCTCTCTCTCTCTCTCTCTCTCTGTCACACACACACACCACACACACACACACACACACACACACACACACACACACATGCTAACATCGTATAGTACTTCCATAAAGAATAACAAAATTCAGAACTTTAAGGGAGGGGGTCCTCTTTATTAAATTATTCATATAATTCCCTTGATTTTCTCCTTATTGACAGTTTGTCTTGAAAATTCAATTAACTGTCAGTTTCTTAACTCCCTTCTGTTCCCTCCTTCTATTTGATAGTCTTGTGAAAATTCAATCTTTTCAAGATAATAAATTTGATAGTCCTCTGAGGTGCCTTGTCATTTGCAACAGTATTTTTCTTTGTCAATTATTATCAACTTTAGGCCCTGTTTATCTATTTTGAGCACAGCAGGGCATGTCCTTAGCTCAGTTAACCTAGGCTAGGGACAAGTAGATAAGACACAGCAGTGCCAATGCTGAGTAGCCAATTTCCTTCCCTGTTGTGTTTGCGATACTTATAGAATTGTACAGTAGTACACCCTCTTAGATCTATTTGTTGCTAAGAATTCTAGTTGCCCAAGTGTTTAATGCACCATTACCATAGAGTGGATTCCAGAGATTTATAACGTTGTTTACTACTTTCCCATCTCACCTAATAATTGAAGGGATACAATTTCTCATTGAAAACAAAGTGCACAATACTAGTAGAATTATTTGTTTCCTAGGTAACAACTACTCACTCTTGATCAACTTCAGACATGGTTTTCCTTTAGAAAATGATAGGTTTTAGTAGGTAGAATAGTAAACACGATGCACATGGCATCAGTCTCAGGAAGAGTATATGGTGGCTGCAGGAAATGAACTTTTCAATGATTTTCTAATTATTTATTTACAGAGGAAGGGCGCCATGCAATTTATATAGAATTTTTTTTCTCTGTAACATTAACATTAATTGGCCTGAATCACTGCCAATAGCTTTACTTATGACCACACTCTGACATGATGGTGTTCATTTCTTGTATTATTTTTCCTTGTTTTTTGACAAAAGCAGGAAATAAAAATTGTTTCCAGTAACCTGGATGTACATTGTAATCAGAGCTGTTAGGGCTTTTTATTTGTTTGTTTTTGTTTTTAGGTATAAAATGTATTTCTTCCATTTGCCTCCTTAAACTTTGAATAATTCAAGCATTCATCTCTGGGATATGTATAATAGACGTTGGTAAATTATCCAGAACCCCTGGTGTGTTTCATTATAACTTTAATACTGCATTTGTAAGACCAGCATTAGTCCATAATGACTTGCCTGCTACTGTCCCTACAGACTATCTTGCCTTCTTGGATATATAATTCAATCTCTGTAAGAGAAACCTGGGTTACAATTAACAATGATCATGGTAAAAGTTAGAAATAAGGAGAAAGTACTAAGAAAATATACCCATATGGCAAGGGAGGGTGGTCAATTAAAATAATCATTATTATCTAAGCAGTGTAGTGTTTTTTATAACTCTCCTAAAATAACAATAATAGAAACAGCAAACTATGGGATATTTCTATAGATTAAACATGGTTTGTGTTCCCCGATGGTTCATTGCAATTGAAGTCTTGGCACAGTTTTGGCACCTTTGGGAGATGGTAGAACCTCTAGGAGATGGGGCTTAGAGGTAGGGCCTTAGACACTTGGGAGTATTACTCCTAATGGGACTGCAGGATGCTAGTCTCTCTGCAGGATGCTAGTCTCTCTGCTTCCTAATCCAAGACCACTCACCCTGACCCACATTCCAATCATGGCCATCTGTTATTTACCATGGCATTCTCATCAGAAATGAAAAGAACGGGTGCTGTGCCCTTGAACCTCCATTACTGTAAGCTGAATACAACTTTTCCCATCATAAAGTTAGTGGCCTCAGGTATTTCCCTATAGTCACAAAAAGCTTTCTAACACAAATATCCACAAGCTTTGTTGCATCTTGCACTTCACTCATATTGCAGAATAAAAGCATTCATCTTAATTATTTTTATTTAAAAGTTATGATCTCAGTTATTGAAGTTACTGATGAGTAGGATATTATTTGATTTCTTTTTTTAATCTATGAAAATCATAGTTTAAGTCAAATTAATAGTGCTTGAAAGAAAATTCCATGTGGTCAAAGAAACCCCATATATTTGTTTCCAGAAACCCAAAGAGACAATCAACCTCTGTCTTCTGTGAAAGCACTTATATTCTAAATTAAGCTTTCCAAAGAATTCAGGAGTGAGTCATTTAGTCTCATAGCAGTCCAGAGGTAAGGATTCATAATTTCCACTTCAAGAAGTTGTTCTATCAGGAACAAAATGAGCAAATTTGAGGAATGCTTCAATTTCAAACTGAAATCCAGGAAATGCAATCGAGCAGGGCTTCTTGAGCCAAAGACTTAGTCACCAAAAATACAACTCACTGGAATCCCACAGCCATGGACCAATCTTCTGGAATGGGACAGAGAACAGTTCAGAGTGGGGAGGATTTGTAATGCCTCTATTCAAGGAAACCTGATTCAGCATTGGATGAAGCCAAGGTTGGGCAACTAGGACCATGAGTATTGTATGAGTATTGTCATTTATGACAGCATTTTATAGTAATAGCACTATTAAAAGAAAACATGAATGCAGCTGAGATGAAAGGAGAAAGCTGTTAAAGGCAAAATAAACTGTGACAGCTGAAACAGGTGATTTTTTTTTTTTTTTTTTTTTTTTGCAGAGGTCAACACTCTGATGTCTCTTAACCAAATGTTTTTAATTGCCATGTCCTACCCCCCACCCCTTTTTTTGATTGATCAAACATAAGTTAGGCTTCTTTCCTTTCCACAGAGCCAGAACTTTGTCTTGCTCCCAAATCTGAGCAAGCACTAAAATGCAGCACACGCCCCAACTTTGAACAAACATTATTCATTCCAAGCATCAGCTGACCAAAGAAACGTTTATGTCAGACCTCCTCTGTCCTGCTGTTGGCTGTTCCTTGCCCCAATTCCTTGCTTGATTTCCTTTTAAAAGTTTCTGCTAGACTTGATAATCCTCCCTGTAAAACAAAAGCTTTATTTTTTCATTTTATTTTTAAGATACGTGCAAACCCTGAGATTGGAACATTTTTCTTACTGCAATAGTCTTCTTAAAGGAAGTCCTTAGTCTGAGTTTATTGTTAGTTGATATCCTCAAGGTGAGAAATTAGCTCTTTGGATTAGAAAACTTCCAGCTGAATGTCTCTGACTTGCTCTTAATATCTGTACCCCTACCATTTCCCCTGGTTTTCTAATGTTGGAGACTGAATTCTCTTCTCTCTTTCAGGGTTAATCATTCTTTTTTTGTGTGTATTATTGGTTTCTTTTGACTGTTTTGGCTATCTTGAGTAATTATATTCTTTCTGGAAAAATCTCCAAATATTGGGGGAATAACATCTTCTTCTCTGGGGTCTTATTGTCCCCTGGGTTGACAAGATATGGGCACTGAGAACTTGTTAGAGATGTTTGAAGGGAGGCAATGTATTTCAGTGAAAGGAGTTTGGAGGCAGCAGATACTGTTTTACAATCCATCCCCTGAATGTTCAACCTGTAGGGCTTTAATATAGTTTCTTAATTCCTCTAAATGGCCATTAAAATAGAAATAAGAATCTCCACGTGTTAAGGGTTTTATGAAGATTATTTGAGGAAAATTGGTGTCATACCTATCATAATGCCTATACCAAGAGCTACTCAAGCACCAATGGTTGTGTTTAAGTACTTAAATCCTCTTGACTCATTGTCTTAATGAGGCAGTCCCCTCATGTCCTTGCTCCTGCCTTACTTATGCCCTGTCTGAAGCAAGTTCCTTGAAAACATTGTTTTAATCCATTTTCTGTTGCTATAACAGAATACTAGAGACTGGATACTTTGTAAAGAATAGAGTTTATTTTGGCTCTCTATTCTAGAGGCTAGGAAGTCCAACAGCATTGTGCCAGAATCTGCTCAACTTCTAATGAGGGCCTCATGTTGTTTCAGCTTACTGCAGAGAGTGGTAGGACAAGCAGGTGCATGTGGAAGAGACAATACATGAGCTGCAAACTTTTTTCTAACAACCCACTTTTGCTATAATGAATAGCCCTAAGGAGTAGAGAACTCCTGAGAACAAGAAAGGCATTAATTCATTTATGAGGTCAGAGCCTCCCATTAGGCCCCATACTGCCACAGTAAGGATCCAGACAAACTTTGGGGAATATACACTCAAACCATATCAGACATATTTATCTTTCAGTCCCATGGCCTGAATTAGGGGAGTTATCTAGAGAATGTTTTTTGAATGAAGTTGTATTCCTGTTTATAACCTAAAGCCAGAGATTGAAAGCTCATCTTTCTCAATATCAGATGAGATTTCTTGAAGTTTCCTTGGTTTGCTCAAAGAGGTATCACCGATATGTTATGAGGAAGTCACATGAGGTATCTTCTAAAGTCCAATTCGAGTCTGAAAGATTCTCTATTACTTAAGGAAAATGTACTGATTTGTGGTAATGTTCTACATTATGTTAGTCCTAGGAGTACTTAGCATCTACACAATGGTTTGTGTTATGTGATGCCAAACAACCAGATGAAAAGTGAGAGATGCTGTCATGGATCCAGATATTTTACATACGTGGTGCCAAACATCTGGGTGTTTAGAAACACTGACTGAATCTTTCACTTTTCACCTGGGTTTTTGGCATTGTATAGACAGAGCAAATGGCAAGCAGACATCTTGGCAATGCATACACTGAGACATATGGATGTGGGTGGTGGTGTCTTAGCATTCAAGCTGCTTGCCACAGAAGGAAAAGTTCACAATGGCATTTTGATCAAAATGATATATTCTTCCATTAAAGAGACTTTTTCTGCAAGAAAGGTTCTTAGCCTGTTTGGGGTTATGACAACTCTTTGGCTTCCTGTGGTAGATCCTTGTAGTCTCCATTGCTGGGTCTGCTAGGGCCCTGCCTGAGATGCTGAGAATCAGGAGGAACTCAATAACTCACTGTGCACACTGAGTCAGTTTTGCTGAGTGACTTGTTCTTATCTTGTTTCCCATGTGTTTTGGCCCTGTGTTTTGGCCTTCATTTTACTCTAATTAAATCTCTGTAATTATTTCATTAACTGTATAAACCAGTGTCTGCCTCATAACTCAGTTTCTAGTGATTGGGCTCCTGCTTCATTTTATCCTCCTGAAATTCTATGAAGAGTTCTTTTGGCCTCTGGGTTATCTCTCCCCTTATATCTCTCTCTGTAATTTCACCACTTATGTCCCTGCCAGTCATCTCAGGCATTTAATGTTGTGTTAGTCAGGACAAGGTAAATACTTCTCCTCTGATAAGCAACTGCACAATTTCTGTGGGTGAAAAAAAAAACCCAAAATTTTCTCATTCACTGTATTTATTGTGAACATAGGAAATTCTCCAAGGTAAATACTATAGTATTAGTTACTATTTCATTGGCAGGGTTTCTGGCTTACCCTCAGGATGTAGATCCTTGGAAGAGGGGTTCCTCTCAGTCTAACAACAAAAATTAGCCAGACTTCAAAAATCATAACCTACTGGAAAGCTGATGTTGCCTGCACAAATTACTCCAAATCTGAGAAGAAATTGTACTTATAGGAAGAGTAATGTGAGTACATGCTAAACTGGGGTAGAAAAAACCAGAAACTGCTAAGAAGAGTTCAGTTTCTGTTAAAGTTTTAATGTGTCCCTCAAGTTCATGTGCTGGGAACTTGATCCCCAGTGCAACAGTGTTAATCACTTTAAAGAGGTGATTAAATCACACTGGTTTTGCCATACTGATTTGATTAATGTCATTTTTGCAAGTGTGGGTCATGATTGTGAAAGTGGGTTTGGTATAAAAGCATGTATATTCTCCCATTGCTCTCTTGCAGTCTTGCCCCTCTGTCTAATGTCATGGGACATTTAGTATGTGGGTCCTCTCCAGATATGGATCCTGTGAACTTGAACTTTCCAGTATCCCACAAACCATGAGAAATTAATATATGCTCCTTATAAATCACCTAGTCCCAAGTATTCCATTATGGCACCATAAAATATGCTAAAACAACCATAATAGTTGACAAGTTGATAAAAGTTGAATGTAGGCTGGTGGGGTCTGTGTGGAAACTCTCAGGGAGTATAGAAGATGGAGGGGTCTGCTTCCTGCTCTTCTTCCACCAAAACTGCTAAAAACTCATAATAACAATGAGGAAGAGACATAAAGCATCTCTGGTGATGCAGACAGGGGAAAGAGAACAGTGGCTATAATAGAAGGACAAGAAACTCTGCCCAGACCCTTCTCCTCCATCTCCACTATGGAACAAAAATCCTTTTTATATGTCAGGCAGGAAAAATGGTAGTGCTGCACTTGGGAGACTGGTCAAAACTTATTGCAACTATGGTAGGAAGGAGGAAAACTCTGCTGGGATCAAGGCAGGATTATGATTTAAGCCCATAAGTAAAGATAGAAGATAGGTATTAGAACTAAAAAGGTCTCACCCTCTCAGCATGTGAAGAGACATTCTCTGAGAAGAGGTAAGAGAAGACTTAAAAAAACACAACAGAGCACTTAATACACTGGAAAAACAGCCTTGTGTCATAAACACAGGTGTCCATATAGGGAACCCCATGTTGTGCTGAAGTTAAGCAGAGCCACAACAAATCTCAAATCCCGTTCAACTCTCTCTCTTTTTTTTTTTTTTTTTTTTTTTTTTTGTAGACGGATACAATACTTTTATTGTTTATTTATTTTTTTTTAATTTTTTTATTGTTGGTTGTTCAAAACATTAAAAATTTCTTGATATATCATATTTCACACTTTGATTCAAGTGGGTTATGAACTCCCATTTCCGTTCAACTCTTAATCATATTAATTCAATCTCCCTGATGAAAATACCTAGCAGAAGGAAAGGCTTTTTACTTTTGCTAGTTATTGGGCGCTTTACCATAACTTGCTAGTTTTTTCAACCCTAACATACATCTGTAAGCAGACTACTTTTGAAGCAGCTGGGATTAATTCTACTTATTGCAAGAATCTAAATGATGCATATACAGTTGACCCTTTGTATTCTTGAGTTCCACATCTGTGGATTGAACCAACCAGAGACTGACAATATTCAGGAAAAAATAGTGTTTCTATATTGAACATGCATATTTTTCCTTGTTATTATTCCATAAATAATACAACTATTTATATGACTTTACATATTATTAGGCATTATACGAAATCTAGGAATGATTTAAATACATGGAAGGATGCACATAGATTATATGCAAATATCATGCCATTTTACATAATGAACTTAAGCATCCAGGGAAATTGGTATTGGTGGTGGTGGTGGGGGGTGCTTCCTGGAATCAGTTCCGCTCAGATACCAGGAGATGAGTTTATATGCAATGATAAACACATTTTGTTGCTTGTATTCTTTTCAAGGTTTATAATTTTTTATTCTGAGCTCATCTTCAGTGGGAACTTTCAGAGGGCATCTCAAATTACCTATACAGAATCCTTAATAGTGAGAGTCTGCTACTGTGTCTTCCTGTTGCTAACTTTGTCAGCTGAACTCTTTGTACAGTTATTTTGTTACACTTTAGTTTCCAGAACACACTATATTCTGTTTTTGCTCCAGCATATGCACATGTTATTTGATCTTTCCCTTTTTTCTCCACTTAGTGAATTTCAACTAATTTTTTTAAGATTTCAAGCATCAGTTCCTTCAAGAAAGTCTTCTATAACCTTTTCCCCAAATCCAGGGGCTCCCGTATGAGCAGACTACACCTGTCTTTTCATGATATTTTCATACTATGCTGTAGTGTTCTATTTTCTGCTATGTATCTCACATAACAATTCAATATTCATACAAATAGTGGTATGTTTGCCTTTTCTACTACCTATCTCCATTGCCTAGCTTAATGCTTGGTACAAAATAAATCTTGGGCTGGGGATGTGACTCAAGCGGTAGCGTACTCATCTGGCATGTGAGGGGCGCTGGGTTCAATCCTCAGCACCACATACAAATAAACTAAAGATGTTGTGTCCTCTGAAAACTAAAAAATAAATATTAAAAAATTCTCTCTCTCTCTCTCTAATAAATAAATAAATAAATCTTAATAATTACTGAGTAAATACTTTTAGGTGATAAAAATGTTGAAGAGATCGGAGATAGAAGGTGAGGAGCCCTTTCAACTTAGCAATATGGCGAGAATCAAATTCTTCATAAATTACTTTTTGTAGTTATATTTTAAAGTAGCATTTTGCTAAGTCTTTTAGTAACATTCTGATAGTGGTTGTTAACAGGACTGAATGATTATTTGATAGTATATGTTTACCACGAACTTTGCCCAAGAACTTATTGATCAAGCAGAAGTTACCCAAAGCTAAGTTTCATAAAAGTAAATTTTACTGGTTATTAA
This sequence comes from Marmota flaviventris, assembly GCF_047511675.1. Taxonomy (NCBI): domain Eukaryota; kingdom Metazoa; phylum Chordata; class Mammalia; order Rodentia; family Sciuridae; genus Marmota; species Marmota flaviventris. Next base: position 24,477,693 of record NC_092510.1, on the reverse strand, counting down.
AATAAGCAGTTCCTTTTTATGTAAAAACTATTGCCACTTTATACTGTAACTATTATCACTGTAATGTTAATTACATCCTCTTGCTATTAACATTATCATCACCACAAAAATTAAAAAGATTTTGTGCTTTAGTTCTGGGGCTTTGAAAAGTATTCTTTTTTGATTTTTCTCATAAAACTAAATTTCTCTCTACTAGTAGGTGCTATTATTGCTATTTTACAGAGTATGATGCTGAAGCTTAGCTCATTCACATAGCTTACACAATGTCATACATCCAGCAAATGATAAAGAGAATCAAATCACAGATAATTTGACACCAGAGGTCTTCAATAAGTTATTAGAGCTGAATTATAGACAATCTGAAAGTATAATTAAAATAAGACTTAATTTTTCATCTTGATATACCCACTATGGATATTTTGACATATTTCAAACTGGTTTGTAAATGCATGTGTATACATATTTACTTGTATGTGAAAAGATCATGCATTGTTTATACACCTTTTCAATTGAATGTGTTTCCCCATTTTTCTGCTTTCTTCATATGGAAAGTATTTTTAACATCCCTGATGATTGCATGCCAACCAAGGATATGAATGTACTATTGTTTTTTAAAAACAAAATAAGTTGATATCATTTTAGCTAAAGTAACTAATAACATTTTAAACTTTTATTTAAAAACAGATATACAAAACTAATTGAATTTTAAAATCCCAGTTTTTTAAAGGGATGGGAAAGATGGATGCTTTTCATATTTTATATTGAGCATGAATATAATGACTCCATCTCATAATGTCATCTTTTAAAACTTACATTTCCTTCAGAATTGTGCCTTAGAAAGGCCTTGGTTTCTTTTCCTGGTGTATGGCATTCTTTCACTGGCCTGTGTAGGACACTTCATATTTACTAGGAGGAAGTCGTTTTGTCATATTTTCTATGATGTCAAAGTCATCATAGTAGTCCTAATGTACCAGTGTTTCAAGCATTTTGTGAATACGTGGAGTATTTTGCTCTCAGATTCCTAGGAATATAACTTATTTATATATAATATGTATAATATGTGAAAGTAACTTTGCTCTTACACTTACAGAAAAATTTTATATAAATCTAAGAGAAAAACTAGTAATGAGATTTTACATATATATTTATTTATATGTTATATATTTACATATATATATATTATATGTAAAATATACATATATATTCTTTAGGTAGATAGATGCATTTTACTTAGTATTTGTTCACTTTTGGGATGCTCTTATCAATATTATCTGTTTTAAATGTTCAGCTTTTATATGAAGATGCCTACCTCTATTTAAATAACCTTATATGGTATTTAATTTTATGAAGTACATAGAATTTTAGCTAAAATAATAATATTATTATTATAAACTATTACAGACTTATAGGCTATGCTTTAGTTCTACTAGCTTTTACTTCCTCTAACTTTTGTCCAAGAGAATCAGTAGTCTAAAGCCAGCACAATTAATTGGGAAGCATCTGTTCTGTGTTAATTATGTGCAGTTTAATGAAAGTCCAAACTGATGTGGTCCTTCTCCATTACTCAATTTTTTTTTCCATTTACCTCTTCAGTGTGCAGAATTTGGAGACATTTGAAACCAGATTTGTAATTAAGCAATTGACATTAGGTAATGTGGAGTCCCCAGGGAGCTTTAAAGAGGATTTAAGTCATAATTGACCATCTGAAGGGTTGGGGTGAGACAATTCATTCCAAAGAAGCTGACAACATTAGGAATGCTTATGTGGTATTATCTGTAATTCCAATTCCAAATCCATCTGGATTTTTTAGGAAAATCACATATAAAATGTGTTCATTTTCAATAAATGTCATATCTAATTTCTTGACTTATAGACAGAAGATTTTTCTGAGGCTAGCTAGCCTATCTATTTCCCATGCTAGATCAACATTGTTGTTTCATCAGATTCCAGCCATAGAAATATCTGAAAGGTATTTCTGAATTATTAGGAATTTATAGGAAGAATTAATGTATGCCACAATATGTTTAAAGACTTTTTTTTTTTTTTACCCCTCAGTCTCCACAAGGAAACAGTGGTTTGAAATTAGAAGTCTCCGTGTACAGTGCCCTACTCTCCCAGCAACCTGCCCACAACATAATTTCTGGACAATGCTGCCTGATCAAGTGTCAAGTTGGCTCACTAAGCTTTGGGAAATGAGTAACACCTGCCCCCGTCCCCCACCCCCAACAGGGGTGGGTTGACATAAAAGGGAATCAAATGTTCACTTACAACAATGATGAGTATTTAATTATATAGAAATGGGGGAATAACACAGGGAGTGGATGAATACAATCATTCCAGGAAGGAGAAAGCCAGGAGATGAGAGGAACATGATGTTATTGAGGAACTGAATGAGGATCTGTCACTATAATGCTACACAAAGAAGGTGAAGATGGAGCCAAATACAGTCATGTCCCCTGTTAAGGGTCATCCAATGGCCTATGTAGGAGAAGAACCTGATGAGATTTTTGTTTTAGAAAGATCACTCTGACTGGTATACACAGAATGGTTTGAAGGAGGGAAAAATCAGAATTGCTACCACTAGCCTTATTGAAAAATAACAGGTGATTTTATCAAGGACATTCAAATTAAGATGAGACATAGCACCATATGCATAGGAACTCTAGTTTTCTGATCATCTTTACAAATTTAACACTTGTCTAGTCCTAAAGGAATATATATCATCAATGTTAAAAGTTTCCTATTTATGGATATTTCTAGGGAATTATATCTTTCTTTATCTGGAAATCATAGTGTCATTGAAATAATAGAGGGATAGTTTCGGTTTCTTTTGAGAAAAGAATAGAATTACTTTGTTCCTCTTCTCTCTACTTACTAGTGGCAATCATGACTTTTGACATGAAAATGTCCAGTTCCAGTACCCCAGGCCTCAGAATTTCCACACAAATTTAAGGTAAATCTTATCAATTTGGAATGATATTATAAAACCAAAACCATATTATTCTTGAAAATTCCTCCCTTGGAAGAAATGAGAAAAATGTTATCAAAAAAGAATATTTGGAGATGAGTAACCTGAGCCACTATGACCCTTCAGTGGGATCAAATACGTCAATCATTTCTCCAATGTTAATTCTGTGACAGTTTGAATTGGATAATCATTTAAGGAATTGTAACTGAATCATTAGCCCACAGGAAATCAGAGGCTTTAAAACAGAGGGAGAAAGTTATTCAGAAAACTGAAGTTATCTGGACCGTCATGAAGGACTTTCAGCCCATAGTCAATAAGAACATGTTTCCAAAGGGAAAGAAATGGGCAGTTAGGCCAGGCACAATGGAACACTACTGTAACAACGGCAGCTCAGGAGGGTGAGACAGGAGCTTCAAGAGTTCAAAGCCAGCCTCAGCAATGACAAGGTGCTAAGCAACTCAGTGAGATCCTGACTCTAAATAAAATACAAAATAGGACTAGGGATGGGGCTCAGTGGCCAAGTTCAATTTCTAGTAACCAAAAAAAAAAAGAAAGAAAAGAAAAGGGCAGTAGTTGTCCTCTAAACTGTCTGGCAATCTACACTCAGGCCAGACTTAGGTTAAAATAGAATCAGAGACCTGCACCCTATGAACTAATCTATTTCTCAGCATTTACAGGTACTATTGAATTGCACTTTTAATTTAAAAGTATTCTTTCTTAACTGCATTTTCCATGCTTTGGGCAAGATAGACAGGGTCTCAGATCACTCCTAGAAAGTGAATTTGGAGAAAGTCATAGTTAAACCAAAAAAATAGAGACAAAAAACAAAACAAACCAGAAAGGTGGTAACCTAAAAGAAAGATGAATTAGTGAAATAGTCAAATCTAAGCGCTCCTTCCATCTGGACTACCATTCACATATATTATTTCCAGATGAAGAGAGATTCGATTTCATAGAATTACCCATAAGTAGAGAATTAAAAAAACCTGGAAGAAATGTGTGTCATTGCGTCTTTAAATGTTAACAGAGTTACTGGGATCATATGGTATATGCAATTTTAAAATTTATGTAAATTATCATAGAATTGTATCAACATACATAAAATTATTTTACTTCAGATTTTCCTTCTAGTTTAATGGGAAAAAAGGTAAGAGCAATGTGTGACACTTGCAAATCAGATGTTTTCTCATATACTTTTGGGCATAAAAATTAACTAAAACCTTAATATTAATATCCCCAAAAAGGCCATCTATCCCAGGCATATGAAGAGGACACACATTTGATTTGATGACTGCTGACGATCTCAGAACTTGCTGTTGATAATTCATCTCAGTGCCAAACTAACCTATTACTGGGAGCAAAATGCATTTAGCATCCAATTGAATCTAATAGCTTTCAAAAGGACTCAGTACAGTCATATAGCAATTATCCCTACTAATGGAGCAGAACAGTAGCATCAATAATTCCAAAATACAGGTAATGTAAAGATCTTTTCCATTTGGCCTGGAATTACAATTTGCTAACATCTATACTTGAACATTAACATTCAGTGCAACATTTCAAAAGATAGAGCTTTCACCTAGGAATCAGAAAAAGTAAGTTTGAATTCTTACACTCAACTCTTTGTGCCTCAATTTTCTTATTTCTAGCACATAGTAGAATTAGTGTGTAAGTCTATGCTGCCTAATAAGGTAGGAGCTACTATCCAGGAAAATGGGAGTCTCATTGAGTGGACTTCTGGGTATTCCCTGTGAGGAACCCCACTACAATTGCCTCTCATCTGGTGAAACCATATAAAATGTATATTTTGAGAACAAAATGTTTTGCCTTAACAGTGTAAGAAAAGAAGAAAAAAAAAAGACTGTGGTCTCTAAGTCCCTTTCCACCTTGAAACTTCTGTTTCTAAGTAATTATTGACTAACAGTTTCTCAATAGAATGTTCTTTCCTCAGTAATTGTCACCCAATAAGAGGCTCTGATTCTGTTTGATTACATAACAGTAGGTGCAAATTTTTTAGTACTTACTACCATTCTAAAATATAGGTACTTTACTCATCAGAGCAAAAGCACAACATTTCATGTTGTCTAATGCTGATATGACATCCATTGATTCAAAAAATGAATCAAACAATTGTACTTCTCCTAAAGATATGCTGTTTTTTATACAAATTTTGAATATTTTAAAGGCTGTCAATGGTTTATAACAAATTATAACCTCTTCTGCTGCCAAAGAATAATCTAATTTCCCTTTTGATTCCTAACAAAGCAAGTGCTAAAATCCATTATTTTTTCAGGTCTTTGACAATGATTAATTTAAATTAATGTTAATTTTTTATTATTGTTATTCTTCAATTAAATTGCCCTTAACCCATGGGCTGACAAGCCACATTCATGGAAATTATAAATAAAAATTTGCATATGTTACATTAATTAAAACTTTATTTTCTGGTTTTCTTTTACATGATTGAAAGACAGAGCCACACATGAAGGCTTTTTAAAAGGACTCCCCACTATATAAAGGGATTTGAACATACTTGATGAAAGCTGATCAGTGTAGATTTGAAAACTGTTGTCTCTCTGATATTGTGATGGTTGATATACCCAAAACAAGGATAGGGTGTCACAAATTAACTAGTTTCAAAAAATTGTGGAATTTTTGGCCCACATTAAAGCCACATTTGTTAATTCTATAGGAATGGACAATAATCAAAGGCTTCATTTGACTTTTGCTTTCTTTCTAGCAAGGCCAAAAGTAAGCCAAAACTCAGATGGATGAAGTTAGACTAATTAGAGAAAAAAAATAATGTAATTGTAAAATTTGGCAAACAAGCCAGGACCTATGTGCATTTCAAGGTTCTTTATTGAACTATGTCCTGTTTTATAAATCAATTTAATAACACATGCACACAAATGTCTGGAACACAAGCATATATATATAAATGTCTTTTGAATATATATATATATATATATATATATATATGTGTGTGTGTGTGTGTATATATATATATATATATATATATATATATTTGAAAGTGGATTTCAAATATATATATTTGAAAGTAGCTGGCATTTAGTGAATACAAGCTGAACAGTTGAGTTAAAAATAACCATATAAAACAACTTGACAAGAATTGCCATATGAAAACTTAGACTTAATTTTTTAGCAGTGTAGGCGAATGCTGTTTGAAAAAATATGACTCCAGAGTCAGGTTACGCAAAGTCAATTCCAGAAGAGACACTTACTAGCTGTGGCACACTAGGCAATAGAGAGATTCTGAGACCCAATTTCCTCATTTAGAAATGAGGATATTAACAGAACTTAAAGCTGAAGTTTATGTTGAAGTTAACTGGATCATTCCATATCATTTTTTTTTCTTTATGAAAGCTGCTACATCACAAATTCTCAGCAAATATTATGTGTTTATGTGCTACAAATTATTTAGTATTATATATTGTACATTATTTAAATATATAAAACTAGAATGTCCTTTATCAAAGTATTGAGATCAAAAACAAAAATAAACAGATCAAAACTCATCTACATCTTTTCTACACAACAAAATGCAAAAGAACATTCTAAACACTGGGACATTTTCAGGAGAAAAAGGCCTACCTAAATGAAGTATGGACAAATAATGTTATAAGAAGAATTGCTAATGAATTTGCAATATAAAGTAGGTGCTACAGTTTGGATATGAAATGGCCTCTGTGTTAAAGGCTTGGTTTCAACCTATGGTGCTATTGGGAGGTGGTGGGACCTTAAAGAGGTGGGACCTAGAGGAAGGCCTTTGTCACTGGGAATGTGTTTCCCTGACTCCCTGCCAGAGTGCTGGGGATTGAATCCAGAGGCAAGAGCGCTACATCCCCAGGGGATGTGCTCTTGAAGAGGATGTTGGGACTCCAGCCCCCACCCGTCACTCTCTTTGCTTTCTGGCTTCTATGAGGCAAACAGTTTCCTTTGCCCTGCACTTACCCTCAGAATGTCTGCTTCATCATAGACCCAAAAGCAACACAGTCAGCCAACCATGGGCCTAAACCTCTAAAACCATGAACAAAAATTATTACGACATAGAAGGATGTATTTAGTATTAATTTGGTACCTATAAAATGTTAGATACTGTTCTATAACATTGAAGGTAAAATGAAACAAACAAAAAAGCCTGCTTCATATATGTGGTGCTTGATGAGAAGAGATGAACATTAACTCATTAATCATATAAGTGAAATACAAAATCTAGAATAAAAATTTTCTTCTTATTATATACAATGAGATCATACATTGGTAGTATACCTAGTTAAGGGAAGCTGATACAAATGCCCCCAAATTTATGGAAATAATTTTAAAAAACCTCATTAGCAACCAGAAAGAGTTTTCCAAGCTGGTAGAAAGTATATGGCAATCCCTAAAACCTGAAGAAAGACAAGAGCATAGGACACTCAGCCCAGAGTGGTCCCAGAAAATGTGAAGAGTCACATTAAGGCCTTTTGCCCTTCTAAGGAGCCAAGGATATTATTGAAAGTCTATATGATAATTATGCACTAGTCAGGTTCAGAAGGAAAAGATTCCTCTGCTTCAGTGAGGGAAACTGATTGAAGAATCCCTAGAGTGGGTGTGGGTATAGCTGGAATAGTTGAAATAACTCTGCCCCCCAACAAATGATGCCAGTTTTCAATGAAATGATCACTTCTGAGTTGAAGTAGTGGAGGGATTGGAGAGAAATTTTGAGTCTGTAGAATTATTCTAATAAAAAACAGGTGATCATGAAACATCAGTGAAATTTCTGTCCCTGGAAATATTCAAACAGAGGCTTACTTGTTGGAAAAGAAGACATTTGAATCTCTGAACTGGAGCATAAATGACCTCTGAGATTCTTTAAAATTTTAATTCTATAGCATCCAATCCCATCCATCCTGCAAGAAATCAAATTAATACAGGAACAGGGTCTATAACTTACTGAAGAGGCCCATTTTTCTCCATCCTAAATACAACAAAATTACAGCCAAAGATCTCGTAAGAGAGGAAAATTGATTCTCTCTTACAATATCTTTGTTTTTTTGCCAGAATCTTAAGATGCCCACTGGAAAATGCAAAATGGGGTATGAAACAAAGTGCAGACTCCCTATATATATACTTGGGAGTAAGTGAGAGTAGAATATTTGGAAATAAATCCAAATAATAATGACCCAGGTTTGATTTTCTTCTACTGAATAGACAGGTTGTTTTAATCAGCTTTCTTTGTGCTGTGACTAAGGGACTCAACCAGAACAATTGTAAGGGAGGATAAGTTTATTTGGAAGCTCACAGTTTCAGAGGTCTTAGTCCATAGAAGGCCGGCTCCATTTTTTGGAATTCAAGGTAAGGCTGAGCATTATGGCAGGAGAGTGTGGCAGAGAGAAGCAGCTTGCATGATGATTAGGAAGCAGAGAAAGAGAGACTCCATTCTCCAGATACAAAATACCTATAGCTATGCCCCCACTCCGTCTAGTCACACCCCACGTGCCTCCATTACCACTCACTTAATTCCATCAGGGATTAATTCACTGATTAGCTTAAGGCTATGACCCAATCATTTCTCCTCCAAACCTTCTTGCATTGTCTCACACATGAGCTTTCAGGGGTACACTTCATCTAAAAACCATAACACATATGATGTTGATGAAGAAGCAATTTTTGTAGACCTCATTTTCCTCATCTGTAACCTAGAGAATCAATACATTATGGTTGTGATAATTCAGGGAGATAATGACCATAGGATAGGTATCAAATTAGCCAAGTATCGTGGGGCATGCCTGTAATCCCAGTGGCTCAGGAGGCTGAGGCATGAGGATCATGAGTTCAAAGACAGCCTCAGAAAAGCAAGGCTAAGCAATTCAGTAAGACTCTGTCTCTAAATAAAATACAAAAATAGGGTTGGGAATGTGGCTCCAATTCCCGGCACCTCCATCTCCCCAAAAAGTATGACATTATTGTAAATAGATCTTTCTACATTTGAAAATAAAATAATTATTAGAAGTAGACCTCCTATTGAGATAAATAAAGAGAAGACTGACAATCATAAGAAATTTATCTAGAGAGTTGTTATAATGTATATAGTAATTTTTTTGACTCAGAAAATGTCACAAAATCTGGAGATGTGTCTCACTAAAGTCATTTACAATACTCTTTTCCACTGTCACACTCTAAAATAAATGCCAGAGTTCTAAAGTTTTCACCTTGTTAAAACTAAGGTTTGCAATAAAGCTGGATCCTTTACTAAATTTAGTGAATTAACTCAAGCCTTTTAAAGTAATGGATTTTAGCTTATCTACTTTCTTTCCTGATAGGATATGGAGGTGCCAAAGATAACTCTTCTTTACCCTGACATAACGAGGACAAAAACATACAGAGGTAAACATGACTGTGAGTAGCTGAATGAATCTCTTTTTGTGTGGCATAATTAACTATTTTTCTTTTAAAGTATCTGTAGTAAGATTTTCTATAGCTCTCAGATAAACACAATCCTAACCCATTACATTATATTCCAGTCAGTAAAGGACAGATTGAGTTATTAAGATTATGCCACCCAGTGTGACATTCTGTTCTAGGATGCACACAGGCTCTTCCACCCTGTGTTTTGATACATAAATGGATTCTTAAACCTCATTCCCACCAAGTGCCATTTGGTCATATTGCAGTGTAATATGGTGTGATAAAATCACTACCAGAAAACAATAAAGCTATCTTACAATGAAGACTATGATTAAGATGTGTGTTGTCTGGTATTTCAAATAAAAATATTTGTGCGAAATAAATTTCAAAAAATGTGTGCAATCCACAGGTACCTAATCTTTTCCACTGACATACTTAACTGAAGGTCCTAATGATCAAGCAGGAATCTGGATTCCAAGCAGAACATAGGAAAAGCTGTATATTATGAAATACTTTTATGAGAACCCAAAACAATGCATAGTATCTAGTAATAAAAATGGAATTTCACACTGGCACTATTAAGGGCATGAGTAAGACACTCAACTTTCAATGTGCTCATACTTTATTTTATTAATTCAAACACATTTTGCCTTCCACCATAGAATCTGAGTTTGGAGTAGAAGGGAATTTTAAAGATCATCTATATTATTATGTTAACACACATTACCTTTTCTCATAAGTGGAAGATCAGAGACACCCTCAAAACTACTAATTAAGATTTTTGTTTGTTTGTTTATCTAAATTTAAAATTGTGGAGGCACATACGTGTAAGAAAGGTCTCAGTGGGAACTCATATTAGCACTATCCCAACTTGTAAAAATAATTCTCTGTGATAAGGAATGCTCAAGGTGCTTAGAGATATAAATGTTCCTCTATAATTGAACAGAGATTGGAGACAGGCCCTTTTACATATAAGAACTATATATTCAATAAAAAGAATGAAGAAAAATGGTAGAAGAAATCAGTGGATGGTATTATCTCACCACACGGAAAAAATTAAAACAGGTTTCTTATTGCAAACATAAGTTTCAGCTGAATTAAAGGACTAAATACAAAAAATGAATAATGAATAATAGGAAATCACTTTAGAATTTTCTTGAAACTATGTCTTGGAAATAAAGCCTTTATAATAGAAAAGCAAAAAAATGTGTCATTAAAATTAAAGATTTTTATTCAATGAAAAACATCACTGAAACTGAAGTATAAATTGTCAAAACAAAATATTTACAATGTCTGAAAGGAAAAAATAATTAATATCTGGAATTTATTATGAGCTCTTGAAAATCAACAAATCAAACAGAGGAAATTGACAAAAATTACAATGTAGTAATTCCCAGAAGAAGAAATCTATATTGCTAATAGCCAGATGAAGCTGGTTTCAAATGCTTCAGTATGTAAATAAATGCAATAGAAAGAGAATTTTAAACTCATTAAATTAACAAAAGACATTAAGTTGTTTGATAACAATGGCTGCCAATGGCTTATAGAAACCTGGATTTATGGTAACCCTTGGGCACAACTAGTTGGAGAGTTAGTTATCAGATGAAATCATCAATAATCTGTGACCCAACATTCACTCCACAGCATGGCCTAGGAAAGACTGCCAGTTCCTCATCCCCACCCCTGACTGTTGCAAGGAGATGCATAAATATGTTCACACAGTGAACTTGCTTATGGTAGTTGGAATTAGATAATAATCTAATTGGAAATAATCTAATTGGAAAATTTACATTGTGAAATATTCTCCAGAAGTTAGAAGTAGCCTAGATATTCACACAGAAGTTAGGAGAAGTAGTCTCTTGATATTCACACAATATCAGTAGATCCTAAAAACAGCTCTTAGTGGAAAATAAAATAGAATTATAACAAGATCTTTGATGTATTTTTAAAATATATACAAAAATAACCACACATAAAACACATATGTGAATAAAAAAAAGACATCAGGCAAGTGGAATAATTGTCTATGTGGGGAGTGAAAGTAAGGAATGGAGATAAAATAAAGGAATGTTTTAAAAATATAAAAACCATTTAGGGTTTATGCATAGTGGAATATGTTATCATACCATGAAGAAAGAAGGATGGTTAATTCAACTTCATGTATCTGGAGTCTCATCACTAAAAACAGACAGTGAACCAAATCATAATGATAGATCTCAATAACCTGGATCACAGTGTTTATCATACCAAACAAAGAATAAAGGTGCATAGTGCCAAGAATAAAACAGAAAAACAAATTGCTATAGAAGCTACACATGTAGCCAGACTCAAACACATAGGCATACATCTGATGGTGAAAGAGTTCATGGTGTTAAGGCCATGTGAAGCTTGGGGAAGAAAACAAACTCCACTGAGCCCTAATGATATATGTCACATGAGAAATAATGGAGGGTAGCAATGAGAGACAGGCTTTGGACTCAAACAACCCTGTTTTCTAACTTCAATTCTGACTTTTTCTCTCTATGTGAGCTAAAGAAATGTATTTTAATTAATTAAAACCTTTATCATTTGTATCAATTTATAAATGATAATTACACTACTTCTATTGCAAATATGTTGGAAGTATTTTTATACATATTCTGGAAATACATACATATACACATATATATATGTGTATATACTACGTGTGTATGTGCATTCTGGAAACAACAAAACTACAGCAACAATAAATGTATCAGTTATTACTAGGGGAAAAAGGGGCGGAAGAGATGAATAGGCAGAGTACAGAGTATTCTTAGTTCAGAATTGAAAAACACGTATATCCTATACATTTGTTCAGGTGCATGGAATGGCCAGCACCAAGGGGGAAATCCTGATGCAATGGACCATCTGGTGAAAAAGATGGTTCATCATAGGTTCATCAGTTGTGACAAATGTACAACTCTGGTGGGAGAGCTTGACAACCCACAAGGCTATTCACATGGAAGGATAGGACGTGTCTGAGAAATCTCCTTGACTTCATCTTGTTTTTTTTCTGTGAATCTAAAACTTCTTTTACAAATGAAGTTTATTACCTGGATATGGTGGTGCATACGTATAATACTGTGACTCTGGAGACTGAGGCAGGAGGCCAGACAAAGTTAGGTAGACCCTCAGCAACTTAAGACTCTGTCTCAAAAGTAAAAGGACTGGGCTGGGGATGTGGCACAAGCGGTAGTGCGCTAGCCTGGCATACGTGTGGCCCAGGTTCGATCCTCAGCACCACATACAAAGATGTTTTTTTTTTTTTTTTTTAATAACAAATATTAAAAAAAATTCTCTCTCTTTCTCTCTCTCTCTCTCTCTCTCTCTCTCTCTCTCTCTCTCTCTCTGTCTCTCTTAAAAAAAAAAAAAAAGTAAAAGGACTGGGGATGTAGCTCAAAGGTAGAGCTCTCCTGGGTTCTATTCCCAGTACCAGAAAGAAAAAGAGAAAAAAAAAAGTTTATTACAATTTTTTAAAAAAATATTTTAAAAGCTAATTAAAACTATGCATTATATCTTTCATTACCTCAACTTACTCGTCATGCCTTATGAATGTGAATCTAAGCCAATACAATGTACTAACTAAAATAAGCACTCCTTTGAAATATACCAATTCCACAGTCTATGAACTATGTATATTCCATTGGTTGTATAGGTTGCAAACGCTAACCTTTGGGTTTTTTACTTTTTCTAGTATTCTATTATCATTTCCACAAATATGTAACTAGCATATGCATGATTCCATCCAAATAACATGCACTTATCAGTTCTCTATATTTTTGGACTTACTAAGAAAAGTTAGAAGAAAAAGCAAGCTTTATATAGGAACATTGATGAATAATATAATTAAATTTAATTCCATCATGCTTTTTAATGACAAAGTTTTAATTTTTATTTGTGTTTGACAATTTTCTAAATTGAAGCTGTGTATATGTGTTGTTAAATAAAGATAGAGGATTTTTAAAATTCAGAATTACAATGATGGAAATATTGTATTATATAGCTACAAAACAGGGCACAGCCACCATAGTAAAAGGGCCCAGTTTGACAGTGGTTTGACAATAGTCTCATTTCACTTCTATCTAACTTATTAGTTTTATTACTTTCTTCATGACATCTTTCTTCTTTTTTTTTTTTTTTTTGATAATTTAGCCTAATTTATTTAAGAAATAGAGTGGCCACTCCTTGTTGTTGAAGTCTCACTGATAACACAGGTAATTATTTCCCTGTTTTTACTTCAATTCTGCACTCATTTCTGTTGCAATGTAGCTACCACAATTTTAACCATAATATGGTGTGACTATCACCAATGACCAGATTATTCCTCATGATCTCTATGGGGAATATTCCTAAAATATGGACAAGTAAGCTTATCTTACTTGAAAAAAATAGTTCGTGCCTATTTACTCCAGGAATATATACTTGCTTTATGTAATATATATTCTCTGCCACTTAAATATCACTTACCAGGTTGAACTTACTGTATCTATTTATACATTTATATATAACATACATTTTATACATATTAATGTATATAAATGTATATGATTATATTTAATATGCATAAATAATTATCTAATATATATTTGATAGATAAAGACAGATCTCCTATGAAATAAAGTTGAAAACTAATGCCATTAGGATATTTCTGACAGAGTAGAAACAGCACATAATCCAATACTTAATTTTTATACGGCAGCTGATGTCATCTGCTTCTCCCACCTTGTTACATTTCCCAAATTACATGTCCTGGTGATCTATGTCATTGCTTGCTTTCTTAAAAGCTCTCCTGAGCACTTAAATTCAAGGTTTTGTCTCTTTTCTTTTATTCCTGAAAAATATGGTCAATACAACTCATCCAGAAATTATAATTTACCATATACTTAATCAAAGAAATCTCTTGGGAATAAAATCTGGAAAGCAAAATTTTGTCATTAATATGATATTGAACACCCAGTCAAAATCTATCACTAGATCATTCTAGATACCTTACCCATTAGCTTTGTCTGTATAATGTTAAAACGTCATGAAGAAAAGCAAAAGAATTCTTTAACAATACAAGTTTCATTAATGGTCATTGACAAATATTCTAACATATTTATTGTTTCTTAAATAATATGGTGGTGGGCAGAATTCTAAGAATGACCTCAGATACACACCCTTATGTAACTTTCTTCCATTTGATATGGATAGAACTTTTGAACATGAAATATCATGCCCATGATTATGTTATGTTCTTTGATACAGTTGGGCATAAGGCTACTAGAATAACCAGGAGATACCCAGGTGGGTATACACATACAAGACTTAAAAAGGCAAAAAGTTTTCTAATGCTGTTAACAAAAGGGCAAGTCAGAGAAAATAAGCATGAAAGTCCATGTACTATTGGTGACTTTGACTACAGAGGATCCACATGAAAAGGAATGTAGGAAGCTTTCATAGCAGAGAACAGCCACCTGAAACTAGGTGATATATGCTAAATGTTTACGTTTGCCCAGAATATATATTTTAATCCCCAAAGTGACAGTATTCTGAGATGGCACATTTGGAAGGTAATTAAATCATGATGATGAAATCCTCAAAAATTGAATTAGTACCCTAATAATAAAAGATGTAAAAAGAATTGTTTTCTATTCTCCCTTTGATAAAAGAAGATGACCACCTGCAATCAGGAAATGGACCCGCACCAGACATCAATCTGCCAGCTCCTTGGACTTCCCAGCATCCAGAACTGGGAGAAATAAATACTGTTTTAATCACTTAGTCTATGACCATTTGTCATAGTAACTGAAACTAAGATACGGGGAATTCAAGCCTACATCAGAAGGAACTAGATTCTGCCAACAATCTGAATGAAATTGGAAGCAAAAATTTCCACAGAGCCTTCAGATAACTGGACAGCCCAGGGGGTACCCCAGATTTTAGCCTTGTGAGATCCTAAACAGAGAACCAAGACTTCCAACCACAAAATTGAGAGATAACGAATGAATTTTTTTTCAAGACACTAAATTTATGATAATTTGTTACCACATGAACAGAAAAACTAACACAAATATAGAATTCTACATGGGAGTAATTCCCAAATTTATCCCAGAAACATCTGCATGCAGGTATACAGGGAGCCAAGTGTTTTCATTTCTCTAGAATAAATAAATAGGAGTGGAGTTACTATGTTATATGGTAAGTATAAATTTGACATGTAAATGATAAATTGTTTTACAAAATGGCTGTGCCATTACCACCAGTATGAGTAGGAATCCAAGGTCTTTGATATTGCCAATATTTTATACTCAGTTTTATTATTATTATTATTATTATTATTATTATTATTATTATTATTTTAAACATTTTACTGCACAAGTCATAGGTTGTCTTTTATTTATTTTGCCTTTTGTAATAACTAAGGATGTATAATAGCTTCTCACTTGTTTATTTGCCATCCATATCTCTTCTGTGAGGAGCATTTGCTCAAGTTTTTGCCTATTTTAATATTGGGTTATTTATCTTATTTAGTTGTAAGCACATGGATATATTGATAGAAGTCTTTTTCTTCCAATCTATTATTATCTTTTAATTTTCTTAAAAAACTTTCAAAGAACAAACCTTTTAGTTTCATGAAGTCTAATACATGTGTACACACACACACACACACTCACACCTACAGTTTATTGTGTTTCCTACAATAAAAAATTATATTTGACATTACTCCCCTACCTTTTTCAGCCTCTCAAGGCTGCCTGCATTGCTCATCTTATGGTCCTTTCTTTGTATTACTCCAGCCTCTTATTTCTACCATCATATCCTTAGCTCCAGATCCTTAATCACATTTCAAAGTTCCTTTTACTGTACAAGGTAGCATGCCTGGGAAATATGTGATATATATGCATATATATTCATAGACATGTATATAAGTATGAGTGAATATATGCATTCTAAATTTTATAATATAAATCACTCATGAAACTCTATCTTCAAATTGTATTATACCATTTTACTATGTAAGAACTTTACAACAGTATAAATTTTAAATTCATTTCCTACTTCCCATTATTTTTGCTTTTCTTATGGTGCATTGGACTTCTCTGTTATAAAATGCACAATATATTTTTATTATTTTGTATTAGCAAATTGCACATTTTACATTTACTCATTTTAAAGTAAGAAAAGTGGTATCATATATCTACCAGCATTTTAATATTTTTGGTGTCCTTTTTTGTAGAGATTTAAACCTCCATTGGTATCACACTGTCTCTGAAGAGCTTACAATACAGATATGCCAACAATAAACCTTTTAAGTTGTTTTCTTTTTCTGTGTGTGTGTGTGTGTGTGTGTGTCTGAAAGTTCTAATATTTTTTTTCATTTCTATAAGACACTTTTGCTGTACATAAAATCCTGGATTGAGTGTTTTGGAGATTCCATTGCTTATGTTAAGTTTAGCACTGCAAAGCTTGTGACAGGAGTGAGGAATTTCTTTATTCACCTGGTACAGATAGAGTCCATGTGTCTGAGCCTAGGAAATGGCATCTTTTCACCATTCCTACCTATTCCTTCAATGACAGTCAGTTTCTGTATCTTTGAAAGATCTCTTTGCTCCTCCCTCAACTGTAGTAGACCTGCTAGGTTATCAGTCAGGATTCTGAGCCCTACAGCATCTCCTGGACTTTCTCCTTTTATTTCTACCCTGCCTTCAGAAGCAGTGTCTCCTTGGCTCCTTACTCTAGCAAAAAGGAAGGTTTCTTTCCCTTCCTCCAGTGGTTTTAAATGAACTATTTCCTAGAAGCCCTAGGAGCAGGAGGGTTTGCTCAATGGATTAGGTTTTCACTTCTCATAAATATAAGGCCTGGGGAATTCCTGTTGTAAACTGGTCCCTTAGTGTTTGCTAGTGAAGAGACTCAAGTCTTCTAACTCACACACATCCTTCTTAGGACAATTCAATGGCAGCCATGGAGAAGATTCTTTAACTAAGTGAGAACTCCCATTATGTGTGGCACTCTCAGTTATTTCAAACTAATGTGCTAGCCCTCCTTAATCTTTTATATTTTATTAAAATTTAACTGATCATTTATTACCCACTTGTGTGGCACTTGTCTCTTTCTCCCAGGCTCTGCTAAAGGGTAAATAGTCCATCTCTCCCAACTCTCCTTGGACTTGCTTGTCACTCAGAACTCAGTTTGCTTCACTGTCATAGCCTCAAGTCTCTGATGCATTTGGGAAAGGTAAGCTTTTCTAGATTATCTGTCTTTTCCTTGTTGTTAAGATGGGAGGGAAGTTCTATTATGGCTTCCTACATCTTTAATAGGAGTTAACTTGGCCATTTCTTGTAGGAAATTTCTTTTGATAAACAGTATCTCAAAATAATTGGAGTACAAGCAGGCATGGAGGTACATAACTGTAATCCCAGTCACTTGAGAAGCTAAGGCAGGAAGACCACAAATTCATGGCCAGCCTCAACAATTTAGCAAGACCCTGCATCAAAATAAAAAAAATTAAAAGCAATGGGGATGTAGCTGAGATATAGTGTCCCTGGGTTCAATCCCCAGTACAAACCAAAACAAACCAAACATACAGAGTTTACACAGAGTTGTTTTTTAGGTAGGAAAAAAAATTGAAACTGTATATTTTATCCTTTCACTTTTCTCCTTAAAACCTCAATAGAGATTCCTCTTCCCACTTAAAATCCAAACTTCATAACACAAGGCTTGCCCCTCTTCATTGCTTGGCTGTGGCCTACGTCACCACTTTTAACTCACATTGTCACTATTCACTCTGATGAAGCCTCACAGCCTGGGAGGCTCTTACTTGAACATGCTAGAATCTATCTTGACATTGACCTTTTTAACTCTGGTTGAAATGTTCTTTATTTGAATTTGTGTATGGTTGGCTGATTCTTCATTCAGTCTGCCTCTGAAACCCACTTTCCCTTAGTTATTCCTTCATCTCATCTCTCAATACTTTCTACTATTATATAATTAATTTTTGTATATCTTTCTCACTCTCTAGAGAAAATAAACTCTGTGAAAGAAGTTTTCCTTCAGTTGACCTCAATATTCCTAGCAGCAGAATATTCATGAGCATATATTAAGAATTTTATAGCTACTTGCTGAAAAAAGGTAAGATAAATGAATATTTGTTAATATATGCAATTAATTTTTAAAAATTCATAATTCAATGTGTGAATTTGTGTGCTTGATTTCTTCAAAGCCTAGAATGATAGCTTGCACATAGTAAAGATTCAAGTGCTATCTATAGAGTAAAATTAAGTTTACACCCATACACATAAAGCAATATCTCAGCACATTTGATATAGATTCAGCAGGTCTAGCCTTTGGTCAAAATGGTAAGAAACAAACAAAAAAATTAAACATGAAGTTTTTTTCTAATGTTTTTCAGCATTTACTTATTCAATCTTTGTTAATCTGGTAGCTCACTCTTCTATGGGGTCATTAAGCCCTTGTTTTAAGTGTTTGAAACACCAAAAGTGATTCCCATTTTAAGGGAAGTTAAGTTTTACAAGGAAACAAAAGCTCTAAGAGGATTCCTTTCTAACACATGGATTCTCAGGTCCTAGACTATGCCAAGGATACAGTGATTTGTAAAGGACAATTAGCATCTTCTCCAAATAATCCCAAAGGTATTGACTCATAAAGAGCACACCTCTTCTTCATCATCCCCTAGGGGCAGCAAAGTCCAGGTCTCAAGCACCAAAGTTAGTACAATTTTTAGAGTTTTTTGTTTGTTTTGTGTTTTTTTGTTTTGTTGTTGTTGTTTGTACCAGGGATTGAACTCAGGAGCACTCTGCCACTGAGCCACATCCCCAGCCCTATTTTTGTATTTTATTTAGAGACAGGGTCTCACTGAGTTGCTTGGTGCCTTGCCTTCTTAGTGCCTTGCCATTGCTGAGGCTGGCTTTGAGCTCTCAATCCTCCTGTCTCAGCCTCCAGAGCTGCTGGGATTACAGGCCTGAGACACTGTGCCCAGAAATTTTTAGAGTATCTTAAGTTTCAACTTTCAATAAAAGAGTGAAGAAAGTCTTTCTTTTTCTTGTTTTTCTCCTCTCTCTCTCCCTCCCTTCTTCCCTCCCTCCCTCTTTTCTTCCTAAATGAAAAATTAGGGGAATTTTTCACACACAGTAAAAGTGTGGTTCACTTCTGTTCCTCTTTTTATTTATCCCCCGGGATGGCGAGCCACTTTTCATAAAGAATCAACCAACTGGCTTTCTTATCTACAATCAGTGTGATAACAATGCAGTAAAAAATGATAATCACATCAAATTGTTGAGGGAGTTCAATCAGATTATTTTTATCCCTATGCAGATAAAATCTTTAGGTCAACTCCTGATAATTGCTTTTTAAGGATAATCATGTGTATGTGTGAAAGAAATAGAGAAAGGAAAATGATTGAGCTATATTATGTCTACTTTGCAGATAGATAATATTAACTAACCTGCTTTGCAAATCTATCATTAAGTTTTTAAGTGATTCAATTACTAATTGTTATTAATTATTTCAATATTCCTTCTTAGGACTTATTATATTTTTCTATACTTTTTGCATGTTATAATTTTCTAATGTCTTTTATGCCATCACTTCTTCATCCTAGTTATAATAGTAATTTAAATAAACACATGAAACTAGTACAGATGGATTTTATAAAATTATTGAACTGCTTCCATAACAGTTTAAGAAATGGTGTTGCAATGGAATTTCTGTGCAGATAAGAAATATTATTTTTATTTTGTGATGAGAAGCAATATAAGCTTCTATTTCATATTTGCTGCTGTTTCTTATTAATTATTTTCCTATAACAGTATTATTTACTTCACCTAAGACTTGAATTATTAAGAATCATTTAAGTAGTGGGGCATGGTTAAAATTTCCTGTTTAAAGTGTCCAAATTTATGGTCTCTTAACAAAACCTCAAATATTTGGCACACATACAACTGGCACCTTTGAACAAATGGAACTCTCGGAAACACAAAAATTGCAGGCAGCAGTTAGGAAGAGCTATTGAGAAAAGCCAAAGGCACTGAGTTCAAAGAAATGCCAGGGTTGGTCAGGTTACTCTGAGATCAAAGAGTTCTGGGATTGGTTGGAGAGACAAGCTCATAACTGAGCACACCCTGGCGTGCAAGGTCACATGAAAAATGAGGGTTGAAACTGAGCTGAAGAGAAAGGAAAGCAGTGAGGAGCAAGCGGGGGAAAGGGCAGGGGGAGAAAAGAGAAGATCAAGGAGACAAGAAGGGAAAAGAGTAAATGATTAGGATAAGGTAGACCAGTGTAAAAACCAGGAAAAGAACTAAGAAGGGAAAGTGGGAACACGAAACCACAGACGCAAACCAAGAGATGAAGGAGGTTCCCAGGCGCCGCTGCCTGATCCTCCAATGCAGCCAGAGGCACCAGCACCAGCCCAGCCCGGGCCAGGGATGGTCCATAGAGTAACAGCATGGCTCTGGATCTGTTTGAGGCCTCCAAGGGGGTCACTAAGGAGGTGCACACCCAGGCACAGAATGCTGAGTATATGAGGAACTTCCAGGTGACCTGAAAGGACTTCAAGCTGGTGATGGCATCCTGTACCAAGTCTATATGGCCCTGAAGGAGGAGATTGAGAGCAACAATGATAACCCCATCTACACCCCCCTCTACTTCCCAGAGGAGCTGCTTGGCAAGATAGCCCAGGAGCAGTACATGACCTTCTAGTATGTGCCACACTGGCAGAAGGCCAGCCCCTATGCTTCAGCCATGCAGCTGTATGAGAGGCAACTTAAATAGGGTAAGGGCAAAGAACCCAAGCTGCTGGTGACCCACCTGAGCCACCTGTCTGGGGGCCAGTTCCTCAAGAAGATTTCTCAGAAGGCCCTGGACCTGCCCAGCTCATTCGGGGGCCTGGCTTTCTTCACCGTGCCCAACATGCCAGCACCACCACGTTCAACCAGGTCAAGTTCTGGCGAATGAACACTCTGGAGAAGACCCCTGAGGTCAGGCAGAGGGTCATCAAAGAGGCCAAGACCTCATTCCTACTAAATATTCACCTGTTTGAGGAGTTGCAGGAGCTGCTGACCCAGGACCCTGAGGACAAGAGCCCCTCACAGACAGTTGGGCTTTGCCACTGTGCCAGCGGCTGGGTGCAAGACTCCATCCCTGCAGGGACTCCCAGAGGGAAGCCCTTGCTCAGCAGCCTCTCCCAGGCACCTCTCATCCTATGGGTTCAAACTCTCAGCTTCCTGGTGGTCAAGGTTGCCATGGGGTTTTAGGCTATATGAATACAAGCATGCTGGACCCCAAAGACGTGAACTGTACAGTGAAGGGCCTTCTTTCTGCAGAGTGGGAAATCTCTTAGCCAGCTTCCTTATTTGGGGCTCTGGAGGCTTTATGGGCTTCCAACCCTCTCCCACTGTCCTTCTTTCCCTGGAGGCCTCTTCTCCAACCAAAAGCACACCCAGTGGCCTGAACTTCCAAACTTGGCATCCCCATTTCCTGCAGTAGAGCCAAGGAGAACTGTCTTGACCCTCCCCATGGCCTTGGTTCAGTGTTCTTGTTGACATCGCCACAATTACTTTCCTATGGGCTGTGGCAATTTTCATGTCTATATACAGAGATGTTGTGTCTTGTGTTTGTTGTATTTTTGTTGGAGCCACTCTTTGTTCACCTTTCAGTCTGAGCTGTGTGGTATTTTATCTTGTTCTATTATATGTATGTATGTATGTATATATTCTAATCAGTCATATAGAAAACTTCTAGAACTAGTAAATAAATTTAACAAAGTAGCAGGATATAAAAATCAAAACCCATAAATCAAAGGCATTTCTGTTTATCAGTGAAAAATCCTCTGAGAAGGAAATGAGGAAAACTACCCCATTCACAATATCCTCAAAAAAATAAGATACTGGGGAATCAACTTAACAAAAGAGATGAAAGATCTATACAATGAAAACTACAGAACCCTAAAGGGAGAAATCAAAGAAAACCTTAGAAGATGGAAGGATCTACCTTGCTCTTGGATAGGCAGAATTAATATTATCAAAATGACCATACTACCAAAAGCACAATACAGATTTAATGCAATTCCAATCAAAATCCCAATGGTATTCCTCATAGAAATAGAAAAAGCAATCATGAAATTCATCTGGAAAAATAAGAGACCCAGAATAGCTAAAGCAATCCTTAGCAGGAAGAGTGAAGCAGGTGGTATCACTATACCAGACTTTAAACTATACTACAGAGCAATAGTAACAAAAACAGCATGGTATTGGCACCAAAACAGGCCGGTAGACCAATGGTACAGAATAGAGGACACAGAGACTAGCCCACAAAATTACAGTTATCATATATTAGATAAAGGTGCCAAAAACATGCAACGGAGAAAAGATAGCATCTTCAACAAATGCTGCTGGGAAAACTGGAAATCCATATGCAACAAAATTAAATTAAACCCCTATCTCTCACCATGCACAAAACTTAACTCAAGATGGATCAAGGACCTAGGAATTAAACCAGAGATTTTCCTTTAATAGAAGAAAAAATAGGCCCTAATCTTCATCAGGTGGGATTAGGCCACAACTTCCTTAATAAGACTCCTATAATACAAGAATTAAAACCAAGAATCAATAAATGGGATGGAATCAAACTAAAAGGTTTCTTCTCAGGAAAAGAAACAATCTGTGAGGTGAACAGAAAGCCTACATCCTTGGAACAAATTTTTACCCCTCACACATCAGATAGAGAAATAATCTCTAGGGTATATAAAGAACTCAAAAAGCTAAACACCAGAAAAACAAATAACCCAGTCAACAAATGGGCCAAGGACCTGAACAGACACTTCTCGGAAGAGGATGTACAATCAATCATATATGAAAAAATGCTCATCATCTCTAGCAATCAGAGAAATGCAAATCAAAAAAACACTCTAAAATATCATCTCACTCCAGTCAGGATGGCAGCTATTATGAAGACAAACAACAATAAGTGTTGGTGAAGATGTGGGGAAAAAGGTACACTCATACATTGCGGTGGGACTGCAATTTGGTGCAGCCAATTTGGAAAGCAGTATGGAGATTCCTTGGAAAACTGGGTATGGAACCACCAATTGACTCAGATATTCCTCTCCTCAGTCTATACCCAAACAACTTAAAAACAGCATACTACAGAAACACAGCCACATCAATGTTTATAGCAGCACAATTTACAATAGCTAAACTGTAGAGCCAACCTCGATTTCCTCAGTGGATGAATGGATAAAAAAAATGTGGCATATATACACAATGGAATTTTACTCAGCATTAAAAAAAGAACATAACCATGGCATTTGCAGGTAAATGGATGGCGTTGGAGAAGATAATGCAAAGTGAAGTCTGCCAATTAAAAAAAAAAAAAAAGGCCGAAAGTTTTCTCTGAAATAAGGAGGTTGACTCATAGTGAGATAGGGAGGGAGAGCATGGGAGGAATAGAAGAATTCTAGATAGTGAAGAGGGGTGGGAGGGAAACGGAGGGGGGAGGGAATTAGCAAGGATGGTGAATGTGATGGACATCATTATACAAAGTACATGTATGAAGATTTGAATTGGGTGTAAAGATACTTTATACAAAAACAGAGATACAAAAATTGTGGTATATATGTGTATTAAGAATTATAATGCAAAAAAAAACCCCAACAAAGTACATGTATAAAGGCATAAATTGGTGTGAACATACTTTATACACAGAGATATGAAAAATTGTGCCCTATATGTATAATAAGAATTGTAATGCTTTCTAATGCTGTCATGTATTTTAAAAATTAAAAATAAGTAAATAAATAAATAAACAGAAAGCTCTTTAATTCATTGTACACAAATGGAGCAGAATTTTTCACTTCTCTGGTTGTGCATGAAGTAGTCACACCATTCATGCAGTCATACATGTACCTATGGTAATGATGTCCATCTTCTGTTCTGTTGTTTTTGTAACAGGTTTGGGGGGGTGTGTGTTGGGTGGTGGGCATTTAACAGCACCATGATCTTGATCTCTAACTCTCTGTGTAATAATAAATAATGCTATCTGATTAACAAAAAGGAAGTTCCAGGGTATTCTATGTTACCAGCCCTGAAAATTATGATTAACTCCTTTGAATTTAAATTAGTATAAATTAGCAAATAGACACACTTATTTTGAAAGAGGAAAACTAACATTAATTTAGTGCCTAATCAATTACAAGACACTTTTTACAGGGATTATTCTATCACTTCTTATGGGGACTGTGTTAGTCACTGTCAGGATGTCTGTGTTTGCAGGTTCAAAAATTGAGCCATATACATTTTGAGTCACTGGCCCAAGATGAAAGCCTAGTAGAATGAGAAATTAGATTAATACATAGCTTTCCCCAAATATCAAAGCTTAATTATGCCATTTTGCTCCTATCCTATGATTATATTGTAGATGATATTAATATAGTCAAGTTATCTTATTAATCCCTTCAAATTCTACTATGTAATGAACACAACTATGTCCTTTTGTAGTACTTCTCCTTTTGTCTCACATTCCCTCTGAAATGAATAGAATATATTAGTACCCACATATATAACTCTTTTTATCAGTCTTGGAATTGGTACTGGGGTCATCTACTTGATGAGGTAATGCCTATTGATTTGGACCAAGAAGTAATCTGTCTATTAACTGAATACACTGGGTTTACAAAACTGTAGTTGAATCTTAAGACTGTATGTTACACTTAAATACTTTGATTTTATCTTCATGATAAATTCCATATGATTCTTTCAGATACCTGTCACAGAAACTTAGTTTTCAGTGCTCAAGTCCTATTACACTAGCCATATGAGCTAATTTACATCTTATAGCATTCATTTCTTCAAATTTGTGACTAGGCTTACAACAGAAGATTCTAATTATGTTGATCAGATCATATATATGATCCATATTGTGCTTAAGGAGAGATGCATAAGTAAAAATATGATTTTTGACATTATAGAGATAGATCATTTCATTTTCACACTTTCTTTTCAATTAAAAAGGAAAGTCCAGATTCTTTCCCTAATAGCTACTTGTATTACTTACTAGAATATTACCTTGAAAGCAATGGTTAGCAAAGTAGAAAGAAGAAAAATTATTATTGGATAAAATTACTCAAATGTTAAAGAAGAAACTTTGATATTGCAAAGATACACGTCAAAACCAAGGTTTTCTTATTCAATACATAATGTCTGTGAGATACTAAGTGTCAAAATTAATGGAAATTCTTCAATGTTTAATATAATCAACCACATAAAACAACCATGAGGAATGTACCATATTCTCTTATCAAGAGTAGGAAGAGGATTATTTAATCTGCTTACTTTTCATAGAAATGTATAATGCTAGAGGTAGAAGGATATAAAGCAGATAAACTTAACTTTATAAGTGAGGAAAACAGATGAATTATGTGACTTGTCAAAGATTATCAAACAACTGAGAAGAAAATTCAAATATGAAACCTCAGACTTTTCATTGCTAAGTCCTATTTTCTCCAATATTTCTGAGAGGATAGGGTGAAGTGTTTCCATATGTGACTGGGTACTAAAAATCAAGTATACTGCGCATTGAATATATATTTTCAAAGTAGTGGTAGTGGCACTATATAATAAAGCCCTGGTTTTATTGCTTATTCATGTATGACATCTAATTTATGACACTGGATACATTAAAACTGTTGCCCCCATGATGGAAGCCAACTATAAGTAAAGTCAGGTTTATTTGAAGAACTGTAAAATCTCCATAGAGTTAAATTTAATACCAATACAACGTCTTTTTAGTGATAGAAATGGTATCACTACACTTAAATTTGAGTTCCATAGAAAAGGCTCATTAAGAAAAGAAAAAAAAGTGATGCAAATGGAAAAAAGTGCAGCCAGGATCATGTATAAAGTCAATGTCCTGTAGAACACTATCTTTTTTCCTCCAATATTTCCAATGATAATATGTTTTGCAAATAAATGAGTATGATGAAATGAAAGTTCCTGTCTGTAAAATTCATTTACCAAGAAGTCATCAACTACAGTACAGGAATCTGAAACTTATGGGAAGAACTCACACCTTTGTTTTCATACACCCTAAGTATAATTTAGCATATTCTTCAATCGTTACTCTAGCATCAACCACAGAAATATGGACAGAACTTTTTCATTCATATGTCAGATAAGTTTCTATCATATTACAGTTTGTAGAGATATTTCAAAATATCATCTATGTTAAGTATTATAATTTAAGCATGTCTTTAAAATATCTTGATAATCACATTTCAGTATACTAGTTTCCCTTTCTGGTTCATTACACTTTATTTTATACATTTAAAATGTTAGTTTGAGAACAGACTGGCAAAATAATACATTGCACAAGAAAAATAGAGAATTTCTGATCTAGTCTACCTGCCCTGATCTGAACCATTGAAGTCTTATTCCTAGAGAGGTATCATCTTCCTTCTTGTTACTCTGGGATCCATTCTATGTTCATATGCCAAGGTAGTCTTTAGAATACATAAGTGTCATCTCACATTCAAAATCCTCTCAAGCTTTCCCCAAGGTCTCAAATTTAAATTCCATACCATAGTCTAGGTACCACATATCTAGTTTCCTCCAGCTTCTGATCTGACAATATCTCATGCTTGGCTTATAATGCACTGCCTTGCTTTCTATTCTTTTGTTACAACAAGTTCAATATTGCCTAAGCCTTTGATTTGGCTTTTGCCATTAATGCTGCCAGTCATTCTGTCCTACACACCACTGCCCCACATCAGGTCTTTGTTTTTGTCTCCCCCAACAGTTCTTAATTCAAACACCTCCAGAGTGTATCTCTGACTGCTTACAGGGCAGTGACTGCTCCCTGGATTGCTGTTATGTTCCCTTGTACTATTTGCTTCAGAGTTTTTCCTACTATCTAAAATGATCTCAGTAACATATTTATGCACATGTTCATTATTTGCCTTTCTTGTTCTGGAATATAAATTCCAAGAGTACAAAGACATTATTTGGTTCACCACTTTTAATCTTGTGGCACATGATAGGATACATAACTAAGTTTTTGACCTGCTGAATGAGCCTCATCATTTCATTGGAGAGGAAACTAGAGCATGAGGTGCTTCATAAATTTCTTTGTTATTCTGTATTGCAATATAGATGCAGAAAACAAACTTCTAATTAGACTTTTAATGATCTGTTATTTTACTTTTGAATACAGTTGGTTCTCCATATCTGTAAATTCCTTGGATTCAACTAATCATAGTAAGAAGATATCAGGAAAAAAAAACTTGCTTCTGTTCTATACATAGACAATTTTTTTTCTTGTTATTATTTCCTAAATATAGTATAATAATCATCCACATTGCACTTATATTACATTAGGTATTATATATGTCCAGAAATGATTAAAAGTTTGCAGGAGGATGTGCATAGGTTATTTTATATATATATATATATATATATATATATATATATATATATATATATATATATATATATATAAAGGCCTTATGCATGTGTAGATTTTGGTATATTCAGGGGGATGCTGGAATCAATCCCCATGGATACTGTGAGATTCTTCTATTACTGAAAAATGTAACTTCTTGTGTTGAATAAGAATTTCAGCAATTTGTTATACTACCTCTTAAAAGACTAGTCATCTGAACACAAAACCAGAATGTTTTATAGCACGGGTTAATTTTCTCTAAAACTAAAGTCTCAGTTTTGATAATTATAACTTCTTATACCTATATTTTGTGGGCTGCTGTTTGTTTATTTTGCTGGATGTCCAACCAATGTTAGATAGGCCACCCAAAACTTCTTAGGTTATTTAAAGACAACTCATTGTTTTAGTTAGCCTATATGTACATAAAAATGTAATTAGATATTACAGCTAAGAGTTTAATTACAAGACCATGGGTGCTAGTTTTCCATTTCTGTGACAAAATGCCTAGGATATTTAACCTAAGGAAGAAAGATTTATTTTGGGCAACTCTTTCATAGTTTCTGTTCATGGCCATTTGGCACCATCAATTTTGGACCTGTGGTGAGAGAGACCATCATAGCAGGTAGCCTGTGGAAGAGCAAAGCTGCACACCTTGTGGCAACCAAGGTGTGTGGACACATACACACATGGAGAAAGAGAGAGACAGGAAGGGGCCAGGTCACAATATCACCTTCAAGAACATAACCCCAAGGACCTAACTTCCTTTCACTAGACCTCACCTCATTAAGTGACTGCCACTTCCCAATATTGCCAAAGTCTGGGAACCAAACCTTGAACACATGAGCCCTTGGGGGACATTCAAGATCCAAACCACAGCAATATGTTTAGTTGCCAGGATTTTGAAAATATTAAATGTATATTTTATTAGTTTTAAATTCCTTTAGAATTACAAAAAATTAGAATTTCCTCTACATAGAAATAATCTATGTTAATAAATCCTGTTTGTTTATTTCCTAGAACTAGCTTAACATCCATTGATACAAATAAAAATGCTAGTTGAAACAAGACCTTGGCTTGTCTTTCAAGCCAGCTGAACTAATAAACCAACTTGTCAGTGCTGTTCTCTCCAGAGCCTTCTTTTCTCTTAATCTGCTAACCTGTAGGGACACCCATTTATGAAAGGGTTTACATTTGTGATACCAACCAAATCGACTCAAAATCTGGATGCTTTGGACAAAACAATAAACAAATAACCTAAGTGGGATTAGACATTTAGAAAAGAGCTTGCTCTGCTTTAGTCCAGAAACTGTTAGGCTGGGTAGTGGGATCAAAGTCAGATATATCTGGAAACACAGTAATGGCAAATCATGAATGCCACACAGTAAGCAATAAACAAATCAGGTAAGTATGCAGAATCCTCATGGATGCAGTTGTGATCATGTTTCATGTTATCAAAATAGTGAGAGTGTGTCTGGATGGCAAAAAAACGGAGTCATGCTGGAGCACTTGAGTCAGCCTGTATATGCCTGCTAGGAAGTATTCCTTTGTTCTTTTTAGAGGCACTTGGCTTATTTTAGTGGCTTTTCCTTGCATGGCATAATCACCAGCTATGTGATTAACCATGTCTAGTTAAGTTATTTCATCACATCAAAAGTAGTGTAAAATAGCTTTTCCGTCGACTGGAAACCTGAGTTTGGTGGTTATGAATGCACCAGACATCAAAGAGCTCTATTATCCACAGACTACATGGAAGCAGGCCAGAAGCATTGAGAGTTTCCCCTCTATTGCTCCTTCCTTAAGTGGAGTCATCACCTACTAGACTGGAGGGAAGGAAGTGATTTCCATAATAATCCATTCTTGCATTCTTTGTCCAAATAGGAAGGATGGTGACCAGCTGTTCTGTATCTTCACTAAAGGCAGATAAGGGGGGAAATAATGTGTTCATATTATATCAGGAAGGCACCATTGTGTGCTTGCTGGAAAAACAAAAGACAAAAACACACACTTCACAGATTGTTTCTTTTCCTGAGAAGAAACCTTTTAGTTTGATTCCATCCCATTTATTGATTCTTGGTTTTAATTCTTGTGCTATAGGAGTCTTATTAAGGAAGTTGTGGCCTAATACCACATGATGAAGATTAGAACCTACTTTTTCTTCTATTAGATGCAGAGTCTCTGGTTTAATTCCTAGGTCCTTGATCCATTTTGAGTTAAGTTTTGTGCATGGTGAGAGATAGAGGTTTAATATAGGCTCTTTCAGTAAAGAAAACTGTGGAAATTCAGACTAACTTTCTATGAAACTGATCTCAAATTCCTCAAAGTTTGAATTGCAGATTTTTATGTTTCTAGGAGCAAAGGAGGACTAGCATACAAATGCTCATTTCATCTGTTATACATTTTTACTTATTTTTTTCTTGATGCTTTATTAAATTAAGCAGAGCACATTGAGATCTCAGGAAATTCACACTGATGTTGACTTCTTGCCCTTAGCTAATGGTGGTGATCCAAGTGGGAAGCTACAATTAGAAATTGATCCCTGATAAGTGATGATCGGTATACTAGGTGAGGTGAGGTAATATGATCTCTAGGTTTCCCCCAAGCTAAACTGTCAGGATCATCTCCCATAATAAATTGTTGGACACATCTATTCTGATAAAGAAACATACATTTTTTTCTTCTATGTCTCTCTTCCTTTGGATCCCCTACAATTTTGTTCCCAAACTTGGCCTGAATCTGAACTCTCTAGTCCTCTGCAGAATTGAACTAAGGTTCTATTTCCAACACTTTGCTTCATATCACACTCGTTGCTTGGTTTCTTTCCTTTGATCATCCCATTTTCATAGGTCCCCACACGTTGTTTTAGGCAGCACTTTCTAGAAAGTAACTTTCACATGAATCCTTTCAGGTCTGCCTCTGGGAATCCCAAACTGAGATAAATATAAAATAAAAATGTGAAACTCCTAATCATGATATAATCTATTTAGACTTTATTGTTTTTCTTTGGGCATTGTCAAGGCATATTATAACATAATTTTCGTTGGATAATTACATTTTTTTTTTCCTGGGGCTAATATTTTAGTGTCTTCCATTCACTTGTTTCAAGTTTAGGTAACACATAAAATCAAATATTGAAAATTTCAGATGATTTGTGCCCCATTGAACTTTCTGAACTTTCCAACTAGTCTTAGCCTTTCACAGATGCTTCAAAAAAAGCTAAACTTACCTATAATTGTACAACTTGCTAGCAGTAAAAGCTAAAATTATGTTTCTGGGAGCGAATTTTTACCCCTCACACATCAGATAGAGCACTCTAGGGTATATAAAAAAACTCAAAAAGCCAAACACCAGAAAAACAAATAACCCAGTCAACAAATGGGCCAAGGACCTGAACAGACACTTCTCGGAAGAGGATGTACAATCAATCATATATGAAAAAATGCTCATCATCTCTAGCAATCAGAGAAATGCAAATCAAAACCACTCTAAGATATCATCTCACTCCAGTCAGGATGGCAGCTATTATGAAGACAAACAACAATAAGTGTTTGTGAAGATGTGGGGAAAAAGGTACACTCATACATTGCTGGTGGGACTGCAAATTGGTGCAGCCAATATGGAAAGCAGTATGGAGATTCCTTGGAAAACTGGGTATGGAACCACCAATTGACTCAGATATTCCTCTCCTCAGTCTATACCCAAACAACTTAAAAACAGTATACTACAGGAACACAGCCACATCAATGTTTATAACAGCACAATTCACAATAGCTAAACTGTGGAGCCAACCTCGATTTCCTCAGTGGATGAATGGATAAAAAAAATGTGGCATATATACACAATGGAATTTTACTCAGCATTAAAAAAGAACAAAACCATGGCATTTGTAGGTAAATGGATGACGATGGAGAAGATAATAGTTAGCCAATCTCAAAAAACAAATGCAGAATATTTTCTCTGATATAAGGAGGTTGACTTATAGTGTGGTAGGGTGGGAGAGCATGGGAGGAATAGATGAATTCTAGATAGGGCAGAGGGGTGGGAGGGAAACGGAGAGGGCAGGGGATTAGAAAGGATGGTGAAATGTATTGGACATCATTATACAAAATACCTGTATGAAGGCTTGAATTGGGTGTCAAAATACTTTATATACAAACAGCTATACAAAAATTGTGGTATATATGTGTATTAAGAATTGTAATGCAAACAACAACAAAGTACATGTATAAAGGCAAAAAAAAAAAAAAAAGAATAACATTACCTTAGATTAGGTAGTGGGAAATGAAAGGAGGGGAAGGCCAGGGATGTGGGGATAAGAAAATACTAGAATGAAACAGACATTATTACTTTATGTATATATGTGACTGTATGACCAATATGATTCTACAATATGTATACTCAGAAAAATGAGAAATTATATCCCATCTATGCATGATATATCAATGTATATAAGTGCATTCTACTGTCATGTATAACTAATTAAAATAAATAAATAAATAAATAAAAGTAAGTTAGTCTGAATTTCCATAGTTTTCTTTACTGAAATAGCCTACAATAATGCCTGGAGTAAATGATTCCTAGCTTTTTAATAACATCAGTGTGACAAAAACACACTTAAAAGTGATTCCTTGATTTGTTACATTGAACTGTAAGAAATTTTCCTAGTTTTGACCAAGGACACAGCTTCTAAGAGGGATTAATGTTGTACTTCCCATGCTTCATGATGGAAATCCAAGCTCCAATTTATTGACTAAGTCTCAAATTTTGATTCTTAAGTATCTTGACATGTGATTTATATCTTTGCAAGTTAAAACAAAACTCCCACACCCCTTGGATTTCTCCTTACCTTCTTTTCAAGATTCTGCTCTTCACTATTGAAGAATAAGACTGGATGAGAATGTGCTTCCCTAAAACTCTTCAAGACTCTCATAATCAGTTTGCTTAAAAAGCACAGATAGCAAATCAACAAATAAAGCAGGTGAATCACGGATCCTGAGTGGAGAAATACAGGGAGAAATTGGCAGCCCCTGGGTTTGGCTAGGAGGTAAGATGATTCTACTCTGTGAAGGGGCAGGGAAGTTTGTGGGAGATTGTTTTCACATGGATACAGCAAATGTGATTATTATTCTAGTTATTTTGTTGTTGGTTTAATACTCTTACAGCTAAATATGTGCAAAAACAGCCATTTTATTTTCAATTTCAGAAACCTATTAATTCTTAAAGTATTGGTATCATATAAGACAGGGCTAGCAATATTTATGGTGAAGGGTTTTCATTAAAATAAAATAAGGTGAGGTACCTAAAGAAGCTACTATTTTTATCTTGCACCCAAGGCATTTTGTTCTCTGTGCCTCATTTGTTAGGATTTTGTTGCTTTTTTTAATGATCCTGTTGGAGAATAGTGTAAGAAAGATAAAGTTACCTGTTGATAAGAGGAACAATTGTAAACTCTAACATCTATAATTCAGTGTTAGTAAAGGTGGATGTGTCCCAATTGGGGGGTGGACTTGAATAGAAAAGATACTTAAATAAGTAATAATTCAGCTAAATAAACAGGAAAAGAAACTATTTTCAGACAACCGAGGTATGAATTTTTACTTTATTAATGCTTATTGTTTGAGGTATTCTTCCAAGACAAGAGACTGGGCACCCTTCCACAGGTCCACAAATCAAACCAATTAGTTACAGTCTATTTATTGTCATGTATAATCGTGTCCAGGAGTCTTTTCTATGCTACCTTTCAGATGTATTCTGTAAGTTCTGTGGAATTTAAGACATTGTTTTGCTGATGAAGAGTACAAGCATTATTTTTATTGATGTAAGCATGATAAAAGATTCTAATTTGAAAATGTATCCAAATAAAGCTTTTAAAATGATATTTAATGTTTTCTCCTTCCTTTTCTTATTAGGCAATTGAGTCCTAGCAACCTCGGGGCTTCTGCTCAGAAAGGGTGCTGGCTCTTAAGGCATACCAGTTTGGAGAGCTGGGACAGGGTAGAATCACAGGAGGATTTGGGGGATTTATTTTTAGGAGGGAGGCAAAAGAAGCCTTCATTGTTCGTGAGACCACAGAGACTGGGGAAAAGAAACAGGCTGGCTGTGCTAGGAGTTTAGCTATTCTATCTCATATAATTCTCACATCTTGCAGAAGATAAAAGGATGCTCAAGCAGTTAAGTTACCTGTCTGAAGTAAATGGTTGTCAGAATTCAGTCCAGCAGTGTCTGACTCCACAATCCATGTTCTTCCTTTATATCATTCTCTTCACTTCCATTTTTTTTTTAAATCTTACTTTAAAATGCATTTAGCTCTGCATTTTTAGATATGTTTGTATCCCTGGAAACCAAATGACAGAGGGTTTGTCTTCTTGAGGGTACTGTTTTATTCTAAGACATCAGTGAAGCACACTGCTCTTATATGACTGTCACAAGTCTTTGGCAGGTATGCCAAGTTATCTTCCTTTTCCTGAAGCACAGGAGGGAAAACAAAAGGCTGTGGCAGGTTAAACAGAGGCAAGAGAGCCAGAAAAGGGAAGGCAACTGTCAGAAGCAGGATCAGACTGGCAAATGAGAATAATTACCCAGCACTTGAACAGAAAGAGCTGAAGAAACATAAATTGATGCTAATAAGAAGTATGGAAAAGCAGGGGTTATTAGAATTTTGATAGTTTTATAAAGTCAATTGTATTGTGACTCATTAGTGGAGAGAATTATGAAATAGCCCATTAATACTTTGTGAGTAAATTATGTCTCATGTACCTGAAAGGACTGGTTTGCATTGATTAAGAGAACACTGGACATATGACCACGTGACATTTCACCACTGCATTTATTCTATACCAACTGTGAAAGTCAATCTAGACAGTTTTATCTGCATTAGGAACCTTCTGTACCACAATGCTACAAAAAAAAAAAAATCATCTCAGAAATCAGTAGTTTAACACAATAAGCACTTATTTAGTCACAAATCTGAGAGTTCCTTGGATTATTTTGCTCACTTCCTGGGAATTGTTCACATTCTATAGGGAATCAGCTGGCATTTGGCTGATCTCCGATGACCTTGTTTGCAATGACTGCTGTGACTAGGCTCTGTTGTGCTTGTCTTTTAACCTCAGACATGTGCTTACATCGAGTACATATTAGGATATTTTCCAATTGTCATATGTTCTGACTTTTATTTATTGTTATTGTTGATTTCCTATTTCATGATCAACTTTTTAAATAATTCATATTTTTTTCTCAGACCTACAATGGATAGATTCTATTACTTTCTTTATTATACTGCCTGAAATTTTATAACAAACATGTTTAACTCAATATTTCAACCAAGAGAGAATTAAGCAAAACATATCCTCCTTCATAAAGACACTTTAGTATTCTCTGGCCTTCCAATGAATTCTCCCTTACCATCTTATTATTTTTTAATTTCTAAAATTTAGTTTCATTATGCTTTTAAATATCTCTAAACTTTTCTAGTCCATAGTGGATTACTAATAATTTTGAAACTCTTCAGTTTAAAGTGTTTCATTATTCCAATTGTATTAATAAGTTTAAATACTTCTTTAAATTGTTTAAACAGGAATATATGAATATGGTATAAAAGACACATGAATACGTTATCATATTCAAAAGATTCCAAAAAAGCATGCAGTGAAAAGATTGCCCTCCTCCCATTCTGTCATAGAACCCAAGCTCTGTTTCAAAAGCAAATACATTAGCATTTTTACATAAAGTTTGAATATCGTTATTTGGAGCACTTGGGAGAGAAGTGTTCTAGATTTTGGATATTTTTCAATTTTGGAATATTTGTAAATGCATAATGAGATACTTTGGGGATGAGACCCAAGCTTGAACACAACATTCATTTATGTTTCATATATTCTGCATATAGACAGCCAAACGTAATTTTATGCTATATTTTTATTGAACCTTCATGATGATTATGACAGGTCTGGAATTTTCCACTTATGGTGTCATGTTTATACTAAAAAAAAAAAAAATATTGGATTTTGGATCATTTGAGATTTGGGATTTTCAGATTAGGGATGCTCAACCTATATCCTGGCATATTTCATGCAAATACATGAATACATAGGCATTTATGTATTTGTGCATGTATACTTGTTTTTCATTTGATTCATTAACAAAGAGACTATTAAATGTTCTGATTCTAAAGTCTCTCTTGTCACAA
Source organism: Marmota flaviventris (assembly GCF_047511675.1). Lineage (NCBI taxonomy): Eukaryota > Metazoa > Chordata > Mammalia > Rodentia > Sciuridae > Marmota > Marmota flaviventris. The sequence goes on along the minus strand of NC_092510.1, from coordinate 24,441,682 downwards.
TATTTCTCTTTGCAAGATTGCTTCCTATTTAAAGTATCATTACAATATTTTTCATTTTGCATATTTTGAAGCAGCATATACAATTAGCTCATTCTTTTGACCCATTACTTAGTGTTCCATCATATTGTTTCCTTGTATTTTACTTAACAATGCACCCTTATTAATGACTATCCAATCTGTTTCCCATATTACTTTCACATACTTCAAAATATAATTCCTACTTCCCGACAATGCTATTGTTTTAGTCAGATTTTTTGCTGCTACTACTAAAAGACCAGATCAGAACAACAGTAGCAGAGGAAAAGTTTGATGGCTCATGGTTTTGGAGGTCTCAATCCATATAGAGCAGGCTCCATTACTCAAGGTGAGGCTTAACATAATGGCAGAAGAGTGTGGCAGAGGGAAGCAGCTCATATGGTGATTAGAAAGCAGAAAGAGAGATTCCTCTCTCCAGATACAAAATATATACCCCAGTGTCATGCCCCCAGGGTCCCACCTCCTCCAGCCACACTCCAGCCACTTTCAGTTACCACTGAATTAATCTAGTCTGAGGATTAATTCACTTATTGGGTTAAGGCTCTCATAACCCAATCATTTCTCCTCTGAACTTTCTTCTATTTTCTCACAAATGAGCTTTTGGGGGACACCTCACATTCAAATCATAATAGCTATATCATTTAAAAGGAACCAAATTGTTTATTGATAATCTTTTTCCCTTTATATAGTTATTCATCTTATTGACTATGAATGGTGATTATTGACTAATGAAATAAGTTAGCCATTTTCTATAACACATATAATTTTTTTTTAATTTTAACCTTTGTTTTGGCATTTGTTTATACATGATTTTTAATGAAGATATTTTAAATTTTATTTATTTATTTTATGAGTTCAATTTTTTACTTGTCTTTGTTCTAATTCATTATACATGACAGTAGAATGCACTTTGACACATTATACATAAATGGAGTATAACTTCTCATTCTTCTGGTTGTTCATGATGTAGAATCACACCAGTCATGTAGTCATATATTCACATAGCGTGATAATGTCCAATTCATTCTACTGTCCTTCCTACCCCTGTATCCCCTCACCTCCATTCACTCTCCTCCGTCTAACCCAAAGCACTTCTATCTTCCCTAGTCCCACACCTTAATTGTGAATTAGCATCTGCAAATCAGAAAAAATATTTGGCCTTTGGTTTGGGGGAATGGATGCCATAATTTCATTCTTCTTTCAGGCTGAGTTTTATATATATATATATATATATATATATATATATATATTCCTTTTATCTGTTCAAGGAAACCTAGGTTGGTTCCATAGTTTAGCTATTGTGAGTTGAGCTGCTGTAACATTGATGTGGCTGTGTCACTGTTTTCAGGCTGATGTTAAGTCCTTTGGATATAAACCTAGCAATGTGATGGCTAACTTTTTTCCCACATCCTCACCAACACTTATTGTTGCTTGTATTTTTGATAACTATCATTCTGACTGGTATACAATGAAATCTCAGCATTTTTTAATTTCATTTCTTTAATTGCTAGAGATGTTGAACTTTCTTATATATTTGTTGATTGATTGTATTTCTTCTGTGAAGTGTCTGTTCATTTCCTTAGCCCACTTATTGATTGGGTTATTTGTTATTTTGGTGTCATTTTTTTGAGTTTATACATCCTGGAGATTGGTGCTCTATCTGATGTGTGTGGGGTAAAGATTTTCTACCATTCTGTAGGCTCTCTCCTAATGTTATTGACTGTTTCTTTTGCTGAGAAAAAGCTTTTTAGTTTGAATCCATCCCATTTATTGATTCTTGATTTACTTCTTGTGCTTTAGGAGTCTTGTTAAGGAAGTCAGATCCTAAGCCAACATGGTAAACATTTGGGCCTACTTTTTCTTCTATTAAGTACAGGGTCTCTCTTCTACTTCCTAAGTCTTTGATCCTCTTTCACTTGAGTGTCATGCAGGGTGAGGGATAGGGGTTTAATTTCATTTTATTACATATGGATTTCCAGTTTTTCTAGCACCATTTGTTAAATAGGCTATCTTTTCTCCAATTAATGTTTTTGGTGCTTTGTCTTGATCAGTACAACTTAGATAATTTCTGAATATTGTGTCATTTGGAAATTCCATGTAAAAGCTTTATTAAAAATTTATGTTTTATTCTAACAAATTTATAATTTACTTTTTCATATTTAAATATTTGACTGGTCTGAATTTTTCTTGGTGTAAAATGTAAGATAGAGTTTTAGTACACCCCAATTATCACAATGCACTTACAATCCATTTTTTCCTTCATTAATGTGAAATTCTGTCATTATCATAAACACACACATGTGCACAAACATAGGACAGATGTGTGAATTTTTGTTTCTCTGCCACTAATCTGTTAATGAACACATTTATATCCTACTACCTTTCCTAACTATTCGCTTTACCTCTATACTTTGAGAGATCTTCAATTCTTCCATTAGTGTACGTCTTCTTCAGAGGCCTGCCTAAATCACTGCACCTTCTGCTCTCATTTTAGTTCATCACACAGAGCTCTACAGGAAAGGTATTCACTCTCCTCATTGCTACTCACTGCCTCATGCTGCCTGGTCTTACTTGAAATTCATGATCTCCATCCTCACCCGAACCTTCACTGCTGCCTGTAGTTCATACCTGCCCTTTTTTCTTCAAGCCTTCAATAATGCCTGCATGATCTTCACTCTCACTCCATGACCTTATTTTGTATTCAACTAAAAATAGAAGCAATCAAAAGAGAACTCTGCACGTTCAGGCCATCACAACCGTCCATTCCTTGCTCTCCCTTTCCCTCTGCTACTATGGAAACACTGTTTGAGTCCTTTTCAGGTTCAGCCCCCAGAGTTATGCACTTAATCCAGTAAGTTCCACTTCCCAATGACATTATTACAGACATTATCCCCATTATCCTTGCCTCATCTATGTTTTCCTTCTGATTGATTATTTTCATCAGCATAAACATGCATTGACATCTCCCATTTCCAAAAGGAAAAAAAAAAAGTCTCCCTTTATCCTACCTTCAGTTAAACAACAAATGTCCCCTTTCATTTATAGCAAAACTCATCCAAATGGTAGACTGTGTTTGTTGCCTGCAATTCCTCTTTTATTTATGAAAAAAAAAAAAAAGCTGTTGAGTCAAAATGTTAACAGTACAGTCTTTTCTTACAAGTCTCCCATAGGCTTTGTGTGGTGGTGCACATCTTTAATCTCACTTATATGGGAGGTTGAGGCAGGAGGATCACAAGTTTGAGGCCAGCCTTGGCCATTCAGCAATGCTTTCTTTCAAAATACAAAATAAAAAAGGGTTGGGGATTTAGTTGAGTGGTAGAGCACTCCTGAGTTCAATCCACAGTACTAAAAAAAAAAAATCAAAGTCACTCATAATTTCTGTGTCATTGAATATAAATAAATATCCATTGTCGGTCTCCATAGAACCTGATTTAAACAATTGCTACTTACTCCCTGAAGTATTCTCTTTTCTTCACCTTAGCAATTATTTATAGTACCAAATATTCAGAGATGGGTCAAATTTCACAAGTTAGGGGCTCAGTTCTCTGATAAATCTGCCCTCACTTCAGACACAAACACACTATAGTGAATCTCAACATCAAGTACATCTACAAGAGACCAACTTAAAAAAAATAAAAGAAAGAAAGAAAAACTATGAGTAGGTTCTAGGAAGGTCAGTAGAGAGAGGGAGGAGAGATGTGGGAGGGAGAAGGACCAAGGGAGAAGTATTATAGAATGAATTAGAGCAAATTATATTCCATGCTTTTGTGATTATACCAAAATGAATCCTAATGTTATATATAACAGAAAATAATTTTTAAAAAGGTACTCATAGAACATAGGTTAAAATATTTTTTCCAAAAATTTATCATTAAATAAAATGAAGTGTATTGTTCTTCAAAAATAAAAACAACATACAAGTCTGGAATTCCCCAGGCCACCCTCACTCCCTCACTTCTGATCTGCTGTTTACAAACTCAGATTTCCCACCACTCCCTGTTGATTTGCTAAAATGACTCACAGAAATCACAAAAGCACTATACTTAGAATTACAATTATAATAGCTTAAGAATGCAAATCAGTACCAATAAAAGGCAGATGCACATAGGGTGATGTAGGTCTGGGAGAGTCCCCAACATGAAGCTACCTTGTCCTCAGAACTTATTACACACCAGACACATTGTGTGCAACAGTATGCAGAATATTGCCAACGAGAAACATTTGCAGCAACATCAGTGACCAGAATCTTTATTGAGTTTCATTCCATAGACATGATTAGTCCTTTCGTCGGTCACTTAGTTGAACTCAATGTCCAGCCTCCCTTCCCTCACCAAAGGTCAGCTTGATAGACATGACTCGTCCCTCTAATAATATTGTTGAATTTTTGGGCATGACCATCTCCATCCCGAATCATGTCCTTAACATCACCTATCTAGGGTGACACCATGAATGACAAAGATTCTCCTATCACTTAGGAAATGCCAAGGATTTAAAGACTACCTCCCTGGGACTGGGAATAAAGGGTAAAAAAATGATGGAGACTTCTGCTTCTTGGATTTCCTCTTTTTTTCACTGACAACTGCTTCTCAGCTCCCCTTGATGGTTCTTTCTGAACTCAATAACTAAAGAAGGACTATCCTAAGGTGTAGTCCTTGTTCTTCTGATTACTCCCCTGTTACTATATCCAGTTTTATGTATTCAAGTTCCATGTATATGCTAAAACATTCCCAAATGTGTGTCTGTAGTCCAGACTTGCCCCTTCAAATCTAGAATCATTACATGAAAGTACTTACATGACATTTCACTTGAACATCTAACAGGCACCTCAAACTTTAGAAGCTCTAATTTTTACTTCTCATTTTCTCCATGAATTTATTCTACTTACTCTCACAACTACATCCCTTTTATACTGCCTATAATGCTCTCTAGTGTAAAATAATACTAGATTGGGGTAACATTAACTCTCTTGTTTCTGACATTCTTCTTCATCAATTTAGTTACAAAACCAAACACAAAGGCACCAGACTATGTCATCATCTCCTTGAACTCTTCCAATGGATCCCCAATTAAGATGAACTAAGAATAAATACAATTAAGATGAAAAGCCAAAGTCCTTACAGTGGTCTGGAGAACTGTAGAGGCTTTTGGCCTCTTAATTCTCTGATCTCATTGCCTCATATTAAACCAGAGTTTCTCTATTTCTGCTTGCAGGTGAGGTCTGCATGAGCTACAATGCTCTGCAGCTGAGAAATCCTGTTTTCATGGTAGCAGGCAGAGAGGATGCCTGCCAGCATCAGCTTTGAAGGTCATAGCCTGTGAAGCTGGATTCTTCTCCACTGCTATATGGAGCTCCTAATGGTGGGCTATGCCCTCCAATGCTGCAGCAGACCCCAGAAGTTCACCACCAACTTCTTGTCTCAACAATCAGAAGAATGAAATTTATAGACAACTGAAGAGCGAAAGGGATAGGATTTGTTCAAGTGGGAAGAAAAGAGAACATTTGCCAGGGGAGAGGGGACCTAATAGCAGGCTACCCCTTCGGTGTGCTAGTCTAGGGATTTATATAGCTCTTGGATAAATGCTACTGGTCTAAATTTATGCTAATCAGATTTGGGGAAAAAACCAACCCTATTGGTTAGCCCTGCAATCTCCAATCAGGTCTGGTCCCACTTCCATTTTCTCACTGCTCATGGGGCGGGGCCAGGCTGCCATGGAGCACCAGGTGGTGGCCCTGACTCTCCTCAGTCCGCTCATCTTGCCACAGGCCCACACAGGCATTGCAGGCTCCACACCACGGTGGCCCTGCTTACTGCCCATGCTCCAGCCCACTAGGTCTGCTGTTCCACCACTGCTCTGCTACAGGGATTAATGGGCTGGCTATGATTCTTGGCAGCTGGGGAGCCATGTCAGTATGCTTACTGGGGTTCTCTCAACTCCTAGTTCTCCTTCATGTTACTATAAAAGTTACCGAGTATTATGGTTTGGATATGAGGTGACTTCCCCACCCCTCAAAGCTCTGTGTTAATGAAGGAATGTTCAGAGGTGAAATGATTCGACCATGAGAGTGGTCACTCAATCAGTCTATCCCAGTTTGAACAGACTTTGGGTGGAAACTGTATGCAGGTGTGGCATAACTGGAGAAGTGGGTCACTAGGAGCATGCCCTGGAAGGGATCGTTTTTTCTGCAGCACGTTCACCTTTCTCTGCTTTCTGACTGCCCTGAGGTAGCAGTTATCCTCCACTGTCACCCTTCTGCCATGATGTTCACAATTGTCTTATTTGAACTGGTTACAAACAAACCTACACCATGGTCTATCATGTTCAAAGTGCAGAAAAACCAAAGTCAAAAAGAAAATCCTGAGAAAAGCTAGAGAGGAACAATATCTTACATACAAAGGAACACAGTTAAAAATTACACAGGACTTTCGCTGAGTGCAATAGTGCATGTTTGTAATCCTGGAGGCTCCGGGGTTGAGGCAGGAGGATCCTGAGTTCAAAGCCAGCCTCAGCAACAGCAAGGTGCTAAGCAACTCAGTGAGACCCTGTCTCTAAATAAAATACAAAATAGGAATAGGGATGTGGCTCAGTGATTGAGTGCCCCTGAGTTCAACCCCCAGTACCAAATATATATATATATATATATATATATATATATATATATATTACACAGGACTTCTTATCAGAAACCGAGCAAGAAAGAAGACAACGGAGTAAAAAATACCAATAACCTCCATCTATATTACATATGTTTCCAGTAATCTTACTGTATTTATATGACTTTTAACTTAATTATCTTGGGTTTTCCAGATAGTTCAACCCATAGTCTATCTCTGTATATCCTATGATTAATATTGAATAAGAATATCCTATTTTTAATATTGCTTTTTTTTAACATGACCAGAAAATTCAGCAGAATGACAAATACTACTGGTGATAAAGGACATCTTTATTTTGTTCCTATTTTTTAATAAAATATTTATGGTATTTAATTATTAAGAATACTTACTGTGACCACAAAAGCTATTTCATATTCAAGTAAAAGATGCATATTTTTGATAAATAATTGATAGGTGATGATAGATACAGAGTGATAGAGGGTAGATATAGGTAGGTATATATATCTACATTTGTATCGATCTGAAATTTGTCTTGTAGATAATTTATAAAGCAATCAGGAATTGCTGTCATTAATCTTAAGCAATGAGGACAATTCAGATAACAAAACATGCAGATTGTGGAAGGTGAAGCTAATATGATTTAAAATTATTTAATAAGATTTAACTGCAAAAGAAGAGACAGTACTGGTGTCAGAAATCAATAAATTGAGAAACTATGCAGCATATTGAAAGGGAAGAAGGTTGAGATAAGATTCAGTAACTAATTATGTATTATTTTTGAGGAAATAAAAGGCACTAGAACCAATATTGCTCAGCAGGAAGAGGATCAGAAATTTTCAAACGGCACATGCCCCAAACAAAGGAAACTGAATCATCAAGGATAGGCAGAAGGCTTATAAGCCTATGTTCAGGTAAATTAGAATAAGGGGAGTTGAACTAGAGACACAAAAGAACATGTTTATGAAAAAAAGATGGGAATTAGAACTGCTCATTTTCAATTTTAGTTTTTAAATATTCTAGCAGGGAAAATGAACTTAATATAGAAAGGATGGGTGAAATTGAGAAAACAGAAACAAAAGATACAGGAAAATGTTAAAAATTTTCTTTCTAATTAAAAATCACTCATCTACTCATTTATTCACCTGAAATTTATCATTTATGATTTTAAAAATACTATTCTAACCCATGGAAAGAATAAAAATAAATAATTCAGAATGGATTCTAATATCAAGAACTTATCATCCATGAAATATAAGTCTTATCTCCAAAAACTATAATACAGGCAAAAAGTGATTAGTTCCAGAAGAGGGTCATGGCAACACAGATTATCTACTGTCTGGAAATAAACAAAGGTTTAATAAATGGATCAGAAAGCATGGGGAATAGCTAATATGGTGAATAAAAGAATCAGAACCCAGAGTGTTATCTATAAATTACCCTGATGCACTGAGATTGCACAATCAGATATATTTTATGCATTAGGGTAAATTAATACAGGAATTTGAGTACAAGCTAAAGAAGAACTTCTAATGCATTATAAATTCAGGGTATTAGGCCATGCAAACTCAATACAGAATTAAAGTACAGAACAAATTCAAAAAGAATGAAAAGACAAAAGAAAGGGAGGGAGGAAGGTCACGTACTTTTAGCCCTACTACTATATATACAAAAGAACACAGAACTATCTTCAGAACAAAGAATCTGGTCTTTCTGAGCTATATACTGATCAGCTCACATCTGGAAACATGTGGGCAACTTCAATTTAAAAGTATTTGCACTAGTACAAGTGGGTGACTATGATGGGGAAATATCTAGAAATTTTGTCATTTAAGAAATAATTTCACAACTGATTTCACGGTATTGTAGTTGTATTAAACATTGGAAAGGCTATGATATGGAATACTCATGGATTTTTGTATTGTTGTTGTTGTTATTATTTTATAATTCCAGCAGAAAAATGAAGAGCAATTTTCAGGAATGCAAATTTCAACATCACGGAACATTTTCAAAAAGTAAATTAGCTATCCTGTGGGGTGATAAATGCACAAAGCACTGAAAATAACAAAATAAATTGTGAACTATTCTTTCAACTATGATTATACACTATTACTTTAAAATTCTGCAAGTTCTTTTTCCTTAATAAAGTGGACTCCATCTATTCTCTTCTTGAAAACTTATTTCAGCTTCCATCAGTTTTACCTGAACTACCTCTGTGTCCCTACTTTTTGTTTGATGATCACTCCCATTTTATCTGACAACAAACTCCTCTGCTTATAGCACTTTAATGGTTCTCAGGAAAATATATAAATTCTTTTTCTCTGCTTCATGATTGGGCTCTTTCCTATATCCATGGAATCTTCTATCATAATTCTACTACAAATGTATATAATTCATCATCCTTTCTCCAGCCACAAAGAAATACTTATTGGCTTTCAAACCCATTATTCTGTGCCATGTTTTATCTTTGCACAACTTGTTCTCTGTACTTGGAATTGCTTATACTTATTTCATCAACTAATTTCTACCTACATGTTCAGCACATGTATAGCAGGTATCATTTTCTCCAAGAAGCTTTTCCCTGAATTCAGTCTAATTTTAATTAATGAAATAACTATGGATTGAGCATCTAATGTATAATAGAGTCTATCCCCCATTATGCCAGTGCCTATGTTTTATTTTTTATATTAGTATAATGCATATTTTAGTATCTAATATACAAATATATATATATATATATATATATATATATATATATATATGCACACATACATCACAATGAAAAAAAAATAATTTTATGCTTAATGCCCCATTTATGAGACTATAAAAAGGGAAGAAACTATATTTCTAAGTGTCTTCAGTGTGTAGGTCATTGCTTGCTTATAGAATTAAGGACTGCATGAGTAAATGGGTGAGCAGTCTTACTGATTTTCAGAATTGATACAGTAGGTAGCATAGACCCTCAAACTTTCCAGTTCATGTCACCCCTCTATTTATGATATGCATTCTTAGTGAAATCATCATTTCCTAGACAAGGCAAATACTGTAGTTAAGACTACCAAGTAACCATATTTAAGAAAATAAATCTTGCATAATGCAATCTTCATGAAAATAGAGTGCAACCATTTAATAGAATGAATAAAATGAATCTTTGTTCTTATCAGATTTTATTTAAGTTAATTTTACTGAGAACAACATTTCCTGTTATTAAAGGATAAATCTAAATTATACCATCAAATACAGTAATATTCTGTAGTTGATTCAATAGTGTCTCCCTGAAATTCATGTCCATACAGAACTTTAGAATGTCACTTTGTTTGGAACTCTAGTTTTCACAGATTTAATTTGCTAAAAGTAGGTAACAATGGATTAAGAGGATAAGTCCAGTGACCGGTATCCTTATAAGAACAAGTGAGGACACACAGGGGTTCACACTGGGAAGAAGTCTTTGTGATGATGATCAGTATTGCACAGTTCCAGCAAAAGCCTACAGAATACTAAGAACATATCTGTCTCAGGGAGTCCAGAATGAACCAACTCTGCCAACACCTTGATTTCTCAAATGTGAGAAGGTTTCTGTTATATAAGTTACCTACTTTTTAGTAACTCGTTATTGGCAGTTCAAGGCAACTGAAATACTCTGCATTTCACATTTAAAAACATAAAAGTCATAATAATGTAAAGGGGCACAATTCATTAAGTAGTTGCATGTGATTTTCAATCATTATAAATAACCACGTGGATGTTTATATGTAGCAACAATTGGTTACATTGAAGCAAGGATCCATTTAACTCATGTGGTAATTCAATTTTATTTTGAGATGTCCCTTTATTGTGGACACACTGCCATACACACACACCTATACACTCTCTTCCCCAGTGATTTCACGTTTGCCCATTGACTGATTCCAATCCGGCTGTCTCTACAGAAGTCTCTGGTTCCTCATGCTTCCTAGGGAAACACAGCCAATGAGGAGGAGAAGAAGAAGAAGAAGAAGAAGAAGAAGAAGAAGAAGAAGGAGAAGAAGGAGAAGAAGGAGAAGAAGGAGAAGAAGGAGAAGAAGGAGAAGAAGGAGAAGAAGGAGAAGAAGGAGAAGAAGGAGAAGAAGGAGAAGAAGGAGAAGAAGGAGAAGAAGAAGAAGAAGAAGAAGAAGAAGAAGAAGAAGAAGAAGAAGAAGAAGAAGAAGAAGAAGAAGAAGAAGAAGAAGAAGAATTATTATTTGTGGTGCATATATCTGCCAGGGTTTGGCAGAAAACAAAGGACACAGAAAAACTAGGTTGAGGAGACACAAAAAGAGAGACTTCATGAAGATGTTGGCAGAACATAGGAAAGTGACAAGGTCTGCCTTTATCACTGTAAATCCAATGAGGCAATGGGTGGGAGTGATTACAGGGAACTAGGCAGAGAGAATCTTGTAATGGGATATGTGACATTTACTTCATGGATACAGCCTGGATGGGGCAGGATCTGTGAATACTTCAATGTCACTTTTACCCTTCACTGGTCCAGAGAGAAGTCAGTCAGTCTCTGGAGACCCCAGAGCAAAGTAAAGAACAGTCAGGAGTCACAAATACAGGGGATAGAGATATATACCTGGTTTGGTGGAATCAAGTCACAGACCCCTCTTAGGAAGTGACAATTGTATACAGTGTTGAAGTATTTGTCTTTCACAAGTTTGGGAAAATTACTTAAACCATACAGCTATGACTTCTTCTGCTTGTGACATTTGCTATTCTAGGCATTCTGATTTGGACTGAGACTTGTTCTCAAGTTCCTAAGGTATGAGGCGGAGTATGTCAGGATACAACAGAATGAGAAGCAAATTTTCTTCGTGGGATGCAAAGATTTACTGGGGGAAGGAGTACAGTGGTGAAGTACAAAGTGAGAAACGGTTTATTTTCTGTAGCACCTACTGGAGAAAAAGATTGATTCAATGATTAGAAAAAAAAATATTTAGAACCAAGTTCTAATAATTGCTGCCTTCTGGCATGGGTTTCACAGACAGAAGGATGTCATAAATTTCTTCAAATTCAAAAAAGATTAGAGGTCTAGTCAACTGGCCCATTTAACAAACAAACAAACAAAAAATCCAAAACAAAAAAAAAAAAGAAAAACTGGCTTTTTCTTGCATCCCACCCCTGCCAAGAGCTCCTCTGGTCTCTGAAATCAGAGTCATATAGAAAGCAAGAGTGAGTGAAGGTCTTTGAGAATGGACATTAAGCTCAGCCTCATTCCAGGGCTGATTTTCAAAACAGATCCTTTGTATTAAAAAGATATGACAAGGAACAAATACAGTCTATATACCCCATGCATATAATCTTTTACCCTTTTTGACACTGGCACCCAACCCAATCTATTCCTTCATGGGATTCTCATATTTTATATTAATTTCACACATTCTTCAATATTACTCTCACTCCAAGGGAGTCACTAGGGTTTCGTTACAAGAAGGGAGCCTGTAGCTCAAGTAATTTCTGCAACTTGTGAACAAGACTGCATTTCCATTTTCATTCATTAATAAATCATTCTCATATTACACCTACTGTCATTTAATGATGGTCTTTAAATAAACTCTAGATATTGACTATTAACAAAAGTAGAGGACACTTTATTGACACTCAATAATTTGTGAATCTACTTAAAAAGTTGCAGTTTGAATTTTTTTTTCCTGAATTTTGATTTTTCATATACTCTGGCAGGGATATCCAAGGAAATTGGTTGGTCAGCAAGATGTTATTATCCAGGTTTCTACTGTCTTTATATTTTTATACTGTAATTTCCCAAATGTTAGCAGAATACTACAGACGGTCAATCACAAGCTTTACTGCTCAGACCCAAATACTTTTGCCAGTATTCTCTTTGTACTTGCTAAAGACAGACATTAACTTATTACCTCCTCTCCACAATATGTCAGAAGGAGCAGACATCAGCTTGGAAATGATACTTCAATGAACAGGAAAAGATAGATTCATTCAATCTTCAAGTTTTAGGCAAATGATTCAAGATAGCTACCTCAAATAATATGTCCTCTTTCTAAGAACAACAAAAAACCACCTTACACTAAAAATAATATCAAGATTTGTGAAAAAAAAGATTAACCATGCATTTTAGACTAGTCATTGTTAAGGCATCATGCAAAATTAAGATCACATAAAACTGTAATAGTGTCTATTAATTGCCTGAAACCTATTAAGTCTTGCAAATCAGAGAGCAATCCTATGATTGCTAGCCACACTTTATAGGCTCCTCTGTCTGGCTCTTTTACAACTACCGTCTTTTGCAAAGAGCTTTGTTCCAACTTAAAGAACTGAAGCAAGAATAACTCCTTTTTTTTTCTACCCAGCTGGGTTTTAGCAAGTAGACTTTAAGTTACTTGCACGCTAGGGAGCTGAGCACTAATGAAAGCATATGAAAAGTAATGTACCTAAGGAAAAGGTAAATGATAATAACCGGTGCACAACTTTTTATGATTTGGGGCTTTAAAGTAAAAAGCACTTTCTATAACAATAAATGTTCTGTGTTATATAATGTTGCAATAACACACTAAATAACTGAACAATAGTTGTAATTTTTCTTCACTGCAACAAAACGTGTTCAGAATCAGAAAATAAAACACTCTTTTCCCTTTACTGTTTCAATTATATCTGTATTAAGCCTTGACAGATCTTTTAGAAAGTTATTGTCAAATTCCAAAAATGAATAGGTGAAGCACTATTAACTTAGAAGTCATTGTTGGACATGACTTGTCTTGTGTTTACTTTAGATGAGAATGACCACCGGCTGAAAAAGAGTGACCTCAGAGAATAAGATTTTATTCCTTTTGGAAAATTGATTATGCTCTGTATATCGGAAGATTTTTCATAATGTACCATAGATTGGAATTTGGGTATGTTTGCCATGTGTAGGACCAGATGTGGTGAGTCATCACGTAACTCTTTCATTCTGCTATTGAAAACAAACGAAAGCTCTGGGAAGCATATTAGTTTGTCAAAATATAAATACAAATCAAACTAACAAACCCAAATCTCTTAGGTCATCCAAGAAAGCATCAGAAGCTTTTTCAATGCAACTCTAACCAATTAAACAATCAGTGTGATCCCTCCACATGCCATTCACCTTCTTCACACAAAGCAATTGCTTGCTTAACTACTACATGAACATCAAAGGAAAATAGTGGTGTCTAAACACATTCATATTTCCAATTGTGGTGCCAAGAGGGGGAATTTGCCACCCCACAGTCTTAATCAGCATATTTCCAACACCACCAATAAACACATAATTGAGTGCAACACTGTTGTGCTATGCAGAACACTTCAAGGCACGTCATCTGATTGCTTCTTACAAATCAATCGCTGTTCCTATCTTTCCACATATAAACCCTGAAATCACTGTTTTTGACAGAGGTATGAATTTACAGTTACCCAATATGACTGAACTAAGGTCATAAGACATTGTCCCAAAGTTAGGAAAAAGTAGTAGTAATAGAATCTTTTGTTCTTTATTATCAGAAAAAAAAGTGACTTGTTTTAAGCCAGTGTTTTTTTTTTTTTTTTTTTAATAAAGCAAATGTAGTTTTATAGTCCTATTAGAAATTTATGTACTCCATACTGGTGATAAGTTTCTTATAAAAGCAGAACACTTATTCCAACAAAGCAAAACAAGGTTCCTACAGTCAGTTTGTCCAAATTCAAAAATAATTGTTAAAAAAACTGAGATATTATATGGTTCAAGACTGAGGGTTTGGTGTCATTTCAGTTTATTTCCTGTATGAGTAAATAAGCATGACTCAGCCAGACTCAGTGATGCACGCCAATAATCCCAGAGGCTTGGGAGGCTGAGGTGGGAGGATTGTGAGTTCAAAGCCAACCTCAGCAATGGTGAGGCAACTTAGTGAGTCCCTTTTCTAAATAAAATTTAAAATAGGGTTAGGGATGTGGCTCAGTGGTCAAATTCCCCTAAATTCAATCCCCAGTACCAAAAAAAAAGAAAGAAAGAAAGAAAAGAAAAAAAAAGAAGTAGAAAAAGAAATCATGACTCTTGTAGTCCTTCCAATAACATTGAGAGGACTCTCAATGGAGAGACTGTAGAACAGGGTTGGCCTGCAGGTGGCGCACTCACTTCCTATGCTGGCCTCAGCCTTTATTATCAAACCCTAGTCCAATCTCCCCCAAATTCATCCCCCTTAGTTTCCATATTCTGACCTGGAATTGCTACTTCTCTCTTTTTTTCAAACACAATAAACACACATTTCATATTTGATGCTTGCACTCTCTTTTATACTTGATGCTTATCCTTAGGCTACTCAAAGACCAATGTGAGTCTTTGGGGTCTCCTTATCTTCTCTCTCAGACTCTTAGAGAACACAGTAGCTGGATCACCAAACTTCCTGGCTGGAAAAACAAGATAAGAGAATGGAAGGTGGAAGGATTGATAAAAGAGCACATGTTCTTTTGTTGTTCCCCCTAGGTTTTTGCTCCCTCTTCTGTTTTCTTATTTTTTTAATATTCAGTTTATCACCCTTTTTTGTCTTTTATTAATCTCCATAGCATTTTTTTCTGAGCTTTTCACTATTTTTTCCTCTTCTATTTCATCTCTCAGTGTTTTCTTTGTACTCTTTTTAATTTGGTCATTTCTTCACCTTATGATTATTTCCAATGTTCCCTTCTCTCTAGCTCAATCTTTACTTTATGAGATGATCACATTTTCATAAAACTTTGGACACTCCTAGAAGCAAACCCCAAAATAAGGATGTGAGAGCAATATGTTTACTTGGGAATTGAGAAGCACCAGTAGAGGCATGGAGTGGTGAGATGGAGAAAGAAAAGCCTATATGGAGTTGTCTACAGTAAGATGCTAATTGTGGTACAAGCCTGAGAGGGATTTCTAAGAGGCAATTTAGAGAATATCACCTAAAGAATGAGGAAGACTTTGTTTTAGTCAGTTTCTGTATAACTGTGACCAAGAACAATTAGAGAAAGGAATGTTTATTTGGGGCTTAAGATTTCAGACCTTCAATTCAAAGACTGCTGACTCCATTGCTGTGGGCCCAAGGTAAGACAGAACATCATGGGAGAGGAGGTGCTCAGCTGAGGAAAGGTGCTCAGCTCATGGCAAGGTCAATAAAAAGAGAGAAAGAGGGGAAGGGGCTTCAGGTAAAATGCATCTTCCAGGGTCTGCCCCCAGTGACACACTTCCTCCAGTTACCCAACCTGTCTATAGTTACCACCAAGTCAGTCCATTAAAACTGGGATGAACTGATTAGATAGATTACAAGTCTCATAATGGGATGATTTCACCTCTGAATATTCCTGCATTATCAGAATATTTGGGGGGATATCTCATATCCAAACCATAACAACTATATTTAAGTACAGATTTTGTTTGTACTTTGTTTATAGGAGGTTCCCGGGGGTGTTAAGCATCTGTTCTAACCCCTAGCACCCTCAACCTGAGTAATGAGTAAACAGAACATGCTCCTGCACACTAAGAAGTCACACAGGTAGGGAGACAAAGAGGAGAAGGAAAAAATATTTGATACATTCAAGAGCAAGTAACCCAGTTGTGGGCAGCCCATTGCTAAGCATCAGCTTCTTAAATTCAACCTTTCATGTTTGAATATTTACTTTTTTATAAATCCAAAGGTAACATTTTGAAAGTTATCTGGGGATATGTGGAAATAGAAACAATAGAAGAACAAAAAAAAAGAGCTCAACTTATCGTAAAATATAAATATCAAAGATATGTCAAGATATGTACTTTACTTATGAATATACAAATGGTATAGTGTTTATACAGGTAAATAGAAGTTTCTTAGAACCATTTAAATTTTTTACAATATATTTTGAAATATAAAATCTAGCTCAATTGCCTTTCATATTATTTAATTTGTATTATTCAATTTTTTTTTCAATTTCTTTTTCTTTTGACATAATCACACTTTAAAAACTAGGAAAATGTAAATTTTTAGACATACAAACAGCTCCAATAGTTCCTCTGCTAACAGTATTGTCCTTGATAGACTATATTACAAGCAACAATTTTGAGGTTTTATTTTTTACTAAAACCAGATATAAAATAGAACCTAAGTAAGTCATTTTAAAATTTAGACTTCAATGAGAGAACTCTACAAGCTCAGCTCCTTTGGGAGAATTTTGGCTATCTAAAAGCAGTTCTCCTAAACACAGAATGGTCACAGATCATGAATCTTTCTTCTTAGTAGTTCAAATCCCAAACCAAATTAGAGAGCTCCAACATTGAATTGAGAGGTCTTAAGTTTCACCAAGGCAAATATGAATTAGACTGCATGCTAGAGCTTATATTTATTATAGTTTTGGATAAGATCAGTTCATTTCATACTGAGTATGCATTTTAAGTGAAGAACAGCTTAGTTCATACACAATCAATAGGCAATACTTTAATTTCCTTTTGATTAACATACCTTTTCAGATTTCACTTAGTGGATTTTGTCCTTTGAGCTAAGTATTTAACCCTAGACTTTAATTTCTAAATGATATCTCCCACATGCTTTGATAGTCATGGGAGTCATTCCCAGTTCTCAAACACATCCATTGCTTCCCTCCACTGTGGCAGTGAACACCTGAAGACACCAGGGCCAGTCCTGACAACACCCCGAGACAAGGTACAAGCAGTGGACTTAAAACAGCTTGAAAAAAACAATGATACAATGATATATTTTGTGATGATCCAGACTTTTTTTCAAAAAATCAAACTATCTGAATCTTATCTTTGACTATGTTTAGCTTTTCATTTCCCTTTTGTGCTTATCTGTTTTTGTTGTTGTCAGCTGCAAGAAAAAGCAATTGTGCCTTTCCTCCATCTGGTTTTCCTCAGATGATTCTGAGGTTTTGGGTCTTCCATCTTGCTCTGCTCTTCCACCTTCATTCAAGTGCTGATTTCTTGTCCCCATCCTAGTGAAGATTTTCTCTGAATACCTTGGCATCTTGCAATGAGAAAAGGGACTTGTTGTACTGTCTGATGAAGGAGTTCCAGAATCTCTGAGTCCCATAGAAAGCCAAATATTTATTCAGCTAATCTTGATTGAATCCAAATATCCTGAAGGTGTTTTTAGTCATTGAGATATAATGATGATCAAAAGAGTTTTGGACCTAAGCTCATTGAGATTACAGTCTAATAGATTAGACACTGGAAAATTAATTTTTAGTGTGATGGGTAGATGAATGTTTCAAAGAAAAGGTGAAAGTGAATAAATGCAGGATATTCAGAAAGTTAACATCCCAAATATGTGAAGACATTGTAGTCTATTATGTAGACTCAAATTTTTTAAACTCTATTATTTATACATTAATTTTGGGATATATTGTTGTTATTCTCTAAAATAAGCATTTTATAATGAGTTATTCAGTTAATTGCTCAGTATAATATTAGTATCTTTTCCTTTCATAATTTCTGTTTTCATGAAGTATTTTATTATTTCTGCATTTAATCAAAGATTTTTCATAACATTGCTTTTTTTATTTATCTCTCTTAAGAAAAGAACTATTAAATCTGCAAAATGCTGCAAATAAATCACAATTCTTGCTGTTATTTTTCTCTTAAGAAAATGTCACTAAAAATATTCCAATTAGTAATGGAATTAGTATGTATTCTTGGTTTATTGAAATTTAACTGAAATAAAATATTCACTAATACAAATATTTCAGTCCTTTTAAAAGTAGGGTTTCAATTTTTTTCTAGGGTAAAAACGACACTTTATAAAAGTTTTTTTGCTTTCCTTCTTAACCTTAAATCTTCAAGCATTTGCTTATAAAATTATTTATTAACCAACATGTACTTATTGAGTACCTGTTAGAAACTGTTTGTTAAAATCCCTATGTGTTGACCATATAAAAAAATCATACCAAAGAATGTGCCCAGATTGTCATAAGCAGTGAAGCAGCAAGACGCAATGGATATTCGCTTTTATAATGATTCCTGTCATGCTGTTCTAATATCGCTGTAAGCTGTTTTCTTGAGCATTTTAATTTATTGTATTTTTGTTTCTTATTACATTTGAACCCTAAAGCTAGTTGGAGAAAGATACCATTTTGGAAATCTAAGAAACAAATAGAAGTTGAATTGCACATTCACATTATTTCCAGAGCTCTTAGAAAGTTGTGAGAGTTATAAAGAAACACTATGAGAAATAATCTTATTCAGCATTCCATGGATAATCCTTTTAATGTGTCAAACTGGCCTTCCCCAATACAACATTCCCAGGTTATCTACTATCTCATATCAAGTGCATACTCTACAGAGAAAACTGTAGTGTTTACGCTGTTATTATCCAAGTCTTTCTTGAGTTAAAATTACTTGAGCACAAGAACTGATGTAATACACTGGGTTGCCACGATTTTTAGTCATTTCCCTCTATTTCAATAAAGAACTGTTTTCCTAAGGATGGCAATTTTCAGATGTCAGGACTACCTACATTAATAATAATTCATGTGGACAAGAATTTACAATGACTTACAGATTTTATCATTGGGTTGTTGGTCAATGAGATCTTAGATATGATAGAATTTTCCTGAAAATTCTCCAAGTTTAATAAATCCCTAATAGTTACAATTAATATATTAAAAATATAACTCCATATCAAAATAGTCCATTTCTATTAATATAATTAATTCTTCAGAGAGAAGCTGAGGAAATCTACATAGACACCAATTAGTACTAGAGTCAAGCTACAGTCAAGCAAATATATTTTAAAAAAACGGATCAGTTGACTCTTGTGGGCTAAAAATATTTTTTTCTGTTTGAGAAATGAGATAAAGAAATAGAAACCAAATAGTGATTGCTACCATGTATGGTATTTTGTACTTTGTACCATGCTACTTTTTGAAGGTGACTATGTTGTAATTTCTGAAGACATCCCCAAATTTGTTCTGGCATAATTACAAACACTCTCTTTTAGTTTCAAAATTTTCAAAACAGTTTCCCTGTTTAGGCATGATATTATAATGGTAATTAAATTCATAAAAACATTAATTTTTACTACAGTAATATTCCCATGGGTTAAAAAAAGGAATGACAAACTTATTTTTAAATAATTCTTTTCCATGAAATAAGTAACAGGAAACAAAATGGATTTTAATTCATAAAGATATATAGATTTGTTTATTATTTGTTCAGCCATATAGACATAAGACTCATTGAAACAAATTTATGTAAGGATTTTACTTAAATTTGACACTACTGGGAAATGAAATCTTTTTTTTTTTTTAATTTTTTATTGTTGGTTGTTCAAAACATTACATAGTTCTTGATATATCATATTTCACACTTTGATTCAAGTGGGTTATGAGCTCCCATTTTTACCCCATATACAGATTGCAGAATCACATCAGTTATACATCCAGGAAATGAAATCTTGATTGCAATAGTCAAGTAAGATACCAAGACAGAAAATGTTTGTGTATTGAAGTTCCATGAAAGAAAATTAATGTTAAATTTAGTAATACAAATGAACATTATTCCTTTTACAAGTTTATACTAAACACACTGCTTAAATTAGTATAAATTTCTTTTCTAAATTGGATGGAGATAATTTGTCCCTGTCAATTACTATTTACTCATATGGCATTATGGATGCCCCTATCAGACCGGGCTCTGGGGATTCAAGTGCTTTGGCAAAGCCGTGAAATTGTAATAACGGAGGAGAAACTCTGGATCTACACAGCCCTCACTGAATTTTGGAAAATTTTCTTATGATGTCAGATATTGTATGATAGTTTTATTTGTACCATAAGTTGTAAACCTACTCCTTTATAGAGATTGATAACCCAGTGTCAAATAAACATTCTGAGAGTTCAATCCAGGGACAAAGAATGATGTCTTGAAAGAGTTTTAGAACTTATTCAAGAAAAAATAAAATAAAACAGAACAGTCTTTGACCTAGTAGAGTTTGGTTTTTACTTCCGAAAATTCAATGGTAAGTCCACTTCATTTTTGTTGCTAGCATTTCCTATAGAAAAATAAGTGAGCATACACTGCCATATGGCAGTACACCAAATACCAGGTAGAACAATGAAATGAACACTCCGAGAAAGCCTTCAGACTTCTTTAGACATAAGATACTCGTTACTATATTGAGAACTAACTTTTAATGAGTATTCTTATAATTTATAGTTTCTTGTGTTACCTGAAACTAAGATGAAAGACTAAGTCCAAATTCCAGACAGAATAAAAAAGAAGAGTCATCCAACAACTTGAATTAGTTGGAAAAAAATTCTTGGTCGTGCTAGTCAGGGAAAGAATAAGAAAATAATGCATCCTAATAATTCATGAAATAGTTATCTGAAATAACATGGGGATGTTTGACAACACTTAATTTTAGAAATCCGAACAGTATGGCTTTATCATATCATGATTTAGGCATTAAAAACTCAACAGGGAGACTCTGCTTCCAGACAAGATGGAGTGATAGTTTTTTCATAAAAACTGGAAAAACTATAATGAATAAAGCTTTTTAAGACTTTGAACATGAGGCAAGAGGAAGTATGCCTGAAAGGGGAAGAATGAATCCTATATGTACTTCAGTTTACTGACTGAGGAATTT
Source organism: Marmota flaviventris (assembly GCF_047511675.1). Taxonomy (NCBI): domain Eukaryota; kingdom Metazoa; phylum Chordata; class Mammalia; order Rodentia; family Sciuridae; genus Marmota; species Marmota flaviventris. The sequence continues at coordinate 24,420,456 of NC_092510.1, read as the reverse complement.
GAATGCCACGAACCAGGAGAGAGACCAGGAATCACCTTCAGATAGAGAAACAGAGCTTGGAGTCTAAGTATGCAGGGCAAAGAACCAAAAAAGAAACAATTGCACAGAAAGAAAACCTCAGAGATATGCAAAGTGTCTAGATTTTCAGCTGAGGAACTGATTAGCACATACAGGTGAGAAAACTATGTAAGGTCACAGATGGAAAAAAAAAAATCTCTAAAACTCACAGAGTTGAGAAAATCCCTTCTCTGTAGCTAGAACAATCCCTCAAAATCCATGGGACAAAATGGGTAAAGAACTGAGAAATAATGGTGAAAATTTGTCCTAGACTAAATATTCCGCTGGTGCTACCTAAAATATCTTAAAAGCAGCACAAGAAAGAATAAAATTGTTTGGGCAGCTTAACCATACTATAAAACAAAATTCAAGAATATGTCTGGGAATATAAAAATATGCAGCAGACAATAAGTAGAATATAAAAGGTCAGGCAATCAATGAGAAGTTACAAGTCATGAAGAAAAAATAAAAATAAAGTGGAAAAATAGACTCATAATGATAAGAAAAATTCTGTCATAAAAAGTGACCCAACAGTAAAAACAAGGAAGGAATTAGTAGACAAGGACATTGAAATATTTCTACAATTATATTTCATATGTTCAAGAAGTTAAAGGAAAACTGAATATAGTAGGCATACAAAATATATAATAAAGATACAATGTGAATGTTATTGTAGTTATAAGTCAGACATAAAGAAGAGGAGGAGGATATATTTATATATATGTATATATATATATATATATGTATTTATGTACACATACATGTATAGAGATGTTTGAAAAAATAAAGAATGAAAATGCTCAAATTTAATGAAAGTTGTAAACTCAAATATTTAAGCACTAAAAATACTCCAAGAAACATAAAGACTATTACATCAGGCCATATTATAAACAAATTGTTTAAAACTAGTGATAAGGGAAAAAAATCTTAAAAGCTATCAATTGGAAAAAGAGACTCTATGTTGAGAAACAAAGATAAGGGAGACATATTCCCCATCAGAAAGAGCATAAGCCAGATGACCTCAGAGCAATAACTTTATAGCATTAACAACAACGACAAAAGTATAGATCTCTAATTCTACAGAAGGCAAAGACATCTTCCAAAAAAGAAGACTAAAAAAAACTTTCAGAAAATACAATACATGAAAGAATTTATTACCAGTGAACCTGCATCTCAACAAATGTTAGATGAACCAAGCGCAGTGGCACACACCAGTCATCCCATCAACTCAGGAGGCTGAAACAAGAGAACCACAATTTTGAGACCAGCCTCAGCAACTTAGTGAGACCTTCTCTCAAAATAAAAAATAAAAGGGCTAGGGATTTAGCCCAGTGGTAAAGAATCCCCAATGTGTGTGTGTGGGGGGGGGGATTTCGATTAAATCATTCAGGAATAAGTAAAATTATAGGGAATGAAAATGAATCTGCAAAGAGAATAGAAGAAACTAGAAATGGTACCCATGTGGGTAAATCTAATATTAAAAATATTGATTTTTTTTTAAAAAAAGATGATTAGCAGAAAAATTTACCAAGGTAGTCCATATCCTGGACTATAAAACAAATCTCAATAGTTTTAAAAGAATTAAGCACAGAGTATGTCCTCTGATTATTATAGGATACAGAAATTTATGGAAAAAACTCATCACAATCACACAGGGAAAGTCTTCTTCACTATTCATTAATCAGTGCAAATTATATTAGCAGATTAATCAGAAAAATATGTTTACATCAACAGTTGCATAAGAACATTTGAAAATTCCCAATAATTTTTTTGATAAAAATTCTCAGCAAAATACAATAGAAAAGTTTCCTTACCCACTGAAAGATGTTTCCAATATTCCTTTATCTAATATCATACTTAATGATGAGAAACTGAACAGTAGTCCTTTAAGATTGAGAATGCGTTAATGATGTTCTTGCTTACCATTCCTATTCAGTATCCTGCTATAAGTCTTAGCATGTAAAATAAATTTGAAAAAGGGAAGAAAAGGCATAGTTGTCCTCTTAGAAAAACTACAAAAATAGACCAAGGAGAAGAACAGCTGGGTCAAATGGTGGTTCCATTTCCAATTTTCCAAGAAATCTCCATACTGCTTTCCATATTGGCTGCATCAATTTGCAGTCCCATCAGCAGTGTATGAGTTTGCCTTTCCCCCCACATCCTCGCCACCACTTATTGTTGTTAGTGTGTATAATAGCTGCCATTCTGACTGGAGTGAGATGAAATCTTAGAGTGGTTTTGACTTACATTTCTCTAATTGCTAGTGATGATGAACATTTTTTCATGTGTTTGTTGATTGATTGTACATCATCTTCTGAGAAGTATCTGTTCAGGTCCTTGACCCATTTATTGATTGGGTTATTTGTGTTTTTTTTTTTTTTTTTTTTGGTGTTTGGCTTTTTGAGTTCTTTATATACCCTAGAGATTATTGCTCTATCTGCTGTGTGAGGGGCAAAGATTTGCTCCCAAGATGTAGGCTCTCTATTCACCTTACAGATTATTTCTTTGGCTGAGAAGAAACTTTTTAGTTTGAGTCCATTTCATTTATACCCAAAGGACTTAAAAACAGCATACTACAGGGACACAGCCACATCAATGTTTATAGCAGCACAATTCACAATAGCTAAACTATGGAACAATGAATGATAAAAAAAAAATGTGGCATGTATACACAATGGAATATTACTCAGCAATAAAAGAAAATAAAACCATGGCATTTGCAGGTAAATGGATGGAATTATAGAAGATAAAGATAAGTGAAGTTAGCTAATCCCAAAAAACCAAATGCCAAATGTTTTCTTTCATATAAGGAGGCTGATTCATAGTGGGATAGGGAGAGGGAGCATGGTAGGAATAGATGAACTGTAGATAGGGAAGAGGGGTGGGCTGGGAGGGGAGGGGGCATGGGGTAATTAATGATGGTGGAATGTGATGATCATTATTATCCAAAGTACAGGTATGAAGACAGGAATTGGTGTGACTATACTATGTATACAACCAGAGATATGAAAAATTGTGCTCTATATATGTAATAAGAATTGTAATGCCTTCTTCTGTCATATATAAATAAAAAAATAAAAAATAATTAAAAATTAAAAAAAGAAAAACTGCAAAAAATATATTCTGGGTCTAATAAATAAAGTTAGCAATATCTCAGGATATACATGTAATATATAAGAGTCAATTATTTTTGTTATAGAAAATCAATTAAAAATGAAATAAAAATATCATTTATGATAGAAACAAAACAAAGTATTCAGGTGTTAATCTAACATAAACTATAATGCCTTTTTATACAGAAAACCTATCAAACACTGGGGAAAGAACTTAAAAGTCTAGGGTCTGGGGTTTTGGCTCGGTAGTACAGCACTTATCTAGCATGTGTGAGGCACTGGCTTTGATTCTCAGTATGACATAAAAGTAAAATAAAGGTCCACTGACAACTAAAAAGAAAAAAAAAACAGCCTGAGTATACGGTGATATGTGGTTCTTCAGTAATTGAAGACTAAATAATAAGATTTTAATTCTATCAAATTTAATGCATAGATTACATAAAATCTCAAATTCCTAGCAAGTATTTTCTTCTTAGATATTGATGAACTGAGTTGAAATTTGTATAAAAAACTAGGAATAGAAGGGAAATTCCTAAACATGGGCATTTATTAAGAAAAAAAGCAGCTAATGTTATATTCAATGGTGAAAGACTGAAGGTATTCATTCCCCCTAGGATCAGGAAGAAGACAAAGATGCCTATTTTTACCACAGCTATTCAACAAGGTTCTGGAAGTTCTAGCTAGACCAATTACATATGAAAAAGAAATAAAAGGCATACAAATTTAAAAAATGTAAAACCACCTTAATTTACAAATAACATGATTTCAAAGAATCCCCCAAGAAAACCCTTCCAGCTAATTTTTAAAATATAGAAAATTTGCAAGATACAAGATCAACACACAAAAGTCAGTTCTGTTTTCATATACCTGAAATGAACAAAAAGAATTAATTAAAAGGAATTTCATATACAAGAGTTTCCAAAAGAATAGGATACCTAGACATAAATTTAATAAAGTTGATGAAAGTCTTGTACAATGGAAAGTACAAAACATTGAAGAAAGAAATTTTTTAAAACCTAAGTAAATAGACATTATATTACATAGATAAGGAGATTGCACATGCTTACAATTTTAGTGCTACTGAAAGTAATCTATGGATTAAATACAAACCCCATCAAAATTATAGTAGCATTGTTTTTCAGGTATGAAACGCCTATCCTCAAATTCATACAGAATTTCAAGGTCCTGCTATGGTTTCTCTGTGTCCCCTCCAAAATTCAGGCATTGCCAATGTGATAGTAGTAATAGGTGAGGCCCCCTTCCTAGGTGATTAAGCTATGAGTGCTCCTCCATCTGAAGGAAATAAAGGTATTTCCTAAAGAGGCTTTGTGCAGGACTCAGCCCTCTTGCCCTCTGCCATGTGAGAACAGAGCCTTTCTTCCTTCCAGTGGATGCAGCAACAAGGCACCATCTTGGAGGCAGAGACAGACCTCCTCCCAACACCACACATCCCAGTGCCTTCTTCTTGGACGCTCCAGTCTCTGGACTGTGAGACATACATTTTTTTTTGTCCTTAATAAATTACACATGTGTAGTAATCTTTTAGAGTAGCCACATATGTACTATGATAGGGCCTGACAATCCAAAAGAGTTTCATGTGTGAAAGATCTGCTCCAATTCTATAGGTTCTCTCTTCATGCTTTGATTGTTTCCTTTGCTGTGAAGATGCTTTTTAGTTTGATTCCATCCTATTTTCTGATTTTTTTATTTCACTTCTTGCACTTTAAGGAGTCTTGTTAAGGCAGTCAAGTCCAAAGCTGACCTGGTAGAAATTTGGGCCTACTCTTTCTTCTATAAGTCTGAGAGTCTCTGTTCCAGTGCCAAAGTCCTTGATCCACTTTGAATTGAGTTTTGTGGAGGGTGAGAAATAGGAGTTTAATTTTATTTTGCCACATATGGATTTCCAATTCCCCAGCACCATTTGTTGATGAGGCTATCTTTACTCCACTGTATGTTTTTGGCACTTTTGCCTAGTATGAGATAACTGTCATTTTAGTCAGCTTTTTTTTGCTATTGTGACTAAACAGACCCAACCTAAACAATTGTAGAAAAGGAGTAATTTACTTGAGGGCTCAAGGATTTAGAAGTCTTAGTCCATAGAAGGATGCCTCCATTTCTTGGGGTTCCAGGTGAGGCTATACATCATGGTGAAGGGACACAGCTCCCATCATGATCAGATAGTAGAGAGAGACTCTACTTGCCAGATACAAATATACCCTAAAACCACACCCAATTCTCACTTCCTCCAGAAAACCATACCACTCCAGGGACCCCTAATAAGGGATTAAATCACTGATTGGTTTAAGACTCTTATAACTCAATTATTTTTCCTCTGAACCCTCTTGCATTGTCTCACATGTGACCTTTTGTGGAACACCTCACATCCAAACTTTAACAACTGTGTTTATGTGGGTTTTTCTCTTTGTCTACTATTCTGTACCATTGATCTTAATGTCTGTTTTGGTGCCAATACCATGCTATTTTTGTTACTGTGGCTCTGTAGTATAATTTAAGTCTGGTATTGTGATGCCTCCTGTTTTACTTTTCTTGCTAAGGATTGCTTTGGCTATTCTGGATCTCTTATTTTGCCAAATGAATTTCATGACCACTTTTTCTATTTCTATGAAGAATGTCATTGGGATTTTAATAGAAATTGCATTAAATCTGAATAATGCTTTTGGTATTATGGCCATTTTGACAATATTAATTCTGCCTACCTAAAACCATGGGAGTTCTTTTCATCTTCTAAGATCTTCTTTAATTTCTTACTTTAGTGTTCTGTAGTGTTCACTGTAAAGGTCTTTCACCTCTTTGTTAGGTTGATTCTCAAGTATTTTATTTTATTTTATTGAGGCTACTGTGAATGGGGTTAGTTTTCCTAATTTTTCTTTCAGTGAATTCATCAATAATGTATATGAACACATTTGATTTATGGGTGTTAATTTTATATCCTGCTATGTTGCTGAATTTATTTACAAGTTCTAGAGGTTTTCTGATGGAATTTTTTGAATCTTTATAAATATATAATTATGTCATCAGCAAATAATGATAGTTTGAGTTCTTCTTTTCCTATTCATATCCCTTTAATTTCTTTCTTCTAATTCCTCTAGCTAGAGGTTCAAGGACGATGTTGAACAGAAATGGTGAAAGAGGGCTTCCTTGTCTTGTTTCAGTTCTTAGAAAAAATTTTCTCCATTTAGAAGGATATTGGCCTTGGCTTTAGCATATATAGCTTTTATAATGTTGAGATATGTTCCATTATCCTAGTTTTCCTAGTGTTTTGAACATGAAGGGGTGCTGAATTTTGTTAAATGCTTTTTCTGCATCTACTGATGTGATCACATGATTCTTATTTTTAAGTCTATTGATGTGATAATTTATAATTATCAATTTCTATATGTTGGACCAACTTTGCATCACTGTGACCTAGCCCACTTGATTGTGGTGCACTATCATTTTCATATATTTTTGTGTGTGATTTGCCTGAATTTTATTGATAATTTTTTATGCATGTTCAACAAGGGTATTGGTCTGAAGTTTTCTTTCCTTGATGTGTCTTTGTCTGGTTTTGACATCATGATGATACTAGCTTCATAGAATGAGTTTGAAAAGGTTCTCTCTTTTTCTATTTCATGGCATAATTTGAGCAGTATTGGTGTTAATTCTACTTTGAAGGTGTTATAGAAATTGGCTGAGAATTTGACTAGTAATAGGCTTTTCTTGGTTGGCTTTTGATGATGTCTTCCACTTCCTTGCTTGAAATTGACCTGTTTAAATTATGTATGTCTTCCTTGTTCAGTTTGGGTAGATCATATGCCTCTAGAAATTTGTCAGTGTCTTTGAGGTTTTCTATTTTATTGGAGTATAAATTCTCAAAATAGTTTCTAATTGTCTCCTGTATTTCAATAGTGTCTGTTGTGATTTTTTATTTTTCGTCACAAATTTTAGTAATTTGAGTTTTCTCTTTCTTTTCATTGGGTAGCTAAAGGATTTGTCAATTTTATTTATTTATTTATTTTGAAGAACCAGCTTTTTGTTTCGTTAATTTTTTGAACTATTACTTTTGTTTCAATGTCATTGTTTTAGCTCTGATTTTGATTATTTCTAGTCTTCTACTACTTTTGGTATTGGTTTGTGGTTTGCTCTTCTTTTTTTAGGACTTTGAGATGTAATGTCAGGTCATTTATTTGTTAACTTTTTCTTCTTCTTTTTTAATTATTTATTTATTTATTTATTTTGTTGTTGTTGTAATTGGACAAAATATCTTTATTTTATTTATTTATTTTATGTGGTGCTGAGGATCAAACCCAGTGCCTTGTGTGTGTGAGTCAAGCGCTCCACTGTTGAGCCACAACCCAGCCCCTATTTTTTTTCTTTTAATGAATGAGCTTAATGCAATGAACTTTTGTCTTAGCATTCCCTTCACAGTATCCCAGAGATTTTGAAATATTGTATCAGAGTACTCATTTACCTCTAAGAATTTTTTAATCTCCTCCATGATGTCTTCTGTTATTCAGGCATCATTCAATAGTGTATTATTTAGTCTCCCGGTGTTGTAGTAGCCTCTATTTTTTTATTTTATCATTGATTTCTAATTTTATTCCATTATGGAAAGACAGAAGGCAGGGTAGTATCTCTATTTGTTTTGTATTTTCTAAGACTTGTTTTGTGGCATAACATATGGTCTATTTTGGAGGAGGATCCATGTGCTGCTGAGAAGAAAATTGTATTTGATCCTTGATAGATGGAGTATTCTATATATGTCTGTTAAGCCTAACATTGGTGTTTTTTATTGAGTTCTATAGCTTCTTTTTGGGGGGTTTGTTTGATATACATAGATGCCCCATCATTTGGGGCATAGATATTTATGATTGTTATGTCTTATGATGCATGATTCCATTGAATAGTATGAAATGTCCTTCTTTATCCCTTTTCACTAATTTTTGTTTGAAGTACACTTTATTTAATATGAGGATGGAAACCCCTGCTTTACATGGTCCAAGTGAGTGATACGTTTTTTCGACCCTTTTGCTTTCAGTCTGTGAATGTATTTTACTGTGAGATGAGTTCTTGAAGCCTCATGTTGTTGGATCTTTTGTTAATACAATCTGTCAGTCTATGTCTTTTAATTGATGAGTTTAGGCCATTCACATTCAGGGTAATTATTGAGATGTTTTGCTTTACTGGTCATTTTGGTTTATTTTTGGTTTTTAACTTGACTTGGCTTCTCCTTTGATTGGTCTTTCCTTTAGTGTAGTTCCTTCCTTTGCTGATTTTCATTGTTGGTTTTCATTTCTTCCTCATGGAATATTTTGCTAGAATGTTCTGTAGTGCAAGCTTTCTCTCTGTAAATTCTTTCAACTTTTATTTATCATGGAAAGTTTTTATTTTGTCATCAAATCTTAAGCTTAATTTTGTTAGACATGAGAGTTTTGATTGGCATCTCCTTTTTTTTTTTTTTCAGAGCTTGGTATATGTTGTTTCAGGATTTCCTGGCTTTGAGGGTCTCTGGTGAAAAATCTGCTGAGATACAAATTGGTCTACCCCTATATGTAATCTGATTCCTCTCTATTTTGGTCTTTATAATTCTATCCTCATTCTGTATAGTAGGCATTTTCATTATAATGTGCCTTGGTGTAGATCTGTTGTTATTTTGTACATTTTGTGTCCTGTAAGTCTCTTTTGATTTTCCAATTCAGTCTTAATATTTGAAAAATATTCTGATATTATTTCATTAAAGAGATTATTCATTCCTTTGTTTTGAGTCTCTGTGTGTTACTTGACCCTGATGAATCTTAGATTTGTTTTTTTGATGTTATCCCATAATTATTGGATGTTCTATTCTTGGTTTATTACCATCTTCACTGTGTGGTCAAATTTATTTTCAAGATCATAAATTTTGTCTTCATTGTCTGAGGTTCTGTCTTCCAAGTGATCTAATCTGTTGTTTATGCTTTCTATTGAGTTTTTTATTTGGTTTATTGTTTCCTTCATTTCAAGGATTTCTGTTTTTTGTTATTGTTGTTGTTTATTTTTCAGAATCTCTCTTTCTTGATGTAATCTTTCACTACCTGTATTTGCTCCCTTATCTCTTTGTTGGAATAATCATTTTTTGCCTATATTTGCTCTCCTATTTCGTTCTTTAATTTGCATATCATTATAGTTATGTACATTCTGATGTCCTTCTCTGACATTTCATCTACTGTGCTGTCAATGGATTCTATTATTATAGTATTTTGGTTTGTTTGGGGCACTTTCCTTTGTTTTTTCATGTTGTAAATGTGTCTTCCTTTTTTGCAGTGCAGATCTGAGGTATTGCAGTTTCTACCCTATAATCTTGTAGTGTCCTTGCAGGTTACCAATACTTCACCTTTATGAAGGAGATCAATTTTTATAGCACCCAATGCAACCAATATGCAGCCATAAATCTGTTAGCTTCTATTTAGACATTTACAGTTTTGTTGCTAGTAGGAATAGCTCTGGTGCAACCAGGCTGACAGGGACACCTTGGTAATGGTCTTCCAGGTCCTGGTTGTCATCCCTCCATGGAAGAGTCCACATCCCTATTTGGTGGTTGCAGTAGTGTCAAGCCTGTAAGTACATTGATGTTGGCCTCCAGGTCCCAGTCAATGTCCCAAGATGGAAGCTGCCCAACTAAAGATGGCAAAAGCCAGAGTGGGAGTAACTCCAGATGGCAGTGGAGGTGTCCCAAGATGGAGGCAACTACTTTCAGAGATGGTCTGTGTTGAGGGCCACAGCGGAGTCGGGATGACACATGGCATTTTTGCCAGAAGTAGTGGTTGAGAGGTGACGCCAGCGAGTTCTGGCAGAGTTCCCATTGAGTTCCAGTTGAGCTCTCGCGGGGATTCCCAAAGAGTTCCCATTGGTTGGGGAAGTGCCGGAGGAGGGATATTTCCCGTTGCTGGTTCCTGGACAAGCCGCGTGGCGTTCGGGAGAATTCCAGGGGAGCATGTGTGGAGTGTGCTGGTGGAGTTCAGAAATAAAGTTTGTTCCTGCTTCAGTGGCTCGTGATTTGTGCCCAGCCAAACTGCGGCAGGTCTGTGTGATGGCATTGGGTGGCCTGTTTGGTGATGGTGTACTGTGGTGTTCAGTGCTGCAATGAGCAGCTGCCTCCTGGCCCTGTCCATTGTCCCACAGTAAACATTACCATGTGGGAAGGGGTATGGTGGTGGCTGCAGTGTCCCACGATGGGGGCATCTAGGTGGTGCCACACATTGGTGGATAGGGAACCACAGTGGGTGTGGTATTCTGGTCTGGGATCCTTATTGAGTAATTTTAATTGATTTTGACCACTGACTTTCTATAATTTCAATTCTGCTACAGAGTTTATCTTGTGAGTTCTCTGTTCTCTTTTTCATTTTCTTTTTTTAAATTTTCATATTTTTTAAATTTTTAAATCTTCTTCCTTTTATGTTCTATTTATTATCTTTCTGATACTTTGGCTTTTTTCCCATTCATTTTAAGAGTGCTCATATTTTGGGGTTGGAGCAATTTGATTATAGCTGCATTAAAATCCTTGTTGGATAATTTCACCATGTATATTTTTATTGGAGCCTGTTAATTGTATTTTCTCATTTGAGATTAGATTTCCTGGCTCTTGTTAAAAACAGTAATTTTTAATTGTGTGTTGGAGATTAGCAGTATGAGACTCCCATTTAAATATTCTATTTTATCAGATAGTCAGCTTATTTAAATTCAGAATATATGTTATGATAACTTCTGTAGATTATAGTTAAAATGGTGATTTCATTGTCCAAGCCTTGCAGTTCTTTGCAGTCTGTCCCATTTGTTTGCTACCCAAGTGTTATGGTTTAGATGTGTGGTGTCTCCCAAAAGCTCATGTGTGAAACAATGCAAGAAGGTTCAGAGAAGAGACTGGGTTGTGAGAGCCTTAAATGAATCAATGAATTAATCCCCTGGTGGGATTAACTGAAGGTGGGGGGGCAGGGTGTGGCTGGGAAATTGGCATTTGGTTTGTTTACTTTCATTTGTCCAGAAGGTGGGGAATTGGGGGTATATATTTGTATCTGGTAAGTGGAGAGCTCTGTGTTTCCTGATCATCTTGTGAGCTGCTTCCCTCTGCCATACCCAGAACCCCAAGGAATGGAGCCAGCCTTCTATGGACTAAGACCTCTGAAACAAGGAGCCCTCAAATAAGTTTCTTTCCCTACAATTGTTCTGGTCAGAGCTTTTAGTCACAGCAGAGAAAAAGCTAAAACACCAATGAATACTGGGAAGTATTCTTCATTAGTATACTTTGTTTAGCTATGCTATTTCTGCTTTCTTTCAGATGTAGATTTGTTCTGTGTTCTACCCAGGATTTCAGGCAGAGATGTAGAATATCCATTTCTCTATCCTGCTTCTTTCCTTATTCCTACTTCTACTCTCTAATTGGAAGGGAGACCATGGCTTCATTATTTGGCACAGGTATGGTGAATCTGGCTCTGCCTGCAGTATTCAAAGTAATAGTGCTCAGAGGAGAAGAAAAGTGGTACCGCTTTGTTACTACAAAGATGGGACTGAGGACAGCACTCTGTCTTCACTTCTAATGCCTTAGTGTCTGATGTCAAGAGGAAGGGGCATAACTGGTTTTCAGGCTGTCTGCCTAGAAAATGGCAGGTGTGGTCAAATGTTTCTCTGTTGCTGAGCTGCCATTTTCCCATCCTTTGGCTAGAGGAAGACAGCTTCTCAGGGCATTCTATGTGTACTTGATTGTGATTCCTCTCTCAAGCAGCCAGCATGAAATTATAACTAACTTCTTGGACATTTTTTTTTCAAGTCCTGCTGTCCCTAGTTTCTTTTTCTTTTCTTTTTTTCTTCTTATCATCTTTCTGTCTTATTACATAAATTAACAAGTCCACAAGAGATTAAAATATTTTAATGGCTTTTTAATAATTACAAAATAATGTGTAAATGAAGAAAATTAACAAATTGTGAAAAAATTACTAGTTCTTAAATTTTTATAATATGAAGAGATTTGGGCATATATTCTGAACATGTAGTATTTATATTTGGAAAAAAATAAATTTTAAAAATGTACATTTAAATATAAAATAAATGACCTTTCGAGTCAGGTAAGGACTGCAAAATTCTAAGACAATTATTTATAGAAAAGTTTGTTATTTCTTCTTAGAACACAACTTAGTCTTATTGTCTGGTCTCTTAAAAGTATATTGTATTCTTAAGATTTAACTATTAAGTCTTTATTTGTAAAAGATACTGTGTTTTGCACTTAGTAATTAATGTAGGCAGTTTAGAGATTTGACACAAGATAAAAATTAATAGCTAAAATGGAACAGTGAATATATTTATATACATAGATATATGTGTGTTTTAATTCAGTTCAATAAACATTTGTTGAATTTGCTTTATTGAATTGTCATGTAAGTGTACAGAACATTTATATTCTATGCATCTAAAAATGAAACACATTTATGCCAAAATATTATGCATGAGATCATTGTTAAAAACATAGTTGAAAGTAAATTGATCAGAAAACCAAGGGTGAGATTTCCATTTCTTGGAACTCCCATTAGAGAAGGGTTGCACTTCATCAAACATTTTCAATATTAAAAAATATTGAAAGTGCATATCTTACTATTAATATCGAAAAGTACTGATAAGTAATCTGTATGTATAGCTTTCTATAAGTACAGTCATACTCACCACTTAAATACAGAAGCTTCTCAGTATGTCCTAGTGTCTATCAAAGTTTAGAAGTTTGGATCTTTATAATGAGCTTTATAATTTGCCCCAGAATCATCATTATCATATTCAGAGGTAACTCCTGATATTAAAGTGATTCCAACCACAATCATTAATTAGTTCTATGATTTCTGTCAGAGAAGCAATACATAATTTATTCTTCACAGTGAGTCTTTGTCTTCTGTAAGATTCAAGATCAACGAAATGCCAAATTCTTGATATTTAGCACTTTTAAAAATTTGAGTATTTAAAACTTATGGTGATTTCAGATCCATCACTTTGGGGTTTGTCGAGTTAATGTATTTTGCAGTAATTTCAGTAGTTTAGCTCAGCAGACACTTCCTGAGATTTTTACCTCTGATGCATACATCTTTTTGGTGTAAGGTCTCTGAAAACTTCACTATTTAAAATGAGGACCAATGAACCACATCATTACCATTACTAAAGAACTTGTTACAAATGTGGAATCTTAGGCTCTACCCTTAATATAGTAGGTAGGAATTTATAATTTAAAAAGATGCAGGTACTCTGTATACATAATGAAGTTTGAGTGGCACTGTACTTGATAGACTTGTTATCTGATCATTTTTGGTTATATTTTAAATATGAAAGTAATCAATAATTATTTCCTATACCTTGTCCCCATGCACACTTATACAAGCCTGTGAATATACATGATTTATATCCCTTGAGCTCAACAAAGGACTAGGGTGACTACAGCAAAGCAAATCAGATGAGTTCATGTATCCTCTATTTTATGGAACAATAAAATCTAATATGAAGAACTATGGTATTCTCTGACTCATTCTTATTACCCCAGTGACTATATGTGAGCAGAATTATAATGAAAGTCACTTTGTTTATATCTCAGAGAATGAAAACAATCAAAGCCATGTAGAAAGTTGAGGACAGAATTTTGTGTAGTGTCTAATGTAACAAGAAAGAGAATCTCAGCCCTTCTATCTGTGGAAGAGTCATAGCCATGAGTCAGATAATCTTTTGCTTTTGGCTAATAGTATATTAGAATTTTTTCTGTACAGGTGAGAGCTTAAGGAAAATTAGCTTATGTAATTAACTTCTATATATGCCAAGAAGTTAACTGCTTCAGCACTCCAGAGTCAAGATGGCTTCCCTCCCTCCGTTTTTCCCTTCCTCTTTTCCTTCCTCTGTCTCTTTCCTTACTTAATTTTTTAAATCTGACACTCTAATTCTATCCTTCCTTCCTTCCTTCTTTCCTTCTCTTCCTCCCTCCTTCCTTTCAATCATACTTCCTTAACTTCTTCCTTTCTTGTTTACTTTCATTTGTTCATCGTCCAACTACTACCTATCTCGGCCCTTACTTGATTCATGTAAACTCCATTCTCCAGCCAGAACTCTACCCTTGGAGAACAAAGATGGTACCTGGAAATTCCAAGTTTGCCTTGCTTAGATACTTTAATTTCATTAAAATATCTCATCCTGCATAATTCTTATGAATCATTGAAAAAACACTTTTCTCATGTAGATTACATGCCCCCATTTGGACAAAACACTCTTTCCAGAGAATGGACTAATTTCACCAATTGTAGTTCATGTTTTAGAGTTTGGTGGTGCAGAGTTGGAGTGGGAGGTAATGAGGTGAATAGATAGATGTGTTTATTAGTCAAAATACATAAAGTAAGGACAGTTTCTAAAATGGAAGGATGTTGATCAGACAAATGTAGACAGGCACCATTGGTAGGTGCATATAATGATATTCAAATCATTTGCCAAAATGAAAATTATTTTTCTCTATTTCTATTTATAAAACAGGAATAAATGAAGGTTTTAAAACTATCTTCAGCCATTCCAGAAGCAGTATCCTTTAAATTAACTGAATATTAATTTTGGAAAGTCATATTAATTTCAAAAATTAACCATTTTTTAATATTTATCTTCACTTTGAAAAATGAAATCACCCACATACATGCACACCTACACATATTTTCCAAAGGGCTATAGTAAAAATCACTATTTTATACTACCTTAGGAACTAATAACTGATATTTTACTACTCCTGATAATATAAACTTGTTTATAAATAACCTACGAATACCTAATTAATGATATATTATGCTATGATATTTTATATGTTATCTGATTCAAATGTCTTAGCATCACTATCAATAGATTATGAAACTTTTAAAAATCCAGGAATTAGACCACATTTTTAAGAAACACCCTTTACTTATTATGAACACTTTAGAAAATACATTTGTAATTTTTTGCAGTTTTAAAAATTATCACTGCAACATATGGTTAATATGAGTATACTTTGTAGAGTCAAAGAAATTATAAGTATATACAATTACATAGTCAATTAAACACATTCTGGAATACCTCTATACTTGTTCATTATAATTAAATAGAAGAGAAAATATTCCTTTCTCTTAGATGTTTCAAGTAAGACTTTCAATCCAGGTAGCTTTTCATACATCTAGCTTCCTACTACTGTTACTGAACCTTCTCCAGTCATACCTTATGTCAAGCTCACATTAAAATGTATTTTAGTATAGTATTGAATTAACTGATCAAAAATGTAGCTGTAGTATGGGGGACAGATCTCACTCACAGTCCTGGTTCTTACATTGGGTGACATTGATAGAGACACATAATCTCTCTGAAAATAATTTTTCTCAATCATAATATAAGATTAGATTAATGAACCTTGAGTAGGCCCTAGTTCTGAAATTCAGGGACTCAATTTTTTATCCTTCTAGGGTTCCAACTTTGCCAGTTTAATTGACTATCTGTAGAATCCACTTTTGCATCTAAATTGATCACCTTTTAATCAGAAGATGGTCTCATTATTATTTTTAAAATAATAAATTCTTCCACTTACTCGACTTCAAATGTGAAAGAATGTGGATACATTCATGAACTTTAGGGAGCACATACCAGATCATAGATATTAATCTGAAACTCCATATGCTTTTAAAAACAAAAACAAAAAAATCCAGAAAGCATCCTTAATATAGTAGTTAAAATATCAATGATGAGTTCTTTTTGCCAGGACCATAAGTGTTTAAGTGGGAAAAAAATCCCTTTTAATATAAAGAAGCATGTTTCATTAACCTTAGACAGACACAACACCACGAGGACTGAGTTTTAATAGTCACTGTTATTTCCAGGACTTAGCACTAAGTAACTGGATCAAACAGGCAATCAGTGAATGTTGGATAAAATAGATGTCAATAGATCTGCCAAGAAAAGCCAGGACATTTTTCTATAAAATTATCTAAATTTTATCAGAATTAAAGGCATACATTTAAAGCTATAAAACTCTTGGAGATTATCCTATGCTAAATTCCTCCCTGTGTATAAGAAGAAACTGAATCAGAAATAAATAGAAAGCTGACAGGAAGACACACAGATAGTTAATAGAAGCACTTGAATTACAATCCACATCTTCTGCCATCACTTGTGTCTTTTGTCTGGATTCATTATTCCAATGTCTTGCCTTTCTCAGAAATTAAATGGCATGGTATTTACACAGAAAACCTCAGGATGGTGGTTTAAGTCTCTTATGCTCTTTTCTCCTCTTTCTTGCTCATCTTATCTGCCTTCTCTCTTTCTTATCTAGGCAGTCTCACTCTCCTTATCAGAAGACTGGGGCACTGTTACTTGACATGTAATTTACATCCACTGAAAGCCTGGAGTTACTCTATATCAACCCTTCCTCCCCATCTTAGAGATAAGAGCCACCAATCAGGATAAGGCTTTAGTTCTAAGCTTGTACTATTAAAGTTTACATCTGATTACCAACTTCAAATATGTTATTACATTTGCATATTTGCTGTACAGATAAAATGCTTTGGTGCGGTATCTCTGAGCATCGCAATTCCTAAGTCCATTCTGAGACCTGAATTAAAAATCTCTTGCTTCAGTCTAGACTAGAAAATCTAGGAAAATATTTCTTACAGAACTTTGCTTTCTTTTTTTGGTAGAATATTAAGAAATAAGATACTACATCCCTATCAAAATAGTTTCTATTTAATAGGGAATTCTTTCTACCCTGATTTCATGATGATGGATTTGTTTTTATTAATAAGATTAGAAGGAAATAATAACTCTAGAGGTAAACATTACTAACACAAAAACCTTGCAGTTATATATTGTCTAAACACAGTAGACATGGTTAAATTCCTCATTCACAAATTATATATGCATATTATATTCTGCAAGTTGTTATAGTTTTTAGCATTGTTCGGATTATAAATTGATATTTGTCATTTAAAAAGAGCTATCTATTCTGTTCAATTTAGAGGATAATTGATCTACCCTGTTATGGTTTGGACATGAGGTGTTCCCCAAAAAACTCCTAGTAATGCAGGAATGTTCAGAGGTAACTTGATGGAATTGTGAAAGCTATAATCTCAGTTAATCCTAGTTTGAATGGACTGACTGGGTGGTAATTGTAGGCAGGTGGGTAGTGGCTGGAGGAGGTGGGGCACTGGAAAGGTGTATCTTCCCTGTGGCCCCTTCCCCTTCCCATTCTCTGCTTTCTGAGATAAGCATTTTTACCTATGAGTTGAGCGTTTTTTCTTTGCTGGGTCCTTCCCCCATGATGTGCTGCCTCACCTTGAGCTCAGAGCAACAGATCAGCCATCTGTGGCCTGAGACCTCTGAAATCATGAGCCCCAAATAAACTCTCCTTTCTTAGAATTGTTCTTGTGAGGTATCTTGGTCACAGCTGACTAAAACATTGCCTAAAGGCAAATTGCCTGCCTCCTTTGACATTTGACTACAGGGCTGAATTCATAAGCATGCAACCTGTACAGTTACACAGTGTCTTGCCCATAGATAGGCCCTGGAAATTGCTTGGTTTAATGTTCTGCTGCCATCTTGAAATTCTTAATTTTGACCAATGAGTTAATTTTTTAACAAAAATTCCCCCATTCTCATTTAACACTGGACTCCATAAATTATGCAGCTGATCCCATTTGGCAATAACTTAGGGGAAAAAAGATTCCACCAAATGTCAGTATGAAAAAGAAGGTGTCAGTAACATTTGGGTCTTGGTTAATGTTCTTCAAAGTGCCCAGGGTCCTTTTCAAAAAACAAAAATATGCAGTAAAGTCCTTGAGAATATGAGTAATTCATAACTCTATGGGAAATAAATCTATGGTGAAAGGGACCATGCTTTAAAGTCTGATTTATGAGGGAGATAAAATTAGGTGAAGGGAAAGAGAAGAAGATGGACAAGAAATAGAAGTTCTAGTTCAGTGCATAGTTTTAAGGTCATAAAGTTATATCACTCTTCAATATGAAGGTAGTTCCGTTATGCCAATAATAAGAAACACTCAAATGAAAAAAAATTACATCTAGATTTTTTTTCATAAAGAAACCTTGAATTCCCTTGTCTTTGTATTTAAAATATGACTTTTAAACTTAATTAATTTATTTTGGTTTAGGATAGCATTTCTGGAAGATGTCTTCCCAGCTTACAAAATTCTTTAACCTCCCTACAACTGTCCACAGTAGCCCCATGTCATAGCCCTGAATAGTTGGTCTAAAATTAAGCCCAGGACACAAGTTAGGAAAATCAAAGTCCTGTTCCTGGGAATTTCTAATTAGTAAAGAGGAAGAGGAAAAGAGAAAAAGAGTGAGACTCTTCAGGGGAATGCATAAGCTACATGTACCAAAAAAAAAAAAAAAAGCAGTAGCTGTGTAAAAGAAAGAGCAGAAAGAAACAAACAAGCGAGGAAAAGCCAAAAGAGATGACAACTTCTAAATAGGTTTCCAATTGCCATTAAAAATATAACTGAGAGTTGACAAATACAATAATACAGTTATTAGACATTTGCAAAAATGCATTCAGATTCAATGTTAAAGCAACAATGATGAATCCCTGTTTAATTTTCACATTGTAAAGATGTTATTCTGGAATGGGTTTCACTAGATTGTAATATTTTTCCCAGTGCAGTCCATGCAAATTTTTCTCTTTAATTGCAAGCAAGAAATATAAATGAATAAAAAGAAAAACCTTGAGTCCATATGCTCTCAGCTCAGAGAGGACAATGGTTTCACTTGAGAATATCTATATAATCAAAATAGGTAACATATCCCTACCTTGCATACAAGAACGGCAGGCATATCTATTCCAATGGCAGATATCTTCCTTTAAAAACAAAAACAAACAAACAAAAAATATAAACAGCGACAAAAACATAAGAGAGCCAGAAGAGAAGGGGAGACCATGATACATTAATAAGAGAAACAGCATTTCTAGACACTGGTTAGACAGACTTCTCCAGGTAAGAGGCTGAAGCCAAAGGAAACAAAAGTAGGAGCTGGTAGCCTTTTAGTCAGCCTGCACATGTGTGGGTTCCCGCTGTGCCTGCATTTCCTACATCCCAAGTGCCTTTCCTAAAATGCCCAACTTTTTCTATATTATTTAGAACAAACAATGAAGTCAAACAATGCACCATTTTAAGACTTTAAGTTGAATTGCACCCAAGTTCATAGTTTCTCTCCAAAGCAATTACTGCAGGATCTGGGATGCATAAATTGAGCAGTTAACATATTGTGCTTGTCCTAATGCCTTGACAATTTATGGATGAATCCAGGGGGCCTTTTGTATAGTCTGTTCATTTTTTAGCAAGTAAATGTCCTCTTGATGTTCTCTGGGCTTTTTCCTTTTTACCTGCCAAATGATTTCATGTGGAATAATCCCCTATGCAACTGTTCAAATAATAAATAATCTATAGATGCATTGGGAACTTCCCCGTAGGAAGCAAGAGATAGGGCAATCACTCATCCCAATCTTTCTGCTCTCCTTCAATGAATTTCCTCAGCATCTGTTTTAAGGGCTGATTACATCGCTCCACGACACTGTCTGTGTCTGACTGATAAAGGAGAAGTTAGCAAAGAGAAAATCCTCACAGCCTCCATGGTTTTTCATTAAAAATATTCATTTTGGTATGTGATTGCAGGAGAAAGGTCGGAAAGCCAAATGATTGGAAAAGTCATTATATTTATCTCAATAAAGCGTGCCCCACCCTGCTAGAATATGACTATTAATATGATGGGGTTTGCTTATTTGGGTGTCACTTAAAATGTCACTTTATATGCTTGAATGTAAATGGCTTTTTTAAAAGTTCACATGTATTTGTATATGGTGTTTCAGATTTCAATAGAGGGTATTAGGAAGTTCAGAGCAGGAGGAGTTTGCAAACCCTTGTTGCCACCCTAAGCTTTCTAAGAATGTGCCATTGCCAACAGGAAGACAACCAAACCCTCCTGAGGTGCTGCTCTTCCAAACACAGCAGTGATTATCACGCAGTCACTTCTTAAAACATACACTGTGGAGACCTATCAGGTTCTCTCTATACCATCTTGACAGTGTTGGCAAATGGAAAATAGACACTTTTTGTAGTCTTCCAGAATACCTAAAATTCCAGCAATGTTGCTTTGCCCAAGTGATTTCCTGAAGGTGTACTGTCAGTCAGGAATATTAGTGTTCCTGTGTTGCTCAGACTGCACAGTCTGGCTTGGCTGTTCCCCTCCCCTGGAAATGTCCATGGCCAGAGGAATATTTCCTGCCAAATTATAAATGAGGCTATATCTTTCCTCCCTGGACTCCTGGCCTTTTCCTATCAGTTATGGTCTCCTGACCACACAGCTTAGTTTCTGAAGTTTAAATCTTGATTTAAAAATCTAATTAAGCTTTCCTTGTCTCAACATGTTGGTTTGGGTCCTCTCTACCAGAGGATGTATTTTCCAAGTTCTAATTCCCCATGTGCTCTGTTTGCCAGTGATTATGAATGAAAAGAAAATATAAAATATGGTAGAATCCTTGAAACTTTCAATAATGAATATTAGTGTCTAACCTACTGAGGAATATGATCAGCTGGAAAAGAATTTATTTTTTAGGAAACATTTTTATGTCAAGTTACATATCAGATAGACCCCTGAACATAAGCCTGGGAAAAGTAGAAGTGTGGATTCAAGTAAGTGTCTCCCTAGAGTTCTGTTGAACAACACTGCAGTAGGAAGGAATGGAGTTGTGCGGGGGATTTGATGGTTTGCCCTCCTGCAAGTTCTAGGTCAGTAGTCACAAATGAAAATGTCTATAGTACAGGGAATAAGATGTTAATATGGAGAAATGAAGCCCACCACATAGTGCATTGTGTATGGGGGCAGCCTCTAACAATATTCGTCAAATATAGGCAGGGTGCTGTAGTCTATTTGTTCTCATCAAAATTAATGTTGAAACTTGATCCTCTAAGTCATATGGTAATGGTATTTGAAGATGAAGCTTTTGGGTAATTAGCATTTCAGGAGTCATGAGGGTGGGATCCTGATGATGGCTTTAGTGGCTTTATGAGGAGGGGAAGAGAGACTTAAATTAGTAGCCTTGCTCCATCTCACCATGGTGTCCTCTGCCATGTGATGGTACAGCAAGATCCCCTCACCAGTTACTCAGCAGATGCCTATACTATGCTCTTGGATTTCCCAAAGAACAAATGTTTAATAAAAAGCCTTTACTAAATTAACATCTTTGGACTCTGTTATTAAAAAATTGTGAATCATGTCTTAATGTTGGCGGAGTGAACTGAGACTATAGAATTTGGTAGACCCATAGGCACTGCTGTTCAAAGAAATTACAATTTGTGTTTATTAAAACTTGCAAATTCTAGGGCTGGGGTTGTGGCTCAGTAGTAGAGCATTTGCCTAGCATGTGTGAAGCCCTGAGTTCGATCCTCAGCACCACATAAATATAAATAAATAAAATAAATGTATTGTGTCCACCTACAACTTAAAAAAAAATAAAAAAAAATAAAACTTGTAAATTTTAGATGTTATTTTGCTTAACAAAATAAACCACTACTCTTTATAAGTTACCCAGTGTGTGATATTCAGTCACAGCAACAAAAACCTCACTGAGACACATAGTGAAAAATTTTAGAGTATGCTGTAAATAGAATGATTGCAAATCTTCTGGGTTTTGTTTATTTGGCCGTACTTGGGATTGAACCCAGAGCCACTTTATCACTGAATTACATCCTCAGCCTCTTTTATTTTTATTTTGAGACAATGTCTGGTTAAGTTGCCCAGGTTGGTCTCAAACTTCTGCCTCAGCTTCCCAAATCACTAAGATTACAGGTAGGTGCCACCACACCAGGCTGATTTTTCAAATGAAAACGAACAGATATCAACATCTTTATTTTGTTTTAATATTAGCAAATGGTTAACTAAAAATACAGAAATATGAAAAAGAATGCATTTGTAAGTCAAATCTAGGTTTTGGGGTATTGATTGGCAATTCTTATAAATTACCACAGTTTGGGGTTAAAAGCCTTGCATTTCATTAACATTCCATCCCTTATCTTCACTATTTATTTTTAGTACATTTATTATGATCCTGAGAATATGATCACTTGTCACCACTATCATAGCTACCACCTATTCTAACCACTCTATGTTTCCTGAATAGAGCCAATGCCTTCTATCTGATCCTGAGTCCTGCTTTTACTATTGCTCTTTCTAATTCATTCTCCACATAGCAAAGACAGTGATCTTCTTCCAAATGTAAACTAGATCTTGCATTCCTTTGTCTAAACCTATCCACTGGTTAACCATTAAAATTAGAATAAAATCCAAAGCCCATTAATCTGACAAATTCCACCCCATGACCTATCCCTTTTAGCACTTTGCCTCCTGCTACTCTCTCTCCTATATGTCTTGCTACATTCTAACCTCCCCAGGAATCCTGCTCAATCTGCTCTTAGACTTTTGTTTTGCCTATTCTGTCATTGTGGCTTACATCCTCCACTGTGGCTCACTTCCTCATTTTATCCAAGTGTCTACTTTCATAGTGAGATCTTCCTTGAGCTGCTTATAGAAAACAATCCTCCCATTTTTTTTTTTATCTCCTTAACATTGTTTCATTTTTTTATTTTTGCTTTTACTTATCTTCACCTTATATGATTTTTGTATGGTGTTCAGAAAACTTAACAGGTTGAATACAAGTCACCTTACCAAATCTACAAACATCTTTTCTCTCCAAACTTTTGTCACTCAATTTTTAAAGATAATTTTTGGTATAGATCTCTAAACTTTTTCTTGAGAGTCTTTCCCCCCATATTTTCTCTATAATTGCAGTACTTTTTCCTCTTTGTCCTACTTTTTAAATTTTTTTCTTACTTCGACCTTTTTAATTCAAAATTCAGCTAAGTTTTCTAATATTGTAGCTAACATCCACTCTAAAGTGCCATAATATTTTATCTAAAAGTTTCTTGTGGACATATTGTTTTTAAAATCCTAGATATCATTAAAATAAGCACAGACTTAGGTTCTATGTACATAAAAGATATTACTGGTAACTGAAAAATAAATTTGTTTTGTCAGTATTGAGATAAATTAATCTGTAATGTCACCATGGAACAACATCCGAGAATCAGTTGAAATTAAACCAAGCTGCATAAAGGAGAAAAACAAAATAAATGGCTTACATCCCAAGGCAGATATTTGTAGAGGTAAAGAGGCAACTCTAGTCAGAGGCAACTCAGGAATTCAGGTGCCTTCTGCTGCTGTTCACAATCCATGCCATGAGGTGTCCATTATCAAGTCTGTATAAATATTCAAGATGGTTCAGCATCCACAAGTAATGCATTGGTGTTCAGAAAGAAAGACAAGGAAAGGGAAGGGTTATAGGCACTTCACAGCATCCACAACAACACAGATAGATCTAACATAAAAGTAGATGGTAAAGATGAAACTCACTATGTGCAAAAATATAGATCAGACAAATAATATCACAGTTATGTTGACAAAGGTAAAACAGACTTGAAAGCAAAACTTCTCCAAATTACATAGTTACATAAGAAATATATCAATCTACAATCATAACAAATTATAACATTTTCAGTACCTAGTAGATAAAAGAAAGATGGTTAATAAGTTATTTAACATTTGAGCAATAATTTACACACTTGAACTAAAAGATGTGTATTCAACATCTGCAGAATGTACAGTATTTTCAAACACAAAAAAGCATCTGTAAAACTTGAATATATACTGAAACAATGAATAAAAGTCTTCAGAAATTTAAGATACCATGTTCTTGGACTACCATGTAATTAGGTAAGAAGACAGGGGAAAAGACTTTGAAGGAGAAAATGAAAGATCAGTAGTTAGGTTAGATAGCTAGTAAGATTCTATGTGTTTAAAAATTATAAAAATACAGCTAAATTATCCAAAGAATTTCCAATTCAAACCATAATACCTAGACCTGAATAAGAATGAAGCCATCACATATTTCTATGCCTGGGATACAAGTAAGGCATCATTTATAGATAAATGCATAACCAAATATGTTCTTATGAGAAAAGTAGAAAGGCTAAAAATTAAGTGTTAAGTGTCTAATGTTAAAAGTGAAAATGAATACCAAAAACTAGATCTAAAAAAATTAGAGGAATGCAGAAACCAAAAATAAGGCCAGAAATCAATGAAATACAAAGTAAGTAATATAGGGAAAAAGAATAAAGCTAAAGGTTAATTGCCCTAACATCTAACAAGATAGACAAATCTATGGTGAGAGTAATTAAGGTAAGAAAAAAAAGACAAAAGTATCAGAATAAAAGAAGGACAACTACAAATATAGCACTGCTTAATAAGAAGAATAGAACATTATAAACAAACTACAAATTTGAAATGTCAATGAAATGAACAAATTTCATGAAAAATTAAAACTTGTTGGGGCTGTGATTGTAGCTCAGTGGTAAAGCACTTGTCTAGCATGTGTAAAGCACCATCTAGGGTTCAATCTTCAGCACCTCATAAAAATAAATAAATAAACAAAGGTATTGTGTCCATCTACAACTAAAATATTTTTTTTTAAAAGTTACAAAATTGAAATCAATTCTTAGTTGTTAACAAATTAGAAGTTAATCTTGACACTGAAAACTTCAGGCCCAATAGTTTTACTGGCAAGTTTAACCAAATATTTAAAGTGCTACCTAATTTCGTTCATAAACAATTTCTTTCAAAGACTAAGAAAAAAGATGAAACACTCCACAATCTATTTTATGAAGCAATCATAATATTGATAATATTAATACATCATGAGCAACTTGGATTTATCCCAGCAATGAGAGGCCAGTTTAACATAAGCAAATCAATTGATGCAAATTTTAGTATATTAATGGATTAAAGAGATGTAGGGAAAGAATGTGATAAGACTTGGCCTTCTTTCTTAATAAATCCTCTAACAAACTAGAAGCAGAAGCTGTAGAGGGTGCTTGTGCTGCTCTGCTGCACATGGCTTCTGACTATTAGATTTCAGTACAGCATGTAATTTTTTTTATCTACCTCAAGCATTTGGCTGGACATTTCTCTGCTTTTCTGCAGAGACTTTGTCTAGGAAGCATGAAGGCCTTTAAATCTTTGCATGGGCATCCCAGAAGAAATAAAGTGGTTAATGCACAAGAACAATATTCAATCAGGTGTTTGAAAATTCTTAGGAAGACGTATGGATTGTACATATAATTAAAGAATGTGAAATTAACAGACTGGCCATGATACAGCATTCTCATAGGAAGGCTTAATGCTGGAAGAACATAGTAGAATTTTAAATGTGCCTCCTTTTGGTCACCAGGCACACATTCAGCATCTCCTGTTAGACACCATGCTTGGTTCTGAAAAATGACAAGGCAGAATCCACACCCTGAAGGAAGGAGCTCAAAGTCATACGGAAGTGCAGCACTGGAAAGCCACTTGAAGCCCATTTTAGGAAATACTGAAATAGAGAGATCAGTTTAAGGTGCTGTGGGAACATAGATAAAGAATCATCTGATGTTATCTGAAGGAGTCAGGGATAACCTATTGAAGGAGACTCTTGAGATTTTGAAGGCTGAGCGGGTATTGTGCAAGGGAGTGGGATGGTTGTTTCATGAGGAGTGAACAAAGATACAAAGGTTGAAAGAACAGGAGTCCATTGTCAGTAGAATAGGGAGCGCAACAGAAGACCTCAGAGACAATAGGTTAGAGAGACCATCAAGAGCTTGAATTCCTGCAGGTCCTGGGAGATTTTGAGGTGTTTAAAGTAACAGTGACATAGTCATCTGGTTTCTAGAAATGAGAAAAAATGCACTCTGAATTGACAAAAGGTTATCTAGTGTCATGTTTATACAAATAGATTTGATGCTAATGTTTTGAAAATTAAAAAGGACTGTTTTAGTATATTTTCTTCCTTTGGAAAAATATATGCCTGAATTTGTTCTTGAACTCTGAGGAGATTACAGCAGAATGGGGATTTGGGAATCAGGATTAATCACACTTTTATTCTTTTAATATGTAAGAAAACAAAAAAAATATGCTAATTAATAAAAACTTTAATATCTAGATTTTTATAATTTGTGTTTAGCACAAATTAGTGCTGTACAATCGACCAGACTTGAGTCAAATATCAATTAATACAGTCTAAATTCTTCATTTGGTTTTACACTTTTTAAAATTATTTAATCTATTTTTTTAGAAGCTCAAGACTAGATATTAGAAAACAAAAGCAAAGCAAAATTAAAGAAAAACCTCCCCCAAACATTAAGGAACTAGTGAATAACTCAAATAGAATATTTTCTTTCTGCAAAATGAAAAGTATTTTTCTATAGCTTCTCTCATGCTGAGGCACTGAAAATGACTTTTTAAAGTGACAAATTTCATCGGACCATTAATAATAAGGTTACCCACCTCAAAGGACATTGCCCTTTCCTATTGCTAGAATGGAAAGGTCAGGGCAAACTAATGAAGTTAGATACAGATTATATGTTTTAAGCAGCCAAAAGCATTTTAAGAGCATCGAACAAGCATAAAGATGACTCACTAAGGTCTGCAGAATCACTCTGGAAAGATGACAGGAAACACAACTGTGGAGTGGATGTTGTAAGGGTGATGCATTAATTATTCTTCCTGCATATTGCATCCTTTATTTGGTCATCTGATAGCATTTGAGTCTCACCAATTTTTTTTTTTTTTTTTTGTAAAAGATTTGAGCCCTAGTATGTTACTTCTCTTCCATGAGCATTACCTTTATTCTCAGAGTGATACATTGGAAACTTGGAATTGTGTTTACCCAGCCAAGAACTATTGTGGTTAAAAATATACATATCTTTTAAAAATAGTGAAATATTTCTTGCCCTCTGTGAATTTCTCCCCATCTTCACTTTTTAATGATAAACAAAAAATGAAATGATTCCTAGGACACATCAATAGATACTGTCAATGAAAGCAGGAAATACAAAACTTGCTACTTTTTAAATCTTATACTAGACCAGAGGTGGAAAAACATTTTCTGGAAATGGCTAGATAGCAAAATTTTTACCTGTGTGAGCCACACCATCTCATTTCAACCACTCAATTTCTGTCATTGTAGGACAAAAGCAACCCCAAACAATAGGGAAACACATGAATATAACCCTTCCCCAATAAAATTTTATAAAATTTCCATTTAATTTTTCATGAAAGACAATTCTTTTGATTTTTTTCAACAATTTAAAAATGTAAAAGCAGTCCTTGGCTCATGGGCTGTACAAATGCAGGCAGCAATCTGGAATTGTCCTGAGGGCCATAATTTGACAGTCCCTGGATGAGGCACATATGGTAGGTATGAACCTAAGCACTGAAGTGCAAAAAGACCTAACCTTTAACTTTCTCCATGACATAACACAATTTATAACATAAACCTCCCTTCCTAGGAAAATAGAAACCATTTGTTCTGGCATTGAGGCTGAAGCCATTGAGGTTGACATACTGATAAGGCACATTGATCTGAGTAGGGGAATATCTGGTCCTTGTTGTCATCTATTCATACTGATGTCTCCCGGGAGGTTCTTTTTCTCTGGCCCATAATTGATAATGATCAAAAGTAAAAACTGCTTACTTACTCCTTGTTTTCATTAACAAGGCTTTTTCCTCCTCCCCTGTTGTATGCAAATATCACTCTTGCTTCTGCATCATGTTTGAATACAGGATGTACCATCTGTTGCATATCTTTCTGTTTAGATGTCCCGTGCAACCATACTACTTTGGTGGTGTCCCAGGGATCTACTTCAGAAAGAGAGGGTGCATTTTCTTCATGCTAGGACTTGCACTGACCAATACTCCCTGCACAATCAGGGTGGGGAACAAAGAATTGGACCATCCTTTCCCAAAAGTTTACCCATGTTTACATACCCATTGTCATGATCATGAAGCAGGGTATCTGTGGCTTGTATGGGATTAGGTAGGAGCCAAGAAGAAAGAAGGGGTGAAAAGAAATACTAAAGACTACTAAGGACATTGGAATGCATAGTTCAACACAATCATTCCATGCACACAAGTTTGCACATTATATTTTAGATACTATATATGATTGAAATCCTACTCTGTACCAAAACTATTCTGCATGCTGACAGTACAACACTGAGAATAACATAGATGGTTCCTTCATTCATAAAACCTATAGTTCAATTCAATAGATGATATATAATCCTAATTTAATCTCAAAGTTAATAGTTATAATGACTAAGTCATATGGACCGGTACCAGTACATACTTTGGCAATTGTGACAAATGACCACTTTATGCTAAAAGATCAGACAAGATGTCATTAATTAATTTGAGTGGGTATGTCAATTTTGGAGGTAAGCTCTGCAGGAAAGATTCATACAACACATACCCTCAGTATTTCAGAGAAATATAAACAAAATCAATTAGTCAAAAATAAGTGTGGAATGTTTCCAACATTTTGATTCTTAAAATTAGCATGAAGATGTTAAAAAATGAAGAAGAAAGTCACAAATTTTCTTAGAATAATGGAGCTTTCCTATCCAAGTACATTGTAATTTTATTCTCTTTTATGTGCAAGTGTAGATATAAGATACTCTTTGGAGATTTTCCAAACAACTAGAGTTGTGGGTACCACAAATAGTTTATAGGGACTATTTGGTATTAGCATGCAATGACATTTTACAGTTTTCAAAATCAGTACAAAACATATAATTGAATCAGAAATTTTGCAAGTCAACTGCTTTATTGAGGTTATTTTGACATATTCTTGGTCTCCTACTGGGCTAGTACTATATCTAGGCACAGAAAAAAAATAATTATATTGGATTTATTTCTAGTAGAAAACATTACAGTTCAAAATTTCTGCATAGGACAGAAATATTTGTTAACTAAGTTTGAAATATTAGGGGTGGAAGAATGATTTTTGAGACCATTTAACAAAAGAAAAAAGAGAATGTGAAGTTTTCTTTGAATAACTTCTAGAAACATCTTCAATTACTCCCAAACTACTTTTTCTTCTGTTATTGTATATGCGCATTTTAATGGTAATTATTGATTTACTTGCTAAATAGGCAGAAAAGTAAATGGAAAATAGTGGAAGGAGTTTCTCTGAAATTACTCCAAATAAAACCTAGAATTGGCTATGGTATTAGTATTCATAGTAGTTCAGTGAGAAAAAGTAAAATCAATTTGATTTCCTTCCTGAAATCCCATTTAAATTAATTATTTTCACCCTATATGCAGCAGGAATCCTTAATTGAACTGCTTCAAATTTTATTTGACTCATTTCTAAACACTCAGCTTCTACTTGATCCCACATTTGAAATCCTCCTCCCAAAACTTAACCCACAGTCCCCACATATCACCAATAACAGAGTTGACTTGGTTAGAGAGGCCACACCTGCATTGACACTCCGAGAAGAACTAACAGTCCCCAAACCTGGGTCAACCATAAAATAGAATGCTCATGTTAGTAGGAACTGAGAATTCACTTGGGGAATAATAATTCATCATTGAGAAAATTTATTCTCTGCTACAGGTAGTTAATCCTTGGTTCCTCATGCATCTTACAGCTTCTTTGTTTGATACTGTCTAATTGATGATTCCAATGATCATCAGTTTTGCACAGGTCATTCATTGGCTATGCTCAGATTTTGCCAAAGAATTAAAAAAAGGGAAAAGTGACAGTTTCTATGATGGAGTACTGTGAGATATTTACAATAATGTTATCCATAATAGTTCTCACAACAAAAAATCTAGGCAAAAGATGACAACCACTTTCACAGTCTTTCCTCTTTTACATGCATTCATGCAATTTCTTTTTGTGTTTATTTTGCATTTAAAAATGCAAAATTATATCTTTGATATTTTTCAGCTGGCCATCTTATCAGTGAAAAGATAAAATACAAACAAGAATAAATTGATTGTAGAGACTACTTGCCCACAAAACTACACAGTGAAAGTCTTGGTCATTCAAGTTTTCTTTTTAACACAGAGAAACTAGTATTAAAGCTATAAAAGTCTCTGGTTCAGGTAAGACAACATATAAAAGGGAAACCACATAAATAGTATAAGTTTAAATTTTAGTGAAAGAAATATAATTGTGTCAAAATGCTAAAATTGATCTCCTTATTCCCAACTGACTCTGCCCAACCCTATCCTTCAAATACAAAAGAGAATTATACATTTCAAGAAAATCAAATTAATTTTAAATAGTGATCATTAAGATTAATTATTGATACATAAAACTTTTGAAAAAACATAATTGCATTTTATCTTCTCTATATATTATCACACCTTAAATATTTTTGTGAATATATTCACCACCACATTGATAAAGAACTTAGCTGGGCAGGGAATAGGAGATGTGAATTTGGGTACAGATATTGAAGAAAAGTGCATATCTGCCTAAGTTTTATCATTTGAAATCAGCAAATCAAAGTAAATTATTTTCAAGGATCATCCAGTTCAAAAAGTTTCTAATTTTAAATACATTTCTAATCCTTTTAACCATTCATGCAAATTTTGCATATGCTTTTACATTGGATCATTACTTCATTTGATGCGAGATTCTACTTCAGAAAAACAAAGTTCATTTATAACAATTTCCTCAGGGAGCCTATGATCTGCTGTATGAGTACCTGCTTTACAATATAATTTTCATTTGCACATTTAGGTGATGTAGTTGGGTAATACAAAATCCAAATAGAATCTAAGTTTATTTCGTCTAAGAACAAAGACCCAGATTTGCAGGCAAGTAGGAGTTAGTATGCAGTAGAGGAGGCCCAGGCACCAAGGGATAATGCAGGTGACTAATGATGAACAGTAAAGGATTTAGGATTATCTTAAAACATGATAGCAAGGATAATAAATGTCAGAACAGGTCAGCACACAAAATGCAGAAATAAGGAACCCAGGAGACCACAGGAGGATCAAAATCCGTAACAGTTGAGTTCTGAAGTTATAATAATAACAGAGGTTGGCAAAATTTCCCTGTAAAGAGTCAGGTACTCTTTACAGGGACGAAGAGCAGGAGAAGAAGATTAACATTTAACAGGGATGAGAGGTGGGAGGGAAAGGGAGAGAGAAGGGAAATTGCATGGTAATGGAAGGAGACCCTCAGGGTTATACAGTGGAGGGGGTAGAGAGAGAGGAGGGGAGGGGAGGGGAGAGGTGGGGAGGGGGGAGGGTGGAGGATGGGAAAGGCAGCGGAGCACAACAGACACTAGTATGGCAATATGTAAATCAATGGATGTGTAACTGATGTGATTCTGCAATCTGTGTATGGGATGAAGGTGGGAGTTCATAACCCACTTGAATCAAAGTGTGGAATATGATATGTCAAGAAATTTGTAATGTTTTGAACAACCCACAATAAAAAATTAAAAATAAAAAAAATAAAAACATTATTTATACTAAAAAAAAAAAAGAGTCAGGTACTAATACTAACATACAGTCTTTGTTATAGCTACTCAATTCTGCAGTTATAGAGCAAAAGGAGCCACAGACAATATGCAAATGAACAAGCATGGCCACATTCCAATTACAAAGCTTCATTTATGGACACTAAAATTTGAATTTCATATAATTTTCACATGTTACAAAATATTCTTCTTTTGATCTTTTCAACCACTTAAGGTAAAATCTATTCTTAGTTGGTGGCCATAAAAAACACAGATGGTAGGCCAGATTTGGTCTTCAGGCTGTTGTTTGCCAACCCTGATAATAATATAACACAGTCAAATTGGGGACTTTTGAAACATGATTGAGTCTGTAATATGTTAATTTTAGTAAATTAAAATAGGCAAAGATTTTTATATTTTAAATGTGTTTTATTACTTTTGATCATGTGCTGAGATTCAAACTAGTTCAATAAAGTTTTACTAAGGTTTAATTTAAGAAATAGAGAAGGCAGCCTTAATTAACATGTACTGTTGTGGAACTGATTTCATCTCTGTTATTTGAACACATTCCATTTTCTTAACATAAAACTTTCTGTTGCAATAGCATTTGCATTCTTCATTAACTTGATAATCATATGTACTACTTATGGCTTATTTATAATGAATTCAATAATGAACTTATTATAAGTTTAATACAAAGTATTATAATGCTCCTGTCATAAGCATCAACAATATTTCACAGTCTAACAATTTTTGAAGTAATATTTGCATTTTATACATAAAAAATAAAGTAATAAAACAAATATTTTTTTTTCTAACATTTCATACTTACTACACATCTCAGACTATATTTTTTTTCTTTAGGAAAAGTTTGCTCATGTCTATATTGGCCCAAATTCAGAACTGATAGTGCAAGCTAATCTTGTATTGTATTGCAAAACTTTTATTTTGAGAAAGTGCTTTTTCTGAATTTATGCACCAATATTAGAATTATGAAAAACAATAAAGAAAAACTATACATCAAAAAAGAGGTAGCTGTTAAGTTATTTTAAGGTCATAATGAAGTGCAAAGTCATTTTATGAGTATTTACAATGTCATCACTATTTTTAATATCACATCCCTATTTAATTCAATCATAATACTTTGACGGGTTTTTAGCATATCTAATTAAAAAACTAGTGGTTCATTTGTCTACATATTAAATCTGTAGTTATTGAGTACCTACATATGCTAAGTAATATGTTATGTTTCAGACTATAAGGTTGAGAAAGACATTTCCCCTAGTGGAGAATACAGAGATTTATTAAATAATCACACAAGTGTCTTTGATTTATACTAGAAAGAAAAGTTGAAATATGTCATGCATTTGTTAAGTAGGGTGTCTCTTCTAGGGTGGGGAGTCAGGAAGGACTTT
Source organism: Marmota flaviventris (assembly GCF_047511675.1). NCBI lineage: Eukaryota > Metazoa > Chordata > Mammalia > Rodentia > Sciuridae > Marmota > Marmota flaviventris. The sequence goes on along the minus strand of NC_092510.1, from coordinate 24,387,456 downwards.
TGAGATGAGATCTGACAAGGTAAAGATAGTGACGTGAGGGACAAGAGAGAACAAGATGGAGAATGGTCAAAGTTGAGGCTACAGTGATGGACAGGGAAAGATCATTCATATATAAAGGTCCTAGTCAAGGTCTAGGAGACCTGAAAAATATGTGTTTTCTTCTTGAAAGCACCTGAATGTTCAGTAAAATTATTTAAAAAGTAATAAGTCAAGTAATACTATTGATGAATTTCAGAATGCTATTGGAAAAGAGAATGAAATAATTTGATTTCTATTTTAACCACATGAATGGGAACAAAGTTATCTGGGGATCCAGTGCAAAGGCCATTTTAATTATCCATGTGACCACTGATATTATTTTATAGTAAAGTGGCCACTAAGAAGACAGAAAGAAGTAGCAGATTACATAATTATTTTGAAAGAAAGAAAGTTGATTCCATTATGTCCTTTGTATTTCTGTTTAACTAGGCTTTTCCTGTTTTTATGCCCTATTATAAGGCATTCTTCTTCGCTACTACCTCTTATAAAAATTGTTATTTCATGTATTTAATGACTGAAATACTTCTTTAAGTTCTAGGAGGCATGGAACTATGTCATTTTTGCTCACCACTGTACTTCTCCCATAATACTGGACATGGTGCAGAAGAGCACTGGACAAGTTATTTGTGAGATAATGAGTAAATGCACTCAGGTTATTGAACAACTGCATTGAGACATATGACCTTAAAGAATCTTTGGAGTAATAAAGATGGCGTCCAGACTTGGATAGCAACTTGATGACATGCATTTATTACTATTTGCCATGAAAACAAATAAAATTGTCATTTTTTTCAGATTTTTAACATTAAATTCAACTTTATAATTTCAAGACAGAAAGAAACTCTGCCTACGTTCTCCTGAGAGAAAGCATTTATAATGCAATTATAGGTGAACATACTTAAAATACAAACTATAAAAAAATTTGTAGGAAAAAAATTTTTAAATGCCATCAACAAAACAGTCATCAAAGTAAAAGAAGAAAACCATAAAAATTAAAATTCTGATAGGTGTATTTTAAAAATTCAAAAGTATTAAAGTCAAAGTTGAAAAAATTTCCCCTTCCCCCCCCAAAAAAAAAACACTGAAAAAGAATTTAGAAATGTTAGAAGTTAAATCACCAGTCTAAGTTCAATATTCAGTGAACACAAATCCTTGTAAAAGAGAACAGAAAATAGAGAAAAGGAAGTTACCGAACACATAAGTAAAATTTTTCCAAGCTGAAAAATATGTGTTTTCCTCTTGAAAGCACCTGAATGTTCAGTAAAATTATTTAAAAAGTAATAAGTCAAGTAATACTATTGATGAACTTCAGAATGCTATTGGAAGAGAGAAAAAGTATCTTTTATTTGTAGAAATAGAACTAGAATGGTAAAATGTAAACAAACAAGAAAAACATGTTTGGAATGAAATTTAATATCTCTAAATGAAATGGCAATAAAATATATAATAACTTATATGATCTCTAATATATCAATCAATGTCAGGTCAGATCAGTTATACCTCAGGTTATTGAAAATATGTTCAGGTATAATTAAAAAAAATCTAAATAATTTTGAAGTTCAGATATCCCAAGGGAACAAAGTCTGAGACTCTGAGTTTTGCATACAGCAAGTTTGTGAAGAATGCTCCAAGGATCAACACCTGCAAGGAGTGAGGAAAGAAGGGTTGAATCTAAGGGAAAGTTGAACTATCATCATGAAGTTGTAACAGGAGCCTCAGACTCTTCACTATCATCAGTAATTGGGATGGCTCTTCAGTGCTGCCTCAATTGAAGCAAGGGTGTGAGGCCATCCCTAGTCTCCTCTCCCCAGAAAATCATCCTCCTCTATTACCTATTTGGACTGCTGACACCTGAGTTACCTGGTTTACCATCTAGGATTTATATACCTTCCTCCCTGAAGTGTCAGAACCCCTGTTATGCTGTTCTCACACTGATATGGTTGTGACAGTCCATTTATTGCAAGACTAGGCAGAAGAATAAGAGACACTCCAGGAAGATGATTTGGGTTGCACTTTGTTTACTTTTTTTTTTCTTCTATGTTGTAACCACAACATACTACTACTTCCAGCATGGTGACTCTGTATTGACTATCTGTGAGGGGTTAAGGCAATTTCTCCTAACTTATTTAGTGTGATAACCACAATAGGAAACAGGAATAGAAATCAAGGAAACATGTGTTGTTTTACAAGCTAGAAAACTGTGCCATCTTTGGACAGGGACAGTGAATTATATTCAGCACCAGAGGGTACAAATAAATAGGGAAGTTCAAAATTATTGCATACATCAGTTTCAGTATCTGCATCTCAATTTCAGGGTCCTACTATTTCCCATTCTTTTCTTATAGTAGATGGTTGATAACTGAATTTTCTCAGGAAATCTGAAGCTTATATTAAATTGTAGGCCTGACCCTCAGCGTGTTCTACCTCTGGCTGCAGAAGATGGGAGCTTTTATACATTCTGCAAAGGAGAAATTGTTAGCTCCAATACTTAATTTTAAATTGATGATTTTCCTGATTTTTAGTACAATGCATCCATGTCCCAGCAAAATACAGTTAATTTCAATCATACTTTTAGTTATCAATTCCTCCACATATTATAGTTGCTAAGATAATGCCTAGAATTGCCACATTGTTGCCAAGTCCAGAAAAAAAAAAGGACTAGGAAAATAATACTTTCACTGGCTCAATTCAGGTCTTGGGAAACATTTCATTTGTTAGAAATAAAAGAAAAATAATAAATGGGAGTGGAGGTAGATGTTATGATGTTATTTGTGTAATTGATAACACTAAACTTAGGAATTAAAAATAGCTTATTTAATATACTGATAATTAACCCTCTACTATTATAGAGATCAATCTGTTGGAATAGTTTTAAAAGTAAGACCTAATGTATTTCCCATAATAAACAACCATAAAGTAAAGTAAAAGATTAAAGGATACAAAGAAGTAAATTATCATTAGAAGAAGCTACCAGAGGGAGGAAAAATGAATTAAGTGCATAAAAACAAATATTAAAAATATTTTGAAAGAAATTATGAAATATTTCAAATTATACTGCTCATAAGTGATTAATAAAAATATGACTATTAGTATATTCAAAATTTTTAAACCATGAATAAGACATACATTCTATAAATAAAATATGATATTGAAATAAACAAACTTTGTAGATAGTAAAATATGAGGGTACTTTATTCTGTTCCATTGGTCTCTGTGTGTTTTCACTCAATACCATACTCTTTCGATTACTATAGCTTTGTAGTATATTTTAAAGTCATGTGGTGTGTGGTGCCTTTCATTTTTTTTTGCTCAAGATTCCTTTGGTTATTTCAGATATTTTGTGCTTCTATATAAATTTTCTGATTTTATTTTCCAATTCTATAAACATAGGAAGTCATTCCATTTTGTGTATGTCTCTGTTTGTGTGTACATGTGTGCATGCATTCTTTCCTTTTTTTTTTTCATCATAGTTTTGTTTTTGTATTTTTTATTGTACTGGTCTTTGGTCTTTCACATTCTTGGTAAAATTTATTCCTATATTTTTAATTTAATTTCACTTTATAGCTACTGCAAGTGGGATTTCTTTCATGATTTCTTCCTTAGTAATATCATTATTGTGGTATAAACTACTTCAACTAATTCTCAGCAAAGGCTCCAAAACCACGTTGGAGAATGGAAAGCCTCTTCAATAAATGGTGCAGGGAAAACTGAATTTCCACATGCGGAAGATTGAAACTTGATCTCTACCTCTCACCCTGTACAAAAATCAACTCAAAATGGTTCAAGTCCTAAATATAAGACTGAAACATGAAGCTACTAATTAGGAAACATTAAACAAACAAACAAAAAAAAACTTTTGGGTAATAATGAGTTTTTTTGGATAAGACTCAATGGCATAGAGAAAAAAAAGCAAGAATCGATAAATGACATATCAAATTAAAAAGCTTTACACAGCAAAGGAAACAATCTATGAAGTGAAGAAACAACCTACATAATGGAAAAAATATTTTCAAACTGTTCATCTGACAAAGGATTGATTTAGAGACTATATAAGAAACTTAAAAACTCAATTACAAAAAGCTAAAAATCCAAATGGACAAAGGATATAAATAAACATTTCTCAAAAGAAGAAATTCAAATGGGCTTGGTAAATTAGTAAAATTAATGCTTACTATCATTATCTGTCAGGGAAATGCAAATTAAAACCACAGTGAGATATCATCTCACCTAATCAGAATTGCTATTGTCTAAAAGACAAAAATAGCAAACACTGGTGAGGCTCCACAGAAAAGGAAAGTCTTCTATACTGTTGGTAGGAGTGTACATAAGTACAGACACTATGAAAAACAGTATGAAGTTTCCTCAGAGAATTAAAAATGTATTGTTACTACATACTATTATAGACCAATAGGATAATTACATAATAATAGTAGTTATTAAAATCACTGTCATACTTCATTCCCTGAACAATAAAATTGGATAGAAATGCGAAAGTGAAGAAATTATGATGGAAATAAGGGTGAAATGAATCTCACTAAATTGTACTATATATAAAAACACATGGTATACAGCTAAAATGTACTTAGAGGAAAGTACACTTAACAGCCTTAAAATGAATGTACTAACCTGCCAGAAATAAAAATATATATATAATAAATTATGTTTTCAATTCAAAAATTTCAGGAAAAGAAAATAAAAAGTTAAATTTTAGAATTCAAAGAAAGGAAATAAGAAAGACCAGAAGATAATGGGATTCGTAGTGGAGAAATCAATAAAGAATAAAACAATTAAAGATGTTTCCTTGAGAAAACAAAGATTATTCCTTGAAATAAACAACCTAAGTAGAAAAATCTCTTTCAAAATTGATCAAGAAAAATAATAGGACACCAATAAAAATACTGGTGAGGAAATGTGGCCAAAAAAATCATATGATAAAGATTAAAAGAGGAAAGATCCATCATAGCATGTGATCGTGTGAATATTAAGCTGTACTATATTAAAAGTAAATGAAGAGAAACAATATCTCCACCGAGTTCTCAGTCATAAAATAATCTTTGGTATCATGTGAAGTTGTGAATTCTGTATTTTAAAAGTTGTTCCAAAATTCTTCAGACTAAACTCAAACAACTGGTGAGAAATAGGGAAATTGCATTTAATAAAAGCTAAGGAAAATGATAAAAGACTATTTATAGAGTGTTTAAGCCTAAATATTTTAAGGATTATTATGTGAAAGACACCAAAGCTACCAATTTATCAAAATCTAATAAATCCAAGAATGTCGATTAAATAGATGGATTAGAATAAGGCAGTTTTTTCCAATTCAGGCCCTTGACTGAAACAAAGAGCCCATTTCTCTGGGTAGTGCAGATACAGGTTGATGCTGCAGCCTGTCACTGATGATATCTTTGTTTGTGGCGGGTGACTGCTGCCTTCACATTTACCAGTGGGTGGTTAGAGAAAGATCTGCAAAATGCTCTTTGCTTCCCCACCATTTTAAAAACAATTATAGTGGGGGCGCCTGGGATGGAGTTTCCAGGACACCACCATTTCACGGATCGTTGCTCCAGTCCCACTTACTGGTACAAGAACAGTGTTCTTGTTTTCTATTCCTCCTCACTGTGGGAATCCAGTTTTTGTGCCAAATATGGACAATTCTTGCTCTGAGCACCAGGGATACCCAGAATGTTCTAATTTACTGTGGTTGCTGGCCTCCACAAGATAATAAACCACACTTGAATTGTTAAGATCATTGTGTACTAAGTTTCTTTTCTTTTTTCTTTATCCCCCACCCCATTAAAAAAAAAATGAGCCAGTAAGAAAAAGAAATAGAAGGCAAATAATTTAGTATGCTTTTAAAAACCAATAACTCTTTATCATACCCCTGTATTTCTATGAGAGCAAAATTTCTGTGAAAGAAATTTTGTGACTATTCAGTCCAACATGGTAGGCACTAATATGTGGGTACTGAGATGTTGAAATGTGACCACTGCAATTGAAGACCAAATTTTTAGTTGAAATGGGATGTGCTATAAGTGTAAAATATACAGTGGATTGTGAAAACTTAGTAAGAAAAAAATGTAATATTTCTCATTATTATTAAGTTTTGGATTGATTATGTGTTAAAATTTTAGATATATTAGGACAAAAATCTTATTATCAAAATAATTTTTCCTGTTCTTTTTTACTTTTTATTATAACTTCTAGAAAATTTAAAATTACATATGTGATTCATTACTGTTGGAGAGTGCTGGTCTGTAACCTGCCACTCCCCCCCTCTCTATATATATGCCCATTTTTATTACCTCTCTTCCCTCCCACCTTTGGAAAAACATTTTAAAGCACATGGTTATCATAAATATATCAATACTATAATAATAGTATAATCAATTAGGAAAACAAAAAGCCAAAAGGGAAACAAAACAACCAAACAGCTAAGATAACATAATCACTGTAATGGCACATAAAGTTTAAGGATTGAAATTCTAAGCCACCACAGAACTTTGAGAAGTAGGAAGAACTATAAAACTCATTCATCGATTTAATCATTCGATATTAGTTATTGCATCAATACTAAATGTTAGGATGAGAAATTGCTGAATAAGTTCTACATGACAGCTTGCATTCAACTCTTAAGGATCCTATTTAGGATAATTTTCTTCTTTGGCTGTAGTCTCCAGCTGCCTGCAGACACTTCTGTCAAGTCCTCCAACTTGCTTTTGTTAGTAAATAAATTTTGCTCCACAATTTCTTTCAATTTGACAATATTCTCTAATGGGAAGGTTCTGGAACTGGGGTGATTTGGGAGGTATGGAAGGAAGCATGTTCCATGGCAGGAAGTGCCCTGTAGATAGCAGGTGCAATGATGCTTTATGTTCTGAGCTTGTGGATTTTGCCTCAAATCAGCAAGCCCCAGTGGTTCCCCTGCAAAGTCCCATGCCTACCAATAACTGTAACATGTTTTCAACAATTGAAAAAATTTGATTTAGCCAATGACTGCATAATAATAATAGTTCTAGAGCACAGCATATGGATTTATACTGCTTTGATTTATATTTCACTTCTTCCTCCAACTCTGAGAACTTGGAAGACTTCTTTAGCCTGTGTGTACCTCAGTTTTTCACTCCTAAAGTAGGAATCATAAGAGAACCCATATGGCATGATTTTTGTAAGAACTGATGAGACAGTGCTTAATAAAATGCTCAGAAAAATATCTGGCACATCTGGCACGTGTAAGGTAGTCGATAAATAGTCATCATTACTATTGTTATTCTCTTGCCTATTTATCGATTTCAGTAGCACTAAAAGTAGAAATGGGCCAACTGTTTAGTAGCAGTGGCACAAAGGGACCAAATCCCTAGGTCCACTTGGCATTGAGTTAAGTGCTACAGAAACAGCAATGAAAAAGACAGCCTCACAATGCAGATGGCTACTGTGAACTACACAGAAAGGGGTTAACAGAGGAGAGTCCTCTGAACTCAGGACTGATGAGCACAACTTAGTCAAGTTCAGTGCTGACAGTGAAAATGTGGCAGTGAGTGGTACAGATGTGCTCTGGAGAAAAGAAATAATTCCTTTGAAGAACCACAAGTGAGAACACAAGGTATATGAGAAACCAAAGAGAAGATGAATATAGAGGGGGCAATTGTGGTTTATAATGGAAAATAACAAAGCACAAAAACACTGGGGAAGCAGATCAGCAGTGTTTAACATGTTTGATGCCCAGCATTGATGCACGATGTGAGAAATAGACAGTATCGTATTCTGGTGGTAAACTGTTATAGAGTTTTTATGGAAAGGAATTTGTTAATATTTATCAAAATCTAAAACATATATTTAGATTCAAGAAGTTAACTCTTAGAAATTTGTGGTTAGAAGGAACTGATTTTGAGTGGATCTGGAAGAGACTCTGCCAAAAAAAAAAAAAAGGTCCATTAGGCTGCAGCAGAAGCCTGTTGAGAAGCTGGAGCAATCCTGGTGATGGTGCAGGTGTGTGGCAGGAAAGACCTTGTGGGAAGAGGAGAGAGGAGAGAGGGGCACATCAGAGCCAGCTGGGCATTTTCTTGTCAAGCTGAGGAATTTCCATTTTATTCCAAGTGGAACACGAATGCTAACACAAGATTTCAAACCGTGTAAAGATCATTTTGATTTTACCTTTTTTAAAGATCACTTTGCACACATATAGGAAATCAATTGCGATCAGTGGGATTGAACCAGGTAAGTGTAGATAAATAATTCTGGAATTCTTTTGTAAAAACCTAAATACAACAGAACTTGTTTAGTTGTAAGCAACAGAAATCCACTTAGATTAATGCAAAGGAAAAGTGATTTTTGAAAGGGCAAAGAAGATGCTCACAACCTGTCCAAAAAGGCCTTGGAGCCAGGAATTTAAATTCAGAATCAGTTCATTCTAACTGCAAATTTCTAAGAGTGAACTTCTTAATACAAAAATGCCCAGCTGGCTCTGCCTTTCTCTCCTCTTCCCACAAGGCCTTTCCTGCCACACACCTGCACCATCACCAAGGTTGCTCCAGCTTCTCAACAGGCTCCACTGGCTTCTGCTGCAGCTAGCTGTAGTTTCTTTTTCATTGTCTCTTCCAGAGTCGTGGGAACATCTCTCTGCATTGTTTTCTGGCATTTTGGAGGCTTGTCCCTGATTTTCTTTTGCATCCTCTTCATTCTTCTCTTTCTTTATCTCTATTTGTTAGGTGCAGGACAGGCTAAACTAAGTTGTCTGCAGGGCAGGCTGAACGAATGTTAGCTGCAGGGTAACCAACGCACTCAAACCCCCTCTGTCTGGTCCTTTATCACCTGTTGGCGCCAAGTCTGAACACTCAACCGCACTCAAGGCTGAACACTCGACCCCTACCCATCTGGTACAACGGAAACCCACATCTAGCCCCTGCCCCATCTGCCTGAAGGCGATGATGACACTGCTGTATGATCCAATCACTGTACACCAACAAGGCAATTTGCAGACCCAGAGACCCCATTAGATTTGGGCTATAAAATACTTCCTCTTGCTGGGCCCCTCTCTCTTGCTCTTGCTCTCTTTTTTTCTTCTCTTACTTTCGCTCTCCCTCTCACTCTCTCCTTTCCTCTTCTCTCTCTCTCTCTCTCTCTCTCTCTCTCTCTCTCTCTCTCTCCTCTCCCTCCCTCTTTCTTCTCTCTTTCCCTGGTTTTTCTTTCTCTCTCTTTTTCTCCCCTTTTGTACTGCTGCAGTAAAGATCTCTTGGTCTCTCCGAGTGTTGTGGTCACTTACTTTTCACTATTCATCGATATTTATCTGTCTGTCTCTCTCCCCTTGAATTGTCCTATATCTAATTCACTGAGTGGTCAGGAAAGTGGGAGACTAGGAACAATACCAGGCACATTATTTGCCAGGCCCATGCAAGAGAAAAATGTGGGATTCCTTGCTCAAAAAAATTTAAAAAAATCAACACAACTGTGGTAGAGCATTAACTCAAATTTGGGGCTTTTACAAATGCAGGATCCTGGGAGACTGCACAGACTTAGAACATGAGGTTGGAGCAGATGAGCAACTTCCCATTTGTGAAATAGCTTGACAATCAGAATCACTGATTCTTATCTTATTCCACTGGGTCTTATTCCAGAGGCCTTCTAAAAACAAAAAGAGGTTTGAAATGTTTAAATTAATTATTGCTCTTTATCATCTCTCAGTTCTCAACCTGATCCACAAAAATCACCTCTTACTGAAAATGAGTTTCATCTTAAATCATCAAACCACATAGTAAGAACAGAGACTTGAAACAAAGCTTCAAGGCAAACCAAAACCAAAACAAAACAAAACACTCCTAAGTGCTCCGCAACATATGTGTTTTAAAATTGCAACTTTTTTTTAATTGCAACTTGTTTTGAAGTTATTTTTTAATTGATTATTTTAGTTGTTCATAAAGTGGAATTCATTTTGATAAAATTAAACATGCATATTTATATCTTATTCTAATTAGGACCCCTATCTTGTGGATATACACAATGGTTGGATTCACTTAGGTTTTTTTTTATACATGTACATAAAAAAATTATATCAGATTTATTCCACTGTCTTTCCTAATCTTATCCTGCCCCCTTGCCTTCATTTGTCTAATCCACTGACCTTCTCTTCTCCACCCCTCACCATTGTGGTTTGCTCCCACATATTAACAAAAACAATAGAAATTGCAACTTCTAAGTTTTATTTCGTATATACTCTGATTAGAATACATCAGAAATTTGTCAGATTTCCTGTAAGCATTTCTGAACAACAGAACTTAAGCCAAGAAAACAACTAAAACAACATCTGTACAGGGTGCTGAATAAAAAGGTAATAATTATCTGTAATGGTAAAGAAGTCATTCATTTAACACAAATGGTAAAAGGGCTTGGATCCTGAAATCTGGCTGATGAGTTCACCTTGTGATTGGGCAAGCCCTTGGGTGGTTGTGTGTGACATCAAGTGTTGGAAGAAACATTGTTGCATAATTTTAGTAACAAGGAATCTCATTTAAGCTAATTACTAGCAATAAAACCTCTCAGTTTTTCCTTCATTTTGAACCTTTAAGGATTCTGTGAGTTAAAGAAAAAATAATTTTTGTATGTTTCATAAGATTCATTTATTCATCCTAAGGCAAGTGTTGGTAAGGCGAGTTCTTATTGAATCACACTAAATACTAAATTGTAATATAAACTGGACAAAAGATAATATTTCAGAGTGTTGGAGATCAGAATATAGAAATATTGGTGCATGTAGATTAGATTTCCAAATGGAAAATTTTGCATGAAATGACTAAAATATATGGAATAATTATTAAATGTGTGTACCCATTAAAAATGAACTTGATTAAGAAAGAATAAGGGCAGTTATCTTTTCCAGGAATCTTATACCTGATATTGCCAGATTATAGTGAGCTCTTTGGACCTCGAAGTTACCACATATGAATATTTTCTTCAGCAAATATTTTTCTTTTGCCTAGCTGATTGCCAATAGAAACATCTTCCTGGAGGACTTACTTTAGCCAAATTTCTTCTTTCTTTTCTTTTCTTTTTATTTTTTGAAAAATCTTGAAAAAAAGAGTTTTGGCCTTCTTTCTCCTGATTAGTTTCCAAAATAACAGTGGGAAATGAAATTATAATCGGCTCTTATTCAGTTCCTGCTAAATCCATCGAGGAAAGACTATGTAGAGAAGGAACTGGATTCAATTGTTGGGTTTCCTTGAACCTTCCTAACTGTTCATTTCCAAAGGAAGTTTCTTGCTCTACAAAGTGAGTTTGCTAACTTGAATTTTGGTTTGCATCCATAATATTTCCCTTAATTCAATCTTGTGACACTGTATAACTAAATACATTTTAAAACTAATTTTTTTAAATATTTATTTTTTAGTTTTTTTAGGTGGACACAATATCTTTATTTTTTATTTTTATATGGTGTTGAGGATCGAACCCAGCACCCTGCGCATGACAGGCGAGCGCACTACTGCTTGAGCCACATCCCCAGCCCAACAATACATTTTTTTTACATCAAATTCCATAAGGTAGACACACCGAAGTGTGTCTTTTTCTCCTCCACAGTGTCTCTTACGTAAACCTACATCCCAGGTGTTTATCTGACTGATCCCAAAGTGTCAAGGCTCAATATCTTGGAATAGGGTTATTTAGTTTAGGGAAAGAACTATCTAACTTTTACATGGCAACAAGGCAGCTCAAAATATGGAGGAAAAGCATTGGGTGATAATTTAAGTTTCCTTTGACTGCTAATAACTTTTAATAGCATCCTGTTGATAGCCTAAAATTTTCAATTGCTTTTCCTTTTTCCCCTATTTTCCCACAATGAGTAAAAATAACAAATGAAGTTTAACTCAAGAATAACTCACGTAGCTGGGTGCAGTGGTGCATGCCAATAATCCCAGTGGCATGGGAGGTTGAGACAGGAGGATCATGAGTTCAAAGCCAGCCTCAGCAATGGCAAAGCACTAAGCAACTCTGTGAGACCCTGTCTCTAAATAAAATACAGAATAGAAATGGAAATGTGGCTCAGTAGTCAAGTACGCTTGAGTTCAATCCCCAGTACCCCAAAAAAATAAAAATAAAAAAAGAATAACTCATATATGATTACCATAGACTAATCAATGTTACCTTTATACCAAACCCACCAATACGGTAGAGATTTGCCTGGATTATTTTGAAATCCCAAACCAGGTCACAGGGATGTCAGGGATGGACAGCAATGCCTTTTATCAATCCCTGGAATCATCAATACATAGGTGTGATGCAAGCCCACAAGGTTTGGGCTAAACTAGAGGAAAGTCAAAGAAATATATTTTTTTCTTCATATTAGTTTCCCTGATTTCAAGCTCTGGAAACTTCAAAGAAAATGATGGAAAGCACAAAACCATGTAAAATGGAAGGATGAGAAACTATAGCCAGACTTCCACACTCTGAAATCAGCAAGTTATCACCTGGATGGAAACTTTCTTAAAAAGAGTACTGTTTTCCATTGTGTTTCTCCCTCTCCCAAATTTTCCTGCTGGCTTCCAATAACAACTGTATTTCCAACACTTTTGAGAAGCTCAAAAAGACTATAAGGAATTATTTCAAGACTCTTGTGGCTTTACATGATTCCTGTTAGAGTCATACACATAAACATTACAAGAATAAATGGGTCAGGGGTTCCAGGAAGTCTCCACAGATAATTTAAGGATAAGTCAGGTTGTAGTAAAGAAGGAAGTGTTTAATTACAAAATGAAAATACACACTTGTGAGAGTTCATTATACGACTACTCAAAATCTTGGCAGCCCCACAGCTAGCAGATTTGTGGGTTACTTTGGTTAGGGCAGATGATATTCACAAGCAGGGGTTAATTATGGATGAGGGCCCTTGGAATTGGGAGGTGTCCTGTCATGGAACCCCAGCTCAGCTTCATTAGCATCTCATCATGTAGCTAAGAGGTACATGAGTACATGTGAAGATAATAGGATAAAAGATATTTAGATAAAGAAGATTAAAAATTTAAAGTGAAAAACTTTAAAGACAGAAGTATAGAAAGTTAAAATGAAAAAAGATAAAGAAGATGTAGAAAGATAGAAAAGATGTAGGAAGACAAGAATTTTAAACCCACAAAATAGAAAAAAAAACTAGGAGGAAAAAAAAGCAACTAGGGTGAATATACAAACCTTAGGAAAAAAAAAAAAAAAACTAGAAGATAGAAATAAGATAGAAAATGGTTGAAAATGTCAAGTAAGGTATTACACAGATAGAAAATGCAAAAAGCTAAGACAACTATTAGATACAGACATACTTATTAAAGCAAAAAGAGGGAATTGGAAAGGGGTATATATCCCCCATAGATAAACTTAAAATAACCCTTTTTACCCTAAACTTTTTAAATTTGGATTCATAAGGACTTAGTGCTGCGGAAAGATACATGTATCCAAAAAATGTACATAAGCCTAAAGTACTTTGGAAAGATATTCTAACAGGACAATGGAAAGGTCCTGACCCAGTGATTGTCTGGAGTCGGGGGTCTGTTTGTGTTTTTCCACAGGGAGAACAGCAGCCGATTTGGATTCCAGAGAGATTAACTAAAACAATTTCTACAGATCGAAAAGAAGATGATTTGACTCAAATCCATAACAGCTGATATCCAGAGCTCCAGCTTGGCCATTCTTACATCTGCGACAGTGATTAACCAGTGATGCAATTTTTATTTCCTTGCCAGCGCACCCCATGTTAGTTGTGGTAGTGCTGGCATATCTTTGCTGATGGTGTCACCAGTGATGCAATTTTTCCCAAGGAGCCGTCAATTGGCTTGGTGTCGTGGCATTTCTGTATCCTACTCCCTTCTGCTAGTGATGGTCTAAAATTTGGGGGCCAATGGCTTATGCTGGACTGGTAGTCAGTGACGGGTATGATCCAATTGCAGTGGTATCAACCTAAGACAGGAGGCTGACGCCTAAAGGTCAGTTTTCCGATGACGGGTAAGAACCATATGTTGAATTGGACAACCTACCAGGCACTGTCCTTAAGCCACATTAACCTCACTCCCCCACTGGCACCAAGGCCAAATTTGGGGGCCAACAGAGGTGAGGCAAAGAACCTCACCCCCCCACTGGTGCATAGACCTATCCACAAGTATGGCTGTATGCTGGACTGGTAGTCAGTGACGGGTATGATTCAATTGCAGTGGTATCAACCTAAGACAGGAGGCTGACGCCTAAAGGTCAGTTTTCCGATGACGGGTAAGAACCATATGTTGAATTGGACAAGCTACCAGGCACGGTCCTTAAGCCACATTGCTTGTTGTTTAATTAATCAGAAGGGGTGAGATGCTGGGAGCCATTAGCCAAGTAGGTATGACAATTTCCTTGCCAGCGTACCCCATGTTGCAGTGACATTGAATGTAGGTGACCTTGCTCAAGGACCAGGGTGGATTAGGGTGTTCCGGGTTTAAGATAATCGTGTTTAGGGCGTTCCCAGTTTAGGTTCCAGGTTTAAGGTTTAAGATTATTCCTCCTGGGAATAGGGCGTATCCTGCTGCCTGAGTTCCCCTTGAGTTCTCACGGGATTCAGACAGTGTATTTTGGGAGACAGAAGCCCAGTGGAGGTGGATTTGGGCAGAGAACGTGGATTTGGGCAGAGAACGTGGATTTCCCCAGAACGTGATTGTAGACGGCTGGTGTGAGTTCGGGAATAAAGAGTTGCTGTTTGAATCTACAAGCTGTGTGGTGGCTCGTGATTGTGTGCCCAGCCAGACTGCGGCATTTGTGCCCAGCCAGACTGTGGCAGTTATTAGCCTTGATAAGCAAGAAGGTAAAATAGAGGTCAGGTTGCTTTTCAATGCACCTGCACAAGAAACCAGTCAAGAGTTGGCTTGAAAGTGTGGTCATTCTGTGGCAGATAGATTATCATTTTGTCTAGTCAATAATAGTAGGCTCTGTGGTTGAACAAGAGGCTTGATCAAGCCTAATGCTAGCAGAATCCTCACCTGCTTCCCCATAACTATAGCTGGGCAAAGGCATGATGCTAAAAAATTCCTGTGGTTAAGCAACTGCCTGTCAAGTAAGACCAGCTCACACTGCCTACCAAGCAAGACTGTCTGCCCACATATACTTCTCCTGCTCCCTGACTAAAAAGCATCAGTTAAAATCTCTTATATATATAAGCTTACTTGGCAAAAGTTGGCTTATATCAAAGACTTTGTGCTTGAAGCCTAAGTGTGGACTTCTCCTCATCCTTTCAGACCACCATACTTTCCACTTCTCAAATCTAAATCCTAAGAGGCAGGTCAGGTTTCAAAGTTCCAAGGCAAACTATGAATGATGTCAGTGAAGCAGAGATGAAAAAGAGAAAGAACTCATGAGGTTAATCCATTTACTATATGGACTTGGAAAATAGAAATTATGTAAGACAGGATAGGACTCAGACTTAGGTTCTTTGAGACACTTCAACATGTCCACCTGATTTGTGGCTCAAACACAATCTGAACCATAACATGGAGCAACTTGTCCTTTCTAGGCTGTGTGGAAAAACTAGAAAAAGAGGCAAGCATATGAGCAACTAGCTAGAAAGGGGCTACAGTGTTCTTTCTTCAACATATACCACTTTTAAAGATTGGTAAGGGATAGATATAGGGTTAATACTCTCTAAAAATTTATTTAACCATCAAGATGACAAATAAACTGAAAAAAAATATATATTCTGACAAGCAAAATGTCTCAATATGAAGTGTTTTGAGCTTTAATTACCTTTCACAGTGTATTTGGAAGGGATCATTATGTCCAAAATGCCTTAATTAGCCATGAGACAGGCTGGTTTAAAAAAAGGACCCAATTTTCCAGTTCCCCTGTATCTACATATTTTGATATATTATTAGTAATTTTTCAAGGGATGGGAACTTCTTTACTACCTCTTAAATCTGGGCTGGCCATGTGACATCCTTTGACAAATAGAGGTGTGGAAATTGTGGCACTCTAGTGCCAAGCTTAGGCAATGGCAGGACATTCAAGTGTCTACTCATTCTCTTAGAACTCTGCCACCTTCATGGAAATGAACCCAGGCTAGCCTGCTTATGTATGAAGGACCAAACACACTGACAAGAGCTGAGTCATTCCAAGTGAAAACATGAGATCAATTTATCACTGACCTACTGTTGACCAATGATAAATGAATTCTGCTGAAATCAGTCAAGCCACGCCCAGATTAAATGGGTACCCTAGATGACCCATAGACTTGAGAGCAAAAAAATATATATATTTACAGTTATATGGCATGATTGTTGTAGTTATTATTCAGGTAGTGCTCTTGTGGCAAAATGTCTGATACAACCAGCCTGAACATTGTTGTCTACAAGACAAAGAAAAGCAGAATTGCATTTAATACACCTTAAGCCAACAGTTTTGACTGGACCTTTGGAAAATGATCAAATTTGGAATATTTTTGGGGCAGCCAACATATATACTGCTGTTTCACACATTTTTTTTTTTAATTTTTGCACAATGAATCCCTGGACATAGGCAGGGGTACTATTCTTTTTGCTTGTAATACTTTTCTCATTTTTCTTTGCATAGTGGAAATCATTCCTTAAGATTCTGGGCAAGGTCAGCTATTCCAAGAAATTGATCCTGAACTAACAAGTTGAGTTAAATCTTCCCTTTCTAAGTTTCCTGGGCACTTCTCTCTCCTATGTCTTAAAAGCATGTAGTAAGTAGAATCACTGTGTCTACTTCTTTTTTCCTCCCCTTCTTCTTCAGCCCACTTCAATCTGGATTCCACAATCAACACTCCTTGGAATTGATTCTTACAAGGATCTCTAATTATTAACGAGTCAACAATTTAAGGAACATTTACGAGTTCTTAACTTACTTGACTGCTCTGCAAACTTAAAAACAACTGAAATATGTGAGCTTCTTGAAAAAGCTCCACACCCCTTTTTCCAGTGGTACTCATATCAATTGTAGCATGGATTTATTTCTATGAATTTTTATGAACCTCTCATTCACCATGGATCACTAAACTGTTAGAGTCAATGAGAGCAGAGACCTTGTTCTTTGTTTTTTGGTTTTTTTTCCTAATCAGTGCATACACAAGGCTTAATGTAGTGAGGGTCTGGAGCAAAGTGTGTACTCAGGAAATATCTCTGCATGCATGAATACAGGCATTGCTTACTACATTATGAAAAACATGTTTTTCTACATTGATCTTACCTGCTTTCAGATAACAAGGGAGATGGATTATTTTGTACTTTGTTGGCCTAGCCTGGAGCTTGACTTCTAGTAAGAATAACAGCTAAATTTTATCATGTTTAGTATATTTTTGTATGATTTTAAGATTCTTACATGCATGATGTAATTTCATTTTCTAACAACCTGTGAAATATAGAATATTTTTTTCATTTTACAGATGAGGAAAATGAGGCACAAGAAACTTCACAAATATCTGTTAACAGGAACTGTATGCTCTAGCAGCAGACATAAAAATAAAGACAAATCAATAGCTCCTAATATGAGCCTAGACATTTCTCAAAGAGATGACAAACACCACTCCTGCCCATCTCTAATTATATACTGGTATGTAGTTTCTTCTTTCAACTAATTCAGGTTTGTAGACCATCTGTGTTCTTGGACCTTCTACCTGGACTCACAAGAATGCTTGACTACCCTTTGCTTCCCCATCTGCTTCTTCTTAGTCAAACTACCTGTTTGTCAAGCAAGTTTACTCTTCTGATTGATTTCTTCTGCTCTATCACTTTAAAATCTGTTCATTCAATATCTATACCCTAAACTACTGGTATAATTCACAGCATACAAACATATTCATCAATGCATAAATCACTTCTTAATTACTTATAGAAGACTTTCTTGGATATCAAAAATAAAAAGAAATTTTTCCTGTATATACATTATATTTTACACTTTGCTACACGTGAATGTAAAAACAACAGTCCACACAATACTATAAATGTGTAACTACATAATTGTCCTTCAGATTCCATGGGACTGGTACAAGGGTCCCTCAAGGATACCAAAATCCATAAATGTCAAATCTCTTATATTAAATAGTGTCATATGGTATAGATGTAGCTCAGTGGTAGAGCACTTGCCTGACATGTGTAAGAAACTGGGTTGGATCCACATACAATAGTGCCATATTTTCTTACAACTTATGCACATGCTTCCATATATTTTAAACCACCTCTAGATTACTTATATAACTATTGCAATGTAAATACTATCTAAAGTATTGTTACTCTGCATTGTTGGGGATAATGAAAAAATTAGTTCTGTACATGTTCAGTACACAAGCAAGCTTTTTCCCAAATATTTTAATCTGTAGTGGCTTGAATCCACAGATGAAGTATCTGAAGATATGGAGAGCTGACTGTATGTATAGTTTTGTCATGGTTTTAGTGTTTGCATGCATGAGATTTAATTTTGGGACTTAAAACTCCAGAAATGTGGTCAATCAACTTTGAACCATAGCCTATATTTTAAAATGAGTAAACAGAAATTCATTGACTACTAATTTGACCTGAATGATGATGATGATGATAAAATTATAACTTAGTAAATTGTCCTGCCCAGGGATTACCACAAGATAGAAGAGGGAGACTATCAAATGTGATATCATAAATTACAGAGTTGGAAACACACCAAGATCTTGTGGGAATAATCCTACTTCTATAGTATGTGCCGCTTTTAGAAAGCCTCTTGATCAATATGAGTTTTTGCTCTATTCTGTGTCTCCTGATTCAGTATCAGAGTCTATTTAAAATTCCCTCCATCATGTTCACATCACGAAGGAAATTGCAGACCTCAGGAACCAATTAAAGCTTAACTCACCTCCTCCTGACCATCCCTCAACAGCTGTTCCCAGAGAAAGCTGGAGAGAGCTCAAAGAAAAGCTGCCTTGGACCAGACTCACCTGGAACTCATAGACTCTGTCTAAGAGTCTGCACTGCCAGGGACCCTGGCGTCTCTCTCTGAGTTGTGATTTCATTTCGCCTGAGTGCAGTGTTCTGTGCCGGGTGCTAAGGGGAATTTAGAGCATCGATTAGACATGGTTTGTACCCTCAGGAATCTCACAATTTAATGGAGGAAATAAGATAAACACACAGTCAATTAAGAGAAAGTAGATACACATGTACACATAAAAATATTGATTTAAGTTTAGGAAAGAAGAGGACAAGGATTTAGATGCTAATCAGGAAAGTCTTGCAGATCAGCCTGCGTGTGAGTCTAAGTGGAAGAAAAATTCTCTATGCCAAAAGGAAAGAGACAGCTGTTCCAGAGATGGTTTAGTTTCTCCCTTTCTCCTTTCCTTCCTCTCTTTTCTACTTGTCCATCCTTCCTTACCTCCCTTTCTATCTTCCTCCAGGTCCAGGAGAAAATATTCTCTGCTCAGAGACTGTAAATCACATCTGTAATGACTGACCACATGGGTCACTAGGTGAGGTCAAGTAGATTTATTTATTTATTTATTTATTTAATTTTTTGGCTTGGTGTTCTAATAATCTGGAATTAGATCATTAAGAATGTATTATTCTCTTTGTCCTTAGCTCTTGTCAAGAGTGATTGTGCAAAATAGTATTTATCTTTCATTAAAAACATCATGCTGGTATTTTGACAGAAATGCTTCCATTGTCTATTTCTGCGAAGGAATATATATAGTTCATCTAGGGAGAAATCAAACAATATTTACTCTCCTAGAGCTTGTATTTTTCCAGAATTTATGGTTAGTACCAATCAGGTTAGGTTTGGGGTTTAGGATGATGTGTAGAAACTGGCCATCTAGGCTCTGTAGGACCACTGTAATACCCTGAAGAAGGAATCCTGGAGAACACCACCCAAAGAGGGCTGCCCAGTCCTCTGCTACATTTCTATACTTATCTTGTTGGAATAACATTATTCTATAGAACAACTACCACAATAAAAACTCATCCTTTTGACCAGACAATGCAATTGATGTCCTTGGGCATATAACCAATGACTTTCTCTCTTAGTTTCCAACATTTCTGGAGTTAAATTTTTCTCCCTCTCTTTCATTTTTTTTTTCAATCTAATCAAATGTTTTTTTTTTTTTTTTTTCTTTTCCCCCTTGGTGGGGAGAGCTGGGGGGAAAGACACAGATGGTATCGTTTGCAAAAGGAAAGCTGAGAAATTACACATATATCTTTCAGCTTTGTGGCAAATCTGATGCCAAGATTCTTGCTTGGAGTGTGTAGTGCGATGCAGGCACAGAGGCGTACCAGAAAGGGTGAGGCCAGCCGTGGAGGGCAGTGTAATAAATTGCTGTGGGCTGATCCAACGGCAGAACATGTGAGCTATTACACTTTGGCAGCTATTTTATTTTTCCCTTATGGAGTTTTAGACCTGTCTTGTACACTGAGATAGGTTTCATCTGGTTAGAACTTGTGTCGTATTTAAACTTCCTTTAGATCTATGGAGTTGGAGAAGGAAAAAAAAAATCAAAATAAACCTAGCATAGCCCATAACACACTGAAATGATGTTGGGGGTGGGAGAGGGGCAGTAATTGTGCCCAGATAATGTTGTCATACTTTGTAAAGCCTTTAATGCTGGAATTTATTTATTAATGATGCATGGGTTATTACCCACCATCTGTCTTGTGTTAGCAGTGGGCTGTTTCAGATTATGGTAATGTGTTTCTGATTTGAGTTGTGTTGAAAGCCAGAACAAGGCATCTCATGTGCAGTCCTCTTTGAGGCCTGCTGTTTTCAATTCCTCTTCACAGAAAGGGCTTTTATTTGATTTGTTATGGGGATTTTTTCTTCTGTTGCCAAAACAGCTGCAAGCCTGGAAGGGAATAAGACACAGAGCCACATCAAACTTGTTAGCTTGTAAAAAAAAAAAAAAAAAAAAAAAAATGGAATGTTCCAGGAACCGAAAAAAAAAAAAAAAAAAGGATGTGGGAGTAGATGTAAAGTGGAAAGGGAGAGAGAGAGAAAGAGAAAGCTTTATGGCCTATTTGATTGACTTGATTGACTTTCATATGAAAAGAGTATGCAGATGCAGATATAATGTGCTATTTATGTATTATAGATTAGATTATGATGCATTTAATTGATTATGCCCATTCACACCAAGTGGAATGGTTTTCTTTGGAAAAAATTTTATAGCCTTTGTGCCAGTAGAAGCAATAAATAAAAGTCTCCAGTGAGGGGTTAGCACCCTCCTCCAGGCATCAAAGCAAACACCCCCAATTTTTAAAGCTTGATTTTTTTTAATGTAGTGAACAGATTTGGATCTACTTATAAATGAAAAAGGTAATAAAAGGAAGTAGGTAACTGGCAAGCATCCCTTGACTGCTGTAAATATTTACCCTAATCAGAGATCTTTGTCTCTGATTCTCACTCTCTGAGGACTATGGGTCACCAAACTACTTCTGGGCCACTGCTAACCCCATGCCGTGCTGATGGAAATGTGCTGTGACTCCCTGTTCAATATGGTGTCCACAAGCTGCATCCAGTCATTGGATACTTGACATGTGCCTATAGACTAAATACATTTTTAATTTTATTTAATTTTAACTAATTTAAATAGTCTCATGTGGTTAATGGTCACTGCTTTGGAGAGCATAATTCTAGAATTGGCTAATAAAGTAAAGAAGCTGCTTCTTCTCTGTTATTATGTAAAACCTGTGGGTACAGCTTACTGTTAACCTGAAAAATTTATTCAAAATATTTTTCTCTTATGTATTATTAAGAGTTAGTAGCACTAAGGCTCCCTCTCAAAAGGCTACTGACAAGTTATTTCTTAAATCAGGTTCACAAATGCTTCCTTCTATATCAAAATATGAATTTATGAGAACACTTAGCATTTCTTGTGACAAATAACTATGAAAAAAAAATGTAGCCAGAGATCTTAAATAATCAAAAATCTAACATAAATGATATTTAAGAACTTGTTTTAAATTTATTGACTGCAATTCTCTTAATTCATATTAAACGCAGGCCAATTGCTTTCAGAATAGGGTATGTTCCCAGAAATGCCAGACTATGTGAAACAGATTTTGTATACACAAAGACTATACTGTTCAAATTTTAATTAATCAAGTTTTTAGAAATTATATTTGTTAAGACCTATAATAATATTTTGGAGTATTGTTCTGTTGTCATAGGAATGCTTTTGCATAGCTTTTCTGTTGGTGGAGAAGAGGCCATATGGAGATGATGAGATAAAGAGATGCAGCAAGGACAAGATACATGTTCACCACTTCCTGACATCTTTGCCACCTGGACACACATTTGGATCCCACTTTCCAGTCACCCTTGCAATTTATAGGACCACGTAATTCAACTATAGCCAGTGGAATATCAGTGGAAATAATTTATTCCATATCCATACCTGACACTAGTTTATTTTCTGCATAATTACCCTCTTTCCTTTATCAGATGAAGAAAATTCAGCACAGAACAGAAGGCCACAGAAGATGATCATGAGTTGAAACGAGCCTAGAACCCTAAATGATACAATGGAAAAGAGCCATCTCTCCCAACTAAGAAAAATTAGACTAGTTGAAAGAAAAAAATGAACTTTTGTGCTTAAAGTCACTGAGATTTAGAGGATGATTTTATAAATTAACATCCTCCAAGATGACATCTTGGAAAAGGAATAGACAGACCCTGTCAAATTCTGCCTCGTGCAATCTGTGTGTTGAATGCTCTGTCCTTAGCTTTGTGGTTCAGAGCCTTACTTCCAACAGTACCTATTATCTACATTTGGAGAAAAGAACTTAGATTATCCAAGTAAATAAGATGTTACACACAAAATACAGGGTCAATTTATTTAGTATGTTTAAGTAAATACTTATTTTAATATTTTAACATCTTTTAAATAAAAATGTAAAATTTCAATTCAGATTAAACTTTTAGCTAAGACTTCTTTTCATGTGGTAAGTCGAAGTGCCAACTCAAACATAGCATCCTCTCCTTTGACATAAAAATGGCCATAGTTTGTTCCTGGAGCATTTGAAAAACTTTTTTCTAGTTCTTTGTATTATCCTCCTCTTAAATACTTTCACTCATTGCAGTTCTGCCCTTAAACTCCCCTTCTCTCTGAATGTTCTTTCCTTTATTCTTAACCATTCACTCATATTTAATTACTGACCAGATGATAGGATAGGCTTATTATTTTGAATGCTCCAAAACATCCTGCCCTATTTCTATATACTGAGGCTGTGGCCTTGTCCTGTCTTGTTTCTCACTGACATGAACTCCTGGTACATTGTACTCTCAGCTCAAATCTTGTGTCTATGCTATGATTCTTTCTTATTTAGAGTGATGACAGGGATTCAAACTAAACATCAGAAAGTTGCTGAGCAGACATTATGGACTGAATTTTGATATCCTGATAAAATTAATATGTTGAAGTCCTACCTCGCAATGTGATAGGATTGGCAGATGGCAACATTAGGATATTATGAGAATTACATGAGGTTGTGAGGTGGGGCCTTCATGATGGAATTAGTGCCCTTATAAGAAGAGTCACCAGAGAACTTGCTATTGTGCTTTTTTCCCATACCACACTGGCAAAGAGGTTATGTAAGGATATGGCTAGATGATAATCACCTCCAAGCTCGAAGAAGAAACCTCCCAATGGAACCTATCTTGCTGATTCTTGATCTTGAACTTGTTAGCCTCCAAACTGCAACAAAATCTCTGGTTGTTAAGCTACTCAGTTTATGGTACTTTATCATGTCAGTCAGAACAAATTAATACAGCTGGTGATTAAAACAGGAAATGATTGTTTTAACATCTTACTGGTGATTATTTATAAGTTAAATATGTGCTGCATGCCACCCAGATTGATGAAGTTCTGTTGACCATCAGAGACTTCTCATTTTACAATATTGTGGACACATTAAATTTGGTTTGAGTATTTCCCTTTATTCTAGAAATTTCCTATAAATATTATTTAACTTTTACATATGTTGATACACTTTATTAAATTTCAGCTTGCATAACATACTTTTATCTTATTCTGATAGCACAGGTGAGATATTGATTTGAACTACAAATGTTTTAGTTGTTATTATCTCCAAGATAGTATGGGGAGATACTATCATCACATCCATAGATATAATAAGATAGCCTTAATAGATATTTCAATTTGGAAGATTCTTCATTAAATCATAAAATAGATCTCAAGGTTATTTGGATTCCAAAAGCCAACTGTAATTCTTAAAATGTAAGGTGATATACCTGCGTATAACTAAATCAATAAATTAAGCACATCTGAGAATTGAGGCTCCAGATCCCACACAGAAGCACAGCATTATATTAACCAATGAAATGATCTGGAAAAATTTAGAGGGGAGCCATTTGTTATACTGATACATTCATGTTACCAAAATGTGTTATGATCACGAAAGAGCAGTTTGTTGGAATAAAAACTAAATTTAAAGATCAAACATTTAAAGTCTGGAAAGACCAACTAGTTAAAATTTTTTAAACTTATTTCTGTGTATCAAATGATAATACCCACTGAACAGATGGAGGCAGGAAACTTTAAGCATCTATGGAAAAGCAATATAGAGCAGGAGGCTGGAGTCAAGTTATCTCTAAAAGGATATTGGCATATCAGTAGCATAGAAGAATATATTCTGCTTCCAATTTAGTGACATTTTTACATTTACAGAATAAATTACTGAAAAGTACCTTCTATTACTTTGATGATCAAATTATTATGGAATACATATTTAGACAACATTTTTTATCATTTTAAAGCTTCTTTTTTTAATATTATCAAAATTCTAAAAAGCCTGCAAAATCCCATAATTAACTAAATATAGAAAGGAGACAGAAATAAGCTTCATGAATTTTAAGTTAGAAAAATGTCAAAATATAAACCCCAAAGGAAATGTTCCCATAAGGACAATTTTATCCACATCAGAATCATTTGTTTTACTTATTGAAATGATGAACATAGAGTTAAAGAAAGAATTCAGGCCGATTAATGTTTCACAGCACCAGAAGATATAGAAAAAGTATGGACTCTGCGGCCTTGCCAGGTAGTGGTGAGCCATGCTGGCCGCAAGTTGCACTGTCTGCCCTTTCTTCCCCCTGGACTCCTTGTTTCATGGGGATGTTGATTCCTGCAGATTCTTTTGTGGGTATAAGTAGTGTTAGATTCCATCTGGATCCAACCAGTAGAGGATCTGGGGGGAAGGCTGGAAAGCATGAGCTGGGAGCCAGCCATCCTCTCTCCCTCACATTCTTCACCTTTCACAGCTCTGGTTGCAACTGTGGCTTTCCCATAGTCTATCTCCCACATGCCAAAACCTGTCACAGTCTCATTTATCTCTGGAATTCTCCAGCCCTAGGTGGTCTCTAAATAATTTTCCTCTTTACCCCTATAACAAGGAGTAGGATCAACTTTTTCCTTGTTCAGGCTCTGGGTTTTTCCTCACCCCTTGTGTGTCTCCCCAGAGATTTCATCACTGAATTAAATTCCCTCTATTTTAAAACATGACTAAGCCTGATTGCACCTTGCCTGATGCATAAACTATATTTTGTTTAAGATGTAGGAGTTTTGCCCTGCTTATTATCTACTCTAAAGAGACAGATAAATGACCTACAATGGATATGCAAGGAGGCATAATAAATCACCAAGTAATTTTTCAGTTTTTAAAGAGTTCACACACTCAATTCAATCAATTGAATCCCTAGATTACATATAGATGGTATTTACTATTCCTTAATATAATAAAATTCACTAGAAAACCCAACAGATCCATCATTAATTTCCTTCAAGACAATTCAAAACTTAAACATTTTAAAAGGGTTTTGTTTTAATATTCTATATGCTGAAAACCATGTGGACAGTTTAGGCCATTGACAGGTATAAATTTTGTAGTAAGAGGTATGTAATCCCCAATTGTATCCATCACAGGATAGGATTGGAGATTAGTGAATCACTTCATTATTTAATATACCACTTCATTATTAAATGTACCACTGCCAAAACAAGGTAAGTAAAAGAAAAGAAAATACAATAAAAATGAGTTAACATTTGATACATAGATCATACATGAGGAATTTTTTGTAATATCATAGTATCTTTAGTTTACATACATCCCCAGAAAGTGGCATTGTAGAATTATTGAAAGACAATTGACCAACATTAATGAACTATCTATCAATAATGCTTTCTTCCTGTGAATGTTTTGGTAAAAACCAAGCACACATATTTCATATAAACACTTCTAATTTTATTAACATTACCATCTTCTTTGGTAGATATGTCAAGAAAACCAAGTATGTCTAATCCAGTTTTTACTGTTTGTAATATCACCTATTTGCTTAGTGTCTGAAGTACTGTTAATACCAATGATTTTCTAAGGTCTTTAAATTATTTTGCTAAAGACATAGCCAAATTATTCCCACAATTAATATCATTTCTTGTCTTAAGGTCTTCAACAGTGACTGCTAATCAGATGAAACATAAAATATCATCAACCCTGGAGTGCCAAGCAACTCTCATTCATTGCTCATGGTAATATAAAATGGTGCAGCTACTTAGGAAGAGTTTGACAGTTTTGTACAAACCAAAACACAATCTTACTATAGGATCCAACAATTGAGCTTGCTCATGTTTACCAAAATTAGTTGAAAACTATTCCTCCATGAAAACCTGCATGCATGTAATAATAACAGCTTTATTCACAATTGCCAAAACTTGAAAGCAACCAAGATGTCCTTCAGTAGATGAATGAGTAAATAAACCGTGGTGCATTCAAACAATGGGATATTATTCAGAACTAAAAAGAAATCAGCTGAATAGACACAGAGGAATTTTAAATGCATGCCACTAAATCAAAGAAGCCTGTCTAAAAGGCTACATACTGTATGATTCCAATTACATGACTTTCTGGAAAAGGCAAGACTATGCAAACAGTAAAATAAAGAGTGGTTGCCAGGGATTTGGGGGCAGGGAGGAATGAATAAGGAATGCCTCTTTGGAGCAGTGGAGCACAAGGAACCTTTAGGCAGAAAAATATACAATGCTTTGTTGGATACATATCATTATACATTTGTCTAATCCATACAATATACAACACTGGAGTGAACCCAAGTGTAAATCATGCACTTGAAGTGACAATGATGTATCGATATTCATTCAGCAATTATAACAAATATACCAGTCCAGGACAAAACTTCAGTTGACTATCTTACTCAGTTACCCAAAGCCCACTGATCTCTCTCACTCTTTACCCACTGTTATCAACCTGGGTCATGTAGTCGGGAATCTAAAATCCTTCATTCTGATTTGGTCAACTCTATAAAATAACCTCTTAGAACCATAAATTTAATTAATATTAATCTCATGGGGATTTGCAAGCAGAAACCTACATAACTTCTGTCTGGATTTGCAATATACAAGCATTGCTGCTGGCCTGTGGGAATGAGGAACTCAACTAATGATCAAATATATCCCTCAATACCAAATTGCAGCTCAAAGCAGTTTTCATCCTCTGCCATCGACTGGAATTTACAGATTTGGTTATTTAGGACTGAATGTAGCCTTGGCTAAATTTGAA
The DNA here is from genome assembly GCF_047511675.1 of Marmota flaviventris. Taxonomy (NCBI): domain Eukaryota; kingdom Metazoa; phylum Chordata; class Mammalia; order Rodentia; family Sciuridae; genus Marmota; species Marmota flaviventris. The sequence goes on along the minus strand of NC_092510.1, from coordinate 24,359,869 downwards.
AGTGTCTGACACATAGTAGGTGCTAAATAAGTTTTTAAAGAATCAGTGACTTAGCTCTCTACCCACAATTTTCCTTCTCTCACAAATTTCTTACCCTTTTTTTCATAATTTATTCTTGCACAATTTTTGCTTTACTATGTCACTGAATAATTATCTATATTTGTGTTTCCTAACAAACCAATATCCTCTTTCAAAAAATATTAACTGCTGTTCTTGAATTTTCCTTGAAATTTCACAATGAGTTAAACTTCATAAATCACAAAAGTAAATAAATAAAACCAATGGTATTTTAAAGACAAAAACTTAATTTGTAATTGGAAGCTAAAAACATTGGCTTTTTTTCTGTTTGGTTCACATGACATCAAAGTGAACATTTGTTTTAATTATTTGCCACAAAAATTCCTTGCCTGGGTTGTGTATAGCATGGATCTAACTGGCATGTAAACCAAACATGCTTTGCTTTTTTTCACAAGTCATAAATAGAGTAAAACCAAATATAACACATGCTATATAGCGGCATCTCAATATCCTGTAGATCACAGAATACATTAACATGTTAAATACCTTTTTTTAATTCTGTATGATTCTCCACCTTTGAATTCTGCTATGCCTCATCAGACCCATGACTATTTCACAGCAAACTGAAGAGCAAGTCTTGGTGTCATAGTAACTAGCTGATAGTCCTGCACTGATGTATGTCCAAAGGTTCCATCTTAATTTAATTATGAAGATTTCATATACTTCATTTCTAGTGATTGGTCCAGCTTCAAATAATAGCATGTAGATAAAAGTTCTGTAATAAAAAAAAAACATAGAAAATGTCTTTTCTCTGATTTTGTTTAAAAAACAAATATGCAATCTCTAGTTGATGTTTTATTTTGCTTTCCAGAATTTTTCAATGAGTTGTTTTAAAAAGCTAAGGCTTTTAAAAGAGACATTTTGGCTTCAATTGACTTTAAAATTAATACCAAGATTTTTCAGGAAAGCATTTTATAATTTGTTTGCTCAGCACAGACATGGTTGGCTCTCTAAGAATGAAGCAGTTTCTCCCAAACACAAAACTGTTGTCCAGAAACCAACTCAAGGAAATGAGCAACTATGAGCACAGGAGCTGAGAGCATTCAGGAGACACTCACCTGAGTGACCTTTATCATTCATGCCAGGGAGAGTATCTTTAGAGCCTACCTCTACTCATTTAACTTTACTTCTTCTGATTTAAAATAATTTGATAATCATATAGCATCTTCTAAGAATACTCTTCATATTTTCCATTTAACACATTTTATTGAGTGTGTATTATGTACTTACCACTATTCTAGCAGATGGGCCAATCTAATCCGGGAGATGAACCAAACATCATTGGACCAATCAGAAAAATGATCCTGTTAACATGTAATACTCATACTAGAGAGATAGTAAATAAAGATACTCTATTCATGTATATTTGTAATTTATATATGTATCTGTGTGAGTGTGTGTGTGTATGTGTGTGTGTGTGTGTGTGTGATTCAGATAAACACAGAGGAGGATAATACAATTTGGTAGAGCAGATAATGAGGGTTAAAGTAGGAGATTTGCTCTTTTAAAAGAGAAATTAGGACTTTAGTCTTTCTCATGAATGTTACATGCGAACTGAAACCTAAGAAAATGAGAGAGCAAATCTTGAGAACCTTGGGGGAAGTTCATGACAGCATCCCAAGTTGAGTGAACAGAAAGAGAAAATGCACTGAACTAAATGTGCTTGGAGTGTCTGAAGAGATTTAAGGAGGCCTGGGTGACAAGAAAAGGGTGATTGAAGAAGAGAGAAATAAAAAGTTAGGTCAGAGAGGCAATGAAGGTTGAGTCTATATAAGGTCTTGCAGGCCTGGGGTTTTGCTCTGCAGCCATTAGAGAGATTCAGTAGAAGAGAGACATGAACAGAGTGAGATTTTTGTTTTTGTTTTTTATTAAATTATTTATTTATTCAAATTTGTTACGCATGATGGCAGAATGCAATTTATTTCATATTATACATATAGAGCACAATTTTTCAAATCATTAATTGTACACAAAGTATTTTCACACTATTCGTGTCTTCACACATATACTTAGGGTAATGATGTCTAACTCATTCCACCAAAACATTTCTACCCCCTTACCCCCTCCCTTCCCCTCCCTCCTCTTTGCCCTATCTAAAGTTCCTCCATTTCCCCCATTCCCCCCTCCCAAAGCCATTATGAGTCAGCATCCTTATATCAAAGAAAACATTTGGCCTTTGTTTTTTAGGGATTGGCTTACTTCACTTAGCATTATATTCTTCAACTCCATCCATTTACCTGCAAATGCCATGATTTTATTCAATACTGAGTAATGTTCCATTGTGTATATATACCAAAGTTTCCCTATCCTTTCATCTATTGAAGGGCATCTGGGTTGGTTCCACAATTTAATTATTGTGAATTATGCTGCTATAAACATTGATAGGGCTGTGTCCCTGTAGTATGCTGTTTGTAAGTCCTTTGGGTATAGACCGAGGAGTGGGATAGCTGGGTCAAATGGTGGTTCTATTACCAGTTTTTCAAGGAATCTCCATACTGCTTTCAATATAGGTTGCATCAATTTGCAGTCCCACCAGCAATGTATTTTCCCCCACATCCTCACCAACACTTATTGTTGTTTGTATTCTTAATAACTGCTATTCTGACTGGAGTGAGATGAAATCTTAGAGTAGTTTTGATTTGCATTTCTCTAATTGCTAGAGATGTTGAACATTTTTTCATATGTTTGTTGATTGATTGTATATCCTCTTCTTAGAAGTGTCTGTTCAGTTCCTTGGCCCATTTATTGATTGGGTTATTATTATTATTATTATTATTATTATTATTATTATTTGTGTTAAGGTTTTTGAGCACTTTGTATATCCTAGAGACAAGTGCTCTATCTGATGTGCTAGTGGTAAAGATTTGCTCCCATTCTGCAGGCTCTCTATTTACCTCACTAATTGTTTCTTTTGCTGAGAAGAAGCTTTTTAGTTTGAAGGCATCCCATTTATTGATTCTTAGTTTTAATTTTTGTGCTATAGGAGTCTTATTAAGGAAGTTGGGGCCTGTCCAACATGATAGAGATTTGGGCCTACTTTTTCTTCCATTAGGCACAAGGTCTCTGGTTTAATTCCTAGGTCCTTGATCTACTTTGAGGATTTCCCGTTTTCAAAGAACTACAATAAAGGAAAAGCCAATCAGAGTGAGGTTTTGAAGGAGTCAAACTGGCTGCAATGTTGAGGACCAGCTGAAGAGAAGTAGCAGGCAGATCAACTAGGAGGCTGTTGCAATAATTCAAGTGAGACACCTGTGGTTTAGACCAAGGTACTTGAAGGAGAGATGGTGAGAAATGGCTGGATCCTAGAGTTAAAGATGTCAGAATTGGCTAATGGCCTCAATATGAGGAGGGAGGAAGGCGGGGGGGGGGGGGGGGGGGGGGGAGAGAGAAGTAAGAATAATGCCAAGTTTTCTAGCAAGTTTTCAGTGCCAAGTGCTATTGGTTGGGGTGTAGATAGACCATTGGGTTTAGCAATGTGAGCTCCATTAAGAATACTGACAAAATATATTTTGGAATGTGGGAAGAATACAAGCCTAATTTGAAGGGACTCCATAGATTTTATTTCATATATACATGACTGTGACTGCATATACATTCATGGATAAGTAAAATATATGGGAGGCACATCCAATGTTCAGGAAATTAATATTAACATTTGGCTAAACATTAAATAAAGGCTATGCTCTCTGTAGTGAAGAGAAAAAAATCCTAAAGACAATAATTTGGAAACATTTTGATATAAAAATATTTATGTGAAAATGAATCAAAATTCTCACAATTTTTAAAAATAACTATTTCTATTTTTAGGAAAGAAATATTTATTGTTTTTGGTTATACATGACAGTATAATGTGTTTTGACATGATGTGGAGTTACACTGGTCGTGTACTCACATATGAACATAGGAAAGTTATGTCCTATTCATTCTACTGTTTTTCCCATTCCCATCCCCCTTCCCTCCCACCCCTGTACCCCTGTCCAATACGGTGAGTTTAGTTTTTTTTGCGGGGTGAGAGATAGGGATCTCCTTTCATTTTATTACATATGAATTTCCAATTTTTCCAGCATATCCTCTTGTTGAAGATAGTATCTTTCCTCCAATGTATGTTTATGGTATCTTTGTCTAGTATGAGATAACTTTATTTATGTGGGTTTGTCTCTGTGTCTTCAATTGCTTACTATTTTTCATCAGGTCTATTTTGGTGCCAATGCCATGACATTTTTGCTACTATAGCTCTGTAGTGTAATTTAAGGTCTGGTTTTATGATGCCTCCTACTTCACTTTTCTTGCTGAGGATTGCTTTGATTATTCTGGGCTGTCATTCTACATCAAAAAGAAAATTAATTTAACCTCTGTGTTATTTTAATAAAAACTAATATGTCAGAAGTCAGTAAGTACAGAAGTTGACTAAGTACCTCTGTGGCACTGTTATAATTTGTTTAAAATGACAACTTGATTTTTATTGTATATTTAATGTATTATTGTAAGCTATTTTGTTTTTTTCTCCTGCTAAAGAGTAAAGCAGAGAATTACTTAATATTTCAGCTAAAAGTGAACTCCCAAGGTGAATAACTAATATTCTAAAGTATGGCAAAAACTCTAATGAATTTTTATTATAACATAGCTGTTCAAAACACAGAAATATAAATCACTGATACAGCAATAGCTCTTGAAACAACTCTCTCTCTCTCTCTCTCTCTCTCACACACACACACACACACACACACATACACACAATTATATTAACACAGTATGATGAAGACATATACTCTAAATCTGATTGTTGCATACCTCAGCATCACCAGTGTTTTCAATGAACTGTCAAGTTCCTTTACTGTAATGAGTGTTTTTCATCTTCTAGTTTAGTAATAGATTATGGTCAAGGAGACACACACACACACACACACACACACACACACATATACAGGAGACCTAATGTTTGGATGATGGGACCACTCTTTAGTTTTAAATATGTATGTCTTCATGCATTCAAATATTTGACATTTCACCTGGTACATCATAGCTTTTAGTGATCCTCTGTTTCCTTCTCATTCACCTCTAACTAAAAGACACATGTATAAAACTTCCAGGTGCTCTTTTTGAAATTAGAGTTTATAGAACCATCTTTATAAGAATGAAAACATACACTCTGATGCTGCTGAAAGGACAAAAACAGAGGTAGAAAAATCACAAAATCACATGGATTCATCTGAAGCAATATGGAATTTTAGAGAAAAAAAAGGGGGTGGGGTAGTCAAGGCACCAAGGAGAACTGCTGGAGCTGAAAAGTGAAAAGGTCACTAGAGTTTGTATTTCACATCTCTAGCCTTTCAAGTAGATCAAAGGTGCTTGTCTGTGTGCGACTGATTCATGGGGCTGCCAGATGACCACATATGGCAGGCGGCCTCCGTTTTATGAGTCTGCCCTACCTGCTGTTCTCCTTAGGGGTTCTGACTTCCTATTTACCCTGCCTGTCTTACATGGCTGCTCAGCACTGCATGGGGAGAAAAAGAAAACTTTGATTTTGGATTTTCAAGGCATACTGCAAATTTTTAACGATCCAATTGGAAAATTGATGATTTTCTTTTGTTGTATTCACTAGGTTTACGTACACATTTTCAGAAAATATTTTCTATAAAACCATTTGTAGGGTCTCGAGAAACCCTGAATTGGAAAGACCTTGGCCTGATACCCAGCCAGGCATCTCTATTGGTCTCAATCTTACTTTCTAACAGGGCAAACTATTAGTATAGTTTTAAATAGTTTTCAGTTTGGAGGGATTGAAGGAGGGAAAGGAAAGCAATACAAAATGAAAAGACTTGGAGAAAATGAGGAAACAGGTACATCTGTGATGGTCTTGATGGACAGAATTTGAGTTGCAAAGCCTCATCTTACCTTATGAAATTAGTTCACAATTTTAGCACCTCAAATTTTATGTCATTGAAAATAAATATACACTAGGCAAGCAGCTTTGATATTGCTTTACTACATTTTTTTTGCAAAATGATAATATTCAATCTTTTTTTTTTCAAGCAAATTATTTTCCATGTATCATATAGTATTTAAAACTATTTAAAAATCATAATTTCATAAAATGTTTGACTTTTGGTGTGATATTTATTTTAAAATAGCTTTAAATTTGTTGATTAAACATTTAATGTTAACACTTTTAATTATAATATTTTGTTGTATCTTGAGACTTGAGTATTCTGTCTTAGCACTTCAAGGCATCCCAGAATGCTAAAACCCACTGTCTATTTGGCATTGTAACAAATACTGAAAATGAGCAACTCTTTGAGCATTTTTTGCTTATTATAAGCCTTCTTGTAATTTTATTTAATTTCCTATGCATTTTTAAGACTTTTACTTTAAATTGCATTTTATGATGCTGTTGTTGTTGAAAAGCTAATGACAGCTCTCCAGTTTAAGATCATAGCAATCATTAGACTTATCTCATGGAAATTCATCCTGTGTTCCACTATTCATTCCCAGTTATGACCAACCTACTTAAAACCAGATTTACACCAAATGACTCTCTACCCAGACTCACGACATAGACTGTGATGAAGACTTACATGATGAGTGTGGTGGCAGGCTTCCATAGTTACTGGGCCACTTGTAAAACTGAGTAAATTCTCTGTGAATAGAATGTACTAAAGAGCAATGTTGAACACATGTGCCATATCTCAAGAATACCCAATACAATGTCTTGACTCCTCATTGTTAGAAATATGCATGATAAATAGACATTGAATGATTTAAGTCAATGGCATAGAAATAATCTTTAGGAAACTAAGTAAAATAAATTGAAAATGTTGACATCAGGGGATTGAAAAGAAAGTGAGGGAGTACAAAATACAGACAAGTAACTGAATAAAACATAAAAGAATTCTAAGATGTAGCAGAAAAAAAATAAACACTGTATCCTGGAAAATTCTGGTACAGAATAGAGAATATCAAGACTTGCTGAAATGACGATACTTTTAGGCTAATGATAACTCTTCTGGACAATAAGTAAAAATAAATACAGATTTTAAACTGAGGAGGGAAAGAGTTTTTTTAACCTGGGTGGTCTCTAATTGTTCTATGGTAATATTCAAGGACAAAAATATTATTTTATAATATGGCTATAACATTTTGAAAAAAAAAAGATAGTTTGGTCTAATAGTCTTAAACTGAACCAAATTCTTTAAGTAAAAGACAAGAGACATATTGGGAAATAAAATACTTAGAATATTTTTTATAAAAATCCTTTTCACAAAATCTAGCTAATTAAGTGGTAAAGAGTCCAGAAATAATGAAAATTTAGTAGGTTAGGGTAACAGTTAAGTAACACAATACAACTAACAACAATTTGGAGTTGGTGGGTGTGGTGAGGATGCTGGAAGAATATTGATGGTTCATTTGCATCTCCATTAAGAAATACAAGTTTGTACTGTATTACAGGTTAGCTACCAGTGCACACCTGTAATCCAAGTGACTCAAGAGGCTGAGGTAAAAGGATGAGGATCATAAAATCAAAGCCAACATCAGCATAAGTTGAGGAGTTTCCTTGCAAGACCTGAACTCAAAATTTAAAAAAATAATAATAATAAAATGGATGGGGTTGTAGCTCAATCGTAAAGTACCCCTTGGTTAAATCCTCTGGGTGGGTACAGGGGGATGAATAAATAAATGCATACATAAAAGTTTGGGACTGAGAATGTAGCTCAATGGTAGGGTGTTTCCTTGCATGCCTGTGGCTCTGTGTTTGATCCTCAGCACCTCAATGAAAATGTTTTAAATGGTGTAAAGACATATGTTAGAATCTATCCCCTAAAACAAGGGCTAAAACATTTCTGGAGCTGATGGTACAAAACAAAATACCATTTAGTAGGCCATAAAGCAAGCCTCATTGAATTTCAAAAACTTCCAGTTTTCATCAGTTATTTCAGGACAGTTAGTATTTTATCATAGGCCAATAAAACTAGACATAAACAACAAAAACAAGGCACACACACACACATACACAAACACAAAGCAAATTAAACTATTTGGACAATCCATAATTTTATTAAATCATTGTTGAGTGAAAAATGATAACCTAAATCTTTGAATGTCAGAATACCTAGAAATTGGAATCACTGAAACTGTCAGAACTATGAGATATGTTTGATGCAGTGCTTAGAGGAAAACTTGTAAGTATAGATACAAGAGAAAGAATTTAAGTAATAAAACCAAGTTAAAAAGTTAAGAGTGGAACAATTAAATACAACTTGGAAAGGAAAAAGGAGAATTTAATGAAGACAGAATGAATTAATGCAATGAATAGCAGAAAAAAAAATATGGAATTAACAAACTCAAGAAGCTGGTCAGGTAGAGGAATGGTAAAATGCATAAACTATTTGTAGCCAGGCAAGTATATAAATGGAATAAAGTACAAATGTATGAATACAAAATGTTAATGGAGAAGTAATATAAATAAAAGGAATTTAGGGTAAGGAAAAAAATCATTTGCTTTGAGTTTATAAACATTAACTTAAAAACCTAAATGAGTAAGTTTTTTATAAAAATGTTGTTACTTAAATGGACCCCAGAGAAAATAGAAAACACTAACTAACAAAATTACCCTGAGAGAACTTAAAATAATATCCAGGAGTCGTATCCAAAACAATAGAACAAAGCCCATATGGGCAACTCTTTCCACTGAAACTTAATAAGAACAGCAAGAGCCAATGGAATTTGGTCCACAACCTGCCTTTTCCTCCTTTATTCTCTAAATCATCATGATGACAGCTCCACTGGAGGTTGTCACAACCAAGATGACATGACTTCCTTTCCCCTTGGCTCCCAATCAAGGATCACAGTATCACCCTGAGAGGGATAGGCCACCAGCATTTCTCATTCTATCCATCTACATGTTGCAAAAGCTAAATTGCACATGAGTGAGGCTGAGGTTTGGACCTCCCTTCTTTCTACTTATAGGTTACAGTTTCTATTCCCAGGACCAAAATAGTGAGACCCAGATCATTCTTGTCCCAGTTTGCTCTTAGAATGGAGTTACCACACAAAGGCTATCTGAGAAGACCAGAGGTTATCAATCCCTTCCTGTACCTGGCAAAGCAATGTGTCACTCCTGAAGATGCAGCCCTGAAATTTTGTCTAGGTAGAGGAAGACCATAAGAATAAAGCTGTGAAATATTCCCAGAGGAACTGACATTATCTGCATCAAAGCATGAGAAAGTTTAAATCAGTAGACATTTTGGTCAGGAGAAATTAAAAGGAGGTTAATGACTCCCTGAAAGCAACAACATGATAAGGGGCATTTCTAAAAACGAACAAACAAACAAACAAAAACCAGTGTTAACATCAGACTGCATTGCACCTAAGATCTGGAACTGCTCTCACATCATTTCTATTCAACATTGCCCTGGAGATTCTGGCCAGGACAATTAAGGTAAAAATAAAATAAAAATCATCCAGAGAGAAAACAAAGAAGTAAAACTATGTCTATTTGCAGATGATATGATCATGTATGTACAAATTATTTAGAAATCATTAGAAATAATATATGAGCTCATAAGGTTATAGTATACAAAATCAGTATGTACAATCAATAGTTTCTAAGAGCTAATAATAAAAATAAGAAAAAGAAATTAAGAAAAATCACTTTATAATAGCATCAAAAGCACAAAATACTTGGTATACATTGAACAAAAATAATATAGTATCTACATTATGAAAAACTACATAATATCATTGGAAGAAATTGAATACTTAAATATAAAAAGCTATCCAATGTTCATGGATCAAATATATTAAAATGACAATTATCTCAAATTGACCTACATTTTCAAGACTATCTATCAAAATCTCAGTGGGCTTCTTCATAGACATTGTCAAGCTGATCCTAAAATTCCTTTAGAAATTCAAGGGTCCCAGAATAGGTAAACAATCTAGAAAAGATTAAAAAGAGCAAATGTGCCAGACGTATACTTCCAGTTTCAAAATTTACTACAAAGCTGAAGCAATAAAGACATTTTAGAAATAGCTTGAGGACAGACATATAATCCACAGAACAGAATTGAGAATCCTTATGCAAACTTATACATCTATGATCAAGCAATTTTTTGACAAGGGAGCCAAAGTTATTTAATGAAAAAAAAAGTAGTCTTTTCAACAAATGGTACTGGGAAAACTATATTTCCACATGCAAAACAAATTAAATTGGGCCCTACTTACAACATGTGTGAAAGTTTAATCAAAACAGAAGAAAAACTTTTTTTATAAAAGATAAAATCTACAAAATTTTAGGGAAAAAAACCCACAGAAATATATCACTGTAACATGAGGGTCTTAGATAACACCAAAGGCACTAGGAAAAAAAAGAAGAAAAGATAAATTAACTAGAATTTAGAAAGGTAGATTAGAAAAGATAGATTAACTGGTCAAAGCTAAAATCTTTACTTCTAATAGCACTATCACGAAAGTAAATTGACAATTCATAAGAATATGAGAAAATACATGTAAATTACATAAATGGGTAACTTATATACTAAGGGACTTAAAAATTTCTTACACCTTAATAAAAAGACATACAACCCAATTTACAAATGGAAAAAGCATCTGAATAGAAATTTCTCCACTGAAGATATATGAATGACCAATCAGTTCATGAAAAAATGCTTAATAGTGTGAACCATTAAGAAACTTCAAAACAAAACCACAATGAAGTATTTAACATCCACCAAGGTGATTACACTCAAAGAGGCAGGTAATAACTAGAGTTGACAAGAATACAGAGAAATCAGAAGCCTCATGATCTGTTGATATGAATGTAAAATGATGCTGCTGCTTTTTTAGAAGTTCTAGAAGTTTTTCAAATGCTTAAACATAAAGTATCATATGATCCAGAAATTACACTCCTGGATATAAATTCATGAGCAATCTAAACAAAAATCCATACCAAAAATGTGTACAAGAATACTCATAAGTGTTTTATTCATGAAACCCAGTGAATAAAATGAATCAATCCAATTGTTCATAGTCTGAAGAGTGGGTAAATAAAATGTAGTATATCCATATAAAGAAATGTTCAATAATAAAAAGAAATGGACTACTGATCCTTGCTACAAAATGGATGAACCTTGAACACACTGTTTTTACTGAAACAAGGCAGTAGAAAGAATACATATCATATGAGCCCTACTACATAAAATATCCAGAATAGAAAAATTCTGGGGAACAGAAAGTGAATTAGAGATTTCCTAGGATTGAAGTTATTGGGGAAAATGTGGATAAGTGCTATTTAGTTGGGATGAGGAAAATGTTTTAAAATTTACTGTGGCAAACACACTAAGAACCGCCATATAAGTGGGTGAATTTTTCCGTATGTGAATTAAGTTAATAAAACATTCGCAAAAAAAAAATAAGTTACATAGATTTGGACGATCTTTTTGGATCACCCTCTCCAAAGTGCATGTGAATAAAAACTTTTTTGGATGGATGTACTTCCTGGTCTCCTCAAAAAAAAAAAAAAAAAAAAAAAAAAAAAATCACAGAATTGCATGTTCAAGGTACAGGGGTACTTTTTTGTACTGTTTTGACTTTTTAAAAATTTTTTGTAGTCATTTAAATCAATAAAAATAACTGTTATAAAAGGAAGACAGAGAAAAAGCCTATTGATGTTAGTAAGATCTGATGTTGACAAAGCTTCATGGGGACACAGCATAAAAGTAGGCACAGACTATCAACTCAAAGAACATTATGAAACTCTAACCTTTGCTGTCAAATTAACAAGTGGGGTGAACCCCTCATGATTTGGGGGAACCTGATTTTTTTCTCATTTATAATCAGCAGGGGTAGTTAGTTCCACAACTACAATAACATGTTCATTTCTACTTTTGTGTGGTGGCACCTTGATTGGAGGTCAGAAAAAATAAATTCTAGGCCTAATAGAAAATAATGTGTAGTGTGATAGCTTATTTTTATTAGACTCCTTGATGCTAATTTTTTCCATGTTCAATTTGTGTCGCCTACCATTTTATAAAGAAAAAATGCTTTCCTTTTTAAGAATCAAAACCAAATTATTCTTAGGTATTACTTTCATACAGAGAAAACAACTTGGGAAGATGTCAAACACCTTTCCCCTGACCACCTGTGTGACCTTTAACATGTCACTTAACCATTCTGATATGTGTATTGTTTATTTCTATGAAGAATGATGACAGGTAAGATGTCCTCTTGCTGGTTCCTAATCAAATAACATAACATTTGATCCCATCTGCTTGAGTTATAAGCACATGGCTTGCAACATCACTGCTGTTCACGTTCCAAATCTACAAACTAATTGCTTCTGTTTCTCAAATCAGTCCTTCTACTTTCCTCAGTCGGCTCTTTCCCTCTTAGAAAATTCAGATGTTTTGAAATATAGTTTACATATGGTAAAAATTCATTTGTTCTTTTTAGATCTACAGTTCTATGAGTGTTTAATAAATGTAGTCAGTCATGTACCCATCACCACAATTGAGCTACATATAGAACATATCCATCACCTCAAACAGTTCCCTCCTGCTCTTTGAGGGCAAAACACTCCCCTAACCCCACCAAGGCATGGCAGCAAACACTTGTAATCCCAGACACTCAGGAGGCCAAGGCAGAAGAATAGAAAGTTCAAGACAAGTGTCAGGAACTTAATGAGACCTGTTCTCAAAATTCTAAACAAATAAAAAAGACTGGGACACTTCCGTATCAATGTTTATAGCAGCACAATTCACAATAGCTAAATTCTGGAACCAACCTAGATGCCCTTCAGTAGATGAATGGATAGGGAAACTTTGGTATATATAAACAATGGAACATTATTCAGCATTAGAAGAGAATAAAATCATGGTATTTGCTGGTAAATGGATGGAGTTGAAGAATATAATGCTAAGTGAATTTAGCCAATCCCCCAAACCCAAAGGCCAAATGTTCTCTTTGATATGAGGATGCTGACTCATAATGGGTATGGGGGGTGGGGAGCATGGGAGGAATGGAGAAACTTTAGGTAGGACCAAGAGTAGGGAAGGGAAGGGAGGAGTCAATGGGATAAGAATGATGGTGGAATGAGTTAGACATCATTACCTTAGGGTACATGTATGAAGACACGAATGGTGTGAAAATACTTTGTGTACAATCAGTGACTTGAAAACTTGTGCTCTATATGTGTAATATGATATGAATTGCATTCTGCCATCATGTATAACAAATTAAAATAAATAAATAATTTAATTTAGAAAAAGGGACTGGGAATGTAACTCACTAGTAATATGTAGAATGTAGCTCAGCACCCCTGGGTTCAATCTACAATAAATAAACAAACAAATAAATAGCACTCCACTCAATTCCCTGGAAACTACTGATCTGATTTCTATTCCTACAATTTTGCCTTCTCCAGAATGTCCCCAAAGTGGAATTGTATCCTATGTAGGCCTTTGATGTCTAGTAACTTCTACAAAGCCCAGTGCTTTTGAGGTACATCCACACTGCTGCCCATTTCAGCAGTTCAATCCTACTTATTACTAAGTGGTAGTTAGTGGGCATTTGGGTTTCCAGTTTGGGGTATTACAATCAAAGCTGCTCTAACATCTGTGTATTTGTATGTTTGTTTTGCGAACGTATGTTTTTATTCCTTTTATATAGGCGTGGAACTGCTGAACTGTATAGTAATGTATGTTTAAGTTTACATAAAATTGTTAGATGTTTTCTAAAATATGTGTATCATTTTTTACATTCTCACCAGATATGCATAAGAGTTCTAATGATTCCCCATCCATTCTGGTATGTGGGCTTGTCTACCCCAGCCTGGCCATTGGAGGAGATATGTAGTAGTGATTCACTTTGGTTTCAAGTTGCATTTTCCTAAAGATATTAAACATATATTTATGTATTAGTTATTCATCCATATCTCTTCATGGTGAAATATTCATTCAGGTCTTTTTTCCATTTATTTTATTGAGTTTCTTATTATTGAGTTACTAGTTCTTCATATATTCTGATAGAAATCTTTTATTAGATAGGTGGAAGTAAATATTTTACTAAATATTTTCTCACAGTTTATGAACTGTATCTTTACATTTAAAGGTAGCAGTTATAAATTTGATGAATACCAATTTCTATTTTTTTTCTTCTGTATTTATGCTTTACAGAAGATTGCTGTGCAGTTTTTTGTTTGTTTGTTTATTTGTTGCTTGTTTGGGTTTTTTTTTTTCAACTTTTACCTTTGGCCCATTTTGAATTGATTTGTGAATAATGGTATTTTATAGGTTAAGGTTCTTTGTTTACATTGGGATGTTTCATTTTTACAGCAGAACATGATGAAACAGCTAGCTTTCTATATTTAATTACTTTAACAAATTTATAAAAAATTAATTCACTATATTTATGTAGCTTTCCTACTAGACTGTTTGATTTGCTCCATTGATCTAAGCATTTTCCCCAACAAATACCATTTGTCTTGATCAGTATAGCTTTTGTTAAAATCTTGAAATTGGATAGTGTAAGTCATTCAGAAGAGCTCATTTGCTCTTTTTCTTCATATAAATTTAGACATAACTTGTTATTTTCTACTAAAAAGCCTGCTAGGTTGGAATTGCATTGATCAGGAGGAAATTGATTACAAAATGAAGACTTTCAATCAGTTATCACAATATATTGCCCAGTTTCTTAGTTTCACTTTAATTTCCCATATCAATGTTTTCCACTTTTGCATACAGATATGTTTGTGTATATAAATCTAATGCTTTAATGCATGTATGTCAATTTGATGACATTTTATAGGTAAATTTCATGTGAATTCCCAATGGTTCATTTCTATTGTATAGAAATACATTTGAATCTTGTACAGTATGATGTTGCTAAACATTCTATTTAGTTCTTGTAATTAATTGTAGATTTGGGGGATTTTTCTCTACAGAGAATTGTATTATGTAAATAAATACTTTTTCTTCTTCTTCCAATATTGATTCCATTTTTTTTTCTTACCTGATTACATTGGTTAAGAACTCTAAGACATGGTAGGCCCACCGGCTGAAACCCAGAGGAGAGCTGATGTTGCAGCTTAACCCTCAAGACAGTCTGCTGGAAGAATTCTCTCTTCCTCAGGAGAAGACAATTTTTTTCTTTTTCTTTTAAGAACTTCAGCTGATTGGATGTGGCCTACAAACATTGTGGAGGGCAATCTGCTTTATTCAAAGTCTACTGATTTATATATTTATCTCATCTAAAACATACGTTTTGTGTAATATGGCATAGTCAAGTTGACACATAAAATTAACCTTCACACAACATCTAATATATGATCATATGCAGTCTTACTTTCTATTTCAGCCCCTGTAAGATGATGACATTCATCAATTACTCAATGTTGAACCAACATGGTATTCCTAGAATAAACTATACTTGGTCAGTATATAGTAGCTTTCTTTTACATCTCTAAATTTTATGTGCTATCATTTTAAAAGACTTTATATCTGTGTTTTGCATTCATTTCCTCTAGCTGTTGCAATAAGTTTCCACAAATTTAGTAATTTACAACATTTTTATCTTGTGGTTTGAAGGTCAGAAGTCCAAAATAGGTCTCACTGGGCTAAAATGAATGTATCATCGGGGCTGTGTTCATTCTAGAGGCACCAACGGAGGTTCTGATTCCATGTACTTCCCACATCTTTTTAACAAGATATTACTCTCTGATCATTCTAACATGGGTTATTTTCAGTTCTCATTCTTTTGACTTTCTTGCTTGAAAATGGATTGTTTACTTACTATTTTTTGTGCTTTAAAGTTTTTTAAAAACTGAATTATGGAAATTGTACATTGAGGAAAAAATAGACTCTGAGATGAATAATGTTCATTCCTGTTAGTGGACATGGCTGTTCTGTCAGATGACTAATGTGAAGGAGTTATGAAACTCTAGTAGTTGAGCTGGGTAAGTTACGCATGGATTTTTGTGTGGCCACCATTACACTTGGTGAACTTCCAATTCTTTCAGGGTTTGCTTCATATCCTAGTAGTTCATGTGGGACCTGGTCTCCACCTGGGTTTTTCACTGACTTCTGGCTTGCTCAATCCATATTTTCAGATACTTTTACACAATTATGTAGCAGAGTATTCTCTTTCCACGTTCTTCTATAAATGTTAGCAAACTTGTGTACAATGGAAATAATTGGCTTTTTTTGGCTATATATGATCTCTGTTCCATAATCTTCTTTGTTTTTATTTTATAATTTATTGCAAATCATGACATTGCAAAAACAATCTTCTGGGTGTAACAGGCCCACATACTGTTGTATGCTCACCTCTTCTCTTATTCTATCCCCATGAGTGGACCTGTTTACTGCCTGTAATCAGTAGTTGGCCCACAATATAGCTACATGGGTTCTCTGTTTTAGTTAAAAAATCAGGCAGGTTCTTGAGCCCTAATACCCAAGGAAAGAAAATTTTATCTTATTTATTTCTGAAGAGTCTGGAGAAGAATGAGTTGTCATTCTTTCTCTTGGCATCAGAAGAAAGCTTTGTATTATTTCAGTACTATTGGCCCAAATAAGACTTCCATTTCCTCTTTTGGAAGCAGAAGATCTTTTGATTTCTGAGGGTGAGAAGTAGGCTTTCTACTCCTTCCTGAGTGCGGACATGTTTTGTTTCTTCTCTTCCCATAATGGTCCTGGGATCTGAGTATTTAACCTTTCCTCAGAGGAACAAAGTCTTATAAGATGACATGTCTAAGACACTAAAAGACACATATAAGATGATAATTCTGGAAGATACCTCTAATCCCACACAGACAATCCCTTTCTAGACACTGAAATCACAGAGGGGTTTCTGATCAGTCTCTGCCTCTGCCTCTAATATTTCTTGAAAACACTTGGTAGAAGCCCTTGAAGTAGAGAGTTTGGAGCATTAGCCCACATTTGGTCTTTAAAAGGTCATAAGCATTTTACGTGATTTCTTCTCACCTGATTCTACAACATCCACCTCCTCCTCCTCCACTGTTCTTCCAAAGGTGAAGCATGTCATGCTTCTCACCCTCCTAAGAAGAATGTGTCCCTCTTTGGAATTCAGCTGTCTTTGCTGTGTTATTACCTCAGGTCTCTGAAGGGTTCAAAAACAGTTATGACTGCTTAGACTATGTGGCATTCTCTCACTATTAGGGTAGGAAGATTACTCCTACAGCTTTCTACATGCCAGCAGGAGCATTCACACTACTTATTCCCTTCCCATGGGAAGATTGACTCAATAAATATTTAGTGATGCATTTGTAATTCAAACACTCAGAGTGTGTTCTATTCTTTTAAAATACTCTGTTTCATTTTTTATTGTTCTACTGTATATGGACTTTAGGCACCTTGACTATGGTTTTTTAAACACCCATTGTCACATACATCCAGGGAGAACAACAATTAACTAAATCTGAATATTTTAAAAAATGCCTTAATTCTATTTGTTTTATGACTAAACAGCTACTGTGGGAAAACATATGACCTGGTAAACTTGTTAAATACAGGTGCAAATATTTTGTTAATTTTACACATACAGATCATAGCAGAACTATTATTGAATATTCTAGTATATTAATTAATAGTTTATTATAATTATTAATATTATTAGTTTTAAAAATTGAATATCCTTAATCCAAAAACTTTAAATTCATACTGCTCCAAAATTTTAAAATTTCCAAACTCTTTTTTCACTTGACACCACAAATAAAAAATTCCATACTTGACCTCATGTGACAGGTCACATTCAAAACATGGGCAGATTAAAAATATTATATAGAATTTCTTCAGGCTGTGTGCATAAGGTGTGATGAAACATAAACAAATACCATACTTTGACTTAGGTCCTGCCCCCAAGATATCATTATGTACATGCAATTGTTCTAAAAACCCCCAAATCCAAAATCCAAAATCCTTCTGACCTCAAGCAGTACAGACAAGGAAAGGAATACCCAATGTATATTTCTCAGTCCTTGCATGAACATGTGTTTATTTTCTATTACATGTGCTGCTCCATACTCTTAAGGAGGGATTGAAAAGTTTCAGTCCATGGGTCAGATTTGGTCCACAACTCATTTTTATGTTTTCCCAGCTAAGAATGCTTTTCACACTTTTAAATGGTTGTAAAAAGTAGAATTTTGAGACAAAGATTATATGTGCTTCCCCCCCCAGAAAAAAAACAGATACAAAAAATTATTATCAGAGCTTTTACAGACAATGTTTCCTGCTCCCCATGTCTATAGGAAAAAACATAGGTAACACATTTCTGTGCACAGGTCCTTTCACTGTGTTTAAAAAAAAAAATTGAGCCATACACAGAAACAAGTAAAACATGAATTATAAAATAACATGCCATGTAAAAATACTAAATCACATTTTATAAAAGAAAAAAGGGGAGGAAATAACTATTTTCAGTCAAGGCATCCAAGAAGCCTCTGGTGGAGATGGTGTTTTAATAGGACAATATTAATAGAATTAAAATATGTAGGAAACTAAATAAATCAAATAAATTCAAAAACAAGAAAATTGACTTTATAACTTATGGACTGGAAAAAATCATGTGATCTATTTATTTTTCAATTCTCAGTCATTAGCCTTGCCCCAAAAGGATTCATTTCCAAATAAGATTTATTTTCAATATTTTTAGAATTTGACTTGGTAAATAACCTCTCAGACATCTGTACTTTTGCTCAGGAAACTGACTAAAAAATAGCTGAAATTTAACCTGTAGGTATTCTCCATGAATGGTACCAATGGGCATGGCACTGAATGACCATTCTTGCTTTGGTGGCTGTGGAACGTGGGTGGTGTACTCTCACTTACCTAATACATAAAAGAAGCATGATGTACAAACCCACAGCATTAATTTTACTGTTAAACTGGGAAAGTGTCATTTTTGGTCATGCTGCTGTGTTATTGATGTCTTTGCAAGTTTTGTTGTATATATGCACAAGAACTAGCAGAATGTACATACCATGTCAGCTATCTTTTGCTTTCTCATGAGAGTCCAAAGTGTGCTGAATGAAAAAACTAGCATTTCTGAGATAATTAGAAACCCAGCATGCCATTTACATCATGAACAGGGAATGCTGCTGTGACAAGACCAGACTTTGCTCATGTCATTGGCCCTCAAGGCTAATTCTTTTCTGTCCAAGTAAGTTACAAGATGGAAAACAACATAATTCTCATTGTCAACTCATTTAAGCTTTTCTTTTATTTTATAGATTAGTGTGTTGGCCCATAAAACACTGTTTTTGCTTTGAATACACACTCACTGGTTCTTCCTGACACAACTAAATCCTCGATAAAATGTTTTATGTACTGAGGATGACTTTCATGACCTTAAAAGTTCCTAGCATGCACTTTAGCTGTTATTTATATTCATCTCTGTTTCTTTAAAGACCCTCATCCTCTATTTTCAAGGGTTTTAGAAATTATCTCCACGCTAAAAAACAGAAGTGTTGAAGTTCAGGACAAATTGATCTGGGCTCAGCAAAGCTTTGGAGTAAGTAAGCTGCCCTCTGCTGGATCATTAATGTGATGCTAGCAGCTACATGGAAAACGGATGACTTCCTCAAAGTATGTCAGATGACCCACGGGAATTTTTGAACCTTATACACAGCTTCACGGAACTGAGCATTGCTGAGTCTCCCAATGTTCACATGATTCCCTGAGGGCTGAACCTCTCCCAGTTTTGACATCTCATATTTATCTTCAGTCTAGTCACAACTAGGTTGTGTACAAGTAGAAATCCTTGGATCTTACTCTTTTTCTTATTCCAATGACATGGATTGGATGGGACACTTGCTTCCATCATTTCTACCCTTTTTGATTATAAAATCCTGCTCTGGAAGTAAAAAAAAAAATCAATTCTTAGAAGGTCTTTTGAATGTCACCATTAAAAATGCCTTACTTCTCCAGGTGACGTGGATACCACTTATTAACTAGGAAAGTTCACAACAATCAGGAAGGACAGAAATATTTCAATCCATGATACAACTAGATTTGCATGAACACAATAACCTGTAGCTATAATTTTCACCACAGTAATATCACAAAAATACCCAAAATGTTAATTTTATAACATCATCCTTGGTTTATTTTTCCAATCATATTTTGAGATGAACAGATGAAATATTATCTTAAATCATAAAGAACTAATTAGAGACTTTGAAACCTGTGAATATATACAAGATTATAAAATAAAAAATGAAAAATCTGAAGAAATTGAGAGTTGTCCCAGAAAATATATTCCAGAGAGTCACAGTATGACATTTGATAAAATTAAAACACTGCCATATGAATAGCATCAGCAAAATACAGTATATTTTGATCCTTATTTAAAATATGGGTCTTTGCTATGAAGAAAATAACAGACATAAAACCTAACATATACTTCACTAGAAAATCTTGAGACAAAATAGTCTCTTTTTGTACCAGCATTTAAAACCTAATTAGTACAGTTTGAAGAATGATTATTAGAATTTTTCCAAAGAAAAATAAGTAAAAGGCTTTGCTGGAAGAAATTAAATCAAAATACAAATAGGCAAATAAAATATCTTTCAAAGTAAACTTGAAGGTCATTTTCAAAAATAGTTTAAAAGATAAAGCTCATGTAACATGAAAATATTTGATAGAGACCATGCTATAGGCATGGTTAAATCTATTTTGGATCAAAAAAACTCAGCCAAGCTGAAAAATAAAAAATAAAAAGGTGCCCATATCAAATTTTGGGAGTGGTAACCTGCGTCAAGGACATTGCTCATTTTGAATGACCCAGCAGCCACTGCATCATTTACCAGGAATACTTGCCTCAAACAATATGCCTCCTGGTTTTATCAGTGTGCTCAATGGGGTGGCAAAAATGGAAAATTTTACTTTAAAAAGTCTCGTTATTTGAATAACTTTCTTTTAACAATAAGAAGTGACTTTGAAAACCTACTGCACAGATGAATTCTAGTTCAATATGGAACACTGCGACCCATATGTGCAGTGTAACAACACAGCACTGTTACTCTGCTTCCGTGATTATTTTCCTCTGAGAAGATGATAATTCAGATATCTAACAAGGAGTCAGTCTTTGGATAAGATGAGTTCATACCTTTTTGCCCTGATTGATAAGGGAATGCTTAATAAAATTGGCTTAGTCAGCACATACTTTTTAGAGGCTAAATAATGTCAATCAATAATTGCAAAAAGAAACTCTTAAGGTTGTCACTGCATATGACAAAACCTTTGCAATTAAAATGAATGCTGAGAGTTGAAATTGAGGAATTGCTTGGGGGGATGATGAGATATTTGTGTATTTTCAACTCAATTAAAAGTAATGATGTTTACAAAGTCTTTGTTAAAGATAATAACAGCATCATTCACCATTTTCATCATTCACTGAAAAGAGGTCTTTGATGAGTATATGCTAGTGACAGTAAAAAAAGGAAAGTGTCCTGTTGATCAGCTCCATCACATGACTCAAAACCAAAAATAATTTGTAAAATTTCCAACTAAAAATGTATGTGTATATACTATTTTGAACTTTCTCTTTGCTGAAACTCTTGGCATTTTTATTCAGTAATTATTACAACGGAATTCATAAATAACTGAGAAGAATAGTCAGAACTGATTTCCTGTCCCTCTTGCTTTATATATATATATATATATATATATATATATATGGATATATGTGTAAATATCTCTCTATACACAGACGTATATGTGTGTGTGATTGTGTGTGTGTGTGTATTGACAGAATGAATTTTCTAGGCATAGAAACTTTCTTATTTCTGTTCATTTTATTTTTAAAATTCATAAACATGGTGCAATATAGTATCTTATCCAGCAACAAAGAAGTACAGAAAACAATTTCTCCAACTTGTAAGCAATGGCATTTAAACATATAAATAATTTATACTAAACCAAGCACAAATATATTATTAAGCAGAACACAAAATTTGAAAGAATCATTAAGATAAAATATGAGGGCTATTATCTTCAGTGAGTCATCCAGAACACTGAGGACATATTTCCCTTATTTTAAGGCTATGTCACAAAAAACCTGAGGAGTTTGGCATTATTTAGCCATCTGTGAAATGTGTGTTTTCCATGGATTTCTGCTGAGCTAACCACAGAAGTGACCAATACACTCTGAGTCAGTCTCCCCTGTGATCCTTGGTTTTCAAATGAGATGTTGACGTTTAGAAAAATCAATATTAGTTTTAAATGAAAGTTAGAAGTCAAAAGTTAATGAATAAAAAAACAACATTGTGGATGAGGCCCAGTTTTGCTCAAAGCCTAAATGTCAGATACAGTTTTGGCAGGAAATGATAATTCAGTGATTACTAAATGAATGAGTTGGCCAAGTTGCTTAACCTGTCTGTGCATCTACTTCCTCAATCTTCTATAGGGATGATGTAATCGCCAGGCTATGATTGATTAAGTGTCCCCCAAAGGCACATGTATTAAAGGCTTTGTCCCTACCCCATGGCACTATTGGGAGGTGGTAGAACCTTAAAGAAGTGGAACCTGAGAGAAGGTCTTCAGGATATTAGGGATATGCCCTCAAAGGTGATTGTGAACCCTGGTCTCTTTCTCTTTTGTTTCTAAGCAGGAGATGAACAGGTTACCTCTGCCATGTGCTTCTGCCATGATGGACTACCTAACCACAGAACCAAAAGGAATGGCACTAACCAACCAAGTACCAAAACCTGCAAAACTGAGAGCCAAAATAAACCTTTGCACTTTTTAAATTGATTATCTCAGGCATTTTTTTTTTTTACAGTGATAGAAAGTTTACTAACACATACCTATTGAAGGTTTTTGGGGGGATTAAATTAGGTCATGAATGTAAACTATTTAGTATAATGATTGTTCAATAAAATATGTATTTTAAAAATGTCACTTGGGAAAAAACCCAACATTTTAGGATGAAATAATACAGATCTAAGGATTCAAATTAGTCAGTTTGTCACTTGTCCATACCAAGATGCCCTTTATGCAGCTGTGTTCATGGATGTAAAGCCTGGAGGTGAGAAAGTAGCACACTATTGATTGACTAGGAATTACAATAAGGATAGTAGGAGGAAGTGCTTCCCATGGTTAGGAGTCCTCTCAACTGAGGTGAGCTTAAAAAATTTGGGGCTAATAGGAAATCTGAGATTAGTAAAGAAAACTGGGATTCAAGGGTCACATTAAATTATGAAGACCTGAGGCTAAAGAGGTAACCAAAACATGAAGTGTGTAATCAACATTAAATTAGGAATTATCAGGAAAATGTGTCTACAAAAATGACTGTCTATGGAAAGTTCACAATCACCAGAATCAGGGGCTGCCACCACTCAGAAGCTTTTCACATCTTTCTGCCATGTGACAGAAGGACAGTTTGGGCCAATATAAATGATCAGCAATAGACCAGACCATGGGAAATATTGCTTAAGGGATCTTGAGAAAAGTCTACAAGGCACAAAATTCATGATTGGAGTAATGTGAAATATGTCCTGTCAGAACTAGTTAAAAGCATGAGGACTCTTTATTCCTGATAAATGGGGAATTGTTACTTTTAGCACTTCATTGTATGTATTAGGGATTTGACAACCACTCAAAGGAGGTAATATATTTAAATAAATTTAGAGACATTACTATCAATAAGAAGAGAATATTTTGATAAAAACCTTATAATGATCCACAAAAAAATAGATTCCAGGATTTTTTTCTCTGGCATCAATACGATGGGCAACCATCTTCCTGAGATGGTGTGTTAGTTAGTTAGGGCAGCCCTAACAAAATCCCAGAGTCTGGATAACTGAAAAAACAGAAATGCATTTTCTCACATTTCTGGAGGCCAAGTCCCAGGTCAAGCATCAGCATGTTTGGTTTCTTCTGAGGGCTCTGTCTGTGGTTGGTAGATGTCTTGTCTCCCAACTGTGTGTCACCTGACATTTTTTTCTCTGCAGGCATTCCAGAGAATGCTTTGTGTGTCCAAATTTCTTCTCATAAGGGTGCCAGATGAATGGGATTAAGGTCCACCCTCATGGCCTCATTTTAACTTAATCACCTCTTTAGGGGCCTTATTTCCAAATATAGTCCCATCCTGAGGTACTATAAAATCAAGTATTCAACACATAACTTTTGGGGGCACACAATTTAGCTCATAACAGATAACTTTACCACTGGTAATCATTGGTCACCGAAGCTATCTTGTGTTATTTCTGCCCTGTCACCAACACACAAGCACATAGCCCACATTTTCAAAACCATCTTCCCAGACCATCTAATTGCTTCATTTTACAGATTTCAAATTTAGATGGCTATAACTACACTTTAGTTTCTTAACATAATTTCTTTTTTAAAAAGTGTTTGTGGTAAGTAGATACAAATTTGTACCCATATAAGAAATGTGACATTCCAATTCTGAAAGCAAAAGCATAATTTTGGTTAGGTTTCAAAATTACTGAATGGGTCCCCTTTCTACTTTGGAGGGACTAAGTTGGGACCCATTGCTTTAGTTATCCTTTCTAAAAGGGAATGTCTAGTGAAGCTCTTTCCCACTGGCCATTGACAGCACTTTGAGTTGGCCTTTGGAACATAGCTGGTCCGCCCAGCAGAAGGTTGACAGACAATGTTGTGGACAAGTTTGGCTATGCAAGGGCTTATTCTTCCTCTTTTTTATACAAACACTCTAGTCTTTGATGGATAATTTTCCCCCTAGAGCTAGCAGTTCTATGGAATTATATATCAAGATATTCTTTCTTCCTTCTGAAGAGGTAAGTACTTCAACAAAACTGAGCTAATTAGACATATTCTCTCTCTCTCTCTCTCTCTCTCTCTCTCTCTCTCTCTCTCTCTCTCTTTCTCTCTCTCTCTCTCGAATTTGCATCTTAATCAAAGTTAAGTAAATATTGACAACATTCTAACTCTTTCACCCAAAAACTTATTGCCAGAAACCAAAAACCTAGGCTGTTTTGATGCTGGCTTTTCTCAAGCTTGGTTTTGTAATCCTTTCACTCAGATCTGAGAGCACCACCAGGACCTAACAGGAAAGTCCTTTTTTATTCAAGGTATCCAGAGTTAGTTTGTTACTTTTGTGTGTGGCTGGGAATCCTGTTAAAGCCACCATATTGGTAAGACTTCAGACAATTATCATCTGTCTGTGGCATTCTTGTCTTACTGCCTCTATCAATAACCTCACCATCAATATGCCAACCGAGAATGGAAATCCCACTACTAACCTGAAAAAAATTCGAGACTGAGACGGTAAGAGAAAAGAGAGATTTTAACTAAATGCCATTCTGCAAGTGAGAATCAGCTGACCATTTTATAACTGCCGTTTTCAGATGTGAGGACATACCTAATTTATGAGAAAAAATCTACATCATCCATGTTTGTATGTAGATGTACTTTTAATCCGTTTGGAGCTGTTTGGCCCTTATGTTAGTCAGCTTTTCATCACTGTGACCAAATACCTGAGCAGAGCAACTCAGAGGAAGAAAAGTGAATTTGGGCCCACAATTCCAAAAGTTGACTATGATGGTCCAACTTTACTGCTCTGGACACAAGTTGAGGCAGCACATCCTTGCAGAAGGACATGGTGGAGGACTACTGCTACATTCGTGGCAGCCAGGAACCTGAGAAAGGGAAATGGGGAAGGGACTACAGGAAGGTTAACCCTTCCAGGAAATGCCCCAAGTGACCCATCAGTCTGCTCAAACTAGGACAGACTGATCAAGTTTTAGCTTTAACAGCCCTTTCATTTCACCTCTGAATAGTCCTGCATTAGGCGGGCTAATGTAGACACCCCAGATCCAAACCATAACAGTCCTCATAGAAAATTCTAGGTCAACAGTTCTCAAAGTGGTCGTGCCAGGATCTGCAGCATCATCAATACTTGGGAACTTGTTTAGAAAACAAAATTTGGGGTCCCACTGCCAGACCTACTCTCTCCAGAAAATCTCAGATGGGTCAGAAATCTGTTTTCATAAGCATTCTGGGTCCTTCTGAGGCTCTCTGAAGTTTAACTGCCTTTGGGCTGGGTAAAGACATGGGCTGGAATGGAATCTTTCATCTCAGTAGCTATCTTGACTATTATTTTTTTCATAAGAAAATATATGAAATCCTCAAGGGCATACTTCAGGGATCCTGTCCTATTTGGTACAAAACCCTCCCTTTCTTTCTATCCTTGGTTCTTCTTTATCAGTTACCATAAGAGAAAGAGAAATGGTCATTAAAGAAAGGCAGGAGGTCTGAAAATCGAGTGGTCTGGTCATTTATGTGAAGCCTGCAACCTCATTTCTGACTATTTGATTGTTTTACTTGCCCAAGAGGCACAACTTCTCACACATTTGGCTCTTCTCTTTAAAAGGTACCCCGACTAATCATTTTCTTGTGCTTCAATGCACTGTTCTCCCAAGTATTCTTTTTAAATTGAGTGAAAATTAAACCTAATGTGCATAGTTCCATAATAACATTTCTTTTAATGAGACCCATCTTCTAATGGAAAAGACTGTCCTACTAAATTAAAAGTGGGGAAATATATAAAACATATAATCCAGTGCATGAAACCAAAAATCTAATTTATTCATTCATTTCACTAGACAATGTGATGAAGCATAACAGGAACATGATAAAATGAAGTTGCGTTCCTCCTCCTCCTGCCATTTCTCCTTTCCTACTTAGAAAAGGTCAGCGTGAGAAAAACATGACCTTAAAATCTACTTCCCAGTAAAGCAAAACCAGCGAAAGCAAATATTTTCCATGTCCTAGTAATCTGAAAATCTAATTGTGATTTTTTAAACCCTCTTCATTATATGAAATCTTTTTTGTATTTCCAATGTCTTTAACATTTAAAAAAATATTTTTAGCAAGTCTGGGATGAATTCCAAATAACTTCAAAATTGCTATCAGAATAGTACTTTGGTTATAGGTTAAAAAAACCCAGTCCATAATCTGCAGTGTTTTATGAGGTTATTAATTTGAATTATGGAATTCTAATTGCCTAGGAGCTTGTCCATAAACCACTGCTCTCCTCCAGCGGCATGGAAAAGAACACAAAGTATTCCCACCAGGAAGCTTGGAAGCTTGTCAGAACCTACAAATGTTTCTCAAACTTCATGGTTTCTTTCAGAGCTTTGGCTATTTTGCAAAACCTCTGATCAAAAGGTAACCATGACCTCAGATATAGGAGAGAGAGAGAGAGAGAGAGAGAGAGAGAGAGAGAGAGAGAGAGAGAGAGAATATGTGTGTGTACATTTGTGCCTTTGTGCGTTTAGCTTTTTCTTGGCACACTTTCGCACATTGAAATTCTGGCATTGTAAGAGGCCAGAACCACGTCAACTCCTCCAAAAACTGAGATGTATTTGTTTTATGAAGATAACTAAATAACTGGAGATTATTCGATGTGTGTGTTTGTGTGTGTGTGTTTATTTGTATGTCTGTCAGGGTATATGTACATACAAGTACTTACTTTGTATGTGTATAAATATTCTTTAAAAAATTAATTCCAGCCATACAAAGATGAAAATCAGACCAAATTCATTTCAGACCTTGGTAATTAATACGCTGAGGTTACAAATTCTGTTTTTAACAAAAGAATATATTTCTATATAGGACATCAGCTTAATATATTTTTCATCTTTTTATATTTTTCTAAACATCTGTTTTCTTGAGATTTCAAGATCCAGATAAAAGATCCTCCTTCTGCTCATCTCATCATGAGGTCTACCTAGATATAATTTGGGCTATGTACCTTCAACCTGTAGGTTAATTTTGTTTTTGTTTTTGTGGTGCTAGGGATCAAACGCAGGGATCTTTGTGTCTGCTAGGCAAACATCCTGCCTCTGAACTATACTGTCAGCCCAGAAAAAATCATTTTGATATTTTTCCCAATAAACAACTTGAGGTACAACTTACAAGTCACCCAAAATAAATATATTAGTGAGGTAATACTATAAAATATTAATGATAGGTTTGAAATGCCTGTAGGGACAGAGGAAACTTGTCCATAGCTAAAGCCAAAAAATTTATTTAGAAAGATGGAGAAAGAAAACAATTTGAAATGAAACAGTTTTTTAAAACCACTTGCATGGACACCCTTCCTTCAGTAGTTTATAACCAGAATATATTTCCTGGTGGCATCTTTGTAGTACATTGTAAATAATAATTAACACATCTATTCTACACTCCCTGGGTGGTTAAAATGAAAACGATATAGGGATCCAGGTGGCTCATGAAATTTCAAGGATGGGCACTTGAACCACATGATAAATTAGACCAATGATGTGTTATAAAGAAAGGTATCTTTATTCAGGCCTCACACCAGTCCTACTACTCTAACCCACAGCTTCTAGATGTTGAGACCAGTCATTCAGCTGCAGTGTTTCTTAATTGACTTTATTTGTTTTTGGTGTTGCAGTAGGTTTCCTCCAATGAGTAGGTGGCTCAGTGAGAATCCCAAAAGAAAACAGCTTCTAAAAGAGCTTTTGGTACTTAGAGGTTTTGGAAAAATGATGCGAAGAAGCATTTTCCTGGAGTAAATATTATTCCTTGGAACAAATCAAGATATTGACTCTAATAACAAGTAAAAAGTTAACAAAAATTCTGTTCTGCAGCAACTGGGATAACTTCTGAGAAATTACTTTCTAGTGACATTGAAACAGTAAATATTCAACCTGATTTATAGCTGTTTTTTCTTTTGACTGAAAATGTGCAATGTATGTGGCTTGAATACACGTTCTTGTCTCCAATGTTCTACCACACACATTTCCACCAACTGTGAAGGCAAACACATTTTGACTAATGTTATTGCTTATGAAAATTTTCCCTCTGACTTGAAATCCTAACTCTGTGTTTTCTTTTGAACACTCACATTTATAAATGGGCAGTTGTTAAATCACTTGCTATTTCTCTTAAAGTTACCATAATAAGGGGGATAAAGTCAGAAATCTGGCTTTTTGGATACCACAAATTTTCCATTTTCTATTTGAGAACAGCACTTAGAAAGAAAAGAATCCTTGAGAGTGGGAAATTTTTAAGAATGATTCTTACTTGCCAAGGCCTCTCATTAACATTTCTCCAATGAGGGTGTTTCAAGTTGTCTGCTCTTATATTTTAAAACCCTTGGCAAATCGCATGTTCATTTAGCTGGGTGTGGGAATTCGCACAAGCAGAATAAAAGTACACCAGCCTATGCTTCTGGTGTTATAGTTGTAATCTGTCTAGAACACTTCCTTAGAAGTAAGACATCATTCTCAAGAATCATTTTTATATATGGTTTTTAGGACCATTTTATATGGAATGTGAAGTGTTTTTGTGAAAAACTCCCACTCCAGTTGTGGAAGATGAGTCCCAGATGAGGTGAGCAAATCTGTCTTTGACCCAGGCTTAGAGCCCATGTTAAACTGGTCTCTGTTCCTAGTGTAGTTTCAAAAAGCTTTGCAGACACCAGTGTCAGAAGGTAGGTATCCAGACACTTCTGGTGTCTCAGATAGCTGATGGTGCTGGATGCCCTCATGGGGGGCCTGGGATTGGCTCCAAGAGCCCTGTAACAATAGCATTTTAATGAGACATTTCCCCCAAACAACAAGGCAAACTGTTATAAGGGAACGAAGCATAGGAGGGGTGGGCTGTGTGAGGCAACCTGCAGTTTCAATTCTGACTGGGTCACATATCGATTATATGACCCTTGGGGTGTTTCTAAGTATCACACATTTTATGAGTAGAATACTTGTGCTGGTTAATATGCTATGTCTCTCAGCTTTAATTCAACCCTCTATGTTCTGCTTTGTATGGCTGGAGCTGGGACTCGGCCAATTACATTTCTCCAGTGCCAGCTGGCTTCTTGTTAGGTTATTCAAAAAGGGGTTGGGGGAGGGTTAGGCTTCCTTCTTGCATTTTGCATGCAATTCTCATTGACTCTTCCCAGCCCTGACTCTTCTTCCAGAAGCAACAGTTGGCCTCAATTTTTAGCTCCTGTTGGTACTCACAGAGAGAGGCTTTCATGGTCCCTGCAGAGGTATCAGCAGCAGACAGTCAGGGACTCTAAGTCTAATTCCCACCTTCCCAACACCCATCCTTTGAGCTTCGATGTTCTGATACTTATAACAGCTTTCCTTTATTTCTTCAGCCTTAGGCAGAGCAGCTGTTTCCTGAATCAATTCCATGTTCATTCTCTCTCTCTCTCTCTCTCTCTCTCTCTCTCTCTCTCTCTCTTATTTTCTCTCATTCATCAAGCCAACACCTGTGTACCAATAGCCTGTACTAAATTCTTTCTGCGGTATTACCTAGGGTGGCTTCTGTTTCCCCTGCTTCTTGACTGAAATATAGGAAGATAGAACCACTAACTTGTATATATATGAGATATTGCATGCCAAATACCTGTTACAAGGTACTGTGGTTTGAATATATTCCCCAAGAATTCATGTGATGGAAAATTAGTCTTCAAAGCTGCAGTATTGAAAGGTAGTGGGACCTTTTAGAGGGCACTGCCTTCATGAATGCAGTAATGACAACATAAATGACATTCTAATGGGATTTGATTAGTTAGCAAGACAGAGAAGAGGGGGAGAAAGAGATTATAAAGCAAGGCTGCCCCTCTTATTTTTCTCTTCCACATGCACTCACTTGCAGTTCTGCTTTTCTGCAGTGTTTTGACATGGCATGGAACAGCTGCCTGATTTTGGACTTCCTCCTCCAGATCCATGAACTAAATATGCTTTTTTTAATATAAATTATTCAGTCTCAAGTATTATGTTATAGTAACAGAAAATGGACTAAGAAGTGAAGCTTGCCACATATTATAAATTAAATATATCTCTCCTTCCTTCATTCCTACAAACTTTCTCATTGGCAAAACTCCATCTGCCACCAATATAATACATTGTATACTTTTTGGTTTTAAATATAAGGTATCTGAATTGAGAGAATTCAACTCAAACTCTAGGCTAGTTTCTATAAGGTATGGAGTGATACAGGAAATGTGTGACTGCAAGCTCTCTGCTCCTCTTTGGGGGGAGAATTTGTGAAATTTCACAGATAGAGTCATTTTTGCATATCAGAACAGTTTCTATTCCTTGTCTCTCAATTTTAGTGGCCACACTGATAGTACCATGAAATATCATCAAAAGACTATGCAATTTTTTTTCTTTCATAATCTATTTTCAATAAATATTGGTAAGCTCTTCTAATCCATAACGAATGAACTCTGTCCTTGTTAAAGTCAAAAGTCTTTATTCTTTCATCCCCCTTTAATATAATTTCATACTACTCAAAATTATCATCATGCCCATATCATTATTCATACCATATCTACCTTTTATCTCACACTTTTGTTCTTGCTCTTTTCTAAATCTACCAAGACATCTGAGATGACAGTTTCCTAGCCCACCAAGATATTTCTCATTAATTCTTAGTATATTTATTGTAACTTCTTGCAATGTACAAGTTAGTTGTTCTTTGACTAGAAATTTTACCAGCTCATTTAAGTAAAAAAAAAAAAATATGGCATGGACCATATAATTTATATCATGACTTATGAGTGCCCTGAGGGCTTGAAATAAGTGCTTTAAATAAATATTTGCTAACTGACCAACTAAGATAGACTATTTCTCAATGTGAAGGGCCCTAAAGGTTTTAGAATGTTTTCTAATTGAAAACTCTCTAGGGGTAATTAATGTTTTACACAATACTGAATCAATACATCATATATTTATTTTTTGCATCCTTGATAACTAACTGCCCCCTCCATTTAAAATATTTAAAACACTTGTGAAATAACCATAATCCTAATGAAAAGAGCTCAATTTTTGAAGGAAAAATTGAAATGCTTGATCTTGTACTGATTTATTTATGAAATGGATAGTGTAGTACAAGCCTGCACAATTCCCCCTACTCAGAAACTAAATTTGTGAAATGAAGAGTCAATCTCTTTGTTTTTTATTTCTCAGTCATTGTGAGGATAGGCTGAGTGGATAACATAAGTTATTGCCTGAAAACAACTAGTGAATCTACATATGGTTACTCACTTTGAAATATGTGCAGATAAGAGTAGCTGTGAGTAGGAACCACCTGACCAGAAATGAACCAATGCCAAATTTAAAAAGACCTTAATTGACCCATGAATTCTCTTAAACAGTTATTTTATATTATTATCTTTCCCTTTCCAATGACCCTCTAAGTGTCTGAACAACATGAAGGTAAAAAAATAAAAATAAATAAATAAAGGAATAAATGAAAACATAAGTCTGCATTCAGTTTGGCTTTGAAGGCAGCTGGAATGTGGTAAAGATTTTTAAATTCTGGGTTGTCCATCCCTAGAGTATGTAGTCATGGTCCATTATTCCTAATTCATGTGTGATTTATAAAATCAGAGAATTATAATGGTGGAGACTTGAAAGACAAATATTTGTTGTAAGCCAGAAGGAAAAAATGAGATTCAGACAGTAGCAGTACTTTCTGAAGAGACACATTTCCCCCCCTACAATATAATTTTAGACCACTTTTCTTAGAATCAAGTTTCCTATCAATTCTTTTCATTTCTTCTCCACAACATGTGTACAAAACTTTCAAAGAAAAGACATCCCTTTCAGAGTGATGAAGAGTCCAGTAGGTAGAAATATACATAGGCAAACAACAAACAATCCAGAGAGAGTACTTGCTGTAATCATCATTGTAACCAAGTATCAGCAAGAATGTTTCTAAAGTCAACAAAAATGAAGCAGGCAGATGCAGGATGTTTATTTCCAAAGACTTTTCATTGGTCAACAATGATTTATTTAAAAGCTGGAAAACATCAGTTTGTGAAATTGTATGTGAAAGATTTGGTCAATCTTCTGAGCTATAAATCACATGTATGACAAACAACTGAGTTGAAATTTCAAAATATTTGGGTTCTATTAGAAATTTATACTATTATAAATGTAAATTATTTTCAAAATTTGTCTAGTATGAGTCCTCTGATTCTTTGAAAATTAAAAAAAAAAGTAAAGCATCCTGATAGCACTCTCATTTTTAGAGTTCTTTCTCACTGAAGAGATGGTTCACTTTCAAGTACAGATAATTTTACTGCTCCCCATCATCATGTAAACCAAATCTAACCATTCTAATTACTCTGTCTCATATGAATTAGTTTTCTATTACTGATATAATGTGTTCCACAAATGAAGTGGATTAAAATAACATCAATTTCTAGTCTTATGGTTCTGAAGTTCAGAAGTCAAAATGGTTCTGGTAAACTGTCAAGATGTCAGCAGGAAAGGGCTCCCTCTGGAGGTTCTGGAAAATATTCAGTTTCTTTGCTTTTTCTAGCTTCTAGAGGTTGCCCACTGTCTTTGGCTCATGGCATCCCTTCTACCATCTTTGAAGAAAGGTTGAGTCTGATACCACTTTAGCTGAAATCTTCCAGGTGTATTTCCTTTTGATTCTTGCACATCTTTCTTCCACTTCCTGAGATACTGTGCTTACAATAGGTACACCTCAGGAATCCAGGATAATGTCCCCACCTCAGGTCTGCAAAATCCCCTTCTTAGGTTGTGTGACATATTCACAGGTTCCAGGGTTTATATTTTACTCTTAACTTCTTGGAGAATTTCTTGGGATATATTCATTTAATCCACATCGGATACAGAAGCACACAATTTGTCTAATCTAAATTCTTGAACATATTCTCAGTTTCCTAACACTTTTAAAGCTAACTTCATGTTGCTTTCCATAGTAAAAGAGACTTCACATGTGTGAGCAAGATGGGAGTATTATCCAGGTGGACAAGTTTAAGTATCTTGCAAATAAAAGAGGGAGGCACAAAATAGGGAGAAGGAGATGTGGTGGCAGAAGCAAGGTCAGAGCTGTAGGACTTCTGATTTTGAAGTTGGTAGGGGACCATGAGCCTAGAAATGTAGAAAGCCTCTAGTAGAAAGCCAGAAAGAGCATGGAACTTGGCTCTCCTTGAGAATCTTCATAATATAAATGCAGCCCTCACAATACCTTAATTTTAGTTCCATAAGGCTCATTTCGGACTTTGAATTCCAGAACTGTAAAATAATGTTATTGTTGTTTTATGTTCACTAATGTCATATAAATTGTTCCAGTAGAATTGGAAGCCAATATAATGAATGAACTGTACTTTTAATAAATTGCATTTTAAAATAGTTCTGACACTTTCCCATTGTTATTATACTGAAAGGCCTGCTCTTCTATTTCTTCATGCACCAAGCTGCCATATTTTTCCTGAAATGAGATTTAAAAAAATAAGAAAGAAAGAAAGAAAAAGGAATAGAACATTAATATAGAGTGCTTACAGAAACCATGGGTATAACTAGTTTGAAAACATTACTCCTTTCCTATTAGTGATAACAAGATGCAGGCCATAGCCAGGACTTCTATCACTCCTCAAGAATTGTCCAAACCAATACAATAATCTTTTTAGCCATGAAAACCATCTGCTGTTATGTGAATATTTAACTATGTGTGTGTGTATGTATGTGTGTGTATACACATATATAATATATGTGTATACACACACATATGTGCATATGCATATAAATATATACACATTTTGAGTATCCCTAACTTTCTCATGGCATCACAAACTATGAGTTGATGTTTAGGATCCAACCATTTGACTGTTATTCCACAGTGTTCTTCCCAACATATATATTTACCAGTTTGACATACATTTTGAATTATATTTCTCTTTTCTTTAATTGTCAACATATTTCTAATCTATGTCAAGAATCTCCCAAAGTCATGAAATGATACATCCAATGATTGACCCATTTTATTGTGCTAACAGATATGGCAGGAACAATTTTTATCTCTACCTTTGGAATTCTTCCAAAGCTACAGTTCATGCTTGCGTAAGTTGTACCCTGCATAGAACCAGGATACTGTTTACCTCACAGACATCATATATTGGTGTACTATTTCTTGTCACAATGTTCAGATGATAATTCAGTGTTTTAAAGAATGGAGAAGTAGTCTTATGTGGCAGAGGAGGCACATTGGACAGTGGGTTCTACTTAAAATTCGATATGAAAAATTTAGAGCAGCCAAAGTCATGCCCTCAAATCTGATGGAATAATCAAGCCAAACTTATTTTTCTGAGCAAACATTAGACAGCTGGTATAAACATACGTACCAATTGGTTTCAGGCATTGAAAGAGAGAACAAAACAATGAGCCCTGATGTAAAGGAAACAAGCCGGTCACATGGCCATCCCAGTTTTCGGCTTAGTTTCTGAATCATAAACATGGGAAGAAAGAGCCCAACTAGAGCCTCAAAGCCTTTCTGAGTTGAGGATAAAGAAACCAGAGATTGAAAAGGCTGAGGCTGCACATCAGAGTTCCAGAAAGAGGGGAGGCATGAAGAGAGAAAGCTCTAAAAATATGGGAATTTTTGGCAATTTTGTTGAGAACTAGTCAGTGCCTGCCTCAAGATCAAGTCCAGGAGGCTGGCAGAAGATAACTGAGGATTTTCAACCTGAACAGTTTTCAACATTGACAAAGTTGAAAGATACATGAGGTCATACCACAGAGAGTCCCTGGTGACAATTCATGGGACTGAGTGAAGCCTATTCTAGGCCAAGCACAACAGAGCTTAAAATGAGGCCTTCAGGAGATCAAACTGATGTGCAAGTAACTCAAAATGCCTGCTAGAGGAAAGTACTGCACTTTTTAAAAGAAAACAGTGCAACCACTCACAATTCCATTAAAAAATAAATAAATAAAATAAAATAAACTAGACATGCCAAGAAAAAAAAATATGAAGCACAATTAGGAGTAAGTCAGTCAATAGAACCAAAATTGAAAGTGAGAGAGATCATGAAATAACAACACACCAATTTTGTTAGAGTTTATGAAACTATGTTGAACTATTTAAAAGTGAATATATAAACTATGAAGTGATAAAAGCAAGAGCAAAACTCCAAAAGAATATCTATAGCATACTATGCTTCATGTATGAAAGAATAAGATTTACACACAATCTTAAAATAAATTTAGAAAAACTGATCTGGAAATGACATTTTTTATTTACAGAAGAAGTACATGAGAATGAGATAAAAAGAACAGGGGAGTAGGAACATGATAGTCAAGGGAAGACTGCGCTTCTCTGGGTCTGTTTTGAGATCAGGAACACTTAGATCTGTTATAATGTTTAGCATAACTCCCCAACAAAGACATATTAAAATCAACAAGAATGTGGGGACAGAAAATGTAATACAAGGAGTAACAAATGAATTTAAATGTATCTTAAGTGATAATTACAACCACACTGATAGAATTATGGCAGAAAAAAGCTAAATAATGTAACTTAAAAACAAACTCTAGGACCGGGGTTATGGCTCAGAGGTACAGCACTCAACTAGCATGGGTGAGGAACTAACTGGGTTTAATTCTCAGCACCACATAAAATAAAGATATTGTGTCAACCTATAACAAAAAAAATATTAAAAATACTGTAGCAGCAGAAAAAGAAAAAAACTATGTACAAATATTATGATATAGTTTTTCAGTGTGCTTTCAAAAAGATATGAATTTCCAAATATGAAATTATCTTGTGGTAAGTATTTCATAATACTTGAGATGATGAGATCAGCTTTTTTTAAGAGAGACAGAGAGAAGAGAGAGAGGATTTTTTAATATTTCCTTTTCAGTTTTCAGTGGACACAATATCTTTATTTTTATGTGGTGCTGAGGATCGAACCCACTCCGTGCATGCCAGGCGAGTGTGTTACCGCTTGAGCCACATCCACAGCCCATGAAAATTAGCTTTATACAGGAAAAGAACATGGAATTACAAACAAGAGAAAGGTAAATTGTATAGTATATCTTGCAGTGTTGCAATGGAGTCAAAGGCATTAGTATGAAATTGTTGGGAGCCACAGCCAGGTTGGGATGGCGCCTGGCGTTTTGCCAGAGGGAGTGGTTGAGAGGTGATGCCGGCGAGCCATTAAGATGATGATAATTAAGCTGTGTATAATTATTAAGATAATGACTGATTGCTGTAACTGGATGATGCTAAATTGAAACAAGCTGTGTTTTCAGTTGTGTATGTACACCTCTGCTGTGCGGCAAAGGGGCGGCTCAGGCTACCTCGGGTGCCCACTGCTTTTGAGTTCCCATTGAATTCTCCCAGAGTTCCCGTTGGTTCTCGCGGTTTTTCCGTAGAGTTCTAGAGAGTTCCCGTTGGGTTCAGGTAATAAAGTAGTTCCTGTTTGAACCTAAAAGTGGCTCATGACCTCCCGGGTATTGTGTGCCTAGCCAGACGGCAGCATTTGGTGGCCCATGCGGGGAACGCCAGAGGGTAAGTGATAAAGTAAACTGCTCGCCCCTGAGGGCAGGGCGAGAGGATGGGTGACCATTTTAAGAGACAGTGTATTCTTCTTTTGATTTGTTACATTTCCGTGTCAAGCTGCCTGCTCCTAGAAATAAATAGGATGCTAGAAAAGTTGTTCGCCCCTGAGAAAGAGATAGAGATAGACCACGGATACACATGTCAAGAAAATAGAAAAATTGATACAATGAATTTTTGTTCCGCTATTGTCTCGTTTTGTTTCGGTTTTGTTTTGTGTTATCTTGTTAGGTTGTGTTATCTTTGTAGCAGAAATATGGGATCAGAAATTAGTAAAAAAACAAACTGAAAGAGTTTTAAGTAAATTGCTAGAGGAAGGAGGCACCCCAGTAAAACCAAGAACAGTTAGGGCATACGTTGATCCGATACAAAAATGTAGCCCATGTTTCTTAAAGAGGGGTTGTTAAATATATCACAATGGAACCATCATGGTGAAGATTTAAAAAGGATAGAAAAGGAAAGCCCAAGAACTCTGCCAGTTGGCACATTACCATTATGGATATTGGTATGATCTTGTTTTCTTAGTCTAGGAGAAGACATCTTAAAAGAGGAAGTCTCTCGAGTTACTCAGACAGGGGAAGAAAGTTTAGAGAAGGAAGGGCTTTCAGGGGAGAAGTTACAACAGGAGGTTGCTACTAACACCTTTCTATCACCGGAGGGCGTGGGTGTCCAACCAACAGCTCCACCTATGTATAAGGAGACAACGTATGCTGAGTGGCCCTCAACCCCCATAGTTGATAGATGGGATCCTGAGACAGGACCTCAAAGATTAGCATGCCCTGTATTTGAGGAGGCAGGAGGGCAGCAAATTCACCATGCTTTAGATTTCAAAACAGTGAAGAAGCTGAAAAAGGCTGTAACAACCTATGGTCCTCAAGCACACTTCACTGTAAACATGGTCAAATCCATTACCAATTTGAGCATGAGGCCAGCAGATTGGGCTAGTATGTGCAAAGCTGTGCTAAATGGAGGACAATATCTGTTATGGAAGGTTGCCAATCAGGAATTTTGCACGGAGATGGCTAGGTGAAATGCAGCAGTTGGTTATCCTCAGAGAAATCTAGATATGTTGTTAGGAGAGGGACCTTATGAGGGTCAGCTGCAACAAATTAGATATGATCCTGCCATATACTCACAAATCGCTTCAGCTGCGGTTAGGGCATGGAAAACTTTACAGGGGCATGGAGATTTACAAGGTCAATTATCTAAGGTAATACAAGGAGCTATTGAACCTTACGCTGAATTTGTAGATAGGCTTATACAAACAGCTACCAGAATCTTTGGGGATGTAGAACAAGTGATGCCATTAATAAAACAACTAGCCTACAAGCAAGCAAATAGATGGTGCAGGGAGGCGATTAGACCATGGAAACATGGAGATTTAAACACATATATTAAATTATGCAGACACATTAATGAACAAGGGCAAGTCTTGGCAGCTTCAGTACAACAGGCTTTAGGTGCCAGGCCAACTACAATTGTGGACGAACAGGACATTTTAGAAGGAGTTGCTCCATAGGAGGGGGGTTTAACAAAACTGGATATGATCAAAGGGGTAGAATACCAGGTATTTGCCCACGATGCCATAGAGGGAGACATTGGGCTAATGAATGTCGTTCTCAAACCACTATGGAGTGTACTCCGTTATCAAAAAAGGGACAAGGACCAGGTGTTTACCCACGATATCATGGAGGAAAAACATCGGGCTCCATTGCCAAAAAAAGGACAAGGGGGCCCAATGCTCCAGGGCCCACAACCACAAATATATGGGGCACTGGAGGAACCCAGCAACACCATCAGGGTAGTGCCCAGGACACATTATCCATTAGATCCCTCATTAGACAAACCAGAGGAAGTGCAGGGTTGGACATCTGCACCTCTGCCAGAGCAGTACTAACTCCAGAGATGGGAGTTCAAATCATTCCCAGAGGGGTAAAAGGACCTCTCCCCCAAGGAACAGTAGGCTTATTATTAGGACACAGTTCTTCTACTCTAAAAGGACTTATGATAAGTCCTGGGGTAATTGATCCAGATTATGAAGGTGAAATAAAAATTATAGCCAGTTCTCCAAGGGGTATATCAGTAATTTCACCAGGAGATAGAATAGCACAGTTATTAATAATACCCAGCCTACATGATAAATTTTCCAGGCATACTATAGAAAGAGGTTCCAGGGGATTAGGCTCCACAGGTGTAGATTGAGCTATGCTTTCTTTAAATTTAGATTCTCGCCCCATGCTAAAACTAAATATTCAAGGACACGAATTTAATGGGATACTGGATACAGGTGCAGACCTTAGCATCATCTCTCTTCAAGAATGGCCAAAACATTGGCCTTTACAACAAACCACTCAAATGCTTCAAGGCCTAGGAGTGGCAACTAATCCCCATAGAAGTGGGATGGTATTAGATTGGAAGTATCCTGAAGGATGTGAAGGAATTATACAGCCATATGTATTGGATTATCTTCCTATAAATTTATGGGGATGAGATGTCCTAGATCAATTAGGACTAACATTAACAAATAACATCAATTCAAATGCGCCCACCATAATGGCTAGACAAAGTTTTAGGAAAGAAAAAGGATTAGGAGAACAAGGACAAGGTATAGTGGCACCAATACAAATAGATCAAAAAATAGATAGACATGGATTGGGTTTTCAGGAGGGGTCACTGAGACAATAAAAATTACATGGAAATCAGAAAGGCCAGTATGGGTTCCTCAGTGGCCCCTGACTAAAGAAAAGATACAAGTAGCCCATGACCTGGTCAAACAACAATTAGTGGAGGGACATATACAACCTTCTGTATCTCCCTATAATACTCCCATTTTTGTCATCAAAAAGAAATCTGGTAAATGGAGATTATTGCTAGATCTATTAATAATGAAATGGTTATTATGAGACCTGCTCAATTGGGGATTCCTCAATTGTCTGCTTTGCCAAAAACCTGGTATGTTTTAGTTATAGGTTTAAAGATTGTTTTTTTTTTTTTTCAATTCCAATTCATCCTGAGTATAGTCCACGTTTTGCATTTACTGTCCCCGCGTTGAATGAAGGTCCTGATCAGATATATGAATGGAAAGTACTCCCTCAAGGGATGGCTAACAGCCCAACTATATGTGAAATTTATGTTAACAAAGCAATCCAGCCACTTAGAAATCAAAATCCTGAACTACAAATATTTCACTATACGGATGATGTATTATTAGCACACCAAGATAAAAACACATTGCTAAAATGTTATGCCACACTTACAAACTTATTAAAAAATTATAATCTAGAGATAGCAATAGATAAAGTACAATTAAATTTTCCAATTAATTATTTAGGAGTTCTATTATCCTCGACCATGATCCGTCCACCAAAAATTCAAATACGAGTAGATCAACTCAAATCACTTAAAGACTTTCAAAAGTTATTAGGAGACATAAATTGGATAAGGCCTTATCTAGGCATACCAACAGGAGAGTTGGGACCTTTATTTGATATCCTAAAAGGTCCATCAGATCCAAATTCACCCCGCATGTTAACGCTTGAAGCAAGAAAGACAATAAAAATCATTGAAACATATATGGAAAATATGCATTTGGATAGAAGTGATATAAGTTTGCCTTTATTATTTATTGTACTACCAATAAAAAATATTCCTACAAGAATATTTTGGCAAAAAGGTCCATTATTATGGATACATTTATGTTATTCTCCTAACACTATTCTTACTAGGTATCCTGAGGCTGTAGGACAATTAATACTCAAAGGAATAAAAGCAGCAAAGGGAGTGTTTGGAATTTCTCCCCCAAAAATTATTACTCCATATACTATGGATCAAATTGATGAGTTAGCTAATGAGTTAAATACTTGGGCAATAATCATGTGTAAATCTAATGTTTCATTTGATAGCCACTTACCATCTAATCCTTTGTTGTCTTTTTG
Organism: Marmota flaviventris; assembly: GCF_047511675.1. NCBI lineage: Eukaryota > Metazoa > Chordata > Mammalia > Rodentia > Sciuridae > Marmota > Marmota flaviventris. The sequence continues at coordinate 24,318,513 of NC_092510.1, read as the reverse complement.
GTCTTCACATCCTGTAGTTTTTCCAAAAATGACAAGAAAAACACCTATCATGAATGCTCCACATATATTCACTGATGGGTCAAATAATGGTACAGCAGCAGTACTTACCCCTGATCAAACTTTTACCTTTTTAGTACCCAAATAATCAGCTCAAAGATAGAGCTTAATGCAGTATTACAAGCTTTTGTGATGTTTAAAGATTCTGTATTTAATTTATTTTCCGATAGTCAGTATATAGTTAATGCTATAGTATCCCTTGAAGATGCTGGTAGGATTTCCCCTTCCTCTACTGTTTTCTCTTTGTTTTCAACTACACAAAGTATAATCTGGGACAGAAAAGATCCATACTTTATAGGACATATCAGGGCACATACAAGATTGCCTGGAGCCCTTAGTTTGGGCAATGATTTAGCAGATAAAACTACACATGACATACATATTTTTTCTACACTAGAAGAAGCTACAAATTTTCATAAAAAATTCCATGTCAATGCAAATACTTTAAAAAAGCATTTTAAAATAACTAAGGAACAAGCTAGACAAATAATAAAACAATGTCAAAATTGTGTGACCTTTTTACCACAAGTTAATCTTGGAATCAATCCTAGAGGACTTGATACCTAACCATATTTGGCAGATGGACATCACACACTTGCCAGAATTTGGAAAATTAAAATATTTGCATGTTACAGTTGATACTTCTCCCGGATTTTTGATGGGCTCCCTTCATGCCGGAGAAAAAACTAGAGATATTATAGCTTATTGCTTACAAAATTTTGCCACTGTGGGTGTTCCAAAACAGTTAAAAACAGATAATGTCCCTGGCTATACTTCTACCTCTTTTAAACAATTTTGCTCATCATTTGGCATTACTCATATAACAGGAATCCCATACAATCCACAGGGACAAGGCATAGTAGCTCATCAAACTATTAAAATGTACTTAGTAAAGCAAAAAGAGGGAATTGGGAAGGGGTATATATCCCCCAAAGATAAACTTAAAATAACCCTTTTTACTCTAAACTTTTTAAATTTGGATTCATCAGGGCTTAGTGCTGCGGAAAGGTACATGTGTCCAAAAAATGTACATAAGCCCAAGGTACTTTGGAAGGATATTCTAACAGGACAATGGAAAGGTCCTGACCCAGTGATTGTCTGGAGTCAGGGGTCTGTTTGTGTGTTTCCAAAGGGACAACAGCAACCAATTTGGATTCCAGAGAGACTAACTAAAGCGATTTCTAGAGACCAAAAAGAAGATGACTTGGCTCAAATCCATAACAGCTGATATCCAGAACTTCAGTTTAGCTATCCTTACATCTGTGACAGTGGTTCTCCCACACATGGAGGCTAATGAATAATGAACAACATTAAAGCCTATTTCAAATGTAAAAAAACCTTGGGGCTTGCTTGTGGGAATACCTTCAGACCCATATGAAAGTTACAGGAAGAAGGATGGGATATCAAAAGAAGAGTCAAACCCAGGTGGTAACCAGGATGCTTTTTTCAATATCTATTTTATTATTGCCCTCTCCCACATCATGAAGTTTTATTTTATTTTTTGAGCTCATACAGACCTAGGTTAATGCTTTTCTGATCAGTTCTATTTTTTGACTGTGGAGTTTTTAAACATTGCAATGGAGATTTCACCTGTGAAAAGCCACAAGGCCTTTACTATTATGTTATGTGTTGTATGTATTGTGTTATGTATGCACACTTGTTTTTTGTGTTGTATGTCTGTATGTGCGTATGTCCATATATCATATATGAGGAGCACTCATGAAAAAATGGATCCAAATATTTTTTTTTATTCACGTGATTTAAATGGTTTAATTTAAATTGGGTAAACAGCTGTTGAGGATTGTTTTAAAATGTGAACAAAAAAGGAGGTTAACAGATCTGTTTGTTTACTTTCACCTTTCCTTTTCATTATATCTAATTCTATTCAGGATACTAAATTGTTTAGAAAATTGCTTTTTTTTTAGTGCCTGCTGGAATGTTACATAATTTTTTTTAGCCCTCATTGCCAGAATTGCTATCTTCATCCCAGTGCTGGTGAAGACAAAGATAAAACCAAACTACATCTTCTGTGATAGCTATCAGAACAAACTGTATAAACTGATGCATCAATGAATAATGTAACTCAACAAGTGATGCTCAGTCAAGGAGTCAATTTACTTTGGGAGGAAATGGACATATTAATGGATTCCTCTGCTTTGAATTACTTGCAAAACTTGCCTGGACTATGTATCACTTGTATGCATTGTGAATTATCTGTTGGGGCAGCGAATTGTGGTAGTGCCAGGGGAATCTTTGCTGATGGTGTCATCGATGGTACAATTTTTCCAAAAGGAGTCATCAATGACTTGATATCGTGGCATTTTGTATCCTGCCCTTTCTGCTTGTAGCAGTTTGCTAATGGTGTTTGTGTAAAAACCACTATCCACAAGTATGGCTAAATGCTGGGCCAGTAGTCAATGACGGGTAAGATCCAATTGCAATGGTGTCAACCTAAAACAGGAGGCTGACGCCTTGAGGTCAGTTCATCCAATGACGGGTAAGAACCATATGTAGTATTGGACAACCTAAGACAGGCACGGTCCCTAAGCCACATACTTGTTTAATTAAACAGAAGGGGGGAGATGTTGGGAGCCATGGCCAGGTTGGGATGGTGCCTGGCATTTTGCCAGAGGGAGTGGTTGAGAGGTGACACTGGTGAGCCATTAAGATGATGATAATTAAGTTAAGCTGTGTATAATTATTAAGATAATGACTGATTGCTGTAACTGGATGATGCTAAATTGAAACAAGCTGTGTATTCAGTTGTGTATGTAGAACTCTGCTGTCTGGCAATAGGACGGCTCCTGCTACCTCGGGTGCCTGCTACTTTTGAGTTCCCGTTGAGTTCTCGTGGAGTTCCCGTTGGTTTTCACGGTTTTTCTGTAGAGTTCTAGAGAGTTCCCTGTTGGGTTTGGGTAATAAAGTAGTTCCTGTTTTGAACCTAAAAGTGGCTCATGACCTGGGTATTGTGTGCCTAGCCAGACTGTGGCATGAAATCTTTGTTCTTAGAATATATATAAATGGATAAATGTAGAAATATAGCTGCGTATGAGCATGTGTGTTTTAGTCAGTTTTTTCACTGCTGCAACTGAAAGATCCAACCAGCACAACTATAGAGGAGGAAAGGTTAATTTCAGGGCTCACGGTTTCAGAGATCTTAGTCCATAGAAGGCTGGCTCCATTCCTCAGGGCTCAAGGTGAGGCAGGACATCATGGTGGAAGAGTGTGGCAGAGGAAAGCAGCTTACATGGTTATCAGGAAGCAGAGAAACAAACTTCACTCTCCAGATACAAAATATATACCCCATAGCCATGCCTCCAATGAACCACTTCCTCCAGCCACACCCCACCTGCCTCCAGTTACCACTAAGTCAAACTCATCAGGAATTAATTCACTGATTATGTTAAGATTCTCACAACCCAATCATTTCTCCTCTGAAACTTCTTGCATTGTCTCACACGTGAGCTTTTGGGGGAAACCTCATATCCAAACCATAACAGTGTGTGTGTGTGTGTGTGTGTGTGTGTGTTAGTGTGTGTGTGTATTTTCTACTTCTTCTAGCAATTATGCATAAAATATGTTACCACAGTAATCATGAGAACACCATTTGAAGGAACCCAGACTCTTTGGAGAAATGTTGGACAAGATGGGGCAGGAAAAATACAAGATGAGTTTGGAACATTTTGTTTTGACAGAAAGCAAGGAAGTGCCCACAAAATAATGAAGATATCTGGAAAGAACAAGGAACCCAACTTGAAAAAACTCCTATAGCCAAATTTGGGGAAATTAGAGCAATAGAATAAATAATAACAGTGAGAGATTATAATCTACTAAAGATAATAAATATTCATAAATTCATATTGATAAAACAAATAATTAAAAATAATAAACCAAAGGGGAAGAAAGAGCAGATCTTTCTTACAATAAAATTTATCAAATATGGAAAACATGAAGAAACAATGAAACTTATCATTTTGCAAAAACCAACTTAATAATCTTTGCAAAGAAGAGCCTTTGAGAGATGCTAAAATTGAAGTGAAAGTATAATGGGAAACAAAATATTTATATAGTGTCAAAGTATCTCCCCATAAGATAATCATAAACTACTAACTTTGTAGTGAAGATGACCTTAATCAAGTTATCAAAGTTAACATTATTAGTAGTAAGATAATCAACATCAAGTAACTTCTATAATGCATGGAGTAGGGGATAATATCATTTCTGTGGTATTCTGACTCCAAATAAGTAACTTCAACCTAATTATGAAAAAACATCAGATTAGCAAATTGTGGTAGGGCATTACCACGATTTGGCAGAATTCTTCAAATATATTTGAGGAAATCTAAGGACACAAGGAGATATGTAACTGAATTTAATGAAAAATCTGGATTCTATCATGGATCAGAGATGTACATCAGAATGTGTGAAATATTCAAATAATTTCATCATAAAATATTTCAGAATACCTCATGGGTCAGAAAAACATTAAACAAATAAGGAAATAATCTAAAACTTTTTCATTAAATATTTTTTAATTTTTTATTGTTGGTTGTTCAAAACATTACATAGTTCTTGATATATCATATTTCACACTTTGATTCAAGTGGGTTATGAACGCCCATTTTTACCCCATATACAGATTGCAGAATCACATCAGTTACACATCCATTGAATTACATATTGCCATACTAGTGTCTGCTATATTCTGCTGCCTTTCCTGTCCTCTACTATCCCCCCTCCCCTCCCCTCTTCTCTCTCTACCCCCTTTACTGTCATTCATTTCTCCCCCTTGTATTATTTTTCCCTTTCCCCTCACTTCCTCTTGTATGTAATTTTGTATAACACTGAGGGTCTCCTACCATTTCCATGCAATTTCCCTTCTCTCTCACTTTCCCTCCCACCTCTCATCCTTGTTTAATGTTAATCTTCTTCTCATGCTCTTCTTCCCTATTCTGTTCTTAGTTACTCTCCTTATATCAAAGAAGACATTTGGCATTTGTTTTTTAGGGATTGGCTAGCTTCACTTAGCATAATCTGCTCTAATGCCATCCATTTCCCTGCAAATTCTATGATTTTGTCATTTTTTTAATGCAGAGTAATACTCCATTGTGTATAAATGCCACATTTTTTTTTTATCCATTTGTCTATTGAAGGGCATCTAGGTTTGTTCCACAGTCTTGCTATTGTGAATTGTGCTGCTATGAACATCGATGTAGCAGTGTCCCTGTAGCATGCTCTTTTAAGGTCTTTAGGGAATAGACTGAGAAGGGGAATAGCTGGGTCAAATGGTGGTTCCATTCCCAGCTTTCCAAGAAATCTCCATACTACTTTCCAAATTGGCCACACCAATTTGCAGTCCCACCAGCAATGTAAAAGTGTACCCTTTTCCCCACATCCACGCCAGCACTTGTTGTTGTTTGACTTCATAATGGCTGCCAATCTTACTGGAGTGAGATGGTATCTTAGGGTGGTTTTGATTTGCATTTCTCTGACTGCTAGAGATGGTGAGCATTTTTTCATGTACTTGTTGAATGATTGTATGTCCTCCTCTGAGAAGTGTCTGTTCAGGTCCTTGGCCCATTTGTTCATTGGGTTATTTGTTATCTTATTGTCTAATTTTTTGAGTTCTTTGTATACTCTGGATATTAGGGCTCTATCTGAAGTGTGAGGAGTAAAGATTTGTTCCCAGGATATAGGCTCCCTATTTACCTCTCTTATTGTTTCTTTTGCTGAGAAAAAACTTTTTAGTTTGAGTAAGTCCCATTTGTTGATTCTAGTTATTAACTTTTGTGCTATGGGTGTCCTATTGAGGAATTTGGAGCCCGACCCCACCGTATGTAGACCGTAGCCAACTTTTTCTTCTATCAGATGGCGTGTCTCTGAGTTGATATCAAGCTTCTTGATCCATTTTGATTTAACTTTTGTGCATGGTGAGAGAAAGGGATTCAGTTTCATTTTGTTGCATATGGATTTCCAGTTTTCCCAGCACCATTTGTTGAAGATGCTATCCTTCCTCCATTGCATGCTTTTAGCCCCTTTATCAAATATAAGAAAGTTGTAGTTTTGTGGATTGGTTTCTGTGTCCTCTATTCTGTACCATTGGTCCACCCGCCTGTTTTGGTACCAGTACCATGCTGGTTTTGTTACTATTACTCTGTAGTATAGTTTGAAGTCTAGTATCGCTATACCGCCTGATTCACACTTCCTGCTTAGCATTGTTTTTGCTATTCTGGGTCTTTTATTTTTCCATATGAATTTCATGATTGCTTTCTCTATTTCTACAAGAAATGCCGTTGGGATTTTGATTGGCATTGCATTAAACCTATAGAGAACTTTTGGTAATATCGCCATTTTGATGATGTTAGTTCTGCCTATCCATGAACAGGGTATATTTTTCCATCTTCTAAGATCTTCTTCTATTTCTCTCTTTAGGGTTCTGTAGTTTTCATTGTATAAGTCTTTCACCTCTTTTGTTAGGTTGATTCCCAAGTATTTTATTTTTTTTGAGAATATTGTGAATGGAGTGGTTGTCCTCATTTCCATTTCAGAGGATTTGTTGCTGATATAGAGGAATGCCTTTGATTTATGCATGTTGATTTTATATCCTGCCACTTTCCTAAATTCATTTATTAGCTCTAATAGTTTCTTTGTAGACCCTTTTGGGTCTGCTAGGTATAGAATCATGTCATCTGCAAATAGTGATAATTTAAGTTCTTCTTTTCCTATTTTTATGCCTTTAATTTCTTTTGTCTGTCTAATTGCTCTGGCCAGTGTTTCGAGAACTATGTTGAACAGAAGTGATGAGAGAGGGCATCCCTGTCTTGTTCCAGATTTTAGAGGGAATGCCTTCAATTTTTCTCCATTCAGAATGATGCTAGCCTGAGGCTTAGCATAGATTGCTTTTACAATATTGAGGTATGTTCCTGTTATCCCTAGTTTTTCTAGAGTTTTGAACATAAAGGGATGCTGTACTTTGTCGAATGCTTTTTCCGCATCTATCGAGATGATCATATGGTTCTTATCTTTAAGTCTATTGATGTGGTGAATAACATTTATTGATTTCCGTATATTGAACCAGCCTTGCATCCCAGGGATGAATCCTACTTGATCATGGTGCACAATTTTTTTGATATGTTTTTGTATCCGATTCGCCAGAATTTTATTGAGGATTTTTGCATCTAGGTTCATTAGAGATATTGGTCTGTAGTTTTCTTTCTTTGAAGTGTCTTTGTCTGGTTTAGGTATCAGGGTGATGTTGGCCTCATAGAATGAATTTGGAAGTTCTCCCTCTTTTTCTATTTCCTGAAGTGGCTTGAAAAGTATTGGTATTAGTTCCTCTTAAAAAGTTTTGTAAAACTCTGCTGTATACCCATCCGGTCCTGGGCTTTTCTTAGTTGGTAGTCTTTTGAAGGTTTCTTCTATTTCCTCAATTGATATTGGTCTGTTTAGGTTGTCCATATCCTCCTGACTCAATCTGGGCAGATCATTTGACTTAAGAAATTTATCGATGCCTTCACTATCTTCTAATTTATTGGAGTATAAGGATTCAAAATAAATTTTGATTATCTTCTGTATTTCTGAAGTGTCTGTTTTGATATTGCCTTTTTCATCCCGTATGCTAGTTATTTGAGTCCTCTCTCTTCTTCTCTTCATTAGCATGGCTAAGGGTCTGTCGATTTTATTTATTTTTTCAAAGAACCAACTTTTAGTTTTGTCAATTTTTTCAGTTGTTTCTTTTGTTTCGATTTCATTAATTTCAGCTCTGATTTTAATTATTTCTTGTCTTCTACTTCTTTTGCTGTTGTTTTGCTCTTCTTTTTCAAGGATTTTGAGATGAAGTATGAGATCATTTATTTGTTGGTTTTTTCTTTTTGTAGGGAATGAACTCTAAGCAATGAATTTTCCTCTTAGAACTGATTTCAATGTGTCCCATAGATTCCGATATGATGTGTCTGTGTTTTCATTTATCTCTAAGAACTTTTTAATTTCCTCCTTGATGTCTTCTATATCCCATTGATCATTCAGTAACCTATTGTTCATTCTCCAAGTGATGCATGATTTTTCCTTCCTTCTTTTATCCTTGATTTTCAGTTTCATTCCATTATGATCAGATAAGATGCATGGTATTATCTCTACTCCTTTATATTGTCTAAGAGTTGCCCTGTGACATAATATATGATCTATTTTTGAAAAGGATCCATGTGCTTCTGAGAAAAAAGTGTAACTGCTTGATGTTGGGTGGTATATTCTATATATGTCAATTAAGTCTAGGTTATTAATTGTGTTATTGAGTTCTATAGTTTCCTTATTCAACTTTTGTTTGGAAAATCTGTCCAGTGGCGAGAGAGTTGTGTTGAAGTCTCCCATGATTATTGTATGGTGGTCTATTAGACTCTTGAACTTGAGAAGAGTTTGTTTGATGAACATAGCTGCACCATTGTTTGGGGCATATATATTTATGATTGTTATGTCTTGTTGGTGTATGGTTCCCTTGAGCAGTATGTAGTGTCCCTCTTTATCCCTTTTGATTAACTTTGGCTTGAAATCTATTTTATTTGATATGAGTATGGACACTCCAGCTTGTTTCTGAAGTCCATATGAGTGATATGATTTTTCCCAACCTTTCACCTTCAGCCTATGTATGTCTTTTCCTATCAAATGCGTCTCCTGTAGGTAGCATATTGTTGGGTCTTGTTTTGTGATCCATTCTACTAGCCTGTGTCTCTTAATTGGTGAGTTTAAGCCATTAACATTTAGGGTTATTATTGAGTTATGGGTTGTTCTTCCAGCAATATTTGTTTATTTATGTTACTAAACATGGTTTGTTTAACTCTTTGATTAATTTCCTCCCCTTTACTGTCCTACCTCCCACTGTTGGTTTTCATTGTTATTTTCCATTTCCTCTTCCTGTAATGTTTTGCCGAGGATGTTTTGAAGAGATGGTTTTCTAGCTGCAAATTCTTTTAACTTTTGTTTATCGTGGAAGTTTTTAATTTCATCTTCCATCCTGAAGCTTAATTTCGCTGGATACACAATTCTTGGTTGTAACCCATTTTCTTTCAGCGTTTGAAATATGTTATTCCAGGATCTCCTAGCTTTCAGAGTCTATGTTGAAAGATCAGCTGTTATCCTGATTGGCTTACCCCTAAATATATTCTGCTTCCTTTACTCTTGTAGCTTTTAAAATTCTCTCCTTATTCTGTATGTTGGGCATCTTCATTATAATGTGTCTAGGTGTGGATCTCTTAGGATTTTGCACATTTGGCGTCCTGTAGGCTTCTAGGATTTGGGATTCTGTCTCATTCTTCAAGTCTGGGAAGTTTTCTCGTATTATTTCATTGAATAGAGTGCTCATTCCTTTGGTTTAGAGCTCTATACCTTCCTGTATCCCAATGACTCTTAAGTTTGGTCTCTTTATGTTATCCCATATTTCTTGGATGTTCTGCTCATGGTTTCTTAACAGTCTTGCTGAGCTGTCTATGTTCTTTTCTAGTTGAAATACTTTGTCTTCATTGTCTGATGTTCTATCTTCGAAGTGTTCTACTCTGCTGGTAGTATTCTCAATTGAGTTTTTAAGTTGGTTTATTGCTTCCTGCATTTCTAGGATTTCTGTTTGTTTGTTTTTTATAACCTCTATCTCCCTGTATAGTTGATTTTTTGCTTCCTGGATTTCTTTGTGTAATTCATTGTCGAAGTGATATTTCTTTGTCTGATTTTGCTGTCTAATGTCTTCCTTGATACTCCAGATCACCTGAAGCATGTATATCCTGAATTCTTTATCTGACATTCCATCTGCTGCAGCTGTTACCTCTTCTAAATTTGAGTTGACCTGCATTGCTTGTGGTCCTTTCTTTCCTTGTCTTTTCATACTGCTTGCGTTTCTTTCTGCTTGGTGCAACTGTTGTGTTTTTGAAAATTTTTCCTCCTATATATTTATATTGCTCTTGTATAGTTGAAAAGTCTCCCTTGCAGGGTCGGGCGGCGGTCTGCCTACCTTGCAGGCGCGGGCGGCAGCTCTGCTCTGCCCCTCCTCCAATTGGTGTGACTTGTCTACCACACCCGCGGTCCGCTGGGCCTGTTCCGGGCGCGGGCGAAGGCTCTTCTCTGCTCCTACTCCAATTGGGGTGACGTGCCTACCATCCCGGCTGGCCGCTGGTCCTGTTCCACCGGTCAGTCGCATGTCTGCCTACCTTGCGGGCACGGGCGGCGGCTCTGCTCTGCCCCTATTCCAAATTGGGTGACGTGGCTGTTGCGCCGGCAGGCCACTGGGCCTCTTCTTCTGGTCGGTCGCAGGTCTGCCCACCTTTCGGGTCCGGGTGGCGGCTCTGCTCTGCCCCTACTCCAATTGGGGTGACGTGTGTACCACGCCGGCAGGCCACTGGGCCTGATCCGCCGGTCTGTCGCAGGTCTGCCTACCTTGCAGGTGCAGGTGGCGGCTCTGCCCTGCCCCTCCTACTACGCCTGCGGACCGCTGGGTCTCATCTGCTGGTCGGTCGCAGGTCTGCCTACCTTGCGGGTGCGGGTGGCGGCTCTGCTCTGCCCCTACTCCAATTGGGGTGACGTGTGTACCACGCCGGCAGGCCGCTGGGTCTGATCCGCTGGTCTGTCGCAGGTCTGCCCACCCTGCGGGCATGGGTGGAGGCTCCGCTCTGCCCCCACTCCAATTGGGGTCACGTGACCACCACACCGGTGGGCCGCTGGGCCTGATCCGGGCACGGGCAAAGGCTCTGCTCTGCCCCTACTCCAGTTGAGGTGACCTGTGTACCACGCTGGCAGGCCACTGGGCCTGATCCGCCAGTCTCTTGTAGGTCTTCCTACCTTGCAGGCGCGGGCAGCGGCTCTGCCCTGCCCCTCCTACCACGCCCGCGGACCACTGGGCCTGTTTTGCCGGTCGGTCACAGGTCTGTCCACCTTGCGGGCGCGGGTGGTGGCTCCGCTCCACCCCCACTCCAATTGGGGTCATGCAACCACCACGCCGGCTAGCTGCTGAGCCCCTCTGGCTCGATGACAAAGCGAGAGAGACTCGGGTGTCTGTGACTCACCCTCCCTACCAGGAGACCAACTGTTTCTGTCGCCGCTTGTATTGATGAAGTTCTCTCCTCCGACATTTTCTGATGATATCAGATCTCTGCCATGTTGGTATCCCATGCGAAAGGCAGCATTTCGTTCCCTTTGCCGGGTGACCAAAGCAATGGGTGAGTCCTGACCGGCCCTCACAAGCCCCATCTCAGTCCTGTTGCCACTGCCCACAAAGGCTCGGTTGGTATTTACCTCCACAGTACTCAGCAGGACCCGGACCGAGAAGCAGTTTCCACAGGCTCCTTAGCCCTGGGCCAGAGCAGTTCCGGGAGCCGGAACTCGGCCGCTCCGTGCTCGGTGCATGCTCTGATAAGAGCAGGCTCCAAGAAGCAGTTTCCGCGGGTTATTTAGCACTGAGCCTGAGTAATTTGTCTGGGAGCTGCAGGTGAATGGCAGCCTGAAATTACCTGTTCTATGGCTGAATGAGCTGCGATCAGTCGAAAACAGGGATGGTGACGTCAGCTCTCCTTTTATTAAAATTTTAATAAAATATGTAGGATGTGGGCTAAGCTCTTCTAAAGGTAAATTTATAGATTATGGAAATAATCAATAGATTATACATAACTGTAAACAATCAATAGAGTCACAAATCAATACTTTGAAAAACATTAATGAATTTGAAAATATCCAGTTAAAATTATCAAGAAAAGATAGGGAAGCTGTAAATTTCAGATCTTATTGATTAAATATAAAATATTTTTGTGAGCCATCCCTGGACTGTGTGGTCTAACACACATCACAGCCTATTTCAATAGGGAAATCTGGTGTCTGGGAACTTCCAGTGGACATTGCCTCTGTATAAGACTGCCCAGACACATTGTGAGCCCTACTCAAGCTCTGCCAGGTCCCACATGGCACAAGAGATGGGGTGACCTTCTGCACAGCACAGCCCCTCTGCGATGGGTGTGACCTGCCAAGATGCCAATCAACTTGCTGGCTGCAAAAATTACAAAGCGAGACTGTGATCTTGAAATCTTATCCCTGCCTTTGATGTACCCCCTTAAATAAACCATGGGAGCTATTTTCAAATTGTCTAGCTCTAGCTTCTTTGTGGACTGGACCTATCAGGCACTCCATCTTTAAAACTATCTCTTCTAATTCTTTGTCTTTTGTTCTTCACTAATTATTCTAGACTTTAATTTTTTGGAAGGCTTATCCCTCTGAGCAGGCAAGAATTCCCTGGTTAGGTGTTGGCTACCCCATGATAAAATATTACTAGAGAATTATAAGATTTTAATATGATCATGAAAACATTAGACCAATATATTTTGTAAATTAGGTGACATGCCAAATTCTTTGTAAAATTCTTATTATTCAAACTGACTCCAAATGAAATAGAAAAGAAAATCCTATGTCTATTAAGGAAATTAAAATATTATTTTAAAATACTTCCTACAAAAGTTCCAAGCCATAAAATTTCTTTGATGAATTTTATCATACATATAAGTAAGTAATAATATAAATCTTGATCAAATTCTTTAAGGAAACTAGAAGTTAAAGGAACCTTTTCAGTTTAATTTTTATTAGTAATGTCTTGATTCCAAACTGTGATAAAGAAAGACATTATAAGTAACAAAACTACAGACCATTTCTTCATATATTTGTTCATTGATTGTATATCTTCTTCTGAGAAGTGTCTGTTTAGTTCCTTAGCCCATTTATTGATTGGGTTATTTATTTTTTTGGTGTTAAGTTTTTTGAGTTCTTTATATATCCTGGAAATTAGTGCTTTATCTGATGTGTGTATAGTAAAGATGTTCTCCTACTTTATGGGCTCTTTCTTAACATTATTGATTGTTTCCATTGCTGAAAAGCTTTTTAGTTTATTCTTGATTTTAATTCTTGCACTATAGGTGTCTGGTTAAGAAGTCAGGTCTTAATCTGACATGATGAAGATTTGGGCCTACTTTTTCTTCCATTAGGCTCAGGGTCTCTGGTCTAATTCCTAGGCTCTTGATCCACGTTGAGTTGATTTTTGTGCAGGGTGAGAGATAGTGCTTTAATTTCATTTTGCTGCATATGGATTTCCAGGTTTCCTAGAACCATTTTTTGAAGAGACTCTCTTTTTCCCAATGTATGTTTTCTAAACCTTTGTCTAGTGAGATTACTGTATTTATGTGGGTTTGTCTGTGTCTTCTATTCTGTGCCATTGGTCTACATGCCTGTTTTGGTGCCAATACCATGCCATTTTTGTTACTATATACATGAAAAATTGTTCAATTTCTGTAGTAATTAGAGAAATGCAAATCAAAAGTGATCAAGATTCATCTCACTCCAGTCAGAAATGTCAATTATCAAGAATACAAGCAATAATAAGTTTTGGTGAGGATGTAGGGGGGAAACATACATTCATAAATTGCAGGTGGCACTGAAAATTGGTGCAACCACTCTGGAAAGGAGTATGGAGATTCCTTGGAAAAATTGGAGTGGAACCACCATTTGACCCAGCTATCCCACTTTTTTTTTAATACCCAAAGGACTTAAAATCAGCATACTATAGTGACGCAGCCATATCAATGTATATAGCAGCTGAATTCACAATAGCTAAACCATGGAACCAAACTAGATGCCCTTCAATAGAAAAAAAAAAAAAAAAAACTGTAGTATATATCCACAATGGAATAGTACTCAAAATTAAAAGAGAAGAAAATTATGGCATTTGCAGGTAAATGGATGGAGTTGGAGAATATCATGTTAAGCAAAGAAAGCTAGTCCCAAGAAACAAAAGGCCAAATGTTCTCTCTCTGTTAAGTGGATGCTGATCCATAATGGGGGGTGGTCATGAGAAGAATGGAGTAAATTTGATTGGAAAAGAGGGAGGGGAGGGAAAGAGGGGGCATGGGGCAGGAAAGGTGGTGGAAATTAAAATATTATTTAAAAAATATGATTACCCTAGGTACATGATTACCCTAGGTACACGTGTGACTGCTCATATGGTATGACTCCACATCATGTCCAACCAGAGAAATGAAAAGTTGTACTGCAATTGTGTACAATGAATCAAAATACATTCTGCTGTCTAATTATGATAAATAAGTAAATAAATAAATGTTAACAACATTAAAAAATACCCTGCAGACCAATATGCCTCATAAACATAGACTCAAATTTTCTTAATTTTCTTAAATTACAGTAACAAATTGAACCTAACAATTCATTGAATGGATAATGAACCAAGAGCCAGTCAAATTTCCTACCAGATTGCAACATTGGTTTATCATTTGAAAAATCAGTTAAATTAATTAATTGATTTTATTTGTGTGGGTGGATATATCTGGCAAAACTCATCAAACTGTGAACTTAAACTGCACCATTTATTTCATTTAAATTACTGTTCAACAAAATTGAGCCACGTAACTGAACAATTAAAAAAAAAAAGAAAAAAAAAGCAAATGTTTTCTGGAGAAAAAAGAGAAAATGTCAGTACTTGGCCTATAACTACTGGGAGCCTGTTGATTCCTACAACCTTGCTTTCAAACAGGCCTGGTCCTTCTGAAAGATTTTTTGCCCCCACATGTGCAATGAATGCTTGGGCCCCAATCACTTCTGCCTTTTGAGTGGTGGAAGTGGGTAGAATATACAAGAGAAAATAAAGATGTACAGAGTTTCAAACATACTTTCTTTTCCTGATGAATGCCCAGAGTCCAGCAGAAACAAATAAACAAACAAGCAAACAAAATTTAAATGAGCCCCAAGTAGGTTCCCATATGATATTGTAATTAACTTAATGGGACATTTGACCACTGAAATTTATTTTGTGTATGTCTTCCCCTAATAGGATAAACTTTTAGATTGTGGGATAGGTCTGATCTTATTTGTTTTCCCTATTTATTCCAGATGTTGTTTGAAATAAATTAGGAAAATTCTAATTAGGCCATAGAGCTTCCAAAAGGAGTTCCTTGGCAGCCTCACTCTCATCTCTGTGTGGTACCTGTGGTTTACACTGTTTTCTCATTAGCACTTTCTAGCTTGATTAATTAATGTATGAAGGAAAAATCTGATCTTTCTTTACAGTGGATTTCTACCAAGTTATTGCATAGGAAACATAACTATGTAAAGGAGCTTTGGTTTGCTAAAGTTTATACAACTTTAAGAATGTAAAATTATGTTTAATTTCCCAATTTTTCCCCAAAGCAATAATACACCCAGAATACATTACTAGTAGTATTTGAAGTTATCAATTTGCATATCTGAGGAACAGATTCATTACTGATTGTTATATTTGGATCTCAAAGAGCTCCTGAGTGAGAAGGGGTCCAGGGAAGTTTCCTGAAATGCTCAAAATATAAAAGTGTACAAAGATACCAGGTCCAATATAGTCTTGTTTTGAATCTAAATTTTAAAAATTGGTGATAATATTATTTTGATTATAACATGTATCTGCTCAGAATCTTTGAAAATTTCTTAGGAGTACTTGACAAAACTAAAAGATGGATCTTTGAAAAAATAAATAAAATTGACAGACCCTTACCAAACTAACCAAGAGAAGGAGAGAGAGAACTCAAATTACCAGCATACTTGATGAAAAAGGCAACATCACAACAGATACTACAGAAATACAGAAGATAATTAGAAATTACTTTGAAACCTTATACTCCAATAAAATAGAAGGCATTGAAGGCATCAATAAATTCCATAAGTCATATGATCTGCCCAGATTGAGTCAGGAAATATACACAACTTAAACAGACCAATATCAAGTGAGGAAATAGAAGAAGCCATCAAAAGATTACCAACAAAGAAAAGTCCAGGACCGAATGGATACACAGCCAAATTCTATGAGACCTTTAAAGAAGAGCTAATACCAATACTCTTCAATTTATTTCAGGAAATAGAAAAAGAGGGAGCACTTCCAAACTCATTCTTTGAGGCCAATATCACCCTGACTCCAAAACCAAAGACATTTCAAAGAAAGAAAATTTCAGACCAATATCTCTAAGGAATATAAATGCAAAAATTCTCAATAAAATTCTGGCAAATCAAATACAAAAATATATCAAAAATATTGTGCACCATGATCAAGTGGGATTCATCCCACGGGTGCAAGGTTGCTTCAACATACAAAAATCAATAAATGAAATTAATCACATCAGTAGAATTAAAGATAAGAATCATATGATCATCTCGATAGACATAGAAAAAGCATTTGACAAAACATAGCACCCCTTTATTTTCAAAGCATGAGAAAAACTAGAGACAAAGGAACATATCTCAACATTGTAAAGGCTATCTATGCTAAGCCTCAGGCCAAATCATTCTAAACGGGGTAAAATTGAAGGCATTTCCTCTAAAATCTGGAACAAGACAGGGATTCCCTCTTTCACCACTTCTATTCAACATAGTTCTTGAAACACTGGCCAGAGCAATTAGACAGATGAAAGAAATTAAAGGGATATGTATAGGAAAAGAAGAACTTAAATTAGCTCTACTTGTTGGCGATATGATTCTATACCTAGAAGACCCAAAAAACTCCACCAGAAAACTTCTAGAACTAGTGAATGAATTCAGCAAAGTAGCAGGATATAAAATCAACACCCATAAAATCAAAGGCATTTCTGTATATCAATGACAAATCCTCTGAGAAGGAAATGAGGAACACTACCCCATTCACAATATCCTCAAAAATAAATAAATAAATAACATACTCTGGAATCAACTTAACAAAAGAGGTGAAAGATATATACAATGAAAACTACATAACTCTAAAGGGAGAAATGAAAGAAGACCTTAGAAGATGGAAGGATCTACCTTGCTCTTGGATAAGCAGAATTAATATTATCAAAATTACCATACTACCAAAAGCACTATACAGATTTAATGCAATTCCAATAAAAATCCCAATGGCATTCCTCATAGAAATAGAAAAAGCAATCATGAAATTCATCTGGAAAAATAAGAGATGCAGAATAGCTAAAGCAATCCTAAGCAGGAAGAATGAAGCAGGTGGTATCATTATACCAGACCTTAAACTATACTACAGAGCAATAGTAACAAAAACAGCATGGTATTGGCACCAAAACAGGCCGGTAGACCAATGGTACAGAATAGAGGACACAGAGACTAACCCACAAAATTACAATTATCTTATATTAGACAAACTTGTCAAAATATGCACTGGAGAAAAGTTAGCATTTTTAACAAATGATGCTGGGAAAACTGGAAATCCATATGCAACAAAATTAAATTAAACCCCTATCTCTCACCATGCACAAAACTTAACTCAAAGTGGATCAAGGACCTAGGAATTAAACCAGAGGCTCTGTGTCTAATAGAAGAATAAGTAGGCCTTAATCTTCATCATATGGGATTAGGTACGAACTTCCTTAATAAGACTCCTATAGCACAAGAATTAAAACCAAGAATCGATAAATGGGATGGAGTCAAACTAAAAAGTTTCTTCTTAGCAAAAGAAACAATCTGTGAGGTGAACAGACAGCCTACATCCTGGGACCAAATTTTTACCCCTCACACATCAGATAGAGCCCTAATCTCTAGGATATATAAAGAACTCAAAAATCTAAACACTGGAAAAACAAATAACCCAATCAACAAATGGACCAAGGACCTGAACAGACACTTTTCAGAAGAGGATACACAATTAATCAACAAATATATGAAAAAAATGCTCATCATCTCTAGCAATCAGAAAAATGCAAATTAAAACTACACTAAAATATCATCTCACTCCAGTCAGAATGGCAGATATTATGAAGATAAACAACAATAAGTGTTGGCAATTATGTGTAACAATAAGTTGAAAAAATTACACTAATACACTGCTGGTGGGACTGCAAATTGGTGCAGCCAATTTGGAAAGCAGTATGGAGATTCCTTGGAAAACTGTGAATGGAACCACAATTTGACCCAGCTATTTCTCTCTTTGGACTATACCCAAAGGACTTAAAAACAGCATACTACAACGACACATCCACATCAATGTTTATAGTAGCAAAATTCACAATAGCTAAACTGTGGAGCCAACCTAAATGTCCTTCAGGGGATGAATGAATAAAAAAAATGTGGCATATATACACCATGGAATTTTACTCAGCATTAAAAAAGAACAAAATCATAGCATTTGCAGGTAAATGGATGGTATTGGAGAAGATAATGCTAAGTGAAGTCCGCCAATCTCAAAAAAACAAATACCAAATGTTTTCTCTGATATAAGGAGGTTGACTCATAATGGGGTAGGGAGGGAGAGCATGGGAGGAATAGATGAATTATAGACAGGGAAGAGGGGTAGGAGGGAAAGGGAGGGAGCAGGGGATTAGCAAGGATGGTGGAATGTGATGGACATTATTATACAAAGTATATGTATAAAGAGTTGAATTGGGTGTCAACATACTTTATATACAAACAGAGATACTAAAATTGTGGTATACACGTGTATTAAGAATTGTAATGCAAAAAAGTACATGTATAAAGGCATAAATTGGTATGAACATACTTTATATACAGAGATATGAAAAATTGTGCCCTATATGTAATAAGATGTAATGCTTATTGTAATAATAAGCATTACATATTATTACAAATATTGTAATAATGTAATAAGAATGGTAATGCTTTCCACTGCTGTTTTGTAGTTAAAAAATAAAAAAGAGTTGATTACACATTTTATTGAATATCATAGCATATTGCCAAGTGACTTCTAAAATATTGTACTTCTACACTTCAAACGCTTGTTTATAAGTAAGATCATCTCATTACATCAACAGTGTTTGCAAAATTTAGCTCCCTGAAGCATATATTTTATACATGTACCTAATGTGAAACTGTCATATGGGAGTAATTGGATTATCCACCTCCTTAAAATTTACCATCTCTGTTCAGCCCACACAATATCCCTTGTACTACTTTTACTTATACAACTAAATTGTGGCAATCTTAATTACCATCCTGTGCTATAGAACACTGGACATTTTGCCTTCTAATTGTTCCCATTAACCATCCTGTCCCCACCACTTCCCACCTTGAAAGTCTCTGGTCAAATGAAGTGTATATGAGGTGAGAATTTCTTCCTTTGCTTATAGGTTATTTGTTTTTCTTCATGTGCTTTTATAAATATTGCTCAATTTTTTCCCTTTCGCATATTAGTTTTACCACCCAAGTGGTTAACATTTTCATAGATTAATAATATTAATGATTCATCTACTAGAGTTTGTAAATAACTTTTCCCAATTTGTCATTCTAACTTCTATTCTTTTGTTTTTCGGTGTGCATTTTTCAGTTGAGTATTGTTCAAGGATGGCAATGGAAGTAGCTGTGCCCTCTTTTTTTTTTTTTTCCTGTGCTCAGGAAGAAGGACAGAAGCAATGTCCTAATTCTACAATATTCCTGACACTTTTGTTTCTTCTACATCTTTCAAACATCACCCTGTAAATGAGTGAAGTAAAAGTTGAAGCACATTTCCATTTCTAATTATATCAAACATCTTAAATAAGGAAAGTAAGATACTCAGTGGAGGAAGAAGGGGAAATCATCAGAATGTTAGTCAGAAAAGACAGAAGGAGAAAAGAAATTTATAAAAAGTAAGAACACTATTTGGGGCACACAATTATGTTTGAAAATATACAAGGGAGCTAGAACCTAATTTGTGCTTGGATGTTAATAATGCTAAATTAAATAATCTGATCCAATTGAGTCTGGTTTGTATTGTATTGTCTCTTTTCTGATGTTTCCAATGCCTGTTATTTAACATTTGAATGAAGAGAGATTGAGAACTAAGTGCTACCACCAGTATTTGTTAATGAACCTTTAAATTGGCCATTACAGTTATAGCCTGTTTATATTGGCTTGGCTGTGGTAGCTTTTTTTTTTTTAATTGAAATAGACAATACAATTTACTTCCATCCTTAACATGTTTGGTTGTGTCTCCTTAAAATGACTGTCAAAAATAATACTAGATTCTGGACTAGAAATTGAATTTACAAAAAAAATTCCAACCAGGAAACCCAGTTCTCAAGAGGGAAAGGAGAATACTTTATCTTTGAACTATTGAAAATGGACAGTATTTATAGTACTATAACTTCACATAGTAAGAGAAAAATAATTCGGGTTACAAGAAAACTGTCAATCTTAGACCAACATAGATCACCTACACCATTATGCCAACCTTTGTTCTTAGGGTTTGATGATGCTTTTGAGAAATATATTTTATGGTTTTTTTCTTACTAAATGCCATGCAAGACTGATCATTGTTCAATAACCATCTTTTCCCATTTTTTACCATACAAAATGCTCTTTGAGCATTGCAGCCATCAGGTACATCCCATGTAGTAGTTAAAAACAAACACTCCAGCTAGATGGGAAGACTCAAAGCAGTTATATTTTTAATGCCTAAAAGATTTTTAATTTAAAGAGCAATTTTAATTTTATTTTCAAAAATACTTTCCATTCAGTCATTGAGTTTTTGTCTTTTTTGCCATTGACTTTTAAATAAGATGGAGAGGCAAAGA
The DNA here is from genome assembly GCF_047511675.1 of Marmota flaviventris. NCBI lineage: Eukaryota > Metazoa > Chordata > Mammalia > Rodentia > Sciuridae > Marmota > Marmota flaviventris. The sequence continues at coordinate 24,297,916 of NC_092510.1, read as the reverse complement.
TTAGTTTTGATTTAGTTTACAACGAGACTTAATAAAATGTTACATTGTGCTATTCTGTTTGCCATTATTGTGTTTGCTGTAAAAATCAAAATAAAATAACAGCTTTTTACAAACAACTGCAGCAAAAGAAAGCAAATCAAATTTCTGAAATTTTACATAAAAGAGATAGTCTTATCTTTTGATATTCAACGCAAACAATTAGAAATAAAATTTTTAGACATGAATTTTCTATTTTCATTTTTATTTTTCCACATTCTTGATTATTGTATTGAATTATTTTATCTTTCTTCCTCTTTGAAGCTTATTTCTTTTTAAGTTTTGAGAAAATGATGGGTACATAAAACAAGGACAAAAATTGAAAAGTTAGCAAAATTATAGCATGACAAGGAAATTATAATGGTATGAATACGGTCCACTTTTAATTGCTCAATGATAATGTAGCTTGAACAAAAGAAAGTTGGAGACAATTTAATGGCCATTCCTGCTTGGAAATTGTAAGGCAATTTCATTTGTAAAGCAAATGAAGGTGGTAATACAATTGAAAATTAAGATAAAATATTTGTGTACCACGGATTAAGAAATTATGAATTTTTATATTTATTATATATATTGCATATTGAGTAGAAAAAGTTTTGTTGGGGACAAAAATGATAACATTATGTCTTGAGAGATTTTCTGGAGATATATGACTCCTGTTCCTCCCTGTTCTGCATGTTCAGTGCTAGCAAATATGAAATACTTTAGAGATCAGCTTGGGTATTTTTAGATGAGACTTTTATTTTTAAGAAATTGCATAAGAGATTCATGTTCATTATAGAAGAATTAGTAAATGCAGACAAGCCAGTAAAACTATAAGTTTTACATTTCCTATATTCTCAGGATACAAATATATTCTCTTAATGTATCAGTGTATATTTTGTATATGCTTATATTGACTCATTTATTAAATACCTACCAGCAATGAAATAATATATCAGAGAAGGAAACCAACAAAAACCCCCTGAATCTATATAGCTTAGTAAGATATGCCAAACAAATAATAGAGTACATTAAATAGTGATACACACTACAGAGTTAAATAAAGTTGGCATGGGAATTAGGAAATGCTGGGAACTCGATTTGAAGTAGAGTTGCCAGAGAAAGTTTTATTGAAGTGAATGAACTTTGAGAAAACCTCTAAAGAAAGCAGGGCAGCACTACTATATGATATCTACTGGAAGAATGTGCTAGGCAGAGGGTAAAGCCAGTGCAAAGACCACAGGCTGAGAGCATTCCCAGTGAGTGGGAGCTGGAGAAAGAGAAGGCGAGCCAATGATAAAATACACTTTGCTGGGTGTGATCGTGCATACTTATAATCCCAGTGGCTTGGGAGGCTGAGGCAGAAGTGTTGGGAAAAGTATAAACGGCAGCCATACCCCAGAGAAAAAACCCCAACATGGCGCCTAAGCACCTCTTCTTCCTACCTTCTTCTTTTCTGCAGTGGCGCGAAAAGTTCCCGCCCGTGTGAACTCTCCCGCCGGCGCCAATTTCAAATCTCGGTGGCGGGGAACCTTAGCCCCAATGAGAACTAATTCCTGGGCTCCGGAGCTGATATCTGAAAGAACTTGCCAATAAACGGGTTGCCTGCCATTTATCTAAGCCCTACCATCTCCCCCTTAGTTCTATATAAGCACACTGCTTTTTGCAATAAAATTGGAATTCTCCCGGCAAAGTGTCTTTGCGTGGGGAATTCTTTCATTCTGGTGCCCCGTGTGAGGATACGGGTGAGCTCTTTCCAACAAGAGCCCCGTCCCCTCTCAGCCGAGACACTCCGCCCTGGTCCGCTCTTTTCAGACTCCGGCTTCCTGCACTCACCACTGATCTGGCTAGGTAAGGATCCCCTGACCCCGGCTCGCCAACTCCCTTCGGGCTATCGCTGGGTTTGTGACCGTGATCGTCCGGCACACTCCAGACACCCGGTGGGGGGAGGGAATTCCTCCAAGACCTTTACTGGTTGAAGTGGACCCTCTGGTGATCCGTTTCCCTTTGGGGCGTGAGGCTTCTGAGTTTACACAAGAGGCTCTGTGGTTTTTTCCCTCCTCCGCTGCTGCTGCCGCTGCCGGCTAGAGTTGCTGTTTCCTGCAGGGCTGCTGTGTCTGGCTGAAGCTGCCTCTCTGCTCGGGGAAAACTGAACTCCCGGCCTGGAACTGCGTTCTGCCGGAGCCGGAGTTCTGTTTTCATTACTGACTTCTTCCGCTGCGGTCGAAAATTTTCCTGACGTCAGGTTGCCCGTGGCTCCGACCCCATTGGGTCTCACAGATCGCACTTCACTGGTGACGACCAGGTAGTTCCCTCTGTATTTCCTCGCGACGGCTGGTCATTTTGGGGACGCCCACCTGACCCCCGTTCGCCCTGAGCTTTCTGGAAGCCGGTCCAGCCCGGGTTTTCTCTTTGTCTCTCTCGCTTACTCTTATTCTCTCTCTCTCTTTCTCTCTCTCTCCCATCTTTCCCTGTGACTATGGGCACCTCTTCGTCTATACCTGAAGCCTCACCTCTCAAATGTTTAATAAAAAATCTGGCCACACTCTCCCTCACACCAGACATCAAGCCCAAACTTCTAATCAAATTCTGTACCCAAGATTGGCCTACATATCCACTGGATAATGGCAATCATTGGCCTCCAGAAGGCTCCTTAGATCCAAACCTCCTCCAGGACCTTTTTAACTATTGCGAGCGTCTGAAAAAGTGGAGGGAAATTCACTGCGTTGAAGGTTTTAGCCTTCTCGCACAGCACCCTGCTCTCTGCTCCTCCTGCCCTCCCTCTCAGGTCCTCCTTGCTTGCAAACCCCTCTCTTCCCCTACTTCTACTCCTGACTTCGCAGATTCTTCCTCATTTGACCCAGCAGATGAACCCCCACCTTATCCCCCAGCCCCACCTGCCCCTTCTCTCCCACTATACCCTCCTCTTCCTCTGCCTGATTCCACAGATCCTCAGCCTTCTGTTTCATCCCCCTCCTCTCCGCCCTATTCTGCCTGCTCCACCTCCTCCTCCTCCACAGAGACACTCCCTTCCCCTCCCTCGCCTTCCTGTCTGCCGCCTGCCTCTTTCAGTCCTCCTGTTACCAGGTCTAAGGGACTCCTTCCCACCCCCAAGACAATCGCACCCCTTCATGAGGTAGCTGGTCCCGAGGGTGTCATCAGAGTCCACGTGCCCTTCTCCATGTCGGACATTACTCAGCTAGAGAGGAAGTTAGGCTCATTCACCACTGACCCCACCACTTACATTTGGGAGTTTCAATGGGTCCTACAAGCATATAGCCTCACTCATCATGACATCTACATGCTCTTGGCCAATACACTTCTCCCCGAGGAAAGGCGACGGGTCTGGGAGCTAGCCCAAGCCCATGCTGATGAAAATCATAGGACCAATCCTAACCACCCCACGGGCCCTCATGCTGTCCCAGAGCAGGATCCCCTATGGGATTACAACACCCCTGAAGGCTTACAGTCTCGTGACCTTTTTACATCCTGCCTCTTGGCGGGCCTAAAAAAGGCCACCCGCAAGGCTGTTAACTTTCAAAAGGTGCAGGAGGTCATTCAAGGGAAGGAGGAAACACCTTCAGAATTCCTGGATAGACTAACCAAGGCCCTTCAACAGTACACAAACCTCGACCCAGAAACCCCTGATGGCTGTCATGTCTTAATGACATATTTTCTGGCCCAAAGCTACCCTGACATTAAAGCCAAGCTTAAAAAGCTTGAACAGGGCCCTGCTACTACTCAGACCGAAATCCTCGCTGTCGCTTTCAAGGTCTTTCATGTAGAGAAGATGAAAGTGAATGCCGTAGGCAGAGGGCTGAAAATGCCAAATTCCCAATGTTGGCCCAGGTCATTCAGAGAAGGCCATCACCACACCATCCTAATAAGACACCCCCTGGAGCTTGCTTCAAATGTGGTAAGGAGGGACATTGGGCCAGGGATTGTCCTTCGCCGAGGACACCCTCCAACCCCTGCCCAAAATGCCATCAAAGGGGACACTGGGGGGCAGACTGCCCAACAACCTGGAAGGGAGGTTGGTCAGCCGCCCGGCAACCCCAGCCTCTCCTGGGCTTGGCAGAGGAGGATTGACGGAGCCCTGGGCCTTCCCTCCCGACTATTATCATCAAGAAGCAAGAGCCTAGGGTCACCTTCCTGGTGGATGGATGCTTCATTACCTTCCTCTTGGATACTGGTGCCGCTTTTTCGGTCTTGAGGGAGTATTGGGGTCCTACCACACCCTCAAAAACTCCTATTGTCAGGGTAGGAGGTAAACAGATTTTCCCTCGAAACCCGCCCCCTTATCATGTTATATGTAGGGATCCCTTTTGTCCTTCACACACTCCTTTCTCATTATGAGCCATTGCCCCATTCCGCTTCTGGGAAGGGACATACTCTCACTATTGAAAGTCACCATTCACATATCACCCCACACCTCTCCTACCTCTCATTTCCTCATGATGTTCCTAGGGGAAGATACACCTCCTTCACGCACTCTTCCACAACTATCTAAACCAGTTAACCCTGAGGTTTGGGACACAACTACACCCTCTATGGCTAAATGCAGTCTATTCATATTGTCTTACGGGACCCTTCAAGATATATTAGTCAACCACAATATCCACTCACAACCACAGCCCTCCTCGGATTAGAACCCATCATCCAGGATTTATTACGAAAGGGGTATCTTAGGCCTACACATTCTCCTTTCAACACCCCCATTCTGGCAGTTAAGAAACCTAACGGGTCCTACAGGCTGGTTCAAGACCTTTGCCTTGTCAACTCCTCTGTGGTCCCCATCCACCCGCTAGTGCCCAACCCTTACACCCTCCTCTCTCAGATCCCTGCCACTACTACCCACTTCTCGGTCCTAGATTTGAAAGATGCATTCTTTTCTATTCCCTTGTCCTCAGAATCTCAGGATATCTTTGCTTTTACGTGGACTGACCCTCACACCCGCCATTCTCATCAGCTTACCTGGACTGTCCTCCCACAGGGATTCAGGGATAGCCCCCATCTCTTTGGCCAAGTTCTTGCCCAGGACCTCACATCCTTTCATCCCACCTGTCCTGACTCTACTCTCCTTCAATATGTCGATGACCTTCTTCTATGTAGTCCCTCTTGGGAACACTCTCAATCCCACACTGCCCAGCTTCTCAATTTCCTAGCAGATAAGGGATATAGGGTGTCTCCCCACAAGGCCCAGGTTTCCCAGTCTTCTGTCACCTATCTTGGTTTTCGTCTTACACCTGGGAAAAAGGAAATAACACTGGATAGGAGGCAACTCCTCTCTAATCTTCCAGTGCCCCATACGAAAGCCGAAATACTATCATTCCTAGGACTAGCAGGTTATTTTAGGGCCTGGATCCCAAATTATTCTCTTCTAGCCAAACCCCTGTATGACCTAGCAAAGGGACCCCCTAGTGAATCTCTTGCCTCCTCCCCCAACTACCATTTCCGCAGGCTTCAGCAACTCCTCCTAAAGGCACCCGCCCTTCACCTTCCTGATCTTTCAAGACCATTTCATCTATATGTCCATGAAAAAGGGGGACAAGCAATTGGGGTCTTAGGTCAAAACTATGGGCCTACATTTGTACCTGTGGCATATTTGTCCAAACAACTAGACCCTACCATCCGTGGGTGGGCCCCTTGCTTAAGAGCTCTGGCTGCTGGACAAATTTTACACAAAGAAGCCTCTAAGCTGACTTTTGGGGCCCCTTTAACTATCCACTCCCCACATCACTTGAAGGATCTTTTAGCTTATAAGGGCCTTCAAACCCTTCCTCCATCCAGAGTTCTGTCGCTCCTCACTTCCTTTCTGGAAAACCGTAATATTACTTTCCTCCCCTGTTCTGCACTGAACCCTGCCTCACTGCTCCCAATGACTCCCACGTCTAACACACCAACTCATAATTGCTTGGAAACCTTAGATGATTTCCTCCCCTGTCATTCTTCCATTTCTGAGGGACCACTCACCAAGCCTGACATTATCTGGTTCACTGATGGCAGTTCCTTTAGGCAGAACGGCACTCATTACTCTGGATACGCTGTAGTTTCAGCCACTGAGATTATAGAGGCCAAAGCTCTGCCTTCAGGAACTACCAACCAGCAGGCTGAACTTATAGCAGCCACTCGTGCCTGCCTTCTAGCACAAGGCAAATCCCTCACCCTTTATACTGACTCAAAATATGTCTTCCATATCTTATTATCCCATGCTGCAATATGGAAGGAGCGAGGCCTACTTACCACCAAAGGTAATGCGATCACTAATTCGGCTCTTATAACCAATCTGATAGAGGCCTCCCACTTACCCACCCAGTTGGGAGTTGTCCATTGTAGGTCCCATCAGAAGGACGGCTCTCTCATCACTGAGGGCAATGCCAAAGCTGACCAGGCGGCACGAATGGCTGCTACCACTTCCAATTATGGCCCCCCTGGAGGACATATAATGGCCACTTTAGACAGCTCATCTGAAGCCCCTACTTCTTCCAGTAAGAATAAGGATCTTTTCAAGTTCCTTCATACTCTATTCCATTCCAATTCTCAGTCTTTAACCCTCTTTTTACAGAGCTTCTTCTCCCTCACCCCCTCTGACAAAGCCATGCTCCAAAATATAGCCCCTAATTGTCAGATCTGTCAGTGGACCAACCCTCATACTGCTTTAAGGCCCAAACCTTTCCCTTCCCACCAAGCCCGGGGACACATTCCCGCTGCTGACTGGCAGGTAGACTTCACCAACATGCCCACAGTACGGCGCACTAAATACCTCCTTGTCTTTGTGGACACTTTGTCTGGTTGGGTTGAGGCATTTCCCACTTCCAATAAAAAGGCTTCCACTGTAGCTTCAATCTTACTGACAGACATTATCCCCAGGTTTGGTATGCCCACTTCCTTACAATCTGACAATGGCCCTGAGTTTATTTCTAGGATCACACAAAAGGTCTCTCAAGCCCTCTCCTTCAAGTGGCATTTCCACTGTCCATATCGCCCCCAGGCTTCAGGGAAAGTGGAAAGGGTAAATCGTACTCTAAAGGAAGTCCTTACCAAATTGACAATGGAATTAAACTTAGACTGGGTCAAACTCCTTCCCTTGGCTTTGCTTCGAATCAGAGCTCTCCCTAAGAAACCATCTTTACTGTCTCCCTTTGAGATAATGTATGGAAGACCTCTTATACCCCCTGGGCTGGTCGTTTCACAAGGACCTCTCACCCGAGATTTGTCTTTGCCTCTCTTGTTTCATCTCCGCTCGGAACTCTGGAAATATCAGGACTGGCTTCTTCCGGACCCAGTCTCCTCTCCAAACACTCCTCCCTTAACACCTGGGAGTCTAGTCTATTATAACACCCCAGAGGAGAAAGGGCCTCTTGCCCCAAAATGGGAAGGCCCCTATCCTGCCATTCTCTGTACCCCCACCGCCGCCAAACTCTCCTTACCAGACAACCGTCTCACTCCCTGGATTCACATTTCTAGGTTGAAGCCATATCACCAGGAGGCCCTACCTGCTGACGACAGGACCACCCCAGAGGAACTCCAGGAATCACCTCCTGAACCTCCCCTTTACTCCTGCTCTCCACACCCATCTCACCCCTTTAAGTTGCGGCTCACATGGTGTTCTCTGCAGCCCAATTCCTCTTAAAGAAGGCAAAATGAGCTCTCCCAACACCCTAGTCTTCTCTCTCTGCTTGTTTTTTGTGCTCTGCTTATTTTCTGTGCTCTGTCGGGACTGGCCTTTACCCTCCTCTCCTACCATGTATTTATTCACTCTCTGGGAACGATACTCAGAACATGGCATGCAGAAGGTCCGTGCAGTGGATGCAACTCCTTGCTTCATCCACAACTGCACCTCTATTTCCCTAAAATTGTCACCTTCAAGGACCTTCGTCCCTGGTAGCTGGAACTGGCCTTTCATTTGCTTCCTTTTTGATCAAGCCAAAGACTATTGTCATTGGTGGCCTGAGATATATAATGGGTGCCCCTATTGGTCATGCAGGTTCCATGATGAACGTGGTAGCTATTCTTACCACTCACTTGGTTACCCTGAAAGGGTGGACTTCTAGTTACCTAAAGTGGCATAAAGGCTCTTCATCCGATAACAATGGATGGTATACTTTAGATATACCTGACCCCAAGGCCAAACGTTGGGACTATGTTGAGTTTGCTGTCTATGCTCGGACAACCTCAGCCAGACCCACAGGGTGGATGACTGTTGGCCGCATCCTGATTATGCCACCTAAAGCAACCATCCAGGTAGTCGAACACATCAAGGAGTCAGAATCAAAACTTCGAGATCTTATCCATAGCCCATCCAAAGAGGATTCAGAGCCTTCAACCCCCTTAGGCCCCCCTCCCACATGGCTCAATTTGCTACACCAAACTCTTCGATTATTAAACTCCACCCCTCTTTCTGTGCCTACTTCTCAGTGCTTTCTCTGTGCTTCACTTAGTCGTCCACTTCTAGCAGTGGTCCCATTAGTGGCAGGAAATATTTCAGCAAAAACCTACAATTTCTCTAAGAAAGGACAACCCCTACATGTGACACATATCCCACTGTGGGAAAGTTATTCCACCAATACTTCATTTCCTTTCATCTGTTTCCACCTGCCAACAATGAATCCTTTACCCATTTGTTCCTTGAGCTATAGCACCCCATTGAGCCCTGCGTTTATGCAACCTGGACATTTCCTCTGGTGTAACAGGTCTTTAAGTACCTCAACGATCAATGTCTCTGGCACCTGCTTCTTGGTTACTGTAGTTCCTCAGCTGTCTTTGTATACTCCCACCGAATTCCGACATCTGGCCCTACCTTCCCGCACCCGTAGGGCAGTCTTTCTGCCGGTTCTGGTAGGCCTCACTTTAACAACCTCAGTGGCAAGTCTCGGACTCTCTGGTGCGGACTCTCTGGTGGAGCTATAGGTCATGCTCTGTGGGCATCCAATGACCTGCAACAAAAACTGCAGGAAGCACTCGATACCACTGCTTGGGCTCCTTGCAGCGGCAGGTTACTTCATTGGCACAAGTGGCTTTACAAAACCGAAGGGCGATTGATCTTCTCACTGCAGAAAAAGGGGGTACATGCCTGTTCCTCAGAGAGGAATGTTGCTACTACGTTAATGAGTCTGGGCTAATAGAAAAAAATGTTGTTAAATTGCAGGAATTATCGACCCAACTGCTCAAACCCACCTCCTCTAATCCCATAACGGGGTTCTTCCAATCCTCTCTTGCCACGTACTTACTACCTATCTTGGGGCCCCTTATTGGGATGCTCCTTTTTTGTAATCTCTTGCCCTGCATAATGAAGTTCCTTCAAACCCAATTGCAGAAAATTTCTAATCAAACTTTCAACCAGCTTCTGCTTAGGCACTACCAGCCTCTGATGACCGATGAACCCCCAACATCTCCAAGAGAACAGTTCACTCAGTGCTGAAGCTCACTACCAGGCACGATGGAATGCAATGGACATCAGACAGCTGGAGACAATGAGCTCAGAGAACCTCTTAATCTGCCATCCTGGATTCATGAGTCTTTATGTCCTTCTAAGCTTCCTCATGGCCCTTGGCCTCTTCTCTGTCAGTCCCCCAACATGGAACTTCTGTCAAAAATTGACCTTTGCTTTAATTTTTATCTTCATTCTGTTTTTATTCGCTCTGATCTTCTTCAGGTGCTGGTGACGCCATGTCCAGGCAACGCTTCCAGTATTTCCTAGAGTCTCTGTTACAGGACCAGTGGCTGATACCAACAATCTCCTCCATCCAGGACTGGTTCGATGCCATCGACAACTTGTGGCTTCAGGGAACTTTCACAGACTTCACCCCTATGGAAGTAGCTGTCTATAGCCACTGGGTTTTATTTCTGGCTGCCATGATATCCCCAGACCTGCCCCCCGAGCATTCCTCCACTTCCCTTTCTAGGCCCCACAGTGCCCCCACACAGCAGGAAGCAGCCGGATCTGACCAACGACGCCCCATTTCCTAAGAAAACAAAAAGGGAGGAATGTTGGGAAAAGTAAATGGCAGCCATACCCCAGAGAAAAAACCCCAACATGGCGCCTAAGCACCTCTTCTTCCTACCTTCTTCTTTTCTGCAGTGGCGCGAAAAGTTCCTGCCCGTGTGAACTCTCCCGCCGGCGCCAATTTCAAATCTCGCTGGCGGGGAACCTTAGCCCCAATGAGAACTAATTCCTGGGCTCCGGAGCTGATATCTGAAAGAACTTGTCAATAAACAGGTTGCCTGCCTTTTATCTAAGCCCTACCATCTCCCCCTTAGTTCTATATAAGCACACTGCTTTTTGCAATAAAATTGGAATTCTCCCGGCGAAGTGTCTTTGCGTGGGGAATTCTTTCAAGAAGAATCACAAGTTCAAAGCCCATCTCAGCAACTTAGTGAGGCCCTAAGCAACCAAGTGAGACTTGTTTCAAAAGTAAAAAAAAAAAAAAAAATAACAAAGGGCTGGGGATGTAGCTCAGTGGTAAGCACCCCTGGGTTCAATCCCTGGTACCAATAAATAAATAAATATGCATTCTGACTTCCTGATGTTTCTTCTCTTCTCAATGGATTGGAGAGGTTGTGTTTATTTTCCAAGCATTTCTTAAACATCTATTGTTATTCATTTCCAAATTGATTTTATTGTGGTTATATGCCATAAGAGACAATATCTTCACTTAAAAGAGACTTAAAATGTTTTATATTTGTCTGGCATAATTTCATTCCTCTTAAATTATTAAGACTTATCTTATGGCCCAGGACATGATGTATCTTGGTATACTGCATACATTTGGAAGATTTTGTTCTTGCTGTTAAATATAGTGGTCAAAGAAGCTGACAGTTTTAGATCATCTGTATCTTTCCTGATTTTTAAATTTTAGTTTCTCTATTTTTGTCTTGAAGAATTTAAAATCTTTTTTCATTAAATTCTAATTTTGGCTACTGTTTAATTCTGTCAATTTTGATTTCATCTGTTTTGGAGATTTTTTTTTAAACACATACATAGTTATACTTATGTCTTCTGACTGCAATAACTTTTTATTTTGAAAAATCTATCATTAGTAATATTCTTTCTTTTGAAGGATTTTTAAAATCTATTAATAACATAGCCACTCCAGTCCTCTTTTTGCTGAACTCTCGCATGGCATATATTTTTCATCTTCATCTATTTATTTTGAATTTGTGCTTAAAGTAAATTTACTTAAAGTAAATCTCTTAATGATAACATATAGTTAGTTCATGGATCTTTGTTTAAAACCTCTAAATGTTTTTATTTCTTTGTACTTAAAATGCATCTCTGATAGAAAATCCATATCCAGTTCTTGCTTCAGTCCATTTGAGCTAAATTTTTAAATAGAATGCTTGGTTCTTCCTTAAGGTAATTAGTGATAACATTAAATTTAGGCTGTTATTTTACTGTATATTTTCCATTTGTCCCCTTCCCTGTCTTTTGTTCCTCTGATCCTCCCTTCCTCAATTTTCTGAATTATTTAAGTATTTTTATTCATTTACTTATGTATTTACTTATTTTTTTTAAGAGACAGGATCTCAATATGGCCTCACAGTCCTGGGTTCAAATGATCTTGTGCTTCAACCTCCTAAGTAGCTAGGACTGCAGATGAACAACACCATGCTGGGATCCACTTTTTAAATTAAATTTTATTTTATCTATTATCTCATTAGATATAGATTTCTGAATATCTTATTAGTCTAAATATTTCAATGCAAATACTTAGCGTTTAATAAACAATATAGAATTAATATTGTACCACTTTACATAAATCACAGACACAAGGCACCTGATTAGTCCTGCTTACCAAGACCCCATCATTTGCACTAAAGTTTTCATATGTATTTTATTTATACAAGTTATAATTCAATAAGATAAATTTTAAGTTTTGGTTTATATATAGAGAGAAGTAGTGTTTTGTATTTATCCAGATATTTGTTATTTTTGGCATTCTTCTTCTTCTTGAGAGTACAATTTGTAGACAGTATTATTTCTCTTCAGATTAAGGAAACTGACTAGTGTTTCTAAAGAAGCCATTCTGCTGTTAACTTTTATTCATGTATATTGAATTTCTTGTATTAGTTACATTTAGAATTATTACAACTTTTTGAGGAACTGACCTTATTATTATTATAAAATATCTCTTGGAATTCTTCATTTTTGCTTTGTCTGACTTAATATGACTAACTTTTTTGAGTAGTGTTTTTGTGGTTTAACTTTTTCTATTCTTTTATTTTTAACTAATGTCTTTGTACTTAAAGTGGGTTTCTGAAGACAGTATATCTAACAATCCAGTTTCATCCCATCTAACAATCTTTACTCTTATTGAAGTGTCCAGAATGTGAGTAAAATGTGAACCACTAATATGTACATATGAAATATTAAAAATTGTAGTAGTCAACAAAAATTTCAAGAAATAGTATTTTAATACATTGTTTTATTTTTCCCCAAATACCTAAAATGTTATCATTTAATATAGAGTTAATGAAAATACTTATGTTAATAAAATGTTTAACAATATTTTAACTCATATTCACTCTTTGAAATTCTATACTCTCAATTTTACCCTTATCACATTGTTCAGTTCATATGCTGTCCCACAAGAATCTTGTCACTTCAGCCTTACAGAGCTCTGATCTCTGTCTTCTTTGCTCTGTGAGAGCATCTGGTTCTGTCTGAGTTTCTATCATAGTACTGAGTCTCTAACCAGTAAGCCAGCATGATGCTACTTGACACTCTGCTCTTTGGCAGGATAGGGTAATCATATCACGTTTCTATTTCCCTAAGCCTTCCCTAAGCCATTGCATTAGTTTTCTTCTCTCAAGGACCATGATGTCATGCTGCCAGAAAGCCAGTCTGAATACTCCATGGTACATGTTTCTGGTTTCTAGTTTTCTCATTTCTACAGCAGTTATTCTTGAGCCTGTAAAGATATCAATGTACTCACTCACAGCAAACATCTAAATATGTGAGTCCCTTATCAATTCAGGAAAATGTTATTTGAAAACTGGAATTGCCTGCTAATTGTCAATAATCAATAAAATTCACTCCTAACTCCAAACTATTTGCATATTTGTCCAAATATCAATAATGTTTTCTGTATTCATGAAATTATCAAAATAATTATTCAATGTTACTATGTTTCTATATAGTTTATACAGAGTAGACGAACCTTAGAGTTAGCTACTAGCCAGCAATGAGAACATTTCCACTTGTTTTTCTTATGGACTGGAAAAATCTTAGAAATATATTTGACCTTATTTCTTTTTAAAATATGAATTTATCTACTGTCAATTTGATGTTATGTTTCATTTAAAATAGTTTATAGAATAGTTAGATTATTACCAAATCTTCTCGTTTCATTGAAAAATAAATTGAAAGTGATGTTAATTTCTTATGCCTCATTATCCAATACTATGAGGAAAACATTTTTTAAAAGGCATCTATATTATTCTATTTTCCATCTGTTATTCCAAACATCACAACTATAAAATTAAAGTTGGATTTTATAATAATTTCTTACTCCAAGATATAAAATATGTGTGTACCTATAAGTTTCTGACAATTTTTCCTATTACCTAGTACATGAAAAAGATTAAAAAAACTATCATTAAATCACTATATCTCATATTTCTAATCCAGTCACTACACGTGTCAAAATGCACATAATTCAAAATGAAGTTTACTACATAGTAAACTACTTAAAAGTAATAGGCGACATCAACATTGTTAACTCAGTGGCGAGAGCCAATTGTTTTAATGATTAATATAAGTTATGGCAGTGGGGATGAGCAAATTTGCATCAGGAGCACAAAAAACTTCACAGAATGGAAAGATGAATATACAAATCCAGTTTACCTAGGATGCCTTTACAGGGACATGATAGTCCATGCTCAAAATCCGGCACCATGGAAAAGAAATAAGGGTAGTGAAAGGCTAGTGAAAGAAAGGTGAAAAGACAGAGTATTAAAGCCTCAATTATGAAGCACACTGGATGAAGCAGTGATTTGGCACTTATGATGCTGGGGACTGAAACTTATCCCAATCTATTTTTCTTCAGTAGAATTCCAAAGAGCTGTAACATTACATGGAAGAACCATGGACAGATTTAATATTTCTCTATTAACTTTGTGGTCACTGTGTTTTGGTACTGGGAGAAGGGGTAAGACAAATAACTGTCCTTTCATTGTGAAAATCCATTGTATATCTATACAAGGCAAAATATCTATGAAGGATGATAAGAAATTCAATTCCAGGTAATAGTCCATTAAAACTTGAAATAAACATTCTTCTGTGTTAGATTCTTTGGACCTTTCAATGTCTAATCTAGTTTTGTTTTTTTCCATGCTTAGCTTTTGCATACTAATTCCACAGAAAATAAGATAGCCACAATCAAAGCCACTTACCAATTGCCATGCGCTAATGTTGCCTGTTGGGCAGAGTAGGGTAACCATGTCACATTTCTATTTCCCTAAGCATTCAGTCCTTACCATGAGCAGTATCTTTATTACTCATATCTATTCATTTCTTGTCACAAGCATCAAGTCAGCAAATTGACATTTCTAATATAGTGAAAAAGAAATATAAGCAAGAAATCTGAGCAATTTACCATTTGTAGCTACCAAACACTATATGCCTAATTTGTTTATTCACATATTTGTACTATTTCTTTAGCATATATGAAGCAAAGATATGAGGATGAAAGACAATGTACAAATCAATTAACAAACATAGGGCAAAGTAGACTTACGACACATTAAGACTGCCTTTTCCTTCCTCCCTTCTTAGTAGATGGTGTTCCTGTATAGAGGGCATATTTTTCTTAATCTTATCCTAAATTTTGAATTCTTTATCTCATGAGAAAGATAGATTTGGCACTAAGAGTAATAAAAACATTTTCTCTAAATTCAAATATCATTTCTCATCAATTATCTTATTTAAGTTTGCTCTGCAACCTTATTTCCTTCATTTACTAAATATCTCTGGCAATATGTAGGATAATTCCCAGGCTTTTGTTCGAAGTTTAACAGAAATCCACTCATGAAAACTTCTTTTCTATAATGTATAACATGTGGGTTTCTTGGCTTATGAAGAGACCTTTAAAAAACATGATTCTTTAATAATATGCCATAGAGAAAACATTTCTTAAAGTATGCTTTAAGATAAAATAATCTAATTTTAGAGTTCTGGTTAGAGAAAGAGCACTATGTGGTTAGCTTGGATTTAACTACGATAATATGATTTTCATGGAATGGCATGGTTTACCAATTGAGACCACAACTATTAGATCACTTATCATAGGTGGGCTTTTTGTGAGATTTTAATTATGAACAGCCAATGGTTGCATTAAGTACCAATTATGCTTGAAATTAAACATGGCTGTGCTTCCTATAATAAGTGCAATTTAGAGAAAGATCACATTTGATATTTATGTAAATCTATGGAAAAAATCCTAAACATACTTGATGTATTTTTCCCCGTTGGGTAAAGAGAGGCTGGGGATGAACATACTTTGCCAAGGTGAGAAGCTATTCAATACATGGGTTTGAAGACTTGATCCCAATCCAACCAATACTTCATTTTTATATTATTTACACTTAGAAGAGCACAATTTCCAGCTTGCATTAAAAAATGCAGACTTAATCAGAAAAATGAGAAATGATACCCCATTTGATTCAAATGTATGAAATGTCAAGATCATTGTACTGTCATGTGTAACTAATAATGAAAAAAATGCAGACTTAGAACACTCTGTAAACAAATAGACAAACACATAAACATTCAAAAGAATTGTGGGTTCAAAAAAATAACAATCCCTATAAATCTCTTGTTGTTGCATGAAGTACTGAATATGTAACTTTGAAATTTAAGGTTTTAATTTCCCTTAATATAAGGCTAAATTTAAAGACCACAGGAAAAATGTATTGGAAAAACGAGTTTGAGGTTTTATTTTAACCATATTATTTATAAAATAATTCATGAAGACTGATGACTTCAAACCATCTCTGTGTCATCTTTTTCCAATTCATGTAAATTAAATGGCAATGTTTTAAATATGTGTCTGTTTTTCATAATATTATGCATGTTTTTCCTCCCCATAAAAACCTCAATCCATGTATAACAGTATTTTTAACAAATAAAATTGCAGTCATCCAAAGAAATTTAGAAAAGTATAAACTAACTGAATGGATAATTTTTTTCATTTGACATTGTTTCAAAATTAAGATTAACAAAATATAGCCCAGGACTATTTTCTCTACTCTTAGACGGTTCCAACCATTGTTTATTAGAAATGATAAATGAATGGAGAATTTGTTCTCTCTTGAATCGGTCATATAAGGCCATTTGGGAAATGATCGATCTTTTTAATGAAAAGCGATGTCTTTGCATATTTTTTTTCTTTTTGTAATGTATATACTAGTGCATATATTTAGACATGAGACCTACTATGGGTATAGAATCATTATTTTAGAATTCTTTTTGAAATACAAAAATTATCAGGAAAGAATCTCATATGAAAATTAACATATGATGTATAAAAGAACATGTGGTCTATAATCTAAAAATTTGTAAAAAAAAAAAAAGTGATTTTCCTTGATTCGTACTTCAGAATAATCATCATAGACAATTTGTAGCTTTTTTCTCACCTTTGACCTGGTAAAATGCTTGGTTGAAATAATCACAATATAAATGTTTCCTATAAGGAAATTGTAGAGAATTTCTCAATAACATAATTAGATTTTCTTTTCTTTTTTTTTTCAAAATACCAATGGAAAATTTGTATTCTCAATAAAGTAAGATTTTTAATAATAATAATAATACCATATATCTAATGTTAACCTCAGCAGTAGTATTCATGGTAAATAACCCTTCTTTTGTTCTCTATTCCAATAAATAGAAACCATTGCAATTTCACTTTACTTAATAGTTTTCTATAATTCATTTCCAGAAGATTATATAGTTAGTTTGCCCATTGATCAAAAAGAATAGGTGTATTATTTTCCACTGCTACTTTTAATTTACTTTGTAGAATTTCTCTCAAAGTAGTGTATCTGATAATAGTCTAATAAAATCTGAGTACTTTGAAAGTTGAGAGACAATTAAAATAAGATTCTGTGAATTTCCTGGATATTGGAGAAAAACAAGGTGAAGAATTACCATTTCAAATTCATATCAAAATGCCAATGAAAACCAGTAGGTCTTTTCAAAATATACCACCACCCTCTCCAAGATCAAGGTAAGATAGTTGACCTGTTAGTTCAGCTCTGCTTTCAGTTTTAACAATACTTTAATTGGAAAATTGCAAAACAATGTTGTCATGCAAGACTTCCAAGAGTACATCTGTTTCTAATGTACGGTGCATAATTTAATGACGAGACACTTCAGTGGTCTACACACTGCAAATCTCAGTTGTTAAATATGTCTGGAGCAAGATGTCTTTAAATAGTAGGCACTTTTTTGCTACATTAATTTCCTCACACTCAGAAGCAGAAAATGTAATTCTAGCTGTCACTTTGTGTAAAGCTCTGTTTACTTTAAAATGCTATTTACAGCCTAAATGTCTTGTTCAAACTGATTAACTGTAGTGGGATTTAAAACTTTTATAAAACCTATTTATTATGGTTAATGTTTTCAGAATTTTTTCTTTCCCTTCAGACCATGGTTTAGGAAATCTATCTAATTGGCATTAAAATGCAGGGCTTTCAAGGCTAATCTTGAAAAAGATAAACCAACAGTATTTCAGAAGAGATTGAAATTTAAAATGTAAACCACTACTTGGTTTAGAGCTTGTAATCATAGGATGCAGACAAATTTTTCTCCAAGAGATTAGAATGGGAGCTGAAGCCAAAACAACCATCCTCATAACACAATGCCAAAGCAATTACCAAACATCATCTTCATTTATGATTCAGCTTGACTAACCACATGCTAACTAGGTTGATATCCAACCAATCTTTCAGTGAGTAACATCTAATTATATGAGGGTAAATGTGGTTGTTCCATTTAGAGCTGGTTTAAAACAGTATTCCAAAGAGATACAACGCTGAAGGACAATTTCATATTTTACCAAGAAGGGAAGGTAAAAAAAAATATCTCATTAAAAAAACCACAAGTAGAAGAATTTTTATTAACACTGTTAAAGTGCAATTTTCAACCACTGTTTCATTATGGAAAGATAGTACCTTGAAACAATCAACTTTCCTCCTCATTTAGAATATCAAATAACTCCTGTATTTATGTTTAATACTGTTCTATTTAGAGTTTTAAAAAATATTCCCCAGTGAGATTTTGCTCTTTTTGCATTAGGTAATTGTGGGATAAATAGGACTCTCCAGCATAATGCAAAGGATTTGAAGAGAGCTTAAAAATTTAATAACTTCATATAACTGTGACATAATCTTATGAGAAATGTGTTAGAACTTCTAATCCTGAAGTCACTAAAGACCATTGCAATCAGCAGTTTCTCAAGAAGAATTATGGAGATGATGAGGGAAGTCATTTTGTCATTACTTCTTTGATTCAAGTCTCTCTTTTGTTTTGAAGGGCATCACAAAGATGTCTTCCATATATTCTTGCTTCTCAAATACCTGCAACAAGTACTTTTTTCTGTAGTCAGTTCTCCCCCAGGAATTTAATATTCTCCTGATCTACCTATGACCATGTACACAGGCAACACAAGAAAATTTTTATCAAAGAGTAAATTCTTTCCCTAGAAATTAATTTTGCTAGAAAAATGTTTAACAAGTTGTTTAAGGAATTTTAGATTATTTTTAATATTTCTGATTTGGATGATTTCTTATACACATGTCTACATGATCAGGGACACAACTATTAACTTTTGGTTAAATATTTTTACTGAAACATTAAAATTCAGTTTAACAGACAATTGTTTATTACATACAATATGTTGACATTTTTCAAAAATACTTAAAGAGACAAAAAGTAATTTGGGGCCATATTCTATTGGGAAGACATAAAATCAACATGCATGATAAGAAAACTATGGACTTGGCAAGAAAATGAGAAGTGCTACTTACAAAAAGAGAAAGACAGTGAATGGGAGATAAAGACTAGGTGTTTGGAAAAGCAGGACACAGTTTAACATATGAAATAGAGTAGCCAGGCAAGTTGAGAAAGTGAAACTTTAGCAAACAGATTTTGGAGTTATCTAAATTACTACATTCTGGAAAATAAGTTTTCTAATAGAAGAAAGAGCTAAAAATATAGAAGAAAGAAATGACAAGGAAGTCAGGTTGCTTAGTGAATTAAAGGCAAGTAGAAGAGGTCAGAGAGCGTATGCTGTGGTGTATAGTACACGTCTTGTAGAACAGTTAAGTAAATTGGAGGACTCTGGCTTTTGCTCTGAGTAACATGGGAAGCATTTCAGGGTTGAGAGTAGATTGTGCTATAATATGACTCACAGTTTCAAAGGAACACTTGGGTTATCGTACTGAGAAGAGTCTGCAGAGGGACAAGCCATAGAACCATAAAGTCTAGCTGAGGGGCACTGCAATAATTCAGGTAAAAAATAACAGTGGATCAAACCAGAGTGATAGACATGTAGGTGGTGAGAATTGGTCAGCTCTGGAATATACTTTTTTTTTCTTTTTGGTGGTGATGGTACTGGGGATTGAACCCAGGGCTTTGTGCATTCGAGGCAAGCACTGTATCATCTGAGTTATATCCCCAGTCCTGGGATATATTTTAAAGGTATACCAAACAGAATTTCCTAATGGATTAGCTGTGGGGGGTGTGAGATGAAAGCAGGGGATTTTGAAGTGGATAATAAGAATGTGGCTTCCATCAACTGAGTTGGAGAGGAGATGCAGAGTTCAGTTTGGAGGGCACAGATAAGACCACCAGTTTAAGGCAGAGTGATCAACTCCGTAAAATGGTCAAGTAATATGAAACCAAAACGTTACCATTAGTCTAGCAAAGTTAAAGCTATAGCTATCCTTAGAAATATCATTTATTGTGTGTGAAGTAATGGAGGTGGGGAACCTTAATAGATAGACTTTACAGAAAATAAGAAAATGGAAATTGCAGATGGTATATGTAGACATCTCTTCCAGAGACATTTATTGTAAAGGGGAGCAAAGAAATGTGATGGTAGCTGTTAGGTAAAATGTGAATAATTTTTTTTTTGTTTTGTTTAAGATGGGAGAAATCATAGCATGAAAATAATATAGATGGCTGGGGAACACAGGAGATAAAGGGGACAGTTTGTGGTTATGTGTCCCTGAGTAGATGTAAGATGATTGGTAACTAGTGCACAAGATGAGCAACAGTATTTAGGGAGGAGCATGACCTGGAAAGTCTCTGGTGCAGACCTGGAAAGTAGCAGCACATTCTCAGAAGCCTGTGGACATCTGCATATATACATCTGCATATATATATATATATATATATATATATATATATATATATATATAGGCAGAGTTGAGAAGAGTTGGGTGTTAACACATCATATATATATATATAGATAGATAGATATATAGATAGATAGATAGATAGATATAGATATATATTATAGCCCATATATCATTTTATCTATTTAATCTGCAAACTTTTCCAAAGGTATTTGAAGACCACAGGTACTTGTTTTTATAGATAATACAATAACAATAATTCTTTATCATTGAATAAATATCTGCTTGTTTTTATTTCACTAGCTTTTTCTTTTTTTCTTTTTGCTTTAATTTTGATCCAACTTTGCAGGTGGATTAATTTTTAAATATCTTTAATTCTATAGTTTTTCATCCATTTCATTATATTTCTTTGGTTTTCTTTTTATTATTATTTTTGAAGAAACTAAATTGTTCATCTTATATTATTTGCCACATTCTGAATTTTACTAATTGTACACTCATGGTGAATTTGATGTGCTTCCTTTATTTTGTAATGCATTTACAGTTAGGTCTAGTGGTTTAGGTTTAGGTTTGATTAGGGAATTTTTTCATAGATGTTGTTCTATAAACAAGTAGGAGTTTCAATATATCAATAGTCTTTCTCTTTGTTTTGTTTTAGCCATTTATAAATTTAGATCTATTTATTAATATGAGTTATAAAATCTTGGCATTCTGTCCTTTCTTTTTCATGTATTGGCTGAAATAATCCTGTAGAGCAAAATGTCACCATACAAACTAGTTTCTCATGCAGAAATAAAGTTCATAAAAAAATAGAGAAATTTAAACTTGTTTTTATTTACACTGAAATTTTCAAAATAATGGGTTGCTTTCCTCCCATCCTCATAGATTACCTGCCATGCTTACCTTGCTGTTATTATAAACTTATGGATATGAAAAAAATGCATTTTAAGCCATTGTATTATTTCTAATAATTCTCAGATTTCCCCTCGTGGACTAGTATAATATTCAAATTTGCTTCTAAGTACTTTTGACTTATGTCCTTTCTGAATACAATTATAGTTTTCAAACATTCAGAAAAGAATATCTCGAATTTTTTGCTATTTTCTATGCAGTGATTATAATTATGGGATAATTAACTTTTTTCTATTGCTGTCTATTAGTTAGAAGAGAGATAAGAAAACTATGACCAGTAGGCTGACCTCTTGGTTCTGAAAATTCATTCAGTTTTATTGAAATATAGCCACACCAATTCATTGGTGTGGCTATGATTGCTTTCATACAGGAGAGAAAAGACCAGCCATACAGTCAGCAAAGCTGAAATATTTACTATTTGGACATTCACAGTAGGAGTTTGTTAATCTATGGTCTAGACAATCAACCTAGTAAATAAAAGTATAATAGTAAATTATACTTTTTTTCCAATTCCTTTATAAACACTTGCATTATATCAATTTCAAGCCACCAACATATCTGAAGGCAGAGTTGAGAAGAGTTGGGTGTTAACACATCATTGTGTATTATTTTCACTTTATAGATACAAACGTCACAATTCTGCGAGCACAGATAAGAGTAAAATAATTAGGAGTTGAAGAATTTTGATAATATCTTCTTTTTATTTTGAAGACTATTTAATTGGTTACAAGTTTACATAATTGAATGTTTAATGATGGCTGTGTTTAACCACACTCTCACAAAGAAACTGAGAATTGAACAGTCAGCTCTCACAAGCTGGTACAAGTCAATTCTAGTGCACCATTTCTTATATCCTAATAGCCATCTCTATAGGTGAAACCTATGAATTTTTATTTTGAGCACAAAGTAAAACCACAACCTGTTGGTAGAACGTTTCATTCGCTGGCAAGTTAGCTATGAATTAGTAGTCTCAAATATCAATCCTGACATAGAAAGACTTGAAAACACAATTCCTCAGTATGCTTACTTTTAAATGTTATAAATATAATCATGAATTCTCCTCTTGTAGAAAAGCAACTTGGCTAAATCTAGAGGGACTCTGAGAATTGAGAACACATTTGAAAAAGAGGTGAATTTAAGAAAAACCAACACATATCTGACCCTTGAAATGTTGTTTTCACAGCTTGTTCCCATATGCACTTTATCATAGTTTCAATCACAAGTGGCTTCCCAGGTTCACAGCAGAAGCTATGGTATGTGAGGTGGATATCCCACCTTCTGCCCAAATGACAAGCATTTTTGGTTTATCAAAGAATGCAGTCCTCCCAACATTGGCCTCGGCCTCATTGTCCTTCTCAACCTGGAGCTGCAAGTCATTCACAACTGATTATAACTGAGTATGAGAATAAGCCCTCAATCCATCTCTGGTCTAATAGGTCAGACTTTTATGTATATATATTTTTTTCTGGCTTTCAATATGCTTCCGATTTTCTAAAGAATTTTGCATATTTCCTGCTGCAGTTTGGGTCTGGAATGTTCCCCAGAGGCTCACGTGTTAAAGGCTTGGTTCCCAGCTTGGCGCTATTGGGAAAGTGATGGAAACTCTGAGAGGTGGGGCTATTTGAAGTCTTCAGGTCATTGGCAGTGTGCCCTTAAAGTGGAAAGCAGGAACCTCCACCCCTTCCTCTTGTTCTCTTTTGCTTCCATGAGGTGAGCCGCTTTGCTTCACCACATGTTCCCTGTTTGATGTGTTACCTCACCACAGATCCAGAAACACCGGGGCAAACTGACCATGGGTGAAGACTTCTGAAACCATAAGTCAAAATAAACTTTCTCAACTTACAAATCAATTATCTCAAGCATTTTGTTACAGTAATGAAAAGCTCATGCATATACTTCCAGAATCACATTTCAAGTATCTTAAAGTTTACTTGCTGTAATTAGAATAATACTCAGAGTTTCTGAATTTAAATATTAGGCAGGCATAAATCATCAGAACAAATAAATAGTGTCTTTAATATTATAGAAATGCAAAACATAATCAGAGCTTGCAGAAGGGAATATACTTCAAATTTATTATAGACTTGATTTATTTCGGGTTTCCTCAATCTACCCAAATATTTTACTACTTGTTAAGCTGCATTTAAAGATTTTGGTTGAAAGGATTAAAGAGTTCCTTCTCTGGCTAAATTCTTAGTAATATTCATCCTACAAAATGTGACAAACCATTCCTCATCATGACTTGTGATCCAGGAAAATCCAGAGGCAGCACCTTCTCTCTGAAGATCCAATGAAGTAAGTCTCCTTTGATCAAAAAAGTGAGTCAGACAGTAAAATAAGGTCATGGAAGAACTTAAGGCAGGGAGATGCTCAAATCCTCCCAGATTTGAGTCTGGTATTCAGTCCAGCACCTGAAAAGAAATTATTCAAATACAAAGGAATTACCATGTGAATGGTGTTTCCACACAATTTCTGCATATGCTGCCTTGCATTTTTATCAAGACGACAAACATAAACCAGCGTGAGAAAGCAGGTGCCTTTTTCCCCCATATCTTTTGAACATCAGTATTTCCCAGCAGTTAACTGCATGTAATAATGGCCAGGGCACAGAATCATTTTGATTTGGATCCAAACTCTTCACCCAGAAGCAGCTTTTTGTTGTATATTTTAAGCTTGAAGCTTTTGATCCAGATTCATTATATGGGCAGATCATTTAAATAAGAAGGCAAAGAGGCTGATTGAGGGGGAAACTTCATAAGATGTTGGAGTCTCAAAGAATATTACAGCTCAGAGGGATTTCTTTTTTGGAACCAAATTCAAATCCCACCTACAGAGTTAAAGCTATTAATTATTAAGCACAGTATTACATATTAAAATTACAAGATATCAGGTTGACAGCACTTTGCAATGAGCTTTCAAATTGTGATTTCCCATCCTAATGATGATGATAAGATAGGGCTGAATGGCAAATTGTTATTGCTTTCAGTTGAAAATTTGAAAGAGCTGTGCCCTGATCCCTTGTTACAGAGAACTGCTATTCATTCAACAGCACTCCTAGCAGAAATAAACCCAGGGTCTGGTGTGGTGGCAGCCAGAGATGTTAATTCACAAGACAGCAAGCAGAGGGAAGCTGCTAAGTGGCACAGTGGGTTAATGACGCACTACAGTGCTTCACCATGGGAGACATATGGGTTGAATTCTGGCATTGTTCACAAGTGAAAATTGGTTTACCAATCTTAGCTTGGTCCCTGGTGGACAGTTGTCCTTGTCCTAGACCTCCTCAGATGTTGTCCTAATTTTCTGCACAGGAGAGGCTCAAGTCTGTAAGAGCAGGAAGGTTACTTATAAGAAAGAAATTGGCTTAGCAGAGTTAGAGGAGGAAATGGGCCCAATATCCTCCTTTTCTTTTAATCCTGGTTGCTGCCAGTATCTCATTTTCACAAGCATGAAAATCCACTCAGGGCAGCAAAAGAAAGGCAATAAACAAGCCCAATTTCCTTTCTGCTAAAACTGCATCCCCAAAGAGCTAAGCAGGCTTAGCATTAATTTATTAAAAAGGGGACACTTGTGTGCAACAGGCCTTGCCCTCCCTCAGTAAAGGATCATGAATCCAAAAGCTTAGGAGTGGCATAGCTTAGTCAAAAATGCATACATTTCTTAGAATAGTTGTATTAGACAAAATTCTATGTGTAACTCTTCTGATTATAATATTCATGCTTTTAGTGTAAATGAATGTTCAGGATAATATTTATAATTATATAATGTATTATATATTTTAGGGGACAATTTATCTTCGTCTTAAATAACAGCCTTTCCTTTAGGAGAAATTCATTTAATTTACTCCGCCTCATGAAAAACAATCACCAGGAGAAAAAAAAACACTGAAAAAATAGCATAAAATGGTGAGAACTTAACACACAGGGGCCTCAAACGGCCAGTAAAGGGATATGACAGAAGTGGATGACACTGTATATTTTTCTAATTCGTAAAGATAACTAAACCTATATGGTAACAGAAAGTAAAGCATTGAGAGATGAATAAAATGAGTGACTTAAAAAAGTGGAGAGAAACATCTATTATAAAAAGAGATTTCTTTTTTTTAAAGAAGTTTTAACATTTAATGAAAATTAAAGGCAAAGTCTATAAAATTTTTAAATAATAAAGAAAGAATGAAAACTAAAGTGCTGAGGTAATAAGTCTGTGAATTTCAAGCTATTCTGATATCTTCAACTTCTATAACCATTGCTTTCTGGAATTATTTAATGCATTCTCTCATTAATTCTGCCTTCAATAAAACATTCCTCCTCCACTACCATTGTTTTTAAACTTTTAACAGGTACAGGGAGTGGTTCATATTCATTACTAAAAATAAATACTCAGTTGTCAAACACTTAACCAGAGAATCAAACAGAAGATGAGAAATTTATAAACATCATATTAGATAATGGGAGAGGACTTAAAGATGAAAATTTATTAGTTTAAACAAATAATTTACTTTTCCCCAAAAGCCATGATTCCTAGAGATAGTAGATTCATTGAGTCTACATTTTCCTACTTTTAGAAGTTGATCTCATTTTTTCCCAAAGAGTCAGTTAGGCGAAGCTAAAACATCCATTATTCACTTCCAGCAAGACTTATTCTTTCATGTACTCTTGTTCCTTTAATTCTCACTCCCACTCCTGTACCTGCAGCATGTTTCCAGATGAATTTTCAAAATCCTGTTCTCAAATTGGTCACATTCGCTTTTCAGATTGCCTCCACTCTCGGGGCCTATTCAGATTTACTCCATCTTTATTTTCTTTCTGTAAAGCTTTCATGGCATCATTGGGCCACAGCAATCACTTCTTCCCCTTATAGTTAATGACTCTTCCTCACTACAAATTAAAGAGCAGGAATTATCTGTGTAACTCAGTGGTAGAGATTTTGCCTAGTATGCATAAGGCCATGGGTTGAATCCCCGCCTTGGAGGTCCCTACTGAATTTTACATGGTTGTGAATTCCTTGTGTATCTTTGTCTTATCTCCCCAAATAGATTTTATGATTAAAAAAAAAAAGAACTTGAATGCACAAAGTAGCTTCTTAATAAGCATTTTGAGATTACACACACACACACACACACACACATCAATATGTATTCATAGCTATGTTTCTTTCCTGACTGTGTATGTATTTTGATATTCAGAATACCTAGCCTATCACCCTCCCAGAGTAGTAGTTTAATAAATATATCTGAATGAATGTTCACAATACAACAATGACACTTTCTTTTTCTCTTTTAACAGATTATCCTCTCCAATTCTAATCCCATATTTAAAATCTTCCTAAAATTTTAAATGGAATATAAAGCAGAATCATTTAATTCTCTATTATTAAGCTGATAATGACAGATTTTGAAAGTAATGAGACTGCATTTTGATTTTAAAATACCTCATTTAGTACTCTGAAATAATGAGATGATTCAACTTCAATTCTGGATTCATTTAAAATAAAATTGAAAATTTTGAATTTTTTTTAAAAACTCTTTAAGAACTTTCCTACATGAAGCATAAGAACAGTTTTTATTTAAGGCAAAAAAAAAGTAAGTCCAATTAGAAGTATTTTTACATTCAATGTAGTTGGACTGACAATGTGGCTTAAATATATCCAAAATTTAAATTATCTTCTACATTGAGACTTTCAGAAGCTACCACTCTATTCTTTAGGACATTGGTTTATCTGCTTTCTTTTTGTGCAAGTGAGTTTGAATGGAAGGCAGTCTTAAATAGGGCAACTATCAACAGACAGTTAATTTTGCTGGAGTAAATGAATGTCAGATATGGTAGAAGGAAAAGATTCCAGGGGAAATGGATATATAGTAATACAGTCTAGGAGATGAATCCCTAGACATGGCACTGTAGCAGGAGGTAAAAGAGAGTAGACAACATCTAATTCTATGGGAAACCATATGATCTAGATGGACAGCTTCATTCAAGAATCTGTTGTCATAGACAAAAAAAAGTCAACAGGAACACAACAATGAAGTGGGCTATACAATTTCTGCAAAACAAAACACATACATATTGTCCAAAATGATTTTTTAGGGCCAAGGTTACCAACTGGTATACTATGTCATAAGCAGCTGCCACCAATAGGCTACAGGTGGCTGAAAATTAATCTTCTCAGTTCTCAGATTCACTAGTAGCTGGAATTCATGTAGCAGTCCAATCAGTCTGCCCTGCAACACCTTCAAATGTTACTTTTTTCTACAGGTGTGAAGAATGAGTTAGGAAAAAAGAAAGTTTGAGAAAATTATTTTTCATCCTCAGCACTATCCCAGTTCATATTACTTCTATAAAAAAAAGAAGCAGAAACTTATTAATTTATAAGATATCTGAAATACTTTAAAATATCTAAAAATACTTTAAAATACTTAAAAAATACTTTAAAATATCTAAAATACCTTTATTGTTTAAATCACCTGAATACAAACATGTAATTTCAAGGAATATTATTATCACATACTATAAGACCCTCATCAGTTACCCTCACTCTAATCTTTCGCCCACAGAGATGATGCCGTGGGAGCAATAAGGACACACTGACAGGTAAGGGTATCACAACATGGGAGAGTCCTGACATAAGAATCTGGGAATTAATACACATGTTGCCTTCTCCCTCCCAAGAGAAAAGATGAGCAGCTCTTCCTAATGTAAGAAAACCCTCCATTGTGTAAGAAAGGGGTGGAGTTGACAGGAGAATGAAAAAGAAACAGTAAAATAATTAAAAATATTTTCTAAAGGGGAAGAAAAATAGCAATTTTTACCTGAGTGGTATTGTTCTATACATTGTGAAATGAATATGTATTTATCACAAGTCAGTAAACATAAGAGAAAAAAAAACACTAGAAAAAAGAAAATGAGAGTGAAATGTTTGTATTCAGTTACTTCATATAGCCCATGACCTAGAAACTAAATAGTCCCTGCACTCAAAATTATCAATATTTTGGATCATGTAAAAAATTGATGTCAGGTTGTTAGAATTTATATCATCAGTGACTTCCAAACTAAAAAGATGAGAACATATGATAATAATATAAAAATAATGCAGGATACTGAGAAGAGTATGTCATATTTCTGAAGGGCCATATATGTTACACAATTATCTATACCCATCCACCAAATATAAAACTAAGATTTGATATGGACAAAGGAAATTGCTGAATGGCACAAAATTCATATGTAAAGAAGAAATTTCACAAGAAATTTATTGCATTTGTGTGGCAAAGTGATCCCAACTATTCATAACATTTCTCTTTTGTGGAATTCTAATGACCAACCTGATACGCTTGAAGACGTCACCTAAGATAAACACTCTCTATTCGGTTCATTTCTACAATATCTGCTGTTCTTTGCTTCCTCCCAGAAATGAATCTAGTATAAGAAAGCTAACATGTAGCTCAAAAGTTAAGTGTTTTCTAATTATGACCATCCATATAATAATAGCTTTTTTCCAATGAGTCAAAATAATATAAACTACATATTTGCTTGTCTTCATTTCATCATAGAATCATCAGTTCTTTGCACTATGTATTAGAAAATGCAGAGTACAGATTCAAGATTATGCCAATTTGAGTCCTATATAATGAGACCAGAAACACCCAGTGTTTTTGATGACTTTATAGCAAAATTATGTATATTGTTTTTAAAGGATTTGGGGAATGATGCCTCAACATACTGCAATATTTTGTAATAGTTTTCATACATGGCCTATATCCCATAGTTTTCTGTATAATGACAAAAATCAACAAAGGTATATTTCAATTTTTTTAATCTAAAAACTTTTCTCAAAATCTTGGCAATATATTTTGGAAGCCATCCTTTAAGCAAAAAAACTTTGTTCTCAAAAGCTTTCATTTCCCTTTGCAAAGTGAAGCATGAAAGATTTTGGTAAGACATTTTGGAGTTGATGTAAAAAATACAGGTACAGGTAGACCAGCCCATCCAGGAGATGATGTCAGCTAAATATACAAGAAGTTCTCCAAGGAATGGGAGCTTATATGGACCTAGCCACTGCCTCATTTTCCTGTGGGAAACTGGGAAACACATATTTTATTCTAAAATCAAAAAGGAAATATAAATAAGTTTAGAAAATATTTATACAATTTTACCTTGAATCAATTGTAATACTAAGAGGGATTAAAAGATTTTATAAAAATTGTTGTAATATGTAAATACGAGTAAGGAATGAATCTGGGAATTAATACACATGTTGCCTTCTCCCTCCCAAGAGAAAAGATGAGCAACTCTTCCTAATGTAAGAAAACCCTCCATTGTGTAGGAAAGGGGTGGATATTCACTTATATAAATTACATGGAGTCAGGTAGTAGTACCTTTAATGACTAAAAGAATGATTTTCTTCTTTTAAATATTTTCCTTGGCCACAATAAAAAATCAAGTGAGATAAATACATCTTAACATTACATCAATAATCATATTTGGTGCTTAAAATCTATCATAAAATCTAACTCCTTGGTGTTCCCATGGAGAAAACGTGTTTCCAAAAGTTGACCTATACCATACTTATCAACAGGAGATTGACCATAATAACACTTTGGAGTCCAAGACAATCATAATTCATCCTAAAATTTTGTTTCTTGGAGGCTTTATTTTTATAATAGACACTTACAAGGTATAATTTTAGATGTATTATTAATGAAACTAAAAGAGAATAAATTTGTTAGAAGTTATTTTACACAGAGAGAATGAATTAATTTGTGAGTAAACTCTCTAAAATATTTTGACATTTTACTTCATTACTATTTGCATCACACACTGATTTCCACATATTATTTGTGAACAGTATGTCTAAATTTACCTTTATTTACTTTAAAAAGTTTGTAAGATACACATCTTCTACCCCATAACCTTCATTAAGGACAAGCTGGAAAACAGAGTGCCCTAGATTAATAATGCTCTGAATCTGATAATCTCAACATAAGAATCGTCCATATTTCTCCAAAATTAAACCCTCTACTATATTAATCAAGTCCTGCCCTCAACCATACTATCTAGATTTACTGGAGAAAATTCAACCAAATAAAATATTTCTACTTGTAGCTTAACCCACCTTATTTGCTTACTTGCTTATGTACTATATCACACACTGTAATATCATATTTTTGTCTCTGAGGGATATCCTTTCAAACAAAAATCTATATTTAATTTTGCTAATAATATCTCAGATGTTATACACAAAGGCCAAAGAAGATAAGTGATAGAATAACTTCAGGCTCATGGTCAAGGAAGAGGCCTTTCCAGGTGATATGACAACTATGGAATATTTAGATGAACTTGTATGGAGCCACCCTGTGATATTTCAATAATACATCAGGGTATTCATCTGAATGTCATGATAATAAATTTCTTTCATGTCCAACACAGCTGGTGGTACAAGATCGCTGGCTACCCTTATACTCAGCAAAGTTTAAAAACACCTGTGAAATGATATGTAATTATTGATTAATAAGACTATGTTTGCTAGGAAAGATATCTTTTTTTAATATATCAAGGGAGTTTCACATTTTTATTCATGTGTTTACCTTTTAACCATAACTGAGGATATTGGCAAGATTTATTTTGTTTTGAAACAAATATTTCTTTAGAAATCTTCCTGATTCCTTCCTTTGTATTTCCACATAATTTTATACATATGGTGTCTTTGTGCAAAATTCATATACATATATATGTGTATATTTATACATATATGTACATGTATATATAAAAAGCTTTATATAAGTGAAAGCTAATTTGCAGTAAAAATGTTACTTCCTGTGGAAAGAAGACTAAAAAGTAAATATTAACTATATGAAAATCAAACTCCACATATCTCAAAGCTACAGATTAATAACAATTATAATGATACATGTCTAGATATAGTCAATAAATAAATTCTAAACCACAGTATATCTGGTCACCTTTGTAATTTTTTCCTCAAAACATCGCTAGCTATACTGTCATTGTTCAATAAATGCTTTATTAGAACTGATTGATTATGGACATTCCAAGTTGAGAATTTGAACCAATTGTTTTATCATCCCACTTTGTATTTTAATAAAAGGTGGATATTTGAAGAATTCTGAATTATTGTAGGCAATGACTTATCAGGAGGGTTCTTCCCTCTAAGAGGTAATTAGATCAAAACTAGTGTCACACTATAGCATAGACATGATTCTTAAAGGGAAAGTACGGAATGAGGGTAGATAGCTTGCAAAAATGGAGCTCATGAACATTCCCACTAATATTCTGAGGCAATGCCATTTTATATTTTAATTAAGACCTCTGGAATCTCTTTTGAGCTCCACTTCAATGATAAGAGAATACAACAAGGATGAGAATATCCCTGGGTTCCAAATATTCTCTTTCTACAATTTCAGAGAAGACAGAAAGCTTAAAGTATATATAATTATGATTGTTCTGCTATGGTTTAGATATGAGGAGTCCCCCAAAACTCATGTCTGGGACAAAGCAAGGAAATTCAAAAGTGAAATGATTAGATTATGAAAGGTGCAACCTAATTGGTGGATTAGCCCACTGATAGAGATTAACTGGGTGGTAATTGTAGGCAGATAGGGTGTGGTTGGAATAAGTAGGTCACTGAGGGTACGCCTTTGGAGTTTGTATTGTGTCCTTGGGGAGCAGAGCTCTTCTGCTTCCTGGTTGCCGTGTCCTGAGCTAATTTTCTCTACCATGAATTTCTGCCATGATGTCCTGCCTCATCCCAGGCCCAGGGCTATGGAGTCAGCTGACTATAACCTGAACCTCTAAAACTGTTTTCCCCCTGTACATTATTCTTGTCAGGACTTTTGGTTGCAGAATTGAAGAGCTAACGAAAACGACCCTTAACTCAAATTTAGGAAAAGAGTCAGCCATTCAAAGAGTGGAATAATTTGTGCATATAATTTGCATTGGCTACACAGAATCTCAGATATAGAGCATTATTTTAGATTATAACCCTCATGTTAATTTTAACACAAAAAGTTGGGATCACTGTTGACAAAATTGACAAAGGACATGAGATGTTCTTATGCGATTTGAAGCTTACACTGACATTTTAAAAGACATTTCTTTGTTGAAAGAGATATTGGACCTTCAGAAATCACTCTAAAATGTACTTAAAGAGGAAAGATGTACCCACTTATAGGTATGATTTTGCTATACTGTTCTGATTATGTTCTTTGATGAAAGATTTGCAATTTCATATACCAGCAGAGTTTTAAATGCATTTATTTACCACCAAAGACCACAGTTCTCTGTTGCTTTTACAGATAAATGTCACAGATCAATTTTGTTGGATGAACCTCTTTGTTATACTCTCAGAAGAGTTTTTTTAAAAAAATAATGTCATAGTCATCTAAAAAGAGAAAAAGAAACATAACATTACTGATTCAACAGTGATAGCTATTTCTAAGGCAGAATTAAAATAGCATAATTTCAGCAATTTTCTTTTTTACACTAATACCATACTTCATTATTTTATACATTGAGGCACTTTAGGAACTCTCATATGCTTTTAATCTATCACTTACTAGTTGGCAATTACTACTTCATCTTCAGTCTTTATGCTCTTAAGAATTCGAACTCATGAAACAACATTGTTCTTATAATTGTGTGAAAGCCACAGGAACAGAAAAACTCCCTGTCTTTATCAGGCCCACTTGTGAACATTTTTACATTCATTATACTTATTATACTGTTATATGTTTTAAAATTAAGGTGTATTTGCATGGTCTCTTTGCAGAAATGGGACAAATAAGGAAATAGTTCTCAACAGACAAAGTGGGAAAAGTACATTAAAAGGGTTTCAACAAAATCTATGTAACTGCCCATGCTGCAAAATTAAGTCTAAAAAGTGCCTGAACTAAATAAAGTTAATGACAACTGAGGTCCATGCCTGGGACACCTGAGGGGACCGTCGTGAGAAGAATCCATAGGTGTAACAAAGGCCCAGAGAAACCTTTATAAACCAAGTCAGTGTTATGACAGAAGGAAGGAAAAATCCAAGGAACACAAGACAATACCCAGGAAAATAGATGTTGATGTGGAAAAATCATAATAAAGTCTACTGAAACATGACAGTATTGAAGCCACAGTCTTTTCAAAAACAAGATGGGTGTCAGTAAAAGTGGGTTTTTGTTTGTTTGTTTGTTTTTGTTTATGATACCAGGGATTGAGTCCAGAGGTATTTAACCACTGAGCCACATTACCAACCCCCTTTTTTATCATATTTTATTTTGAGAAAGGATCTTGCTAAGTTTCTGAGACTGGCCTGGAACTTGCAATCTTCCTGCCTCAGCTTCCCGAGCCACCAAGCCCAGCCCACACTGGAGTTTTTACATGATACTTCATAGGAATCTAATTTTCTGCAAAGGCCTTTATAATGGGTCATTTATATATTTCTCTCCAGATCAGGGAAGGGAAGTTTCACTAGGAAAATCTCAGATAGTGTTTACCCTAATATCATGGTAAATGTGCTAGTTTGGTGCCTATAAATAACAAATTTTATAATATAATTTTTAAATCATCCCATTTTGATATCTAATTGATATATAGACTTCTCAAAAAGACAATATTTATTCTTAGTACTATGGAATTTTGTCTTACATGTGGAAAAAGACCATTTATCCATCTTATAGTCAGCAAACATTTATTGATTTCTTCTTCAGTGAATACTGAGTTAATTTCTAGAAAATATATGGATTACCTTACTAATAAGTGAGAAGAGCAGATACTAAACAAATGATAAAACAGTTAACTGTGACAAACATAACTAATTTAAATGGAAGAAACACAGCTTACTTCAGCTGACAGAATCAAGAGCATGTTGCACATTTATATAGGACTATATGCTCATTCTCATATTTTGGATTTTTAACCAAAATAATTTCTTTAATAAATCTTGTGACTTTAAATATTGATATTATTTGATAAGTGCCAGATACTTTTTTCCCCTGAAGATGTTGTTTCATAAAGTAAAATAGTTCAAAGTTGGGAAAGCTTCTAAAAATCAGGAAAAAAAAATAAATCACAAGAGAATATTATTTTGCCTTTGTTTTCCTCAATTTAAAAAAAAAGCATAATGCTTTTAATACACTTTGATGCAGTAATGTCAAGGGAAAGCATATGTTGGCAGTTTTTCACTCAGAGGAAGTTTATAGAATATAGTCTTTACTTTGTGGTTTATTATCCTTATTTGAAATGAAATATAGAAAGGTCCAACAATAATCAGGCAGCTTGCCATTGAGCCTGTAGCATTTCAAGAACCACAAAGGAAGAATGAATCATTCCCATCCACCCTTAAACCACAGTTTCATATTTACCAATGATTTTTATAGGACTTGGGATTTGTTAATAGCTTATTAAAATGATTTCAGCATTCAAATCTCCCATTTACAATTGTTGATACTTCATTATCCCAAAATGGCCAGTTAGTCTAGCCAAATCTTCATTCTAGTCCTACCACAAAGGATCCTGTTTTCCGCTAACTTTTGTTGATTTGCATTATTCTCAGTGATTGATTGTTGCATTAGCAGGTCCAATTTTCATCTTTACTTTCCCTGATTTAAGTCAATAAAGGTATTTAGCTGAGGTGGTGAACTTGGCAAGAGAGCCGTATTCTAGGATCTGGATAATGAAAAAAGATTTCAGGAATGTGTTAAATCACGAAGACCACGAAGAGCCATGGCCACTCTCTGACTGAGATTCAGACAGATAAGAAAATTGAGACCAAATGCAATAGAGCTGCATATCAAATGAAATGACTCCAAGTCATGCTAATGTCTGGCATCAATTTGAAATTCCTTAAATACAACCATATGATTTCAGTTTTAAATAAGGTCTATCACTTTTAATGAGCCAAAAGAAACCTTTGATTAAAGTTCCACAGGGCAATTTAGTGAAAGTCTTTGAGTGTTATTTTCCCCCTAAAACCAAGAATTAGGAAATGGTTAAGGATAATCAAGTGTGGATGCTATTAATCAACTATATATATCAATAAGATATCAAAATAGGATGTTTTTAAAAATTCAATAGTCATAGGAAGATTTCAGTAAGAATAGAAACCCCCAAAATTGGTTTGAGTCTTTCCTCCCAGCAAAGAAAAAATAAAATGAACATATAGAGTGATAGATGAAATTGGCATTATTTATCGTACACAGTATCCAGGCCATACATTACCTCCAAAACTATCTTGAATTTATGCGGTGATATGCCTACAGAAAGCAAAAATATTCTTTGTATTAAGAAATAAACGATTACTCTTATTAGTAACCATGTTTATAGATTAAAAACTATAATGCATTAAAAATACATAATTTACCTAAGGTCACAAGTTCATAGGCATTAAAGTTAGATACAAATCTAAATTTGCTGACTTAAAATCAAATATTCTCTTCATTTGATTAAGAGTTGAACCTGGATCCAAGACTTTCAAGGACCTTTGAACATCTTAAAATTAAATGTGAAATGCCATCTATATGTGTTTTTCTCCTTGGGGAGAGTATCAAATTATCCAAAGGATTCACAACACAAAATATATTAAGTACTGGTTTCTTTAACTTATTTATGTGTTAGACTTCTGTAAAAAGTGATCATATTCATTTTGAAAATAAATTTTTAAAAAGTTCAGCTAAAGCTTTTGAAAGTCATGCTAGTACTTGAACTAAATTAATGTATCTTAATAAATAACTTCACCAAGAATAACTTAAGTAATGAGAAACTTGAATTCTTACTTAACTTTCACACATCTTGACATTTAGTCTTAATATGTTTTTACACATTCACATAAGCAAGTGCTGTAGTTAAATGTATCTAATTTTTCATTCCTCACCCAGAACTTTTGGCAAATATTGAAAGCATCATCATTTGCATTAAAATTGCTCACAGCAACAGGCAACATTTTTCCCCACAAGTGTGTAACACCAAATCCGTTGTTGATTACTTATAAGAACACAATTGAATTTACTTTTTCATTTTTTCTTTTAGAATTTTTCACACACACAGAGTATTCTGATTCAAAAAAAATAAAATATTAAATTCATTTTATCTATTTTCAGAATGTAAATGTCATAATCTATATATCTTTAGTGTTAAAAAATAAAAGATAAAAGTTAAATATTGATTTTCATGTGCAATTATAGGCAATTTGAAGTTGGCCCTAAGTTGAATATGTTTACCATTGTTGCAATAAAAATAAAAAGAGAAAAAAAAATGGAGCTTTCATGAAAATAGAAGGGGGATCAGTAGGGTAGAAAAAAGAAGAGAGGGATCAGGGGGAGGGAGGAGGGAAGGTACTGGAAAATGAAATTGATGAAGTCATGAATGATTCATATATATGAGTATATCTCAATGAATCCCACTATTATGTATAATTTTTATGCAACAATAAAGATTTTATAAATAAAATTAAAAGTTGCAGCTCTTATTTGAAATCCTCATACCCTTTCAAATGGGGTTATATCAAAACAGAGCATTCAAACAGTTTTGACTGCATTACTCAGCTCTCCATCACCAAAGTGAAAGACCTAAGAGAATTAAAAAAAGGCTGAGATTGGCTCACAATTTGCAGGCCCTATTCATGATTGATTGGCCCCATTTCTTTGGGCCTGTGGCAAGGCAGCACTTCATAGTAGGAATGTGCAGAGCATGTAGCAGAGCAAAATCACTCATGTTATCCAGGGAACAAAAGGAGTGAGGAGGAGGCCAGGCTCCCCTCATCTTCTTCAAGGGCACTGCCAGTGACCTAAAGACCTCTCACTAGGCCCCAC
Organism: Marmota flaviventris; assembly: GCF_047511675.1. Classification (NCBI taxonomy): domain Eukaryota; kingdom Metazoa; phylum Chordata; class Mammalia; order Rodentia; family Sciuridae; genus Marmota; species Marmota flaviventris. Next base: position 24,260,829 of record NC_092510.1, on the reverse strand, counting down.
ATCTTAAGGTTTCCATCATATCCCTGTAGTGTTACCCTGAGACTACACCTTTCAACATAGAGGCCATTCATTGCGGGACATTCAGCATTCAACTGTAACAGACTGAATCATTTGATTCATTTAATAAAGGTGCCTCTTTGATTATATCTACAGACTTAATCAGATCTTTTATATTTATATTGACTATTGAGAGTCTTGCCAAGGGATTCAAAGTAAGAAAATGACCAACACCCAGTTGTACTTGGTCTGGCCTATGCACCACATTTAAAGTGTTGCAAGAACTTCAAAACCTTGAATAGAATCTCAGAACCAATTTGATTTATGAGTCAACACCCAGGAATCTATAGAGTGTTCATAATAGTTTATGTGTAAGGAATCTCTGTTATGTTTCATCTTGAGACCTAGAAAATATTTCAGTGAATACAATCATGAGATTCATCCATATTCTTAGGGAGAAGAGTGGAGTAGATTTCTACCTACAGTTGTTCAGCATATCCATTAAAACACATCAAAGATGTTAGTCAGAAGGTTCTTGACAGTTTGCTTCCTAGTAGTTATATGAGGGGTGAAGGTTTACTCCTGGACCCAGCTCACAACTAAGATAAAATTTATTAGAGGCGTATATCTCCTGTACTGGCATTCAGTTGACAGAGAAGAAGGTTATTCCCCTTTCACCCAAAACTGCATGGGTCACTTTTGTCCACTTGAAGATTTCAAGTGATGGGCTTAGTTATCAGCTTAAATAAAATTTAAATATCAAATCTTTAAGTTTAAAGATGATCAAATTGGGCTTCTACCTTGAGTCTTATGAACCATGTTAGTTGTGCTCCAAAATTTTCTCTTCTTTAAGAAAGGAGAAAACTACGGAGCCTATTGTCCAGTTCTAAGAATATTCCCATCTCAGTTGCTGTTATATCTGTTACTGACTGAGCAACACACAAGACAAGTTTTATTAACTGTAAGATCAATAGCTGGACCATAGACCTCAATAGATAGAATAAAGGTCATTGATGTCTACAGCCAATGTCTGAATTAGGGAAGGAATAAAAATAGCAGCTAGAAACCAGAGGCATGTCTGTCATTTGATCAAAGGATTCCTCACACAAAACAAGAAACAGAGAAAGTCTGAAATGGAGGCCAGAAAATTGTTTATCAAAGAAGAAAACTTAAAGGAGGCTCCAGAAATGGAAGGTGGACTTTTGGTGCGTTCTTGAGCACGGGGCTTTCTCTGTAACATCTTTATTTCAGAGATGAAGAAATGGGCTTCTCTGTATAAAGACAGTGTCCCTGGAAGTATCTAAAAAGACAAAATGTTCCTGGTTTTGTGCAGGTGGTTGCAAAATAGGCAAACTCTCCTTCAATTTGGGAGTATTCATATAAAGCAAGCAGTACTGGAAATACCAAGTGCTGTTAAACCCAGCCAATGGGCAGGGATGGGTCTCTTGCTGTATCTGACATCACTAAGACACCTAGTGTATTCATGGAAGCATGAATAAGTTATGTCAGGTGTGTTTGAGCAATTGAAGTCAGATTGCTGAATTAAATATTTAAAGAAATATTTAAGCTACTTCTGAGTTACAATAGGCTCATCCTTGAAAGGCAATATATTTTTTTATTCCAATTCGTGGTCATAATCTTTATTAAATTGTGTACATTTAACTTTGTAAAATCACCAGTTTATTAAAAATGTAAATTTGTTGTCTTATGATGATAACTGAGGAGTCTATGGTGTATTGTTCACTTAATTCTTTTTTTAATTAATTTTTAAATTTTCTTTAATTAGTTATACATGACAGTAGAATGCATTTATGCACTTTGATATGTCATACATAGATGGGATATAATTTTTCATTTTCTGAGTGTACATGTTGCATAATCACATTGGTCAGGTAGTCACATATATACATACAGTAATAATGTCTGTTTCATTCTCCTATCTTTCCTATCCCTACATCCCCTACCTTGCCCTCTCATCACTTCCCTCTACTTAAACTAAGGTAATGCTATTCTTCTCTAGTGCCCCCTGCCTTATTGTGAATTAACATCCGTATATTACAGAAAATATTCAGCCTTTGGTTTTGTGGGATTGGCTTATTTCACTTAGCATAATATTTTTCAACTTCCTTCATTTACTGGTGAATGCCATAATTCACTCTTCTTTAAAGCTGAGTAATAGTCCTTTTAGTATATATACCACAATTTCTTTATCCACTCATCTATTGAGGGACGCCTAGGTTGGTTTCATAGTTTAGCTACTGTGAATTGAGCTGCTATAAAAATTGACGTGGCTGCATTACTGTATTATGCTGCTTTTAAAAAAGTCCTTTGGGTATAAACCAAGGGATAGCTGGGTCAAATGGTAATTCCATTCCCAGTTTTCTGAGGAATCTCCATACTGTTTTCCACAGTGGTTGCACTAATTTGCAGTCCCACCAACAATGTATGAGTGTGCCTTTTTCCCCACATCCTTGCCAACATTGATTGTTTCCTGTATTATTGATGATTGCCATCCTGACAGGAGTGGGATGAAATTTTTCTGTAGTTTTGACTTGCATTTCTCTAATTGCTAGAGATGTTGAATGCGTTTTCATATATTTGTTAATAGATTATATTTCTTCTTCTGTGAAGTATTTGTTCAGCTCCTTAGCCCATTTGTTGATTGGGTTGTTTATTTTTTAGTGTTAAGTTTTTTAAGTTATTTATATATCCTGGAGATTAGTGCTATATCTAATGTGCATGCAGCAAACATTTGCTCCCAAAATGTAGGCTCTTTCTTCACCTCATTGATTGTTTCTTTTGCTGAGAAGAAGCTTTTTAATTTGAATCCATCCCATTCATAGACTCTTGATTATACTTCTTGTACTTCAGGATCCTTGTTAAGGAAGTCAGATCCTAGGCAGACATGATGAAGATTTGGGCCTATTTTTTCTTTTATAGGTGAAGGATCTCTGTTCTAGCATCTAAATCTTTGATCTAGTTTGAGTTGTTCTTTTGTGCAGGGTGAGAGATAGAGGTTTAATTTCATTTTGCTACATATGGATTTCCAGTTTTGCCAGCACCATTTGTTAAATAAGCTACCTTTTCTCTAGTGAATGTTTTTGGCATCTTTGTCTAGTATGACATAACCATATTTATGTGGGTTTCTCTCCGTGTCCTCTATTCTGTACCATTGGTCTACAAGTCTGTGTTGGTGCCAATGTCATGCCAATTTTGTTACTATAGCTCTGCATTATAGTTTAAGGTCTGATATTGTGATGCCTCCTGCTTCACTTTTCTTGCTTTTGCTATTCTGGGTCTTTTATTTTTTCAAGTAAATTTTATTTATTTCTTTGATTGTTTTTTTTCTATTTCTATGAAGAATGTCATTGGGATTTTAATAGGAATTGAATTAAATCTGTATAATGCTTTTGGTAGTATGGCCATTTTGACAATATTAATTCTACCTATCCGGGAGCATGGGAGATCTTTCCATCTTCTGAAGTTTTCCTCAATATCATTCTTTAGTGTTTCGTAGTTATCATTTTATAGGTCTTTCACCTTTTTTGTTAGATTGATTCACAGTTTTTTTTTTTTTGAGGCTATTGTGAAGGGGTAGTTTTCCTAATTTATCTTTCAGTGGATTCATCACTGATGTATACAAATTCATTTGATTTATTGGTGTTGATTTTATATCCTGCTAATTAGCTGAATTATTAGTTCTAGAAGTTCTCTAGTGGAATTTTTTGAACCTTCTAGACATAGAATCATGTCATCAGCAAATAGTGATAGTATGAGTTCTTCTTTACCTATTTATATTCATTTAATCTCTTTCTTTTGTCTAACTGTTCTGGCTAGAGTTTCAAAGATGATGTTGAATAGAAGGGGTGAAACAGAACATCCTTGTCTTGTTCCACTTTTTAGAAGGAATGCTTTCAATTTTTCTCCATTTAGAATGATACTGGCCTTGGATTTAGCATATATAGCTTTTATAATGTTGAGGTATGTTTCTACTATACCTAGTTTTTCTAGTGTTTTGAACATGAAGCTGTGTTGTATTTTGTCAGATGCTTTTTATGCAACTATTGAGATAATAATATGATTCTTTTTTAAGTCTAATAATATGATAAATTGCGATTATTGATTTCCATATGTTGAACCAACCTTGCATCCCTGGGATGAACCCTGCTTGATTGTGGTGCACTATCTTCTTAATATGTTTTTGTATGAGATTTGCCAGAATTTTATTGAGAATTTTTACATCTATGTTCATCAGGGATATTTGTCTGAAGTTTTATTTCCTTGCTATGTCTTTGGTTTTGTTATCAGGGTGATATGAGCTTTATAGAATGAGTTTGGAAGGGTTATCTCCTTTCCTATTTCATGGAATACTTTGAGGAGTATTGGTGTAAATTCTTTGAGAGTCTTGTAGAACTCAGCTGAGAATCCATCTGTCCTGAGCTTTTCTTTGTTGGTAGGCTTTTGATGGTGTTCTCTATTTCATTACTTGAAATTGATATGATTAAATAATGTATGGCCTCCTCATTCAGTTTGAGTAGGTCATATATCTCTAGAAATTTGTTGATGTCTTTGATATTTTCTATTTTATTGGAGTATAAATTTTCAAAATAGTTTCTAATTGTCTTCTGTATTTCAGGCGTGTGTGTTGTGATATTTCCTTCTTCATCTTGTATTTTAGTAATTTCAGTTTTCTCTCTTTTTCTCTTTGTTAGCATGGCTAGGCGTTTATCTATTTTATTTTTTCAAAGAACTAACTTTTTGTTTTGTCAATTTTTTCAATTATTTCTTTTTTTATGATTACGGCTCTGGTTTTGATTATTTCCTCTCTTCTGCTGCTTTTGGTGTTGATTTGTTCTTATTTTTCTAGGGCTTTGAGATGTAGTGTGAGGTCATTTATTTGTTTACCTTTTATTCTTTTAATGAGTACAGTCAATGCAATAAACTTTTCTCTTAATACTGGCTTTATAGTGTTCCAGAGATTTTGATATGTTGTATCAGTGTTCTCATTTATCTCTAAGAATTTTTGAAATTTCATCCTTGATTTTTTCTACTATTCATTCCTCATTCAATAGTGTATTATTAGTCTCAGTTTGTCACAGTAGCTTGTATTTTTTATTTAATCATTGATTTCCAATTTCATTCCATTGTGGTCTGATAGAATGCAGGGTATTATCTCTTGGTTTTTATGTATTTACTAAGAGTTGCTTTGTGGCATAGGATATGGTCTATTTTAGAGAAGGAGCCATGTGCTGCTGAGAAGAAAGTATATTTGCTTGTTGATGGATGAAATATTATAGTCTAAATTATTGATTGTATTATTTAGTTCTATATTTACCTTATTTCATTTTTGTTTGGAAGATCTGCCCAGTAGTGAGAGAAGTGTGTTAAAGTCACCCAGTATTATTGTATTCTGGTCTATTTGACTCTTGAAATTGAGAAGGGTTTGTTTGATGTACATAGATGCTCCATTGTTTGGGGCATAAATATTTATAATTGTTATGTCCTGCTTATAGATACTTCCCTTAAGAAGTATGAAATGTCCTTATTTGTCTCTTCTGATTAACTTTGGTTTGAAGTCTACTTAGTGTGAGATGAGAATAGAAACCCCTGCTTGTTTACAAAATCCATATGAGTGATACATATTTTCCTATTCTTTCACCTTCAGCCTGTAGCTGTCTTTGCCCATGAAGTGAGTCTTTTGAAGACTACATATTATTGGGCCTTGCTTTTTAATCCAATCTGCCAATCTACATATTTTGATTGATGAGTTTAGGCAGTTAACATTCAAAGTTATTATTGAGACATGGTTTATATTCCCTGTCATTTTTATTTAATTCTGGTTTTTGATTTGCCTTAATTTCTCATTTGGTTGAATGTCCCTTTAGTGTAGATCCTTCCTTTGCTGGTTTTCATTTTTTTCCCCGCCACTTCATCCTCATGAAATATTTTGTTGAGAATTCTTGGTAGTGTAGGCTTTCTAGTTGTAAATTCTTTAATTTTTGTTTATTATGGAAAGTTTTAATTTTATATTCAAATCTGAAACTTAATTTTGCTGGATATAAAATTCTTGGTTGTCATTCATATTCTTTCAGAACTTGAAATATATTATTCCAGGACCTCATAGCTTTGAGAGTCAGGGTTGAGAAATCAGTTGAGATCCAAATTGGTTTTCCCCTAAATGTAATTTGATTTTTTTTCCTCTCAGAGCCTTTAAGATTTTATCTTTATTCTGTGTGTTAGTCATTCTCATATCATGTGTCTTGGTGTGGGTCTGCTGTAATTTTGCACATTTGGGATTTTGTAAGTCTCTTGTATTTGATTTTTGGTTCCATTCTTTAGTTTTGTCAAGTTTTCTGCTATTATATCATTGGAAAAAATGTGCATTCCTTTGGTTTGTGTCTCTGCTCCTTCATCTATTCTGTTAACTCTTAAATTTGGTCTTTTCATGTTATCCCATAATTCTTGGATGTTCTGTTCATGGTTTCTTACCATATTCTCTACATGGTCAACTCTACTTTAAAGATTATATTTTGTCTTCATTGTCTGAGGTACTGTCTTTCAAGTGGTCTAGTCTGTTGGTGATGCTTTCTATTGAATTTATAATTTGGTTTACTGATTCCTTCATTTTGAGGATTTCTGCTTGTTTTTTTCCCCCTTAATCTCTAACTCTTTATTGAAGTGGTCTTTCACTTTGGTATTTTTCCTTTGATTTCACTCCTTATACTATCCTTTACTTCACCTATCAATTTAACTATGTACAATCTGAACTCCTTCTTGAACATTTCTTCTACTGTGTTATTAATGGCTTCTGTTGTTGAAGCATCTTGGTATGTTTGGGGGCACTTTATTCCCTGTTTTTTCATGTTGGTAGTGTGTTTTCCCATCTGGAAGTATGGATCTCAGGCAGCATAAATTCTACCCTGTAGATCTATAGTGTCCCTGAAGGTTTCCAGTGCTTTGCCTTTAATGGTGAGACCAATATCAATATCACCCAGTGTACACAATATATAGCCTTAAACCTAATTGCTCCCAGTAAGGCATCTACTGCTTTCTCATATTAAACCAAAATGATGAGTTCAATAACTATCTATAGTACAAACAAAAATTTGTTAAAACGGTTTACAATTTCAAATGGTGGATGAGAAAACAGAGGTAGTGTAGTATGCAATATTTTTGAGGAAGGAAGAGAGAACCTAGAAGTAAATATTCACAGGAAGAGTGGGAGAGGAGCCAACAGAGATTGGCTGTTGGTTGGAGAAAAGTTGGAAAGAAAATAGACAAGAAAGAGGAATAATACGAACAAAGAGAAAAAATCAAAGATATAAGAATACAACAAAAATGAAAAACACCATTCATATATCATTGTCCTTCACACACTGATACATAAAAAACATCCTGTTCCAAATACGGAAGAGAGATTAGCAAATCAAAAAATAAATTAAGTCTTGCTGGAAAGTCGAACTGTCTCTGTCAGTGTTCAACAGTTTCTTAGCCCTGTCTCTGACATCTCTTGGGATCATTGAACACAGATCAGCCCTCGCAAACCCAGTCTCTATCCCACTGATCTGAGCTTCAGATACCTCAGGCTTGGCCACACTGCAGTCCCAAGATCTCAATGCTGCTCCTACTTGTGAAATGGTACCCCCTTTCTCCACAGAAAAGTCTTAACTGGGCTTCTCCAGAAATTTTACCATGGCTGATTTTAGGACTATCAGCAAAAGAGTCTCTGCAAAAGAGTCCAATGTAGATAAACTTCCTATTTTCATGTCGCCCTGTTTTACTTGGACACTGGCCAGGAAGATACCAGCACTCCAGGTGCTGGACACTCCCTTTCTAGTTTTTCATAAAAATATCCAATATAGTAGTTTGTAGAAATGTGCAAACAAGGCTTCTGGCCTTGATCTGGGCTTCACAGAGATGTCTACATTTTTTAAGATAAGTTACCAATTGGGCTCCATGGTAACAGCTGATGGCGGGGGGAAGGGGAGAAGCTCTCCCCTTCTCAGGTGTTGTCCTTGAAGGGTTAACTTGCCCAGAACAGTGAAAGAAAAAGCTGCTTTTATGTGAACTTCTGCAGACTGTGAACTTCTGAGCCCCTTCTCTTACATGCTGGGTATAAAACTCTGAAACTCCCTGAACTCGGGGTTCAGGGGATTGATTGATTACAGCAAAAGTTGTGCCCTCTGAACCTGGCTGCAGCCAAATAAAACTGTTTCCTGCTATCTTCAGTGCCTTGCTTCGTTTGTCCCTACAACACTTGCAGAGAGACCACTAGTAACCCTGAGATGCAGCAGCAAGAAAAAGGCTGTGAACACTCTCAGCAGGAAGACCCCAGGCTTCTCTAACTCCAGACACCCGCCACACTGGACTTGCAGGTTCTGGCTAGAGTCCCCAGAAGAGGCTCTTGTGGTGGTAAACCTGCTGGCACCCGGGACTCAGGTCCTGGCTGCATCCCAAATGGGTGCATCCACGTGCAACCAAACCTGGAGTCTCCCACAAAACATTCCTCTAGGCTGTGGTAGCAGCAGTAGTGGTGGTGGTTGTTGCCAGTGGGTAGCGGGTCAGCAGCAGCACCTGTGTGGTGGGTAGGCAGCTGCAACTGCATGCAGCTAAGGGGGTAGCATCACCAGGCTATCTCGGGGGCCAGAGCAGTGTCAGCTTCAGTTGCATTTGGGGCAGCAGTGTCTTCTGTGGCAGCAGCACCCAGAAAGAAGACCTCTAGGCGACCTTAGGCTGGCAGCAGCAGAATCAGAGGCAGCAGCAATGGTGGTAGCGGTGCAGGCAGCAGTAGATTGACAGATTTCCCATTCACCAGCAGAGACCTGGGTGGTAGCATCAGAAATAGCTTCTGAGGTAACCAAGGCAACTGAGGCCTTGACCAGAGTAGAGACCTCAGGCCCAGCAGTGTCTGCTCACTTTATTCTTTATTCATGGAATGTCCTTCTCCATTTCTATGTTGATTTTAGCCCTTCAGATGCTTATTCTCAGGGAAGCCTTCCCAAAAAAGCTTCAGCTCTCTTTGATTTCTTCTTTCATCTACTATTCTTTATGTCAGATTTATGCATTTGGTTTTTACATACATCCTACTTTGCTACAAATTGGTTAATTCCTCTGGCATTGTAATGGGGAAGGTTCTGTATGGTAATTAGATTATTGTGTTTCTATTCTTTAATTTGCCATTTCACATTTTTATACTATTGAAAAAGTCATATAACATTTCCAACCTTTCTTCTGCTTCTTGGTAAAATGAACACTAAAAATACTTTCCTACAGAACTGGTAGAAGTAACAAACTAAGCTACTAACAAATGGAATTTGTCATCACCATCAACAACAATGCTTTTGTGATGTTTTAGTTACTTTTTCATCTGTACTACTTAGCACTTTTGGAATGACATTCTGAAGCAAATAGTCAACCTCTGTGAATCCTCCACACCTTTCCCAGACTTTCCTTTCACTTATGACAATTAAAGATACTTCTATATATTTATTTCACCAAACTAAATGCTCCCAAAGCTGACCTCACATGTGTATTTACCCCTGAATCTCCAGCACTTTGTATCTGCCAGTATCACCAGCACTTAACAACTTAGAACCTATATTCCCAACACTAGATAAACTGAACCAAATGTGTGTGTGTGTATTTTTTCAACCCAAAGTACAATACTTTGCATATAATAAAGATAAGTTCCATTTCGTTGACTGATAAAATTAGAAATAGTTAATAAAATTATTTTTCAAAAAAGGCTGGGGCTGTAGCTCAGTGGTAGAGCACTTGCCCAGCATGTATGAGGTACTGGGTTTGATCCTCAGCACCACATAAATAAATGAATAAAGTTATTTAAAAATAGTTTGTTATGCCCAGTGCATCTTAGAACTCTTACTCTGGATCAGATTGTGACATATATGTGGTATGTGCAAAGGTGACTCTTTTCCCACTTTGAAAACAATGAAAAACCCTTTGCCTAAATAAGTAAGTAGCACAAAATTATAAAAAAGTAATAAAATGTCACATGGTATATGCAAATCATCTACATACATATATAAATGAAAACGATGCTTAGCAGTTGTTTGGACACATGGGTTATATTTAAGTTACAAAAATGTCACTGTTTTGTTCTGGTCCCTCTGCTTAGAGCTTCCATCTGCACAAAGAGACATGCAACCACAAGAAAACTCGACACAGGACAATCTCATTGCCCCCCCCCCCCAATTTCTTATGCTTCTTTATAACTCATTCCACTCACTCCAGCCTCTGGCAACCACTGACCTATCTCTGATTCAAAATTTCCCCTTTTTTGATTTTAATAAATGGAATCATATAGTTTGAAGACTTTTGAGTGTGGTTTCTTCCAAGACTATGCATTTGAGAGTCAGCTCTGCAGTGTACATCAGTATACTGATATATTGCATGGATATATCACAGTTTGTAAATCTGTTGACCAATTGAAGAGCATTTGGGTTGCTTCCAGTTTGGGGTGATTATGAAGAAAGCCAGTCCCAAACAACACGTATAGGTTTTTGTGTGAACTTTTTTTTTCTTAATTGCTCTTGGGAAAATATCTAGGAGTAGAATTGTTAGGTAGTATTGTAAGTGCATATTTAACTCTATGAAAAGACAGTTATTTTTTTAATTTACAAAATGGCTACACTAGTCTGCATTCTCATAAGCAATGTATGTGAGTTATACTTCCTTCAGATTCATATCAACACTTGGCATTGTCAATTTGTGGTGGTTATTATTATTATTTCAACTACTGTGATAAATACATAGTGGCATAACACTGTGGCTTAATTTATATTTCACTAATTCATAATAATGCTGATCATCTCTTTATGTGCTAATTTCTATCCACAAATCTTCTATCCATAGATATTTGTTCAAGTGTTTTGTTCATTTTTAGTTGGGTTCTATATTTTTTAATTATTGAATTTTCAGTGTTCTTTACAATCTGGAGATAAGTCTTGTATTAATTTTATGTTTACAACAATTTCTCTCCAGACCATGTCTTTTATATCTTATTTCCTTAATAGTTAGGTTAAAAAAAATCCAGAAATTTATAATTTTAAGAAAGTATGATTTATCACTTTCTTTTATCAGTCACATTTAAGATTTAATAGATACTTGCCTGCAAGATCACAAAGATTTTGTCCAGTGTTCTCTTTTAGAATTGTGATAGTTTTAGGGTTTATATCAAGTTGGTAATTCTATGATTCATTTGAGAGATCTTGTTTAACACATGAAGTATGGCTTGAAGTTTTGTTTTTGTTTTGAATATGGATAACCAATTTTTCCATTACATTTCTTGAAAAGGCTATCTTTGTACCAGAGAATTTTCTTTGCATGTATGTGAGGAATCAATTACCCACATGTGTCAGGGTCTATTCCTGGGCAGTCTATTCTATTTGTTCATCATTATCACAATGTCTAGCTTATGATTGCTTTATAATAAATCTTGAAATCATTTACACTGTCTGAGTTCTCCAACTTTATTATTTTTCAAATTGGTTTGGCTAGTCTAGTTCCTTTGCCTGGATTAGGAATTTTGCTGTATCAGTCAATCTGGCTTCTTAACACTTTTTAGTTTTCAAATTCAAGAACACAGTATCTTTCTCCACTTAAACAGGTCTCCTTTTCTTCTTTTCATCAGTACTTTACAGTTTTTACTACATAATCATGCACATATTTTGCTAACTTTATGTTTAATTATATTGTCTTTTTGATTCTATTATTAAGGCTACTTTTAATTCATTTCAAATTATTTATTTCTACTGCATACAAAGGTATATAATTTTTATGTATAATAATCTTGTATCCTGCAAACTTACTAAAGTCACATATCTGATTCTAATACCTTTTTTGTCATTTTTTTGTAGATTTACTATGTAGATTTCTTATATACTATGACTGAAAAGAGATGCATTTATTTCCTCCTTTCTCTTCCACTTTGTTCTTGTTTGTTGTGCTGGATAAAATCTCATTTTGAACAAATACAATGAGAGCATCTGTCCTTTCCTTAACTTTTTCCCAAATTCAGGAAGAAAGCATTCCATTTCAACCAGTTAGTGCAATGTTTATTGTGAATATTTTATACAGGTCTTTTATCAGAGTTTACTTTTATTGTTAGTTGCTAAGAAATTTTATGATTAATTGATGTTGCACTTTGGAAAACATTTATTTATCTATGAAGAGAAACACATGCATTTATTCTGTCTTGATATAATAAATTGCACTGATTGATTTTCAAGCATTGAAATAGTTTTGCATTCCCAGGGAAATTCTCTTGGCCATGATCTATATCTTTTAATAATTATAATTTCAGTTTACTAACATTTACTTGATGAATTTTATTATATATTTTCCAGGTGATGTAGGGCTTTTCTTTTTTATTACAATGCCTTCACCTTAGGTGTGATAGCAGAGTAACACTGGCCTCATAAAAGTGTTTCCTCCTCTTTAATTTCTGCACGAATCTAAAAAATCACTACTCTTTTTTCTCTATGTGCCTGATAGAATTAATCAGTGAAGGCTTCAGGACACAACTTTTGTTTTCAAGGATTTTTACAAATTCAACTTCTTTAATAGATTAGGAATCATTCAGGACACAGCTTTAGTAGCTTGTGTCTTTCAAGAAATTTGTCAGTGTTATATAAATACATGAATTTATTGGCATAAAGTTTTCATAATATGCTTTTGTTGTCTATTTATTCCCATCTCTGTAGGTTCCTTTGTTATATCCTCATTTTCATTTCTAGGTAAATTTTATCTTCTCATTTTTAATTGGTAAACTCAGTGAGAATTTTATGAATTTGTTGATATTTTTAAAGAAACAGCTTTTGTTTTATTGCTTTTTTTGTTATTCTCTTTCAGTTATATCAATGACTGCTCTTCTCTTCTGTTCATTTATTTCTGCTTCCTTTGGGTTTAACTTACTCTTATTTTTTCAGTTTATTATGTGAAAGCTTCACTTATTAATTTTATGTTTTTTTGTTCTTCCTACTTAATTAATTTCCCTCTAATCATTGCTATAGATGTACCCATAGATTTTGATACATGTATTTTATTTTAATTCAATTCAAAATATGTTCAAATTTCTTTGTAACTTTCTTTTTCACCAATAAGTTATTTAGGAAAGTGTTAATGTGCACATCTTTGTGAATTTGCCAAATATCAGTTTGTTATTGAATTTTAGTTCAAATATCTTAAGTATGACTTTAATTTATGTAAATTTAATGTGGAATATGGTCTACATTGGTGAATGCTCCATATACATATCAAGTGAATATACACATGGTGGTTTTTTAGAGTGTTACTGAAATGTTAATTAGGTCAAGTTGTTTAACAGTCTGCTAAGGTTAAGGGTTAAGTTGAGGTCTTTTATAGTCTCACTGAGATTTTTTTTCTACTAATTCCACAAATTATTGAAAGACAAATTTCAAATTCCCTAAGTATGAATTTCTTAGTTTGACTAGTTTTTATTTTGTGAAGAAAGCAAACAATAAAACACAAGTTTACTTTTGTTACATTTTCTTTGTTATTTTACTCTAGTTTTTAGTATTTAGTATGCTTTTATTTTTTGTCCTAAATTATAATTTCTTATATGTTATTATAACCACTCCAGTTTTCTTTCTTATACATTTTAGATAATATTTTATTATAATTTCCTTTTAACATGTCCATATATTTATATAAAAGTGTTTTTCTTTTAGACATCTATAGTTGTTTTGCAGTAGTCCAATTTCACAAGCTTTGCCTTTTAGCTGTATGGCTGAAAAATTTGTATTTAGTATAATTATTTATACAGTTCCTATGTTCCTTTTGTTCCAATTTTCTTCCTGATATTTATAATTATATTTCAATCATCTCAAGTATCTCTACCATTTGATCATTATTTACACCTTTTATGATGATGATGATGATGATAATGATGATGATGCTAGAGATCAAACCCCAGGGCCTTACACATACTATTAAAATACTCTACCTCAGTGGGCCACACCTCCAACCCTCTACCTCTTTAAAACATTTTTGCTATGTTGTTTACAATATGGATCATCTACAGTCTTTCTTCATGGCTAATAAAATACTTTAAAATCTCTATTTATTTTTACCATTTTTTTGAACTCATGTTTTCATACTTTCATATTTTTCTTCTCACTTTGTCACTCTTGAGTAGAATCATTTTCCTCTATTATATCCTAGTAAGTAGCAGAAACAATGATAATTAAGATGCTAAACTTTAGCAATTATTGAATACCTACCATGTGCCAGGTACTTTGCTAATTTATAGGAAACATAATACTTCCTACCTAGAACTTTATAAAGTAAGTACTATTTTTATCTACACTTATTATCTTAAGGAATTGAAGCATAGAAAATAAAAAGTGACTGATGTGGTTTGGAGGTATCTCCAGGAAATTCATATGTGAGAAAATGTAGCAATGTTCAGAGGTAAATGATTAGATTGGGAGAGCTGTAAGCTAATCAGGGAATCATTCTAATTCATGGATTCGTGATTTGAAATGACAACTATACTGCATGGTAACCACAAGCAGGAGGGGAGAGGCTGCAGGAAGTAGGTCCTTGAGGGCTGCCTTTGGGGATTATGTCTTGACCCTCTGGTATTTCTCTGTTTCTTTTCCTAGTTGCCGTGAACTGAGCAGCTTTCTCCTACCACACTCTTCCACTATGATGGTCTAACTCACCACAGGCTCAGAGCAATGAAGTCAGCTGTCAATGGATTGAATTTCTGGTGCTGAGTCCAAAATAAACTTTTTCTCCTATAAGTGATTTTTGTCAGGTATTTTGGTCATAGTGACAAAAGCTATCATGGCAGCTTATCCAAATATACACATCTCTGTCATATTTTAATTCAGCCAGCTTAACTCCAGAATGCAAACACAATCAATAGAACACTGGCACATCATAAATTTATTAAATTATAAAAATATATGGTGCTTTATTTTTTTTAACATATCAACATATTTTTTTTCAAAAACATATCAAGTGAATTTAATTCTCTATGGAACAAAAAGTAATTATGATTGCAGATGGAAATTTGTTAATCTATTTTATTTACTAACTAGCTTATATTCTGTTTCATATCTTACTGAATTTTCCAGCACTTCCAGAAAAAAAATGGTAAAAATAAGCATATGTATGCATTCTGCTGTCATGTATAACAAATCAGAATAAATAAATAAATTCTAAAAAATAAGCATATGCCTTATTCTTGATTTTATAAGGACTGTTTCCATTATAATTCAGTTTATTAAAATCGTTTAATAGAAACAAATAAGCATATTTTTCCAAGGTTTAATAATTTTTCCAATTGATCCATTTGTTTTAAAAACTATAATCATATATCACAGATTATGGAAACCAACAAAAATTTCTAAAATGAAGAAAAATATAAGGGTAACTAAAACCCAAATTTTTTAACTCACTGGAAAAAAAATCACATGTACCTATGAATATTATAATTGATAATTGGAACATTTTTAAGTAGGAAATTCCACAAACTACCTATGATGGAGCAGAAGATTTACAAAGCACATAATTACCTTTATTGTCCATATGTCAAGTCTCAAAAAGAATTTTAACCAACATTCAATCTGTTGCTGCAATCTATTCTAAAACCCAATCAAAAAGTTGATTTTTTTTTTTTTTTAAAAAAAAAGCTACTCTAACACCTGGAGACTAAGTAATATGCTGTTGAACCACCAATGGCAAGCAAAAAAATAAGGGGTGAAATAAAAGATACTTAGAAGTAAGTGAGGATAGCAACACAACATATCAAAATCTCTGGGACACTGTGAAGGTAGTTGTCATAGGAAAGTCCATTGCATTGAGCTCATTCATTAAAAGAATAAAAAAATCACCAAATAAATTACCTAACATTACATCTCAAAGCCCTAGTAAAAGAAAAACAAATCAACATTCAAAGCAGAAAATAGGAAATAATTAAAATCAGAACTGAAAGCAATGAAACTGAAACAAAAGAAACAATGCAAAAAATTGACAAAACAAAAAGTTGGTTCTATGAAAAAATAAATAAAATTGATAAAATCTTAGCCACACTATTGAAGATAAAAAGAGAGAAAATTCAAATTATTAAATTTGTGGTGAAAAAGGAAATATTACAGCAGACGCTACTGAAATATGGAAATTAATCAGGAACTATTTTGAAAATTTAATTTGAATAAAATATAAATCTTGAAGATAGTCACCAATTTCTAGAGACATATGACCTACCCAAACTGAATCAGGAGGATTTATACATTTTTTTAAAAGAGGGTATGTGCTATTTAAACAGATCAGTTTCAAACAATGAAACAAGAAGGTTCTATCAGAAAGCCCACCAAACAAGAAAAGCCCAGGACCAGATGGATTCTCAGCCAAGTTCTACAAGAACTTCAAAGAAGAATTAACACCAATACTTCTCAAATTATTTCATGAAATAGAACAGGAAGGAATCTTTCCAAACCCATTCTATGAAGCTAGTATTACTCTGATACCAAAATCAAAAAGACACATCAAGGAAAGAAAACTTCAGGCCCACATTCCTGATGAACATAGATGCAAAAATTTTCAGTAAAATTCTGGAAAATCAAATACAAAAACATATTAAACAGGTGGTGTACCATCATCAAGTGAGCTTCATCCCAGGGATGCAAGGTTGGTTCAACATACAGGAATCAACAATGTAGTTCATCACATCAATAGACTTAAAGACAAGAATAATAATTATCTCAATAGATTCATAAAAAGCATTTGACAAAATATAACACCCCTTCATGTTTAAAACACTAGAAAAAGTAGGGATAGTAGGAACATACCTCACATTGTAAAAGCTATCTAAGCTAAGCCCCAGGCCAACATCATTCTAAATGGAGAAAAATTGAAAGCATTCCCTCTAAAAACTGGAACAAGACAGGATGCCCTCTTTTATCACTTCTATTTAACATAGTTCTTGAAACTCTAACCAGAGCAATTAGACAGATAAAAGAAAATAAAGGGATACAGATAGGAAAAGAACAACTCAAACTATGCCTATTTTCTGAAGATATGATTCTATATTTGGAAGAACCAAAAAATTCCACCAGAAATCTTCTAAAACTCATAAATGAATTCAGTTAAGTAGCAGGATATAAAATGAACACCCATAAATCAATTGTGTTTCTGTACATCAGTGATGTATCTACTGAAGGACAAATTAGGAAAACTACCCCATTTACAATAGCCTAAAAAAACTGAATATATTTGAGAATAAATCTAACAAAAAAAAGGTGAAAGACCTCTACAATGAAAACTACAGACCACTAAAGAAAAAATCTGAAGAAGACCTTAGAAGATGAAAAGATCTCCCTTGCTCTTGGATAGGCAGAATTAATATTGTCAAAGTGGCCATAATATCAAAAGTGCTATATAGATTTAATGCAATTCCCAATAACATTCTTCATAGATATAGGAAAAGCAGTCCTGAAGTTCATTTGGAAAAATAAGAGACCCAGAATAGACAAAGCAATTCTTAGCAAGAAAAGTAAGGCAGGAGACATCAAAATACCAGCCCTTAAAACATACTACAGAGCTATAGAAACAAAAGTGGCCTGGTACCAGCACCAAAACAGACACAAAGAAAAAATGGTAAACAATAAAAGACACAGATACAAACCTGCATAAATAAAGTTGTCTCATACTAGACAAAGGCAACAAAAACATACATTGGAGAAAAGATAGCCTCTTCAACCAATGGTGCTCGGAAAACTGTAAACCTATATGTAGCAAAATAAATTTAAACCCCCATCTCTTACTCTGCACAAAACTTAACTCAAAGTAGATCAAGGACTTAGGCATTAGACCAGAGATCCTACACCTACTAGAAGAAAAAGCAGGCACAAATCTACATCAGGTCAGCTTAGGAACTAAGTTCCTTAACAAGACTCTTAAAATGCAAGAAGGAAAATCAAGAATCAATAAATGGGATGGTATCAAACTAAAAGCTTCTTCACAGCAAAGGATATAATCAAGAATGTGAATAGAGAGCCTGCAGAAAAGGAGAAAATCTTTGCCACTTACAGTTCAGATAGAGCATTAATCTCCAGGATATTAAAAGAATCCAAAAAACTTAATACCAAAAAAAAAGAAAAAAAATAATAAACCAATTTATAAATGGGAAAAGGAACTGAAAGGTACTTCGCAGAAGAAATATGATTGGTCAACTAATAAACAAAAAAATGTTCAACATCTCTATCAGTTAGAGAAATGCAACTTAAAACTATACTGATATTTCATCTCACTCCAGTCAGAATGGCAATTATGAAGAATACAAGTAACAGCAAATGCTGGTGAGAATTTGGGGAAAAAGGAACACTCATACATTGCTGGTGGAACTGTAAATTGGTGCAGCCACTATGGAAAGCAGTATGGAGTTTCCTCAAAACTCTTGGAATGAAACCACCATTTGACCCAGTTATCTCACTTCTTGATTTATACCAAAAGGACTTAAAAACAACATATTACAGTAACACACCAACATTAATGTTTACAGAAGTTCAATTTACAATAATTAACTATGGAAACAACCTAGGTGCCCTTCAATAAATGATGGATAAAGAAAATGTGGTGTATACATATACTGAAATATTACTCAGCCATGAAGAAGAATGAAATTATGGCATTTGCCAGTAAATGGTTTGAACTAGAAAATAACAAGCTAAGTGAAACGAGCCAGTCCCAAAGAATCAAAGGCCAAATGTTTTCTTTTTTTTTTCCTGTTATGTGAATGCCAATTCACAATAAAGGAAGGGGTGTTAGGAAAGAATGAAAAATACTTTGGATTAGACAAAGGGGAATGAAGGGAAAAGTGGGGGTAATGGGAATAGGAAAGATAGTAGAATGAACCAGACACGACTATCCTATATGCATATGTGATTTCAAAACCATGTAATTCTACATCATGTACAACCAGAAGAATGAGAAGTCATACACCATACATGTATAATATGTCAAAATACATTCTACTATCATGTATAACTAATAAAAACATATTTAAAAATTAACAAAAGTTGATTTTATAATTTTAGTGATATACAGTGCTTAGCACAGAATATTGTATCACCAATACAGCTTGATTTTTTCTTTATTGAGGTATAATTGAGAAGTAAAAATTATATATATTTATAATATGCATTTGTATGATATTATAATATACAAGTACATTTGGATAGTTTACCACAATTAAGTTAATCAACATATCCCTCACTTCACATTGTTATCTCTTTTTCTTGTCGCTAGAATATTTAAGATCTAGTCTTTTAGCAATATTCAAGTACACAAATTCATTATTATTAACTTAACTATTGTCAACGTGCTATACAATAGGTTTCCAGAACTTCTTCATTTTAACTAAAGCCTTGTATCTTTTAACCAAATTTTCCCTGTTCACCTTGACTACCAACTCCTAACAACCATGTTCTATTCTTTGCTTCTGAGGTCAGCTTTACATATGATATCTCATGATAATGCCTTTCTATACCTGGCTTATTTCATTGTGCATAATTTCCTCTAAATTCTTGTTTTTAATGCAACAGAATTATCACCGTATGCCATGTAATGCATCAAAAAGTTTAAATGGAAGATTTTAAAAATACAATTATATCTGTAGGACACCAGAGGCTCTATGGTTTAGGGAAGCTCAGGTGAAATATCTCACATAGTAAAGGAGTTTCCATGGTCTTATCTTCTAAAGATCCACCCACTTATGAGCACATTTTATACATTAATTTTCTTTCTCATCTCTCCATCATTATTGACAGATCCTAAAATGGCAATTAATTGCACATTCCGGGCTATGTAATCCAAATAATAAATTTCTAGAGCAATTTTCTAATTGTCTTTCAAGGCTGCACTATTCAATATTATAGCTACTAGCCTTAAATGGTTATTTAAATTATATTTAAATTAATTAAAATTAAATAAAATTTAAAATTCATTTCTTTTTTTACCCTAGCCATATTTCAAGTGCTCAAGAGCACATATGGCTGGTGGCTACCATCCGAAACAGCACAGATACAGACTACTTCCATCAACACAGACAGTTCTATTGGACAACACTGCTCTAAAGAACACAGATGGTCTTTCCTCATCACTCAGGAAGAAGAAATTCTACAAACATGCTGCAAACTCACATTTTTCTTCACACACTTCTGACCATGAAGACTCCTGCCTTACTAAATATAGAAGGTTGAAGCTATAGGACATTGGGTTCTTTTGCAATATCAAATGAAAATTGGTAGCATAAAATGCCACTGATCCGCTTCTGAATGATGACTGCCAAGGGGATGTTTAATGACACTGAGGTGACAATTTCACAGTGCTGAAAAGGTGGAGGATCAATTGTTTTTCTTGCACTTCAAATAATCAGACACTCTTTCTATGAAAGAGTTTCAAAACAAATATTCACAGAGCAAAGGGAATATATATTGAGCCTAGTTTCCCAAAGAAACCAAGAACTAAAACATCACTCAACTAAGCAGAGATTATTGCAAAGAAACAGGTCATGCATCAAGATAAATCAATTCAGATTTATTACTTGAAAACAAGACTTTTAACAAATACATAAGCAGTACATTCATGCGTATTTTTAGGCAGTTAACAATTAAGCCAAAAATGAGTTACAGTGTCATACATTTATACACATGATTTAGCAATACAGCCCTAAAGAAAGAAGTTATCATAAAAAGCAGATGATGTATCTTGGAACAAAAACTATATAAGACACAGTATAAAAGTCCGACAGTTCTCTCAAACTGTGCAGTTTCAGGTTTGTTACCTAGTTCTTCGTAGGCAAAGTTAACAAGTTGATATTAAAAAGAAACATATATTTAATATTATTTATATGGAAATCTGATATCTGTAAAATTAATCTTTGTGAATTGAGTTTTGACATTGTGAAAAGAAAGTCCCCTTATTTTCACATTCATATACTCCTTAAAGTAAATCGACTTATTATTTTAAAAGAATAGATTCAGTGAACCTAGATTTTTGCAAGAGACAAAATTCTTGTTTCTAGAGTAGGAAAAAAAAAAAAGCCCACAGTTCTTCCTTCCTGTAGAGAATTCTGTCGAGGCTTCTGTGTGTGTGTCTGTGGGTGTGCGCGCATGCTTGTGTTTGTGAGTGTGTGTGCATGCATGTATGTATGCAGGCCCATGTGTATATTGTCAATGTGTTATATGAAAACACCCACCTCTGCTGATTGAACTGGAAAACAGATAAAACTTTCAGGAAGAGACCACAAGTCAACTGAAATCATTCTTTAGCAATGATGAAAATTATCATTATATATATATATATATATATATATATATATATATATATATATATATATATAAATTCTTTATCAAGATATGAATCATTTTAAAATATGTCAGAGGATATTATTATGCTCAAGAATATTTGGAGCCCCCTGGTTTGTTTCTTGCATGTGGCTGTAACACAGTAGAATACAGCATTTGAAAGGACAACAAAAAAATTCAAAGAAGACATGCCAAATTCTCTTCTATTAGTTGAAAAAAACCACTCAAAGCAGCTATTTATAATCTGATAGGATTATTATATTTTATGGTATTACATAATAAAATTATGATAGGAATTCCAATTTCAATACAACAGTAACTTCAAAATATTAGTAGAGTAAGAACTCAAATGCTAGATGCACACATTTGTAAAGCATTTTATGCCCATTTGACTTTTGGGCAGTTAATAAATAAATTTGAGAATGGGGTACAGTCATTCAATGCCTTTTCAGGTACGTTAGATTTAATATCAGTGCAAATTTTATTCCTTCTTATTTGTTATCCTCTACAAATGTAATCCTGACACTAACCCATTCCTCCATCTAAGGTTAGATAATTTGATTTTGTTCATGGCTCCCTCATCATTACCCCCAGTAATTAGTCAGCCTTGTTAGAGAAAGTTGTTTGCCAAGAAGTATTTTAATTGGGCACTAGGTTCTATAACTATCTAAAAGTGATAGCCCAAAGTTTGGTGCTGAAATGCACAGATGACCCAATATCGGTGGACCTAGGTCTGGCTGAAATTTTAGTAATTCTAATGACTTTGAGTTAACTTGATTCTTCGTATTATTTATTATGTTAGAGTCATTAAGGTCAATATTCAGTGCCCAGGCAAACCTCTCAGTCATTATAAAAACCTCTTTCTATTGTTTTAATTTTTTTTGTTGTTCTTTTTAGTCCTACATAACAATAGAATCTATTTTGACATATTTTACAAACATGAAATATGCCTTCTTTTAATTGGGATCCCAGTCTTGTAGGTATGATGTCCAGGCTCTTTTTAGATTAGGATTTTACTGGATATTATTACCGGCTGTGCCAATTTGGGGTTTTTGGTGGTGGTGATGGTGTTTGTTTGTAACACCAAAGTTTAATTCACCAAAAGCTTACAAAGGTGAACTGGCCTTTATATGAATTAATAGTAGCAACAATACCAGGGAATCGTTTATTTGTGTACATAGTATTAAATGCTATACTCTTAGGTTATCTGATATGTGGTCATTACAATGTAAAAACTCTAGTAAGTTGCAAATCTAAGAAAATATACCCTAGGTGCTACTAATTGAGAAGATAACATTTTTATTTGTCTGCTACCAGTTATACTCCAACATGGCACTCAGAATCATGATTCCCTCTTAGAAGCCTTTCTGCACTTAAGACTTCTGAAGACAAGCACTGACTTTGGAGCTTAATAGAACTAGGTTTCAAATAAGCATTCACTCAGTGGTTCTGTGGCATTGAGGATTGAGGGAGTTTTTTAACCATGCTGAGCCCTTTCCTAATCTGGAAAATATAGATTATAAAATCCTATCTCACATAGTTTATAAGAAGAAAGTAGGCAATACATGTGTCATGAGTGAAATAGATCATGATCTCTTGTGAAGAGTCAATAAGTGGTTACCCTTGTTGATCTTAAAACTCCCAAAACACACACACACACACACACACACACACACACACACACACACACACTCACACACACATTCTATTTCAAAAGTTCTTCCTAACCATGCCTCAAACTCTTCCAGAAGCACAGGAACATTTTGCTAAATATGGAGCCATGCCCCTCCCCCACGACATTCATTTTTTTTTGTTTGTTTTATTTTTCTTCAAGTGAGAAATATAGCCTTCAAAAAAATTCTAGCGGTTATCTTCTTCAATCCCATGTTTTTATGCCATTATTTTACGTAAACAGTAGGAACCATAGTATATAATGACATATTCTTTTAACATGACCTTATCATGGCTACCTAAATCTATTAGATCCATTAGTTTGTAAAAGATACAAGATACACATGCAAACATTCATGAACACACATATTGCTGGATCAAACTTCCCAACAATGTTATCTTTATTTTATGGTGAAGATTTTTCTCTATTTTTCTCATTTCCTATTATATACAAAAGAGGACTTGTGTTACAGGCCTATCTTACTCTTTTAAATGCACTGAAATTACCATTTATATTTCATGAGCATTTTTTTTACATTAGACAAATCCTCCCACATCAGAAGTTAGAACAAGGGAATCCTGCTATAAAGCATTTGAAATAGTGTCACTTCACAGAATGAATTCAACCCAAGCACAAAGCTAATTTTTACTCTGAACCAGCTCCTTTGCAAGGAAAATGGGACTATAGAATGAGATAAGGAATGTTAGTTCTTTATCGCTCATGTAACAAATCTCTTAATAATACGAAATGGCACGTTAGTTATTTCTACTGACAATATTAGGATGGTAATGAGAAAAGAATAGTATTACATATTCATTCTCCTGACAGGTATTACAATAAGATTGGGAAAGACAAAAAAAAAATTAATCAATTATACTTGGCCAAAAGGAAGTAGAAATGGTAAAAACAGTTCTGAAAATGGGAACAAAAAAAAAAAAAAAAACACCACTGTGATAGAACAAGTTCAATTCTCATCCACTTTTGGAGACTCTTACCAAGCTCCTGTCAGAATCTACTTAAATTCTTGTCTCTTGCTCTTAGATTCTTTTATTGATAGCCACCTCATTGAAAAGTCTCTCTACCTATTAATCTTTCCCAACTGCTTCTGCAAAACGGCCGTCAGGTATAGGTCCCTCCATTTCCAGGACCAGCACTTACATCAAGAGCCCTAGAATTAAAACAAAGATGGTCTGTGTAGCAAGGGAAGGATTCCTTGTTATGGTACAAAAGCCTGAAGAACTTAATGATTTTTGTTTCAGGAAATTAATTGTGTGGTGCTCCTAATTACAACAGGGAGAACATATTTTGGTGAATTACTTTTAATGAAGAGTAGGATTTTTTTTTTTTTTTTTTTTTGGTGTGTGTGTTTTGGTTGTAAGGAGTGTGTGTGATCGTGCGATTATAAGAGAAGGCAAAATTGGACTTTCAGGTTTATGTTTACTTTTAAGTTTAAAAATGTGAACAAGTGGTTAGTTTATGGTTAGGAATCCTAAGAGTATCATGTAACTGTACCAAAGTAAAGTCTTTCTGTGTGCATTTTCAGAATGGTATTTTGAGTTTTATAACTCTTAACATATGTTCCCAATATTTTTTATAATACTTTTTTATGTTTTTGTCCTTTTTAACTTGCCTTTGTAAATTAGGTGATAGTAAACGAATGAGATGATAATAAAAAAATAATTCTGTGAAAATAGTCCAGGGCTCTGAGAAACTAAATTTTCTGTGAAAAGAAAAAGAATTAACAAGGTCACAAGAAAAAGAAAAGAAGAAGAAGAAAGAAAAATGCTTTATGACAGGGTTCAACCTGAGAAAATCAAGTCTCTCTTTGGCCCAATGGGAGAACTGTATTAAAAACTTGTATGTGTGGGTTCTGTTTTTCATCATCGTCCACTAAGGGTTGCTTTTGTAATACCAAAGGACTTCAAGCTTCTCAGAACACACAGAGGTGGTGGTATTGGTGGAATTTCTTTCTCTTTCTATACAGGAAGTGTTGAGTTCAGAAGCTGTAGAGGACCACAGGAGCCAGTGGTTATCAGAGTGGGACATCAACACTCCAGGGAACTTGACAGAAATGCTACTGAATCGGAAGCTTAGTGGAGGCAGGAGCCCACCAGCCAGTTTTAACAAGTCCCCAGATGATTCTGGTGTCTGCAAAGTTCGACAAACACCATTTTAAACCTTTCTAAGACATTTGGGACAAAGTTCCAGAAAAGATCACCAGTTCATGCCATGTATGCTGTGCTTGTGGGTTCTTACCTAAGGTCCCACTGAGTACTGATTTGGGGTATTTGGAAGAAAGCTGAGTTTATCCAAGGGGAAATTGTTTTAAAATTTGATAATTCACTAATGATAATTTACATATTGGATGTGAAAATACATGTTAGTGGGAGGGTGCTATATATTAAAAATACACATAACTTATTTTCTTATTTTTTATTTTTTAAATTTTTTTAAAAAAGCTGATGAATTGGAATTCTTTTACCATCAAATATACAATGATATAATTACTAGACAACAATAAGAACTTAATGCCCTGGATAATCTTTTTTTGTAATTCAGATGTTTTAGAAACTAATAATCTTTGTGACAAAAAAAAATGTAGTTATTCCTTTAGTTTACATGTTTCTTTTTTGTTGAAATCAACTGACATTAAAATTAGTGTCTTATTGTAAAACAGCATTTATCACATTATCAGATTTTTATAAAACTATTATTTCTATATAACTTTCTTTTATTATAATGCATAAAAGAAATCCTAAATTATAATGACTTAATGTTACCACAATAGATATTTCTGGGTGGTACAATTTGGAATTTCTTTTTTTGTACAGTTTTAATCCTTTGTTATATATTTATAATGCGTTGTATAAAGACAGTAACATAATTATTATGAAAAAAAATAAAAATTGGAACACACAAGAAATTATAGCTATGATAAAGACAAAATTTGCCTGAAAATAAAAAAGTGACATAGTTGACTTAGAATTTGTTAAAATACCCCTATGAACATAGCTATAAAGAGATCCTGAGGTGTAATGAGAATAATACAAACTGTATTGTCACATCATAGACAATCCTCAAGGAATCAATGAAATGAGCAGTACACTTGGCATATTCTTTGAAGGGAAAGCAAGGAGCAAGAGACAGATAAATAAGAGATGAAAGATGGAGACCAGGCAGAGATACACATGAGAGTTTGTTTGTCAGAGCTGACAAATAAAGGCCATCTCTCTATAGGAGAGAGAGGCCCCAAGATGTTCAGGTGATTAGCTTTGTGGGATAGGGGTTTGCAGTTGTCGTTGTGGCACTATGGGATAGGCTAGGGGTGCCTGCATCAGAGCGAGGCAGGTGGGGAATAGCATGAGATTGGCTTAGGTGGATGCCACTATGGTTGTGTCCTTCTGGAGTTGGCTTAGTTTTATGGTACCATGGGGTAGGTCACTAATATGAGTGAAAGGAGTTCGAGAAAGTAGAGGAAAGCGAAATTTATCTCATAAGATGGCGGTTACCATTTAAGATGGCTGCTCAGATGTTAAATCAATACCCTATATTCTTCCAGGTGAAGGAGCTGCTACATTTAGTGATAACTGGAACCATACCTTGGAGATTCAAAAAGCATAATGGAACTGGAACATCTTGTGTTCAAAATAAAGACGCTTTCAAAGATAGCAAAGAATCCACCTCAACGTTTACCTCAAAGCCCAGTTGAGATGTGTTATCAAAATATGTAAATAGGGGGATCCAAGATGGTGGGCTAGAGGGAGGCTGCATTCTGTTTTGCTCTGGTAGTGGAAATACTGTTTCTCCACAAGTGATTAGAGGAACCCCGACAGCTGCTCCCTCACAGTAAACATGGCCTATGTGCTGCGCAGGTCTCCAGGCCTCAACATCACCACAGGACTCCCGGCCCCTCGTCCATGCAGGTCGAGTGCCCAAGTAGGACCATCAGCATTAGCACCAGGGCAGGACTCCTGGCCACTATTCCCACTCAGGACACCTGGCCACTGCCCAAGCACAGGAACTCTGGCCATCACTCCTGTGTGGATCCCCATCTACCATCATGGGACTTCTTCAGTTGCCTCCATCTTGGGGCACTGCAACTACTGCCATAGTCCCCTACATTTGGTAGACTGCACCTGGGGCTACTGCACTGGGCCCAGAGACAGCCACCAGCCACAATACTGTACACCACAGAGCTGCATCTCTGAACACACCACTCAATGTCATTGCTCCCCCCCGCAAAAAAAAAAAAAAAGCAGCTGCCTTCATCTTGGGACACCTTCCTTGCCATCTATAGTTGGGGCAATTCCCAGCTTGAACACCAGCTGGGGCTTAGAAACAATATCAACATACAGAAAGTCACCAATTCCTCCCTCTCTCCAGCAGCTGCTAACCCGGCACAGTGCCTGTGGCTACGCAGTCAGTCCATAGGTTGCAAAATCATGTCCTGAGCTATCCAATATAAAACAGCTCTTTATGACAGATGCATAGCCCCAAGAGAACAGCCCACAAGACCTCTGGTGAGAGAGGTTCCTGAGTAGGAAGTTGAAAGGGAGGGGGTGAAGGAGATACAGAGACGCTATAATCCTATAGGGTAAAAGCTGCAATGACTCAGATCTCCAGTGCTAGAAAAGGAGACACACAAATAACTTGAAAAAAACAAGGGAAGAAAGTGCCCACAACAAACCAAGATATTACATTAGTAGAATCAATGGCAGAATAGAAGAAATGACAGAGAAGGAATTCAGGTTGTACATAGTTCAAATGTTCTGTGAATTCAAAAATGATGTAAGAGAGAAAATACAGGCAGCAAAAGGTGCTAAAAGCATGCACTGGAGAAAGGATAACATCTTCAACAAATGGTGCTGGGAGAACTGGAAATCCATATGCAACAAAATGAAATTGAATCCCTTTCTCTCACCATGCACAAAGGTAACTCAAAATGGATCAAGGATCTAGGAATCAAACCAGAGACTCTGCATCTAATAGAAGAAAAGTTGGCCCTAATCTCCATCTTGTGGGGTTGGGCTCCAAATTCCTTAATAAGACACTTATAGCACAAGATTTAAAACCAAGAGTCAACAAATGGGATGAATTCAAACTAAAAAGTGTTTTTCTCAGCAAAAGAAATAATATGTGAAGTGAATAGGGAGCCTACATCCTGGGAACAAATTTTTACCCCTCACACATCAGATAGAGCACTAATCTCTAGGGTACAAAAAGAACTAAAAAAGATATACACACACACACACACACACACACACACAAAAAAAAAAAAAAAACCCAATCAACAAATGGGCCAAGGATGTGAACAGACACTTCTCAGAAGAGGATATATAATCAATCAACAAATATACTAAAAAATGCTCATCATCTCTAGGAATCAGAGAAATGCAAATTAAAACTACTCTACGATACCATCTCACTCAAGTAAGAATGGCAGCTATGATGAAGACAAATAACAACAAGTGCTGGTGAGGATGTGGGGGAAAAGGCACACTCATACACTGCTGGTGGGACTGCAAATTGGTGCACCCAATTTGGAAATCAGTATGGAGATTTCCTTGGAAAGCTGGGAATGGAACCACCATTTGACCCAGCTATTCCTCTTCTCAGACTATATCCAAAAGACCTAAAAACAGCACACTATAGGGACACAGCCACATCAATGTTTATAGCAGCATAATCCACAATAGTTAGACTGTGGAACCAACCTAGATGCCCTTCAATGGATGAATGGATAAAAAAAAATGTGGCATTTATACACAATGGAATATTACTCAGCACTAAAAACAAATAAGATCATGGCATTTGCAGGAAAATGGATGGCATTAGGGCAGATTATGCTAAGTGAAGTTAGCCAATCCCTAAAAAACAAATGCCAAATGTCTTCTCTGATATAAGGGGAGGTAACTCAAAATGGGGTAGGGAGGAAGAGCATGAGAAGAAGATTACCACCAAATAGGGATGAGAGGTGGGAGGGAAAAGGAGGGAGAAGGGGAATTGCATGGAAGATGGAAGGAGACCCTCATCATTATACAGAATACATGTATGATGTTGTGAGAAGAAAAAAAAAAGAAGTGTGTCACTTTAGATTGAGTAGAGAGAAGTGATGGGAGGGGAGGGGAGGAAAGGGGGGAATGGAATAAAATAGACATTATTATTGTTGTGTGTATATACGTGACTGCATGACCAATGTGATTCTGCAACCTGTACACTCAGAAAAATGAGAAATTATATCCCATCTGATTCAAATGTATGATATGTCAATATCATTGTACTGTCATGTGTAACTAATTAAAACAAATACAAATTAAAATTTTAAAAAACAAACTCAAGAATACAATCAATAGCATAGATTTAATAGACATATATAGAATATTTCATTCATCAATGTGAATACACTTTCTTCTCAGCAGCACATGGATCCTTTTCTAAAATAGACCATGTATTATGCCACAAACCAACTCTTAGCAAATACAAAAAATATATATAGAGAGAGATACTGCCCTGCATTCTATCAGATTATAATGAAATGAAATTAGAAATCAATGATAACATAAAAAATAGAAGCTACTTCAACACTTGTAGACTAAATAACATTCTATTGAATGAACAATGAGTAGATTTAAAAAATTCCTAGGGGTAATTGAGAACACTGATACAGCATATTGAAATCTCTGGTACACTATGAAGGCAATAGTAAGAGAAAAGTTCATTGCATGTAGTTTATTCCTTAAAAGAAGAAAAAGTCAACAAATAAATGACCTAACATTACTTCTCAAAGCTCTAGAAAAAGAAGAACAAAATAACACCAAAAGCAGAAAAAGACAGGAAATAATTAAAATCAGAGCTAAAAATCAATGACATTGAAACAAAAGAAATAATTGATAAAATTAACAAGATCATTGTAATGTTTTGAGTAACCAATAAAAAAATTAACAAAACAAAAAGTTGGTTCTTTAAAAATATAAATAAAATTGATAAATCCTTAGACATGTTAATACAGAGAAGGAAAGAGAAAACTCGAATTACTAACATCCATGATGTAAAAGGAAATATCACAACAGACACTGCATAAATACAGAAGATAATTAGAAATTATTTTGAAAATTCGTACTCCAATAAAATAGAAAATATCGAAGGCATTGACAAATTTCTTGGGTCATATGATTTGCCCAAGCCGAATCAGGATGATATATGCAAGTTAAACAGATGAATTTCATGCAATGAAATAGAAGATGCCATCAGAAGCCTACCAACCAAGAAAAGCTCAGGACCAGAAGGATACACAGCTGAGTTTTATAGGACTTTCAAAGAAGAACCAATACTCCTCAAATTATTTCATAAAACAGAAAAGAGCAGACACTTCCAAACCTATATTCTATGAGACCAATATTACCTTGATTCCAAAACTTCATCTAATAAACTTAGATGCAAAAATTTTCAATAAAATTCTGGCAAATAGAATACAAAAATATATCTAAAAGATAGTGCATAACAATCAAGTGGGGTTCATCCCAGGGATGCAAGGTTGGTTCAGCGTAAGGAAATCAATAAATGTAATTCATCACATCAATAGATTTAAAGATAAGAATCATATGATCATCTCAATAGGTGCAGAAAAAGCATTCAACAAAAGACTGTACTCCCTTCATATTCAAAACTGTAGAAAAACTATGGATAACAGGAACATATCTCAACATCATAAAGCTGTCTATGCTAAGCCCCAGGCCAACATCATTCTAAATTGTGACAAATTGACAGCATTCCCTCTAAAAACTGGAACAAGACACGGATGCCCTCTTTTACCACTTCTATTCAACATAGTTCTTGAAATACTGGCCAGAGCAATTATACAAAAGACATTAAAGGGATGCAGACAGGAAAAGAACTCAAATTAGCACTATTTGCTGATGATATGATTCGATATCTAGAAGACCCAAAAAATTCCACCAGAGAATTTCTAGAACTAATAAATAAATTCAACAAAGTAGCAGGATATAAAATCAACACCCATAAATCAAAGGCATTTCTGTACACCAGTGACAAATCCTCTGAAAGAGAAACTAGGGAAACTACCCCATTTATAATAACCTCAAAAAAAATAAAATAAAATATTTGGGAATCAACCTAACAAAAGAGGTGAAAGATCTCTACAATGCAAACTACAGAATGCTAAAGGAAGAAAATAAAGAAGACCTTAGAAGATGAAAAGATCTCCCTTGTTCTTGGAGAGGCAGAATTAATATTGTCAAAATGACCACACTATCAAAAACATTACACAGATTTAATGCAATTCAAATCAAAATCCCAATGACATTTCTCATGGAAATAGAAAAGGCAGTCATGAAATTCATCTGGAAAAATAAGAGACCCAGAATAGCTAAAGCAATCCTTAGCAAGAAAAGTTAAGCAGGTGGCATCACTATACCAGACCTTAAGCTATACTACAGAGCAGTAGTAACAAAAACAGCATGGTATTGTCACCAAAATAGACAGGTAGACCAATGGTGCAGAATAGAGGACACAGAGACAAACCCACATAAACACAGTTATCACATATTAGACAAGGCACCAAACATATATTGGAGAAAGAATAGCCTCTTCAACAAATGGTGCTTGGAAAACTGGAAATCCCTATGCAACAAAATGAAGTAAAACCCTATCTCTCACCATGCAGAAAACTTAACTCAAAGTGAATCAAGGACCTAGGAATTAAACCAGAGACCCTGTGCCTAATAGAAGAAAAAGTAGGCCCAACTCTTCATCATGTCAGATTAGGCTCTGACTTCCTTAACAAGACACCTATAGTGCAAGAAATAAAATCAAGAATTAATAAATGGGATGAGTGCAAACTACAAAGCTTCTTCTCAGCAAAAGAAATAATCAGTGAGGTGAATAGAGAGCCTACAGAATAGAAGCAAATTTTTACCACTCACACATCAGATAGAGCAATAATCTCTAGGATATAAAAATAACTCAAAATCTTAACACCAAAAAATATAGCCCAATCAATAAATGGGCCAAGGAACTAAACAGACACTTCTCAGAAGTTGATATACAATCAATCCACAAATATATGAAAAAATGTTCAACGTCTCTAGCAATTCAAGAAATACAAATCAAAACTACTCCGGCTGGGATTGTGGCTCAGTAGTAGAGAACTTGCCTAGCACATGCAAGGCCCTGGGTTCAAGCCTCAGCACCACATAAAATAAATAAAATAAAGGTATTGTGTCCAACTACAACTAAAAAATTAATATATAAAAAAACTACTCTAAGATTTCATCTTACTCCAGTCAGAATGGCAACAATAAGAATATAAACAATAAGTTTAGGCAAAAATGTGGGAAGGAAGGCACACTCATAGTTGCTAGTGGGACTGCAAATTGGTGCATCCAATATGGAAAGCAGTATGGAGATTCCTTGGAAAACTGGGAGTGGAACCACCATTTGACCTGGGTATCCCACTCCTGGGTTTATACCCAAAGAACTTAAAAACAGCATATTATAGTAATGCAGCCACATCAATGTTTATAGCACCACAATTCACAATAGCTAAATTGTGGAACCAACCTAGATGCCCTTCAGGAGATGAACAGATAAAGAAAATGTGGTCTATATACACGATGGAATATTATTCAGCATTAAAAGTGAATACAATCTTGGCATTTGTAGGTAAAGGGATGGAGTTGGAGAATATAATGCTAAGTGGAGTAAGCCAATCCCAAAAAACCAAAGGCTGAATGTTTTCTCTGAAATGAAGATGCTGATCCATAATGGGGATGGAGCAAGGAGCATGAAAGGAATGGAGGAAATTTAGATAGGGGAAAGGGGAAGAGGGGGAAGGGAGTGAGCAGGGAGTAGGGAAGACATGGAATGAAATAGACATCATTATCCCCAAGTACATGAATGAGGACACAAATGATATAATTCTACTTTGTGTATAACCAGAGACATGAAAAATTGTGCTCTATATGTGTACTATGAATTGAATTGCATTCTGTTGTCATATATAACAAATTAGAATAAATAAATAAATTTTAAAATATTCAAATAAATAGATGATGCTATTGTCATTGAAAGACAAATAATTGAAAGCCCTCTAAGTCTGAGAGCTATACAAATATAGAGGTTAACAATCTAAAGTGTGCAAATGAATTTTCACTAATATTTATAAGAAAATATTACATAATTATAAAGCTATATAGTTATTTTCAAATTAAATATATCCCAATGTGTATTTATAGTTGATATAGGAGTTATCTATCACTAAGTGTAGAAAGGTCTGGAGAGCACAGATTAAGAAATCTGACCCCAAAAGGATAAAATGGGGGACACTAGACTCAGTCAAGAGATTCATTAGTTTAGATACAGGTGGATACGAATGGGGTCTAACTCATTCCTTTCTGTCAAAATTTTCTCTAAGAAAGCATTTCTTAAAATTGAAGAGCTAGTAATTTCAGAGCAATAGCTCTTTCACTCAGAAGATCCCTAATCTTATTTTTGAATGGATTATTCAAACTGCTGTAATTGACATCAGCATGGTCTACTGCCAATGGACTGAAAATTATAGACATGTTATAGCAGAGTTTTTTCCAACAATTTAAATTTTTTAAGAAATTTTATGATGTTAATATTATTAGGGAGAAGGACAATGTTGACTTATATTTTATAATATATGAGAAACCTAATATATAAAAATATATAGAAACCTAATATTCTCATGGACAGCAGCAAGACTTGAGAGGCATAAATGTGCTGTTATTGGAAGTTCTGTTTGACAAAGTTTTGAGATTGTTGATAGCTCATAGATGTCTACATTTCCTTATTGAAAACTTGGGGCCTGATGTATTTGAAAATCTTGATATTTTTTCAGATGCAAGAAAGTTTATAGCACATTTGATTTATAATATTAAACTTCTGACTGGTGGGTGTGGTATAACATGTTGTAATCTGACACAGTGACTTTTCTGTAATAAGACAGGTAAAGTCACACTAAGTTATGCAAATATGATCGTAAGTCTGTCACCTCTGGAGGTTTTGTTCCCAAATCAAATACCTCAAATTCATAGAAAAGACTTAGTCTTTAGAGATTTTTACAGAATTGCAGCTAAAGATTTGTCAACCTGAAGATCAGAAATTGTTGTTATTCTTTATATTGTAGGACTCTATATAATATTATTATTCATAATAGTATTATTACTGCTTATTAGGAGGCAGTTTGCTGGTGGCTTATTAAACATTTTCCAGATCTTTACAATAGTGTATTAGATGCATAATAAAATGCCATTTTGAGCTGGGTGTGGTGGCACACACCTGTAATTCTAGTTACTTGGAAGGCTGAGGCAGGAGGATCATAAGTTTGAGGTCATCCTGGGCAACTAAGCAAGACCCTTTCTCAAAATAAAATAAGGGCTTAGGAGATAACTGATGGATAGAGTCCTTACCCGGCATGTGCAAGGTTCTGGGTTCGATTTTCAGCAACACTAATAATAATAATAATATAAATAATAATACATTTTAAGCAATTAAGAAACATATGGCATGGATTTAAATTGATTTTCTATTTCATTCTATTTTATAAATGTCTGATTCACATCCAGAAGACCTTACTACTATACTAGTTTTTTTAATGAATGTATTCTTGTGTTGGTTGCACTCTCCATTATTTCTTGTTTCCTTTTTTTTTTTTTTTTTTTTTTGAGCAAATATTTATTGAGTGCCTACAATGTGTCAAGCATTTTTCTGGACACTGGGGAGACAATAGAAACAAACAAAGTTCTGTTCTCATAGACGCATTCTAATCTCTATTTAGACATTTTATATACAGCATCTCTAAAATCTAATATCCATATTCTAATTAGGAGGGCAAAAACACATAGAAATAGATTCTTATCAACTTAAAGTAGAAATGAACATACAGTTGAATAGAAAAATACTAAGTAACAATGTGGAAACACAAATAGATTTGCTATAGGATCATAAGAAAAGGCCTCTGAGCTAAGATCTGAGTGAGCTGAAGGAAGCAGCATACCTAGGGAAGAGTGTCCAGGCTTCAGGGACAGGAAATATAAATCACCAGATAAAATACAGTACGTCCTATATGATGTCAGGATATCTCAGTGTGTTGTAGGCACATTCCATGTAATATTCTGGGATGTAATTATACTGAAAGATTTCTTGTTATTTATCTGAAATACACATTTAAATGAGTGTCTTGTATTTTCATTTGGACAATAGGCATCTTTACTCAGTTGAGAATGTGTTTTCTTTATTACAGGGACAATAAGGAGGCTGATGGAGGAGACCAAAGCAACTAGAACAGATTGATCTGAAGGAAAGAAGTTGGAAAGAGAGGCGTCAATATAGCAGCTGCCAGCCACCTATGGCTATGGAGCACTGGAAAAGTGGCTGGTCAACATTCAGACATGCTGCACAACTAGAAAATACAACCTGAAGATCAAAGACTTAGTATGAAATTTGAATATTAAATAATCTCATTATTTACATTGACTGATGTCGAATTGATTTTACCTCTTTCTTATTTTTTAATGTTTTACTAAAAACTTTTAAATTACGTTATGTGGCTCACATTGTATTGCTATGCAAGAGTGATAGATGAGAAAGAAAATGGTTAGGGAGGAAGGAGACCAAGCAGACCCTTGATGGTGAAGACTTCAGGTTTTACTTGAATGAGACAGAAAGGCATTGAGAGTTAGGCAGAGAAATGACATGGTCTAATGGTATTGCTCTCTGAGTCTGCTCCTAAAAACCCCCAGCTGAGGTAATAGCACAAATGTTTCTTCCAGGTGAGAACTACTGTCACTGCCACAAAAGTTACCCTTTATTTCCTGCCTTGTCTCCCCAGCCTCTGGCTAAGTCATTGTATTGATTGTGATTTACCAAAACAATTGAATTGTCTGCTGCTCTATAAACAACTTTCAGAGTCACTGATTAAAAAATATTCCTGACAAATCTACCATACCCTAGGCACTATTCTAGAGGTTAGGGATATAGTAGCAGTAAAACAAGGGACAGTGGGGCTGTAGTGCAAATTATGTCTCATGGGAGTTATATCTTAATGGAGACAGTTTATATAAACAAACAAGAACTGAACGTGTGTGTGTGTGTGTGTGTGTGTGTAGTGTGAGATTTAAAGTGGTATGATGGAAAATGAAACAAAATGGTAGAGTACCAGGATAGAATGAATTGGAAGGTCTCATATGAGGGAAGTGAATAAATCATCTGCTTTCATCTGAATAATTTAGTCCCATCCCCAAATTCATAGTTAAATCCTAAACCTCAGTGTGATGGTATTAGGAGGTAGGGTCTTTGGAAGTGATTAGGTCATAAGGTGAGACCCCCATGAATGTGATTTTCACCCTTATAAAAGAGGTCCCAGAGATCTGTCATTACTTCTACCATGGGAGATTACACAAAAGATGGCCACATATGAAGAAGAGAGCCCTCAATAGACCCCAATATTTTGGAGACTTGATCTTGGATTTCTCAGCCTCCAGACCATGAAAAATATTTTTTTCTTATGTATAATCTACCCAGTCTATGGTATTTTGGTACAGCAGCCCAAATAAATCGACACAGAATCCAAGTGGATATGGAGCAGAGGAAATTGAAGACTTGGGAAACAGCTAATGCAAAGGCTTCTGAAAGAAGATTGAGCTTAATGTGTTGGAGGAGCAGCAGGAAATTCAAGTGTTCTAGATGGAGTGAGCAGGTGGGATAGTAGGAAATAAAGTATAATTTGACAACTACCTACTTCAAATTTCCTGGAATACAACCAGAGGAAATCATATATCTTTATGGAATCATGAAGTTCCTAGGAAAGCAAAAATAGTTCTAATTTCTACTCATGGATGGCCTACTAATACCCTCACCTCAGGACTCTCTTGAAGCATGTGAAATTCCTTAGATTGAAAAGTTCATTTAAGTATGTTTAATACAATCTAAAGCAGAACAAAACTATCAAACCAGATAGATGTTCCAACTTCATGTGATTCATAGTGTGCAAATACAGAATTCACCTAGTACACAGCACAACAGTAATGTTGGTGGAATGTATCATTGGTGTAAACATTAGAACTTTTAAATGAATGCAGCCTGAGCTTGCCTACTCCTGTGTGGAGATGGGCAAGAAAAAAGCAAGGGTTGAATTAAAAGGGTATAATTTTCAGAGTAAGTTTCATAAAAGAGAGGCCCAAAGGGCAACTGTGGTTTATAAAGAAAATGAACAAAAAACAAATATTGGCCATCAAGAAGATTTTATATTCATTAAATAAGACTAGGCTAAGAAGAAGGAAGATGGCGGCGAGGGGAGTGCATTGCCCCCGTGTGCTGCTTCACTGTGTGGGAGTATGACAAGTCAGGACGGCTAAAGGATATCTTGTTAGGAATTTCCAGCAATAGTGGGGTGCTCCGGAATCTGGAGGAAGGATTTCCATCGCACGAGGATCGGCTACAGGGACTCAAACGCGAGAGGTTTGTCGCACGGAGGCTTATTCAGCAAAACGCCCCGCGGCTAGAGTCTGCAGCGCGCGCTGGGATAGAGACGCAGGGTTACAGCGCTGCAGTTTCTGCCAGCCGCGCAAGCACCGTACTCAGGGCTGAATTCTGGGTTCGAGACAGGGGAAGGAAGCGGTCCATCTCGGTTCTCCACACCGGTCAGACCACAGAGGAGGCCAGCAGCCACCATGTTGGTAAACTGACGTCACCTTTCCTGTTTTCGACTGACCGCAGCTCATTCAGCCATAGATCAGGTAATTTCAGGCTGCAATTCGCCTGCGGCTTGCAGACAGATTGCTAGGGTTCAGCGCCTGGGTGCTTCTTAGAACCTGATCCTATCGGAGCGAACACCGAGCGCGGAGTGGCCGAGTTCCGGCTCCCGGAACCGTCCCGGAACCGCCCTGGCCCAGGGCTGCGGAGCCTGCGGAGGCTGCTTCTTGGACCCTGCGCCTATCAGAGCATACACCAAGCACTAAGCAGCCGAATTCCGGCTCCCGGAACTGACCCACGGGGACTGCTTCTTGGAGCTTACACTTATAGGAGCTTACACAGAGCACGGAGCGGCCGAGTTTCGGCTCCCAGAACTTCCCTGGCCCGGGGCTAGGAGCCAGTGGAAACTGCTTCTCGGTCCGGGTCCTGCTGAGGGCCGGTCAGGACTCACCCGTTGCATTGGTTGCCCAGCAAGGGGAACGAAATGCTGCCATTCACATAGGATACCAACATGGCAGAGATCTGATGTCAGCAGAAAGCGGCGGAGGAGAGAACTTCATCAATACCAGCGGTGACATAAGCAGTTGGTCTCCTGGTAGGGGGGGTGAGGCACAGTCACCCGAGTCTCCTCAATTTGTCGTCGAGCCAGAGGGGAGGAGCCGGGCCGCCGCCAGCCCCCGGAGCAGGCCCAGCGGCTCGCCAGCGTGGTGACCGCGTGACCCCAATTGGAGAGGGGGCGGAGCGGAGCCGCCACCCGCACCCGCAAGGTGGGGAGACCCGCAACCCAGTGGTACATGGGCGTGGTAGGAGGGGCAGGGCAGAGCCGCCGTTCGCGCTTGCAAGGTAAACAGACCTGTGACAGCCTGGCGGGTCAGGCCCAGTGGCCTGCCAGTGTGGTACACACGTCACCCCAACTGGAGTAGGGGCAGAGCAGATCCTTCTCCCACGCCCGGATCAGGCCCTGCCGGTGTGGTGGTCACGTGACCCCAATTGGAGTGGGGGAGGAGCAGAACCGCCACCCGTGCCCGCAGGGTGAGCAGAAAAGTGATCAACCTGCAGATCAGGCCCAGGGGTCTGCAGGCGTGGTAGGAGGGGCAGGGCAGATCCACCACCCGCGCCTCCAAGGTAGGCAGACCTACAACAGACCGGCGAATCAGGCCCAGGAGCCTGCCAGCGTGGTACAAACACCACCCTAATTGGAGTAGTGGCAGAGCAGAGTCGCCGCCCATGCCAGGAACAGGCCCAGCATCCTGCAGGCGGGGTAGTCATGACACCCCAATTGGAGTAGGGGCAGAGCAGAGCCTCCAACCGTGCCCGAAAGGTGGGCAGATCTGCGACCGACCAGCGGGACAGGCCCAGTGGCCTGCAGGTACGACAGACACATCACCCCATTTGGAGTAGGGGCAGAGTAGAGCCGCCTCCCACGCCTGCAGGGTAGGCAAACCTGCAACCGACCGGCGGATCAGGCCCGGTGGCCTGCCGGCGTGGTACACTCGTCACCCCAATTGGAGTAGGGGCAGAACAGAGCCGCCGCCAGCTCCCAGAACAGGCCCAGTGACCTGCCGGCATGGTAGCCACGACACCCCAATTGGAATAAGGAGAGAGCAGAGCCGCCACCCGCACCTGCAGGAAAGATACGCAAGCAGTATGAAAAGACAAGGAAAGAAAGGACCACAAGCAATGCAGGTCAACGCAACTTTAGAAGAGGTAACAGCTGCAGCAGATGGAATGTCAGATAAAGAATTCAGGATATACATGCTTCAGATGATCTGGAGTATCAAGGAAGACATTAAACAGCAAAATCAGACAATGAAAGATCACTTCGACAACGAATTACACAAACAAATCCAGGAAGCAAAGGATCAACTATACAGGGAGATAGAGGTTATAAAAAACAAACAAACAGAAATCCTAGAAATGCAGGAAGCAATAAACCAACTTAAAAACTCAATGGAGAATACTACCAGCAGACTAGAACACTTAGAAGATAGAACATCAGACAATGAAGACAAAGTATTTCAACTTGAAAAGAACATAGACAGCTCAGCAACACTGTTAAGAAACCATGAGCAGAACATCCAAGAAATATGGGATAACATTAAGAGACCAAACTTAAGAGTCATTGGGATACAGGAAGGTACAGAGCTCCAAACCAAAGGAATGAGAAGTCTATTTAATGAAATAATACAAGAAAACTTCCCAGACTTGAAGAATGAGACAGAATCCCAAATCCTAGAAGCCTACAGGACGCCGAATGTGCAAAATCCTAAGAGATCCACACCTAGACACATTATAATGAAGATGCCCAACATACAGAATAAGGAGAGAATTTTAAAAGCTACAAGAGAAAGGAAGCAGATTACATTTAGGGGTAAGCCAATCAGGATAACAGCTGATCTTTCAACACAGACTCTGAAAGCTAGAAGATCCTGGAATAACATATTTCAAACACTGAAAGAAACTGGGTTCCAACCAAGAATTGTGTATCCAGCGAAATTAATCTTCAGGATGGAGGATGAAATTAAAACCTTCCACGATAAACAAAAGTTTAAAGAATTCGCAGCTAGAAAACCATCTCTTCAAAACATCCTCGCCAAAGCATTACAGGAAGAGGAAATGGAAAATAACAATGAAAACCAACAGTGGGAGGTAGGACAGTAAAGGGGGGGGGAATAATCAAAGAGGAAAACAAACCATGTTTAGCAACAGAAATAAACAAATATGGCTGGAAGAACAACCCATATCTCAACAATAACCCTAAATGTTAATGGCTTAAACTCACCAATTAAGAGACACAGGCTAGTAGAATGGATCACAAAACAAGACCCAACAATATGCTGCCTACAGGAGACGCATTTGATAGGAAAAAACATACATAGGCTGAAGGTGAAAGGTTGGGAAAAATCATATCACTCATATGGACTTCGGAAACAAGCAGGAGTGTCCATACTCATATCAAATAAAATAGATTTCAAGCCAAAGTTAATCAAAAGAGATAAAGAGGGACACTACATACTGCTTAAGGGAACCATACACCAACAAGACATAACAATCATAAATATTTATGCCCCAAACAATGGTGCAGCTATGTTCGTCAAACAAACTCTTCTCAAGTTCAAGAGTCTAATAGACCACCATACCATAATCATGGGAGACTTCAACACACCTCTCTCGCCACTGGACAGATCTTCCAAACAAAAGTTGAATAAGGAAACTCTAGAACTCAATAACACTATTAATAACCTAGACCTAATTGACATATATAGAGTGTACCACCCAACATCAAGCAGTTACACTTTTTTCTCAGCAGCACATGGATCCTTCTCAAAAATAGATCATATATTATGTCACAGGGCAACTCTTAGGCAATATAAAGGAGTAGAGATAATACCATGCATCTTATCTGATCATAATGGAATGAAACTGAAAATCAACGATAAAAGAAGGAAGGGAAAAGCATACATCACTTGGAGAATGAACAATAGGTTACTGAATGATCAATGGGTTATAGAAGACATCAAGGAGGAAATTAAAAAATTCTTAGAGATTAATGAAAACACAGACACAACATATCGGAATCTATGGGACACATTGAAAGCAGTTCTAAGAGGAAAATTCATTGCTTGGAGTTCATTCCTTAAAAAAAGAAAAAAACAAATAAATGATCTCATACTTCATCTCAAAATCCTAGAAAAAGAAGAGCAAAACAACAGCAAAAGAAGTAGAAGGCAAGAAATAATTAAAATCAGAGCTGAAATTAATGAAATTGAAACAAAAGAAACAATTGAAAAAAATGACAAAACTAAAAGTTGGTTCTTTGAAAAAATAAACAAAATCGACAGACCCTTAGC
This sequence comes from Marmota flaviventris, assembly GCF_047511675.1. Classification (NCBI taxonomy): domain Eukaryota; kingdom Metazoa; phylum Chordata; class Mammalia; order Rodentia; family Sciuridae; genus Marmota; species Marmota flaviventris. Next base: position 24,219,217 of record NC_092510.1, on the reverse strand, counting down.
CATGCTAGCGAAGAGAAGAAGAGAGAGAACTCAAATTACTAGCATACGGGATGAAAAAGGCAATATCACAACAGACACTTCAGAAATACAGAAGATAATCAAAAATTATTTTGAATCCTTATACTCCAACAAATTAGAAGATAGTGAAGGCATAGATAAATTTCTTAAGTCATATGATCTGCCCAGATTGAGTCAGGAGGATATAGAAAACCTAAACAGACCAATATCAATTGAGGAAATAGAAGAAACCATAAAAAGACTACCAACTAAGAAAAGCCCAGGTCCGGATGGGTATACAGCAGAATTTTACAAAACCGTTAAAGAAGAACTAATACCAATACTTTTCAAGCTACTTCAGGAAATAGAAAAGGAGGGAGAACTTCCAAATTCATTCTATGAGGCCAACATCACCCTGATACCTAAACCAGACAAAGACACTTCAAAGAAAGAAAACTACAGACCAATATCTCTAATGAACCTAGATGCAAAAATCCTCAATAAAATTCTGGCGAATCGGATACAAAAACATATCAAAAAAATTGTACACCATGATCAAGTAGGATTCATCCCTGGGATGCAAGGCTGGTTCAATATACGGAAATCAATAAATGTTATTCACCACATCAATAGACTTAAAGATAAGAACCATATGATCATCTCGATAGATGCGGAAAAAGCATTCGACAAAGTACAGCATCCCTTTATGTTCAAAACTCTAGAAAAACTAGGGATAACAGGAACATACCTCAATATTGTAAAAGCAATCTATGCTAAGCCTCAGGCTAGCATCATTCTGAATGGAGAAAAACTGAAGGCATTCCCTCTAAAATCTGGAACAAGACAGGGATGCCCTCTCTCTCCACTTCTGTTCAACATAGTTCTCGAAACATTGGCCAGAGCAATTAGACAGATGAAAGAAATTAAAGGCATAAAAATAGGAAAAGAAGAACTTAAATTATCACTATTTGCAGATGATATGATTCTATACCTAGCAGACCCAAAAGGCTCTACAAAGAAACTATTAGAGCTAATAAATGAATTCAGCAAAGTGGCAGGATATAAAATCAACATGCATAAATCAAAGGCATTCCTGTATATCAGCGACAAATCCTCTGAAATGGAAATGAGGACAACCACTCCATTCAAAATATCTTCAAAAAAAATAAAATACTTGGGAATCAACCTAACAAAAGAGGTGAAAGACTTATACAATGAAAACTACAGAACCCTAAAGAGAGAAATAGAAGAAGATCTTAGAAGATGGAAAAATATACCCTGTTCATGGATAGGCAGAACTAACATCATCAAAATGGCGATATTACCAAAAGTTCTCTATAGGTTTAATGCAATGCCAATCAAAATCCCAACGGCATTTCTTGTAGAAATAGAGAAAGCAATCATGAAATTCATATGGAAAAATAAAAGACCCAGAATAGCAAAAACAATGCTAAGCAGGAAGTGTGAATCAGGCGGTATAGCGATACCAGACTTCAAACTATACTACAGAGCAATAGTAACAAAAACAGCATGGTACTGGTACCAAAACAGGCGGGTGGACCAATGGTACAGAATAGAGGACACAGAAACCAATCCACAAAACTACAACTTTCTTATATTTGATAAAGGGGCTAAAAGCATGCAATGGAGGAAGGATAGCATCTTCAACAAATGGTGCTGGGAAAACTGGAAATCCATATGCAACAAAATGAAACTGAATCCCTTTCTCTCGCCATGCACAAAAGTGAATTCAAAATGGATCAAGGAGCTTGATATCAAATCAGAGACGCACCGTCTGATAGAAGAAAAAGTTGGCTACGATCTACAGTCGGTGGGGTCGGGCTCCAAATTCCTCAATAGGACACCCATAGCACAAAAGTTAATAACTAGAATCAACAAATGGGACTTAATCAAACTAAAAAGTTTTTTCTCAGCAAAAGAAACAATAAGAGAGGTAAATAGGGAGCCTACACCCTGGGAACAAATCTTTACTCCTCACACTTCAGATAGAGCCCTAATATCCAGAGTATACAAAGAACTCAAAAAATTAGACAATAAGAAAACAAACAACCCAATCAACAAATGGGCCAAGGACCTGAACAGACACTTCTCAGAGGAGGACATACAGTCAATTAACAAGTACATGAAAAAATGCTCAACATCTCTAGCTGTCAGAGAAATGCAAATCAAAACCACCCTAAGATACCATCTCACTCCAGTAAGATTGGCAGCCATTAAGAAGTCAAACAACAACAAGTGCTGGCGAGGATGTGGGGAAAAGGGTACACTTGTACATTGCTGGTGGGACTGCAGATTGGTGCAGCCAATTTGGAAAGCAGTATGGAGATTTCTTGGAAAGCTGGGAATGGAGCCACCATTTGACCCAGCTATTCCCCTTCTTGGTCTATTCCCTAAAGACCTAAAAAGAGCATGCTACAGGGACACTGCTACATCGATGTTCATAGCAGCACAGTTCACAATAGCAAGATTGTGGAACCAACCTAGATGCCCTTCAATAGACGAATGGATAAAAAAAATGTGGCATTTATACACAATGGAGTATTACTCTGCATTAAAAAATGACAAAATCATAGAATTTACAGGGAAATGGATGGCATTAGAGCAGATTATGCTAAGTGAAGCTAGCCAATCCCTAAAAAACAAATGCCAAATGTCTTCTTTGATATAAGGAGAGTAACTAAGAACAGAGTAGGGACGAAGAGCAGGAGAAGAAGATTAACATTTAACAGGGATGAGAGGTGGGAGGGAAAGGGAGAGAGAAGGGAAATTGCATGGTAATGGAAGGAGACCCTCAGGTTTATACAGTGGAGGAGGTAGAGAGAGAGGAGGGGAGGGGAGGGGAGAGGTGGGGAGGGGGGAGGGTGGAGGATGGGAAAGGCAGCGGAGCACAACAGACACTAGTATGGCAATTTGTAAATCAATGGATGTGTAACTGATGTGATTCTGCAATCTGTGTATGGGGTGAAGGTGGGAGTTCATAACCCACTTGAATCAAAGTGTGGAATATGATATGTCAAGAAATTTGTAATGTTTTGAACAACCCACAATAAAAAAATTAAAAAAAAAAAAAGACTAGGCTAATATAATAAAAGAACCTATTGGAAAAATGGAGAAATTAAACTTGCCTTTGTCAAAATATAACATTTATTTAATTGGCTGATTAGGGAAATTTTTGGTTTAGAAGCTAATAAGTGGTAGGGAGTAGAAGGGAGAATTAAAGCAAGAGAAGTGAAAGCAGGAGTGCCAAATGCAAGAGGGGAAGGGACTGGAGGGAAAGGCTGGACAGGGGACCTCACGCAGGAGCAGGATGAGGAGGCTATAGATTTGCTGGGTAGTTAGTGTTTTTTGCAACCTCAGCTCTGTTTCACAATTCAAAGGTCCAGAGGAACTCTGCAGGTCACCAGGGCAATCAGTGACCCCTTAAGTGGGCATCAGGAGGAGGAAATGAAGAACAAGAAGACATTACACTGAGGAAAAACCACTTGAGAGGAATTGAAAAATATTTGAAGAAAGAAATATGAAAGTGAGTTGGGTACGTGCCTTCTCACCATCACAGTGCACACTGGCCTGCTGACTCTCAACAACCATCTATGAGACACACCCACTAAAGGTCATATTGCCTTGCTCTTGGGGAGGTCCCAAGCCACCCCTAAGAAGTGCATACATGTCAGATCTGCGTTGCAGAGAGTGAGGCTCCTTCAATGCAGAATGATTCAGATAACTGGATTCAGCGTTTCCCAGATGTGTCCCATTATGTGATCTGTGGTAAAGTGGTTCACTGATTCACTATGGTAGAAAACCACTGTACACTCTATTTTTGTCTTAAAGATTCCTAATGACACTGGCTCATCAAAGGCTTTAAGAAGTCCTGAGATGAGGAAGCTGTAGAGCTTTGTTTAATCCATCATTTTCAAAATTTATTTGAATAAGAAGTCTTTTTATCCACCTGCCAGAGTTAATGATCCATATAGCCTGCTGTGAAATAAAATTTTGTCAACTTTCTGGGCACACTGAACCGGGCAAAGATAAGGGAAAGATGCCCTTGTGCATCTCAGTGTCTTTGCAGACACCTTTCATCCCATCACACTCAGGGTTCTCATAACATGGTTGTCCTACCCTAGGTGATCTTGACTAGAGCTCATCAAAGGAGAGCATCACTGTGTCCTGGGCCATCACCCGCTTCTTAGTCCTCTTAATAGGAAAAATATCAGTGATGTCTTCATTAAATTTCCCCCTCCTTCTTCCTTTCCCTCTCCATTTCTCTCTATCATTAAAAATTATGTACTTTATTTCTTTTTCATCTTCTGTTTAATTCTCCTTCATTAACAATGATTTAAAAACAAATCAAAATGTAAAGAACAAAATAAAACAGACCAAGATATCAGCAGAAAAACACAATATTACAAAGAAAAAGCACTAAATGTATGGGAAACTGAGATCCACAGCAAATGGGGCTTCTCGAAGCACAGAAGCCTCTCAGGAAAGTTGGAAGGGCTGGTATGAATAGAAATGGGAGTTCTGGAGAACCAGGATGTTGAGAGCACAAAAATAAACTGTAAGCATCCAAATCTTCTGTTCCTCTTCCATTGGAAGTCATATCCTTTCTTATGGGTTTAAGCAACAGAGTCAGTATTCAAAATTTGCACATGGTTTTTCATACACAGATTCATATCTATCTATTCCATTAAATTTCTTCTATGTTAATCATTCAAAGAGCGGTCACATTCTCAAGATGCAACATTTACTTCAGCAAGGAAATGGACAGAGAGGGGACGTCTGTATCTTCTTGAGGCTTCTGAGGAGCAAGGGGACTGATTTTGCATGTGAAAAAAAAATAAACTAACAGCTCCTCGGGAAGCTGAGGAAGAATGATTGCCAGATTGAGGCCAGACTGGGAAACTTATTAAAAAAAATAGGGTTGTTGAGGACATAGGTCACAGGCGGAATGTATCAGGGGTCAATCCCCAGTACCAAAAATTAATTAATTGATTTTTAAAAAGAATATAGAAATGGAGTTTGATATTTTTGGTATTTTGCCATTAACAGCCCATAATAGTGACAGGCTCTTTTAACCTCTTTGAGTTTTGGTTTCCTCATTTGTAAAGGAGTCAGCAAATTTCAAGCAGTGGGCCAAATCCAGCCAATTGCTTATTTTATAAAGTTTTATTGGTACACAACCACACTTGCTTGTTCATGCATTGTCTACAGCTGGATCTCTACAGAGACAGAATGGAATAGAGTTGGGTAGTTTTGAGAGAGACAATGTGGCTTGCAAAGCTTAAAATATTTACTGTCTGGCCCAATACAGGAAAAGTTTGCTCAGTGAGGTTTCTGCCAACTCTGACATCCTATGATGCAGATTATTACCCCACAAGAGGCTTAATTGTTGTCATTTAAGTACAGGTGTTAGGAGTAGCGTCAATGGCCTCAGCAAACCACCCAATTTAAATATTTCATGCACCTTTAGTCTGATTGCTTTTGCCACCCACAGCATTTTGACAATGAACCACACACCATATTGCTGCACCTAGTGCCAAGGAAACACAGTTTGAAAACAAAGCTTGCTTTCTGGTCCATGCCTTATGAAAATGTATGATGTGAATCGCTCTCAAATAAGGTGTGTGTTGTGCTCTGTCTCCAGCTTTGAATACCAGAAACCACAGCATTCCTCAACTCAACCTCCTTCAGAGGACTTGGAGAGCCTGCCTGGCCAACTAGATGAACAAACCCTGACATTTTATTTATTTTTCTTTCTGGAAATGCTCACTCAAAGGAAAAAGGGTCCCCAAATTTTCTGCAGCTGCTGTCTGGATCGTTTTTTTTTTTTTTTTTAATATACTCAAGGAAGCTGCCTGGGTGGCCATGGAGAATGGTTGGGTCAGTTCACATACTGGATGCTTTGAACAGTTCACAGTGATCAAATTATCATAGGGGGGTTGACCATGTCTGGCAGCCCACACCTCCACACCATTTCTTAGGACTTGCTACAACATTGCAGGGATATTCCTGAACTAGGTTCACCCCTCAACATTTAACCCAAGACATGGAAAGACAAGTGATTATTCCAGTTTTGACAGCAGAGAAGAATTAATTAGAAAAAAAAAATGTCAAAAACTTAAAAACTCAATCACCAAGTGATTACATATAATAAACCTCACAATCTCAAAGAGATTCTAAATTTCACAAGAGAATATTTTCTCATTGTGTATGCATATTTCTGGGGGGGGTGCATGTTCTGTTAAACATGATTAGTGGCAAGGTATGAATTTTGGATAATCAATAATTTCACTTAAAATATAAAAAATAATAATAAATGGGAAAAATGATCATACTGGAAGTTTATATCAGTTTAATAAGAATATGTGAGACTGGTAATAAGAATATGCTCGTGAGCTCTTTGTGACAGAATGCTTACACCATTTATTCTCTTGGTTGTTAGAAGAAGTTGGATGCTTGGAACAGAGCCTTGCAGGACTTGGGGGAAGACCATCTCTTTATACATACATACTACATTCCTGCCCATTTTCTATGATGGGATAGGAATACTGGGAGACAAAAAAAAATTATTTTCCTTAGAGAGAATTTGGAAGTGCTGTGGTTTTAATGTTTGTAATCCCTCCAGAATTAATGTTGAAACTTAATCTCCAGTGCAAAAGTATGAATAGGTGGGCTTTTATCTGTTCATTAGGTCATAAAGTTTCTTCCCTTGTGCTAAGGATTAAGTTCTTTATAAAAGAGGCTTCATATAGTGTTTGGCCCCTGCCTTTGCCCTTTTGTCCCTTCTACCATGTGAGGACAAATACATGGTATCATCTATGAAGAATGGGCTGTCACCCTGATCTTGACTTCCTGGCTTCCCAAATTATAAAAAAATAAGTTTCTGTGGTTTATAAGTTATCCAGTCTTAAGCATTTTGTTATAGCAGCACACATGGCCAAAAACAGGAAGTGTAGGGAAACTTATCTGAAAAGGCCCTGCATCCTCACCCCCATGAGACTGAACATTTTGTTCACAAATGCCTGGGAGATAAACCCCTTCAATTCTTCAAGGAATTCAAGAAAACAAATCCTAAACCACCTTCAAATTTCACAATCTCAACTTGTTCCCATAATATTCCCAAAATCTGAGGCTGCTCTTATAAGAAAGAGAGAAGAGAAGTGCCTTGAATTTTCTCCAAGTACTGATTCCCCATATGCTTGGAGAATGAAACCGATTGCGTGCCATGAACATAGTACTTAAACAAAATGGCAAAGATGGCATTCCTGTGTGAGGATTATTCCTATTTTATTGGTAAGGGAATTTAGAATCAGACCAAAGAATCTGTCCATGATAATATATTTAGCAGTAGAAGAGATCTGAACTTAACTCTGTTTGGCTCCAATTCTTTCTAGTCCCAATACAACTGTCTGTGAAGACAAGTCCTCTTGCTTCAGAGTCAAGTTTTCAAATTTCTAGGATAGAACCCTCTCCATTCCCCTTTACTTCATGGTGATTAGAATTATTGTTGGCACTTGGCAAAAACCCTCAAAGTCTGATGTATAAATTTCTATAATCTTTCTCTCTAAACATGCACCAGAAAGATTCAGTAGAATCAAGACCCTGTTACAATATTTTATCACTATTATGTTCCTAGTGTATACTTTATAAGTGTCACAAATTACACCAGCTGAGAAGCATCAGTGTATGTTGTACTTTAACACTGATGACTGCACTGCAGATATGCTTCTTGGCCAGTGAGTAGCTACGGGGCCACGGGCACTCAAAAGAATAAAAAGGAGCTGTCAACTCTCCCAATATGCAGTGCTAATGAGTCACTACTCTCAGGGACAAAGCTGTCTCTCCTGCCTTCTTGTAACATAGAGATAATGCTAGAGCCCACACAAATCTCAGTAAGTCAGACACAGAGCCAAGAAGAGTCTGAAATGACAAAAAGTTCACGTTGCTACATGTGTGACATGTCTAGATTACACATGTGCATATGTGTGCGAGCAGGGCAAGATTTGGGAAGTAGGAAGTGGAGATTTTGAGATGATTTGGGAGGATGTTTTGATAAGAATTAAGAATAATTTACTACTTTAGTTCCTCTAAAGTGCTTGAGAGCTATTTCCTCTCAATGATTAAGAAATTTCTCCCATTGGATCTTGTTTATACTCTCATTTTCTTAAGAACATTTTAAAGTGAGATTAAGTGGCATTTGTCTTCCTGTGTCTGCTTTACTTACCTTATGATGTCCTCTAGTTTCATCCACACGGTCTTAAATGACAGGTTTCCTTTGTTTTTATTTTTGTTTTTTTTAATACAGGCTGAATGGTATTTCACTGTATATATGATGGTCACTGGTGACTGAGGAAAAGGGAATGGATAGTTATTAATCAAAGGGTATAGAGCTTTAGGTATATGGAGTAGTAAATTTAGGATCTATTGCAGATTACAACGATTATAGAAAAAAATAACATATGAAAGGTTGCTTGGTCTAAAGTGGTTCATCACCAATTTCAGACTTCTGAGATCTTCTAGGAAGTAAAGCATATCTGAAAAAGGGGTTATATACAACTACTATTTCACTGTTCTAAATTCAGCATCCTAAAGACCTATCTGATCACTTCAATCTAGAGGGAAAAAAAAGTAAATAGTTAATGAAGGGACACTCTTGTAAATAGTGACCAGCAGTTGCTCTGTGAAGGGAAACTGAGGGAGACGTACTTACATGTGTTTACACTTATTTACATGTGTTTCTGCTGAATTTTGAACCAGGTGTCTTGTTTTTCCAAAATAATGAAAATGAAAATTTTAAACTAACATTCGGCGTCACCATTTTTAATCTATTCCCTCCTTGACAAGTCAGCCACTGGTCTTACATTTGTTCTCCTCCTGCTTGGCATGAACAAAATCTCCAAGGAAGGGTATCACTTCATTCCTTTATCATTTCTCCCCATTCATACTCTGCACCAAAAATCTTTCTCAACATTTTTCACGGGACTATGCTATGTGTCTGTATTTGGATTATGGTTCTCCAAGGAGGACCACAAAGGGGCTAATATCAGTGTTAGTTTTGTGATTCTGTTAGGATTTTGACTTCTGCCTCTTACTAATTTTTTATCCTTTGCCAAGTTACTAAATGTCTCTAAGACTCAGTTTCTTTAATTCTGAAAAATAAGGATAATAAAGCCAATAGTAAGATCTTGTTATACCAACAGAGTAATAAATAAATTATGTAAAACATTCTCTGTACATAGTATTCATTCAACAGATAATCGTTATAATTATGCCTTAATGTTTAATCCACTCTATTATTTGCACTCTTTAAATTTTAACACACCATGTTGTTGTCAGTTTAAAATGTGTACCTGACTAAAGCAAATAACAAATTGGGGGCAGGGGAAGCATATAGCCCGCATTAGATGGACACGGGCAAATGGCAGATGTCACCCAGATAGCACATTTCTTCTACTGCTCTCCTCACAACAAAACAAAACAAAAAAAGAGTAAACACATTAAAAACTACACAAGATCATCTCCTTCCACCCTGTTTTTTCTTGTGTTTTTTTTTTTTTTTTTTTGACACATTTCCAACCACAGCATAGACTTCAGTTTCTGTCAGATGCTATATTCTCCCTTAGATTTTCCTCCATGGTCTTTTGGTTTCAATCTTTGGTTCGCCATGATCTTGATTACTAGCCCAGCCTCCATCATTAGCCACTTTCCCATCTGGCAAAACCTGTTCCAGAGAGGAAGTGAATGGAAACACTTTCATGGTTTGAGTCAGTAAACTTTTACTGAATGTCCAACACATGCTGATTGGTATCCTCAGGCAGTACGGGATAAATGCCGATATCCTAGACATAAAAGACATAATAGACCTGGCTCTATTCCACTGTAGTCTTGTACAAAGTCAAAATGAAATACAGAAAGGCGAGCTCTGCAATATACGTGGATGTGCTTTGTCTTAAGCAACATTGGGTGGAAAAGTACAATCTTGGCCATTGCCCCTGGCTTCCACCTCTCTGTCTCCTGATTCTCAGCAAATGCTTGACCCATCCTTTCTAGTTAAACATATTTTCTGGGCAGGAAGATCATCTGGCACACATTTTTTAAACCAATTCTCCAAAAAGTAAGTAAATAAATAAGTGGATTTGCCCCTAATCTCATGTGTGGAACAAATTGTGGGTGGTCATCCCATCTCCTTTCTTCAGGACAGGAGACATCCAGCTTATACTTTACAAAGTGCCAAGTGGCCAATTAACTAATTATACTCAGAATACAGCCATTCTTCTAATCTCCATGGTATGGTAGTTTGGCATTGCCAGATAGAAATTATATTTTGCACAGTCTTGAGAAATCCAAAATGCCCCCATATAAAGAAAAAAAGAGAATTTTAAAATATTCCAGCCATGGAGCATAACTGTGCTTTTTGTACTGGTCACTGATCCTGATCATTATATCCACACTCACTTTATAGGCTTAGTAGTGATCATAAATGCAGTCAGGAAAAGGTAAGCATTTTATATCCCCTGATAGAAAGCAAAGGGACATCTTGTTTTGCTTGCTGAAACTTGGCTATTAGACCCCGCAATAAAACATTCACAGGCAGGCTGTGTAGGAAGAACACCTGGATTCTGGGGGAAATGCATCATTCATCACTTTTTTCTTTAAGTCCACAGAAATATTTTTTCTATCATCTTGTGACTTTTTATGGGCTGTTAATGATGGGAGAACCTGATCAAATGCAGGCAGGCTTTCACATTCAGAATGGATAAGAGGACAGCAACCAAATGCTAAACACGTGTCATTCACCACTGGCCAGGGCACACTGTTTTATAACATTTTATAAACTTTCCGACCAACACTGAGTCGGGGAGCATTCATGTTCACATAAACATGCCTTGCTGTCTACATGACTGCTACTAATAATAAACAGGGAATGGCTGCACTAATTCCTCCTATCCTTGTGGAAAAGATTAACTTTCTTGCCATTTGTTTTATATTTGCCAGAAGTGAGGAAATTTTAAGATCATCATGTATAATTTCTCTAATAATCAAAGCTACTCTACTATTAAGGAATGCAGGAGACTCAAGAGATACGGACATCATCTTCCATGAGGGACACTTTGGGAGTGACAGGCTTGATATTGTTTAGTGACCCTCATGACCCCATAGTTACCCACTGAGCACCTAGGTGCTCCAGGGAAGCTAACTCACAGAGGTATTGAAGGATATGCAATAGCTACCAATAGCACACAAACTACTATTATGAAGTTGACCCTAACCATTTAACAACAACCAGAATGGTTAGATATTCCTTAAGAGCTCAGGATAACGTGTAAAAACTATTAAGACAGGAGTGTGTTAGGAGCCCAGAAATTTTGAAAACCTCTAAATATAGACCCATTTATATGAACCCTAAGTTCAAGAACTTAAGCCTGTACATGTTGTCTGACACCTTCTGCATGCCAGAAAACATACTATAGGGAGCAGAGAAACCTTCATTTATATCACACCTGGGAAAAAAGAAGTCACAGAACATGGTCTCCACTGTCTCTTGATCCCTGTATACTGATTGCAATTTTCAATGTCCTAAGAAATTGCCCTTGAAAGAGTGGATAAACAGCAGGAAGGGACCATGGGATCTGGACTTTGTGTCAAAAGCTGTTCATCAGAGTAGGGTTTGAAAACAGAAAGGAGATGACATCTGGTGCTTCTCATTCCATCTTTGTTCTCCGGTGCAACTCTAGAGGGCCTTGAGCAGTCTCTTTTAAACAAGTTGCTCTGGAAAGAATTGTACAAGAAAATAGATGCTAGTAATTTAGCAGGGATAAGACCCAGGCAATCCTCCAGAAGAGAAAAGATAAGGTATCAATCCCCAGAGGAGGGCTGGGGATATGGGAATATAGCTCAGTTGGTAGAGTGCTTGCCTCACATGCACAAGGCCCTGGGTTCAATCTCCAGCATCACAAAAAAATAAATAAATAAACAATAAACTCCAGAGAAAATTTAAGAAACAGAGTTTCTTGGGATGGGTAAATTTAGGGGAATAAATTTGACTCAAGGTATTGTAGGCAAGTCTGGAATACAGAAACAGTGGTAAAAAATATAAGACTTAACTACATTTTTTTTTTTTTGGTACTAAGGATTGAACTCACAGGCACCTGACAACTGAACCACATCCTCAGCCCTATTTTTTATTTTATTTAGAGACAAGGTCTCACTGAGTTGCTAAGCACCTTGCAGCTGCTGAGGCTGACTTGAATTCATGATCCTCCTGACTCAGCCTCCAGAGCAGCTGGGATTACAGGCATGCACCACCTCACCCACTCTTGACCACAATTTTATAAGGAATAGCTGATTGAATTGAAAAGGACACTAGGAGTTACAAAAACATTGTCAGTTCAACAAAGAAATCTTGGTAGGGGGAAAATGGCTAAGGACAGAAACAAGCATAATCTCTTGATCTCACTGTGATGAGGCTGTTTTGGAATCCATTAACCTGTACCTTTTGACTTATAAAGCCTATTTAAGAAACCATCCATTTCTTAACAGTTAGTCTCTCAAATATTTTTTAAAAAGAAAACAAATTTGCCTAACCTCAATCCCAATTGTACTCATAGTGTTGAGGAGCCACTTCAGAAAACACTCTTAAGTCCGAATTCACATCAAAGAGAGTTTTATTTACCTGGCCAGGGACTGTCACCACTGGTAGAGACTGAAGCTCTGTGGGAAAACAGCAATTTCCTGGCCTATGTCTTGAGAATTTAATGATGAAAAATGCAACTCAGAAGCTTTCCTTAGCATCATGCAAGCAAGCCAGTCATAGAAGCTAAAACAGCAGTTAGTAGAGCAACTCAGAGACAATCACATCTTGGGTTTAAGCAGGTGTTAGACAACCATATCCTAGGTTTGAGCAGGTGGGAGGTGGTGGTGAGAATATATTTAAAAGTCATATAGGTCACCAAGGCCACCATATCCCAGATCAAGTACAATTTGTGGGGTACAAAGTACAGAAAAACAATATAAGAAAATGGCTTTCATTTCAGATTCTCAGAAACAGATCTTATAATTTTTTTTATATAGAAGGCAGTCTTAGGCTTGTCTATGACTGTTCTTGCTTTATAATTGTCTTATCTCACTTATCAAAATCTTATATCTATAATCTATGCATTTTTTATTAATCTATAACCTATGACTTCCACTCTTATTGATTGTACTTATCAGTTCACATCACAACAGTAGCACTGTCACCAAAACAAGGACTAATTAATAACATTCACAGCAGTTACTATCTTTGGGAAGAAATACAAGGGTATATGAGATTGAGATTAGTTCCAATTTGTGACTGGAAGGGAAAATTATGCCAGGAACTGGGCATGTGACATGGATCACTTCCTGTGAGTCCTTCTCTGCTGAACATTTAAGTGTGCTGGGTCTCCCTTCACTCCTAGCAAGACTCCTCCCTAGAAACTTCATTCATCCCCATCACTTCTAAGACCACCTATCTACTGCTACCAACCCAGACCTCTTTCCTTACTCCAGATTCATATGTCCAATTGCCTATTTAATTATCTCTACCTGTATATTTAATAGGTGTTTCAAACTTATCCTGTGAAAACAGACCTTTTAATTCTCAGACCCTAAACTTGCTCTTCTCCAGTCACTATAAATGGCAATACTACTCACTCAGTTGCTGTATCCAAAAGCTTATTGATTCTTCTCATTCTTTTGTTCCCTAAGCCTCATCCACCATAAATTCTTTTGATTCTACTCCCTAAACCTCTCATTATCTTTCTATACCCCATGCCATCTGCTACCAGCCATCTCTCTTGCCTGGATCAGTAAAAAGACCTTGAAACTCATATCTGTTCTATTTTTTATCCTCCCCATTCAATTATCTACATATAGTTTTTATAACAGAATTTATATTATTTCAGCTTTCAGTGTAAATCCTCCGCAAAGACATTTGAATAAAACTAGAAATCTTTAGCCATGTCTGAGGGTCCTACACAATCCATCCCCATCCAAATTTGTGTTACCAGTCTCCTCCTCCATAATTCCTTAAATGCCACATGTATCTTCTGTCTTTTCTCCATAACACCAAGCTCATTCCAACCTGAAGGCCTTGGTAGAAACTGTGTTGTCTTCCTAGAATGCCTTTGCTTCTCTTGTTCATATGACTAATTCTGGCCATTAAGGTCTCATTTTAAATATCACTTTTTTTCAGAGGTCTTTTCTGTCCTGCCATTCTCACATATCTTTCACTCCCTATCATCCCAAAGTAATGACCACTTCTTGAATATCTGTATTTAGTGACATAGGTTTATGATCTGTCTTATTCCTACTGAAACATAGCCTCCAGCATCGTGGGAAATTGTCTTCTCCTTAAACACCCAACTGCTGAAACACTCCACCAACACATGGAAAGGGCTCAGTACATATTTGCTAACAGTCCTTGAACTAATGAATGGGTGTCTTAGGCTCTCTCTTCTGTTTTGTTTCTAATTGTACATGCCTTCTCTAATGGTCACTTGTGGATGTGATCCCTAAAGCAAACTTCTCATTAAACTAAATCCAAATAAGAATAACTACATTTTAGCAGTAGAGAAAAGGAAATTGGAAATGGTGCTGCAATTCCAGTTTATATCAAATAGAAGGTTATAATATGATACAAAAGAAAACTTCTTTGAATATCTGGAAAATGAATAGAATAGACATATTCCATTAAAATGTGTATTTCTTGAATTAGGAAATAATCTCTTCATATTTATTAGAAATTTTTCAATGCTAATTGCTGGGGTCTTGACAACAAAGAACAGATCTGGTTATTTTTATCTATACTTTAAAAGATCAACATGATTAACTTAAACATATTTAAATAGCTTCTATTATGTTTTACCCTCAGAGGGAGGTAAATAGTAACATAGAATTATGTGTAGTCAAATTATGCTCTTGTGTTTCTTAGAAATTTTAAGAATGTTTATTGGCACATTTATTCTTGTGCTGGAATTAAAGTGTTACTTGATTTTTTTTAAATTACAGAAGAGTTATTACTAAAATAGTTGTGTAAGTTAGGTTTTGAAATTAACATTTTCTTTCTTTTTTTTTTTTTTTTGGCAGCATAATAAAGGTAATTTATTGGCACACATAATTAGCATAAGGTTTGGTTTCTAGTAAATCTTTACCCATGATGTCTCCAACTACCTTGTGTTTTTTTTTTTTTTTTTTTTTTTTAATTTTTTATTGTTGGCTGTTCAAAACATTACATAGTTCTTGATATATCATATTTCACAATTTGATTCAAGTGGGTTATGAGCTCCCATTTTTACCCCATATACAGATTGCAGAATCACATCAGTTACACATCCATTGGTTTACATATTGCCATACTAGTGTCTGTTGTATTCTGCTGTCTTTCCTATCCTCTACTATCCCCCCTCCCCTCCCCTCCCCTCCCCTCCCCTCTTCTCTCTCTGCCCCCTTTACTGACATTCGTTTGTCCCCCTTGTATTATTTTTCCCCTTCCCCTCACTTCCTCTTGTATGTACTTTTGTATACCTCTGAGGGTCTCCTTCCATTTCCATGCATTTTCCCTTCTCTCTCCCTTTCCCTCCCACCTCTCATCCCTGTTTAATGTTAATCTTCTTCTCATGCTCTTCGACCCTACTCTGTTCTTAGCTACTCTCCTTATATCAAAGAAGACATTTGACATTTGTTTTTTAGGGATTGGCTAGCTTCACTTAGCATAATCTGCTCTAATGCCATCCATTTCCCTGTAAATTCTATGATTTTGTCATTTTTTAATGCAGAGTAATACTCCATTGTGTATAAATGCCACATTTTTTTTATCCATTCATCCATTGAAGGGCATCTAGGTTGGTTCCACAGTCTAGCTATTGTGAATTGTGCTGCTATGAACATCGATGTAGCAGTGTCCCTGTAGCATGCTCTTTTTAGGTCTTTAGGGAATAGACCGAGAAGGGGAATAGCTGGGTCAAATGGTGGCTCCATTCCCAGCTTTCCAAGAAATCTCCATACTGCTTTCCAAATTGGCTGCACCAATTTGCAGTCCCACCAGCAATGTACAAGTGTACCCTTTTCCCCACATCCTCGCCAGCACTTGTTGTTGTTTGACTTCATAATGGCTGCCAATCTAACTGGAGTGAGATGGTATCTTAGGGTGGTTTTGATTTGCATTTCTCTGACTGCTAGAGATGGTGAGCATTTTTTCATGTACTTGTTGATTGACTGTATGTCCTCCTCTGAGAAGTGTCTGTTCGGGTCCTTGGCCCATTTGTTGATTGGGTTGTTTGTTCTCTTATTGTCTAATTTTTTGAGCTCTTTGTATACTCTGGATATTAGGGCTCTATCTGAGGTGTGAGGAGTAAAGATTTGTTCCCAGGATGTAGGCTCTCTATTTACCTCTCTTATTGTATCTTTTGCTGAGAAAAAACTTTTTAGTTTGAGTAAGTCCCATTTGTTGATTCTAGTTATTAACTTTTGTGCTATGGGTGTCCTATTGAGGAATTTGGAGCCCGACCCCACCGACTGTAGATCGTAGCCAACTTTTTCTTCTATCAGACGGCGCGTCTCTGATTTGATATCAAGCTCCTTGATCCATTTTGAATTAACTTTTGTGCATGGCGAGAGAAAGGGATTCAGTTTCATTTTGTTGCATATGGATTTCCGGTTTTCCCAGCACCATTTGTTGAAGATGCTATCCTTCCTCCATTGCATGCTTTTAGACCCTTTATCAAATATAAGATAGTTGTAGTTTTGTGGATTGGTTTCTGTGTCCTCTATTCTGTACCATTGGTCCACCCGCCTGTTTTGGTACCAGTACCATGCTGTTTTTGTTACTATTGCTCTGTAATATAGTTTGAAGTCTGGTATCGCTATACCGCCTGATTCACACTTCCTGCTTAGCATTGTTTTTGCTATTCTGGGTCTTTTATTTTTCCATATGAATTTCATGATTGCTTTCTCTATTTCTACAAGAAATGCCGTTGGGATTTTGATTGGCATTGCATTAAACCTATAGAGAACTTTTGGTAATATCGCCATTTTGATGATGTTAGTTCTGCCTATCCATGAACAGGGTATATTTTTCCATCTTCTAAGATCTTCTTCTATTTCTCTCTTTAGGGTTCTGTAGTTTTCATTGTATAAGTCTTTCACCTCTTTTGTTAGGTTGATTCCCAAGTATTTTATTTTTTTTGAAGATATTGTGAATGGAGTGGTTGTCCTCATTTCCATTTCAGAGGATTTGTCACTGATATACAGGAATGCCTTTGATTTATGCGTGTTGATTTTATATCCTGCCACTTTGCTGAATTCATTTATTAGCTCTAATAGTTTCTTTGTAGACCCTTTTGGGTCTGCTAGGTATAGAATCATGTCATCTGCAAATAGTGATAATTTAAGTTCTTCTTTTCCTATTTTGATGCCTTTAATTTCTTTCGTCTGTCTAATTGCTCTGGCCAGTGTTTCGAGAACTATGTTGAACAGAAGTGGTGAGAGAGGGCATCCCTGTCTTGTTCCAGATTTTAGAGGGAATGCCTTCAATTTTTCTCCATTCAGAATGATGCTAGCCTGAGGCTTAGCATAGATTGCTTTTACAATATTGAGGTATAACATTTTCTTTCAATATTTAAATTTCAGTGTTTCAAATGAATAAAAGTTTATGAGAATTTTGGTATTGTGTATGATAAGAGGACTTTTTTTTTATTCCTGGAATGATAAAAACAATGTATATCAATATTGAGCTTTCAGAGTTTCAGGACAACATAAATCTTTCCTTGTTTTTTTTTTTTTTTTTTTCTAAGCCAAATATTTGCTACCTAAATAGGTGATTTTCTATCTGACTGATGACTGTACATTTAAGAAAAGCACCTTATAATTTTCCTGATTGGGATGTGAAAATTATGAACTGCTTTAATATTTTCCTTCTTTCTTCACTCATAAGGAGAGAACATGGATTACCCATTCTTCGACTTTTCACACAACTAAGTGTTTGTCCAAATACTTCCAGTATCTTATCCCTATGGATTTGGAATGAGTTATCTTTTTAATAGGTGTCATTATTTCTTAGCTGAATGGAGCCAATCTTTGAAAAGGACCATAGGAAGAGTGTTGGCTTTTTCTGTGCTCTCCACCACAGAGAAGTTGACAGCAATAAATTGACATCACCAAATACATTATTTCTCATAGGTAGGCTACATCAAGGTCTAAATTGAGTAGCAGATAGAAATATCACTCCTACTTACTCACAGACTTTACCCATGTCTTTCAATATAATCACACCAGTAACATAGGTAATGTTTACATCTCCACCCATCTAATTCCCTTGTCAATCTCTTAATTGGTTCTGAATCTGGGTAGGGTAGAGGAATATTACTGATTGGATTCTATCAAAACCCATCACTCTGTTCATGGGCCAGGAACATTGAGAAATAGATAAGGATTAGGATTCAGGAATGAAAAGCATGTTTAATATACAAAGTCTGTTGTGTAACAAAGTCAGGAAATGTGGCTTTATGCCTTAGGCTTCCACATGTATAGACCGTGAAAATTCTGGGTCTTGGAATTTTTAACAGCTTATATTGTTCTGCACAGTCAGTTATTAAAATGGTATGGTTTGCTTTTCAACACACATGGTTTGAAAGGACAGGTTTAGGATAGATTTTTAACGAGCACCAGTGAAGTGTAGTTTTGTCTTCAATGGGTTGCTGCAGCTTATCATGACTTTGTTCTTACCAGTGGCTGTGTAGTGGGCAGCCAACCAGCCATTCTGATGAAGCATCAGACTCTTAAAGGTAGATACTAGTAATGGAAATATTTCATTATACATAGACTATTAAAATTTTTAACAAGTTAGAATGTTTTCTTGCTGCATTTCTCTGCATTTCTCAGCCAAGTCTGCTAGGGTGAAAGACCAGACATATTCATCTTTTAGAGAATTGAGTGCTTTAATCATTAGAGGGTCCTGGTGATATTGTAGTTTTAAAGGTTCAACTTCTGATTTCAGCCAAAATATTTCTCATTTTGTCTCCAACCTGGGAATTCCTTTGAAGTTGTCACTCTCATCTTTACAACAAGAATAAAAGCTCAACAAACTGGGGAATGATGCCTTTCCTTCTATCCATAAAAGACTCAAGTTGGAGGTTAAACGACCCCAATGGAATCTGTGCAGACAGGCAAAAGGAAGAGGCACAGCCAAGATTTGCCAACCCAGGGCCAAAATTGCTGGAGCTATAAGCTGGTAGCAAGACTTAAAAAGTAGTTTAGACAAATTGCTGGAAGATCAATCTAGACTAGCATGAAAGTGAGAGAGATTGTAAGCCAGTGTCTTGGGAAATTCTTCCCACTTTTGAGAGATTTACTTCTAGGAACTTTAGGTTTGCAAAATTAAAAATAAACACTTCCCTCATGTTTCTGGCAACAGAAAGGGAAAGTAAGCATCATAAAACACACAAGTACATTGTCCACTAAAAAAATTGTACTTTAATAATCATGTTTTTGTTTTCTGTATTATGATGCTTTGACATCTTCAACTTTGCTGACCCTGGAAGAACTGAAATCCCAGAGTTATTCAGCTCCTAGGCAACAACTCACTGGAGAGTGCACTTTTCAAGTACAAACCAGCCTGTCCAGAGTCCCACCTCAACCACTTCCTTTATTGGGTGCTTGGAGCCATTAGCCAAGTAGGTATGACAATTTCCTTGCCAGCGTACCCCATGTTGCTGACATGTTGCAGCGACATTGAATGTAGGTGACCTTGCTCAAGGACCAAGGCAGATTAGGGTGTTCCCGGTTTTAAGATAATCGTGTTTAGGGCGTTCCCAGTTTAGGTTCCAGGTTTAAGGTTTAAGATTATTCCTGCTGGGAATAGGGCGTATCCTGCTGCCTGAGTTCCCCTTGAGTTCTCACGGGATTCAGACAGTATATTTTGGAGATAGAAGCCCAGTGGAGGTGGATTTGGGCAGAGAACGTGGATTTGGGCAGAGAACGTGGATTTCCCCAGAATGTGATTGTAGACGGCTGGTGTGAGTTCGGGAATAAAGAGTTGCTGTTTGAATCTACAAGCTGTGTGGTGGCTCGTGATTGTGTGCCCAGCCAGACTGCGGCATTTGTGCCCAGCCAGACTGTGGCATTTGGCGGCTTCTACGGGGAACTTCTAAAGCTTGGAGGTAAGTGAAATTGCTCGCCCCTGAGGAAGAGCGAAAGAATGGGTGACCAATTCAAAAAACAATGTGTTATTGTTTTGATTTATTTTGTTTTTATTTCAAGTTGCCTGTCCCTAGAAATTTCTCAGGCAAACTGGAAAAAATGGTTGACTAAAGGTTTGAAGTTTGTCGGCCCTGAGGAAGAGAAAATTGATACAATGATTTTTTATTCCATTTTTGTTTCATTCAGTTTCGGCTTTGTTTTGTGCTATCTTATTGGGTTGCGTTATCTTTATAGTAGATTAGAAATAAGTAAAAAACAAACCGAAAAGATGTTAAGTAAATTGTTAGAAGTTCAGACCATGGAGAAAGACATTTTAGATCAAACAAAAGAGAAGGTCTCTCGAGCTAGTCAGACAGAGGAAGAAAATTTAAAGGAAAAGGGGTTGTTAGGAAAAAGGCCACAACAGGAGGCTGTTACTAACTCCGTTTTATCACAAGAGGGCGTAATTCAACCAACAGCCCCACCGATGGAGACAGCTGAGTGGCCCTCAAACCCCGTAGTTGATAAATGGGATCCTGAGACAGGACCTCAAAGATTAGCATGCCCTGTACTTGAACAGGCAGGAGGGCAGCGAATTCACCGTGCATTAGATTTTAAAACAGTGAAGCAGTTAAAGGAGGCTGTAACAACCTATGGTCCCCAAGCTCCCTTCACGGTAAGCATGGTCGAGTCCATTACTAACTTGGACATGACACCAGCAGATTGGGCTAGCATGTGTAAATCTGTACTAAATGGAGGACAATATTTGTTATGGAAGGTTGCCAATGAGGAATTTTGCGCGGAGACAGCTAGGCGAAATGCAGCAGCCGGTTACCCTCAAAGAAATCTAGATATGTTGTTAGGAAAAGGACCTTATGAGGGTCAACGGCAACAAATTGAATATGATCCTGCTATATATGCACAAATTGCTGCAGACGCAGTTAGGGCATGGAAGACTTTACAAGGACATGGAGATTTACAAGGTCAGCTATCTAAGGTAATACAGAGAGCTAATGAACCTTACGCTGACTTTGTAGATAGGCTAATTCAAACGGCTGCCAAAATTTTTGGGGATACAGAACAAGCAATGCCATTAATAAAACAACTGGCTTATGACCAAGCAAATCGTTGCTGCAGAGAGGTTATTAGACCATGGAGACATGAAGATTTAAACACATATATTAAATTATGTAGAGATATTAATGAACAAGGGCAAGTCTTGGCAGCTGCAGTACAACAGGCTTTAGATGCCAGGCCAAAAACATGCTACAATTGTGAACAAACAGGACATTTTAAAAGGAATTGCCCCATAGGAGGAGGGTTTAACAAAAGTAGGTATCAAAGGAATAGAATACCGGGTATTTGCCCACGATGCTGTAGAGGGAGACATTGGGCTAATGAATGCCGTTCTCAAACCACCATAGAAGGTACTCCCTTATCAAAAAACGGACAAAGACCAGGTATTTATCCAAGATATCGTGGAGAAAGGCATCAGGCTCCATTGCCAAAAAACGGACAGGGGGGCCCAATGCTCCGGGGCCCACAACCACAAATATACGGGGCAGTGGAGGATCCCAGCAACACCATCAGGGTAGTGCCCAGGACACATTGTCCATTAAATCCCTCATCAGACAAACCCGAGGGAGCGCAGGGTTGGACATCTGCGCCTCTGCCAGAGCAGTATTAACTCCAGAGATGGGAGTTCAAATCATTCCCACAGGAGTAAAAGGACCTCTTCCCCAAGGAACAGTAGGCTTATTATTGGGACGTAGTTCATCTACATTAAAAGGACTTATGATAAGTCCTGGGGTAATTGATCCCGATTATGTAGGTGAAATAAAAATTATAGCTAGTTCTCCAAGAGGTATATCAGTAATTTCACCTGGAGATAGAATAGCACAGTTGTTAATAATACCCAGCCTACATAATAAATTTCCTAGTCATAGTGTAGAAAGAGGTTCCAGGGGATTAGGCTCCACAGGTGTAGATTGGGCTATGTTGTCTTTAAATTTAGATTCTCGCCCAATGCTAAAACTAAATATTCAAGGTCATGAGTTTAATGGGCAACTGGACACAGGAGCTGACCTTAGCATCATATCTCGTCAAGAATGGCCAAAACATTGGCCATTACAACAAGCCACTCAAACGCTTCGAGGCCTAGGAGTGGCGACTAATCCCCGTACGGGCCACCAAATGCCACAGTCTGGCTGGGCACAAATGCCGCAGTCTGGCTGGGCACACAATCACGAGCCACCACACAGCTTGTAGATTCAAACAATTGGGTTTCATATTCTGGGCCACTATCCTCATTCCCTAATCAGACTAGAGCCAAGTATAAAACAACCAAGGAGGCTCTGTACCCCAGGTGTACCGAAATTATTCAAACTAGTCAATACTAACTAACTTACCCTGCCTCACCCCTTCCTCAGAAACCATAATAAAGTGAATGATGAACCCCGATGTTTTTCCTCATGCCCCTGTTTCCATGACAATGCCCTATCCTCCTGGGAACTGTGAAAATTAAATCACAATTGTTTTCTGATCATGCAGGCTTAACTATATCTTAATTCCTTTCCTTTGTACAGTATATTTAGGGTTCCTACTTCACAGAGGAGAAAACATTATCAGAGTCTTATTCTACCTACTTAGAAGAGAAATCACCTAATTCTAGCCTTCCTGTTTCACACAGGGGGTGAGTTGGTGGGGGACATAAATCAAGAAGTATTTGTAAAAACCACAGCCCTGGGACACAGGGCAACTAAAAGATTGAGATTCAGTCAATGCAACACTTCCCATCCCTACCAGTTTAGTACCATGTCAATGAGCCTTTTGTTGTTGTTGTTGTTATTGTTATTGTTGTTCTATGAGGCTTTTGTTTGGTAACAATGGTTTATAGCTAAAAACAGTTTCAAAGTATAGAACTTCAATATTCCTTTAGTAGTCCTGACAGAGCCAAGGAAAAAATAAGTAAGCTTGAAGAACTTCTAAAATTTATAGAAAGGGAGGGAGGGAGGGAGGGAGGGAGAGAGGGAGGGGGGAGAGAGAGAGAGAGAGAGAGAGAGAGAGAGAGAGAACATAAAACAACTATGTACAGTATCAAAAGGTGTAATACAAGAAGGAGAATAGAGAGAGAAAGGAATAAAAGAAACATTTGAAATAATAATGATAAAACATCTTTAGAAACCAACCTCAAAGAGCACACTATAGATTAATACATACACATATATTTTCAAAGTGCAGAAAACAAAAAAGAAATTTTTAAATTAAATTGGAAAAATACATAAACTTACCTATACATAAACAAGAATAAGAATTAGTCTTTTAAAATAAAACATAAGCAAGAAGAAATTGAGATGAAATATTTAAGTGTCGAAAGAAAAAAGAACTACCAACCTCAGATTCTGTATTAGTAAACCTAATTCAAAAGTAAAGTAGTGCTTCAGACAAATAGAAATGAAGAGAATTCATTGCCAGAAGGCCTAACTTGCAAGAAATGTTAAAAAGAAGTTCTTCAGGAAGAAGAAAAAGTACATAGGTTAAAAACTTGTGTCAATATAAAGAATGAAAGAGTATCAGAGAAGAAATATAGAAAGTTATATATTTGATTTTTCTTATTATCATCAGATGGATATAACTTTAAAGTAAACAAAATGTAGCAACAATATGTACAGTGATTTTTAACATATGGTTAAGTGGCAAGAATGACAGCAATATCATAAGCAATAAGAGGTATAAGGTACCCATACAAATCATAAGCCAGTGGAGCATCATTAGAATATGGACTTACGTTAGTTGTCAACATATATTTCAAATTTAGGGCAACTACAAAAAAATGAAGAAGAATCATAATTAGTATGCTAAGAAAGAGAAAATGAAATCATATAAAATCCTCAATTAAAACAGAAAAGACAGAAAAAGAGGAACGAAAAATAAGTACAATGAATAGAAAAGTTACAAATGTGGTAGCTATTAATTGAACTATGTTGATAATCACTTTAAATGTGAATGGTCTAAATATACTTATTAAATAACAAAGATTCCAAAGTGGTTAGGAAAAGGTTAGACACAATAATGTTATCTACAAGAGCACTATTTAGATATAAAGACACTGATAGCTAAAAATTAAAGGGATGGCGAGAGAGGCCCTTCTGCCATGTAAGGTTAGAGTGAAAAGAGACTGTGAGAAAGCAGGCCCTCATCAGACCCCAAATCTGACATGACCTTGATCTTGGACTCTAGAGCTGTGAGAAATAAACTTCTTTCATTATAATAAATAAATAAATAAATAAATAAATAAAAGAAATTACTCCAGGTGGTCTTGACTCCTGATGGTTTGACTGGATTTTTCAACTTTACCAGGGTGTGAAAATGTACTCATACAAGTTCTGTTTTTCACTTTCAGTACAATTTTTCAATAAATCCCTTGAGATTATTCAACAACAACAACAAAAAAAAAAAAAAAATCAAAGGGATGGAATAGACACGCCATGTTAACAATAATCAAAAGACACCTGGAGAATTTGTATAAATTTCAGACAAAATAGACATTAGAAAATGGAAAATTATTGGGGACAAATAAGATTGTTTTGTCTAAGATATAGTTACCAGTGGATCCAAGAGAATCAAAAATGAAAAAGCTATTGGTAGCCTGGAGCTTGCCTCTAATACCAGCTGCTTGGAGGAAGACACCGAAGGATAGCAAGTTCAAAGCCACCCTCAGCAACTTAGTGAGGTCCTAAGCAACTTAGCAAGATCCTCTCTCAAAAATATAAAATTAAAAAAGGGCCGAGGATGTGGCTCAGGGGTTGAGCATCCCCCAGGTTCAATCCCAGGTACTGAAAAAAAAAAAAAAACAGCTATTGGTATTCAGCAATAAAGATGGAAAGCAGGCGGGGCTGCTCTCCCAGATTGTTGCTCTTCTCTGATGGTTTAGACTGAAAGAAGAAACTAAGCATATGCCTTCTCCTGTTTTAGGGCTCATCTCCTCATGAATCATATTCTGAACTCCTCCACAGTGGAAGCTTCATCTGTCAGAGCCAGTTACTGTCTGATTGACTATATTTTAGTAAATCCTTCTAATATGGGATACTTATTAGCAATGATAGGTTCATCCAACCCAAAGTCATACCTCTCAACATAAAACATGATACAATATTAATATCCTGGTTTCTGCATGAATACTGTGACTCTGCATTGGTTCCTAATTCGGGCACAGGATGGTTATTTATTGACCCTGAAACTCCACTAATAAGGAACATAAATTATCCTTTTGCCACAAACAAGATTAAATCCTTTCCCATGTTTAAATGAATAGGCATTTCTTTTTCTTATATAAAAATCACATAGACGTCTGTGATATCAACAATGATTCAGCAACTTCAAGCTATGGGATGATGTCTAAGAGATATATATTTACTTTCCCTGCAAGGTCCCAAGATGTCACCCCCATTCCAACAGCATAGTTCTATTTGGGGCATTAAAAAGGAACAGGGAGAGACTAATCAGCAACTTCTATCCCTGTTCTCTGGAATGCAAAGGTCTTTCCAGAAATTTCCCAACAGATATTCTCATTCATGGTCCTTGTACTGAAGTGCATCACATAGTTGATTCCCATTGCAAGGAAATCCAAGGAAATGGGTAATTAGCATTTCTAACCTTTCTAGTAGAAAGTGACAAATGTGACAGGAGTTGAAAATGTGTATTGGAAGAGCCAAACCCTAGTGTCAACCACCCTGAGCAGTGCTTTTGAACTGTATTTTCCTCTCTTCTGGTCAGGATTTATTGTGGAAGGTGAGTTTTTTTCCTCGTGTGTGTGTGTGTGTGTGTGTGTGTCTGTCTGTCTGTCTGTGAGTGTGTGTGTGTGTGTGTGTGTGTGCAGGCGCATGAACGCACATATTTCTTTTCTTTGTGTATTCCCATCTGTTTTTAATCTACTGCCTTATTTCAACAACTATATAGCTTGGTGGTAACTCTTTTATGGAAAAAAAAAGTTAATGCACTTTGCAATAGCTTTTCCTCACTTAGAAGGATTTTTTTTTTCATTAACGTTATTTTCACAATTCTGTCCCAAGTCATTAATGTTACTGAATGTCTGGCATATATATATATATATATATATATATATATATATATATATATATATATATATAAATTTTTAAAAGTAAAAACAATCCCATTTTTTATTTGGTTCTTATTGTTTGGTCGTATTTTGAGTTTTTATAAACAAGGTGTCTTGGAACATTTAAAATTTGGATTATTTAAATTCCAAATAATACTTGGTGAAGGTTATACAAAATGTGGTTTCCATTTTATTTTGTGTTACCCTTGTTGTGACATTGCCACCCCCTTCTTTTTTTCATCTCTTGAAGCTCATTCCAATAGCAATGGAAGGTGTTATCACTACAAATTCAATTCAAATGTTTAGCCAAATTTGAATTTCATTAAGACTGACATGGGCTTCACAATAGATTTATTCCTGCTTTTCATGTAAACTTAAAAGCATATCTGTTAAGATCTTTCCCCTTTCAATTTTGAAATACTGTGTTAATGGAACAGTATTACATTAGGATCTAATATTTGTCGACTTTGAAAAAATTTTTCTAAAACGTCTTGCCCTGGATTAACATTGGCAAAACTTAGTAACTCTGAGTAGGTTTTGTTTACAGTACAAACTGTTTTAAGTGTAACTCTATTTTTTGTAAGCTGCCTGCTTCATTTGGTTAAAAAATTTATAACATTCATGTATGGAATTTAATAAAAATTGCATATATAAAGACTTGAGGTCAGTCTTTCCAGAAGAAAGAAATATTAAGAATACTTGGCCTTTAAAATAAAAGCTAAGTACATCTAGTATAAATAAAAAAGGGTTGCTTTTCATGTGTGCATTTTTCACTTAACCATCAATTTTCAAGTTTTCCACATGTTTCTTACACATGAATCACAAAATGGAAAATGAGCAGGCCAATAAAAAGCAGACTTTTGCAAAAATGTTGTACGTCACTTTTGCGCAAGCTTGCTGCCAGAATAATTAGTGCAGAATCTGCCTCTCATTATAGATACAAGACAGGCTTTTTGCTCTGTGTATGCACCAACTGCATCCCATCCCCAGACTAGATGAACAAGCAGAACAGAGCTGGCAGAGATACTTGGGCACTTGCTGTCTCAACTTGCTGTTTGGAACCAGGGCTGCCAGACCACTGCTAACATTGATTGGCATTCACACTTCATTTGAGTGGGTTTGCATTTGGATGAGGTCTTCATTTTCACCTTTCTAGCTATTTCCTGAGGAAAATGAGCAATTCTATGAGGCTGGTGTGCTTTTCAGTTCTAGGACTGTTTGGTGACCCCCTTTCTTTATAAAAGACAGGTTTGCATATTTGAAGCTTGTTACGTAAATGGGTGTTTTATTCAACTCCTGCATTTCTCAAATAGATTTTTCTTCTTTTGTTTATCTTTTTCTTTCTTTACTTAACTTGGAAGCTGTGTAATGCTTGCTAATGGTAGCATTAAAGACATAAATTCATCTTTTATGTACAGAACAAGGACAAAATTCTGCTGGAAGAAAACAGTACCTCAGCTTAGGGGGAGTTTGAACCAGACACAAAAGGGGCCTCTGGGGATGAGTTATTGGCAAACCTTTTCCTTGATAGGATTCCTTCCACTGGGATGGAACAATCTGTTTTACTCACAAGGAACTGGCATTGGTCAAGTGGATTTTAGAAATGTTACTCTGTATTCAATTCACTTCAAAGCCATGAGGCATCTTTCAAACATTAACACGAGAGTCCTGCTGATATTCAATTTTTTAAAGCTAAAACCTATGTTCATAATGCCAGACTGAATACGACTTCTGAATCCTTCTCACTAATCCTCAGTAACACAGACAGTGTGCACATATGCATGCACATACATTTACACATACACACACCTTTTTTTTTTTTTTTTCAGGAAAAGAACCTGTGGGGAAAATGGGGCTACAAAGAAAATCAACTTAATATCTCCAAATCAGTTAAGTGTCTGGCAGAAAACTCCCTAAACAATTAATTTTGTGTTTTATTTCTTCAGCATTCTCCTCTAAAACTGTAATCAGAAGACTATGAACAAATTTAATAGATTATTTTAATTATGAAATGAAACCAGTTCCTGGGATTATAAGCAAAGATTCTTTTGAAATAAATTTCAAATCTCAAGACCTTTCTGCATTGCCTTCCTCCCACCTGGCAATGTTTTTCTGCTTTTTTTTCCACTCTGACATACTTCACTGACAGGTGGACCCCAGCACATCCTTCAAGATGGGGCTCAATTGTCAAATGTGATTAATTCTTTGACTCTGTGGCTATTCTTTCATTTAAAAAAGCAAATGTATTAAATTGCATACATGTTTGGGGAGTATATGTGCTGTTGTATAAATTGGGAATATAAAATATAGTTTTTGTCCTAAGGAGCAAGTCACTCTAGCTGTATTCTTCCCAGAACACTTGCATATTCATTTCTATCTTCCTCCAGACCTGCACTGTCCTATATGGTAGCCTCTGTCTACACAGGACTATTAACTGCTTTATATGGCTAAAGTTAGATGTGCTACAATTGTAATATGTATACCAAATTTTAGAGACTCAACGTAAATACGAAACATACAACTCAATAATGTTGTACTTTCAATATTTGGGCATGGATTAAATAAAATAACTCATAATGATAATTTAACTTCTTAAAATTAATTTTTACCTGTTTTTATTTTAATTGAAGGTTCTAAAAAATTTAAAAATGTGGCTAATATTAATTCTTTTTCTTTTGTGTATGCATGTGTGTGTGTTGGTGTGTGTGTTGAGGCTCGAATCCAGAGCTTTCCACATACTAGGCAAACCCTGTACTACTGAACTATGTTGTAGCACCCATAGTATTACATTTCTGTTCAACAGTGTTACCCTTTTGTTATGGTTTGAATATGAGTTGTGCCCCCGCAAATTTCTAAGTTAATGCAGGAATTTTCAGAGGTGAAATGATTATAGTATGAGAGTTGTAACCTAATCAGCCCACCCTAGTTTGAATGGACTGAGTGGTATCTGTAGGCAGATGTGGCTTAACTGGAGGTAGCAGGTCACTGGAGTGTGCACTGGAAGTGTTCGTCTTCCCTACAACCACTTCCCTCTGTCTTGCTTCATGGCTGCCATGTGTAGAGCAGCTTCCCTCTGACACACCCTTCTGCATGATATTCTACCTCCCCTTGAGATCAGAACAATGGAGCCAGCCAACTATGGACTGAGAAACCTGACACTCTGACCCCCAAATAAACTTACTCCTCTAAGTTGTTCTTGTCAGGTATTTTGGTCAAAGTGACAAAAATCTGACTAACACACTTTGTCTATGAGCATCTTGAAAATAAAGATTGTGTTCTGCAAATTTCTATATTTAAATACCAATTACATAGAGAACCCAGGTATTCAATAAGTATGCTTAATTGAATGTACTTTAATAGCTATTGTTAATATCCTAGAGCTAAGAACAATATGCTAATTTACAGAGACAAAAGTTACTTTAGGATTGAAAGTTTCATACCTATTTTTTATCATTTCTGAAGATATGCCAGTTTGGGGGGCAATTGTAATGTCTGACTTAGTTACTTACACATCCAGTTGGTTTGCATATGTGATCTTGTCTCAGTTCTCTTACCTAGCACAGTATACAGAGATGATGATTTGCCTCGATTGCCATCTGACGGTTCAGCAGAGGGCCAGATTCTATATCCTGACTCTATCTGGCAGGATCACTAGCTAGAGTTGTGATGAAAAAGACAGCAATAATAGCACAGGGTTTGAGCAAATCAGTTCATTCACTGCTGGTATTCCAGCTGCATGCCCAGGAAGCCTCAGGAGATCCCAAATCCATTTTTCATGAGTTGCATAAAGGAGTGCAAAATCTCTGGGAAATTTAATGTTTCTTTGGAAATCCAAGACATAGGTGATAGATCATTTCCTATGGTCTTCTAAAATCTCAATTTAACTATTTAAGACTTTAGGATTTGGGAAGTTTTTTAGCAAGGTGCAGAGAGATGAGGACTATGATAAATCCTTATTTGCTGTGGTCCCAAATAAATAACTGATAAAGGATACTAAAGAGGTATGTTGACTAAATATAACATGTAAATGTGAACCAAAAGAAAAAAAGAGTATCTGTGGGACAATGGAAAAATTTTTGAACAAGGTCTATAAATTAATAATAATATTATTTATAAAGAAAGCTAATTTCCTAATTTTGATAATTTTACTCTACTTTTGCATGTACATTGACATTCATATTACAAATTTTAAGAAGTAAATTTTCTCTTTTTATAAAATGTTTATAAAATTATCTGATAGTTATAAAAACATAATTCTATAATATTTGCAATATATTCATACTGAGTTTTCTGAACCACATAGGCTTCTTCTGGGTACCACATAATGTTTCTGTCAATTATTTTAGATTATTAAAATATATTTAATCTGATGAATAAGGTTATTAGTATATATTCAGATAAAAAGAAAACAAATGTATATGCATTTTTCAGTATGTTTGTTTTCAGGGTCAACTTAAAACATGCATGTTCCACCCAAGTTTTGCATTTTAATATCTTTTAAAATATGCTTTAAAATTTTCGAGTTATTCTGCAGAATTCTGAGAGAATCTCACTTCCATGATGTGGGAATAAGCTTTTATTCCTGAATAAGGTGCCGGGAAATAGTTTAGTGTTTTGAGGAACAAAATGGACTGATTCTAAATTTTCAAAGGAATCTATGGTGACAGTATAAATTAGAGGTGTCAAAAAGGAGCTAGAAGGAGGATAGCAACTGAATCTGCAACAGATGTTGGGAACCAGGGATGTAACTAACAGTGGCATAAGGATTGAACCCAGAGTCCAATTATGAGAGCTGTAGAGTGCAATACACCACTTAAATGTCCAGGTAGAGGCAGCAAGAACTCATGTGTACGCTAGGGTTTCCTGAAGGAAAGCACCCAAGGAAGAGTTTGCAGAGAGAGATTTTTTCAATATTCTATCATTGCTCATCATTTGGAAAGTTTTTGTTTGTTTGTTTGTTGGAGATGGTAGTGGTGGTGGTGATGCTTTGAGATATAATCCTTAAGATACATTGATCACAAAACCTTTGG
Organism: Marmota flaviventris; assembly: GCF_047511675.1. Lineage (NCBI taxonomy): Eukaryota > Metazoa > Chordata > Mammalia > Rodentia > Sciuridae > Marmota > Marmota flaviventris. Next base: position 24,187,858 of record NC_092510.1, on the reverse strand, counting down.
TTCAGTACTGCTAAAGCTTTAGAAATCCATTTGTGACTCAGTTAAGAGGGTGTTCCTGCGAGACCAGACTTACCCCATACATCTGCAAGACTGACAATGGATTACAGAATCCACACTCACCACGGACTGCTGTGTTCTTTCACTTTTCATATTTTCCATGCAAAGAACATGCTCAATGTTAAAATATTACCATACACAAAGGAGACATTTTTACAATTTTTCTCCTTAATTATGACATTATAAGGTAAGAACGTTTCATGACAGAGAAAAGAAAAAGAAGGAAAGAAAGGGGAAAAAATGGAGGCAGGAAAGAAATACCATTTGTTCCAGCATAAGTCATATGTAAAATAACCAGAAAGTACTGATTGTGTTAGAGGCAGATAGGACAGCTTAAAATGCTAGTCACAGTCAAGGCTTTTCATCACAGCTGATGACTGCTGGCTAAGGTCCTCACTAAGTGATGTGCTAAAGAATCTCCAGCCAAGAGGCAAAAATGAATAAAGCGAAAATTACTGCTATTACCCTGAGTTGAAGATGACCGATCAGGCCAAACTGACCTGTGAGGATTGAAAGTCAGTGAGCCGAAAGCTGTGTCAGAGACCCAGCCTGCTCTGAGTCCCAGGGATCCTGCTTCTCCCATCAGCAATAATCACTGTTAAAGGCCTGTCATTGTCTGCTTTTCGCCACAGCTAAAGAGCACCCAGGAGTGTCTGCAGCCACACCATATTTTACCTTCCTTTGTCCAAACATAAAATTTACTATTGTCTTTTAAAGAGATTTGCTTTCCTCCATTTCCAGATTCCCTTTTGTATTTATTTTTCACACAAAGAAGCAAAACACTCTTCGACTCTGAATTAGCTGATATATCCTAGTGTTACTTTAATATCCCCTTAATCTAGATGATCTTTAATCTTAAGCAATATGAAATCATCTTTTAATTGTTCAGTTAACCAAATGCTTCTTTGTATTTTAACTGGTAGTGGTATAGTTGTTTTGCTGTTTATATTTATATGCATTTTGCTATATTTCCCCCAAATTTTTTACCTTTTTATCATCCCCCCAAAACACACATACACACATGCATGCATTCAAATTGAAACTTTGTGTTTCATTATTTTTTAATTTTCTTTGTCCAAACCTGAAATTTAGTATAATCCTTTAAAGAGATTTGCTTTCCTCCATTTCTGAATTCCCTTTAGTATTTGTTTTTTCCACCTCAAAACCAACAACAAAAGAATCCTTGAATCTGAATTAGTTAATGCAGTTTGGTGTTATTTTTAGGCTCCAAAAGTGAGTTTGGTTTCACAAATAGCTGACGAGAAGTAAAGTTTGAAGTAGTTAGTGCCAAGGATTCTAGGCCTAGGGATAAAGTGGGTGGCTTTTGTCCCAATTCTATGAAAATACACCCATTCTTGTGATATATTCAGCAGCCCTTCTCAGCTAACTCAGGCATTGTGGTTTGTAAGCTCTACAGAACAAACATCATTAATCTTCCAGTCAAAAGCAGGAACTAAACAAGTTCAAATTCCAGACATATCTCTTCCTCCTAGCCCTTGTCCTGCCCAGATATAGGTGCCAAAGTTCTAGCTTTACAGGTCTGACCTGTTAATTACTGTACCTATGAGAACCAACCTTGTTGTGGGGAAGCAGCAAATGCTCTCCAAATCCTCTAGATTGGAAGCCATCTGTTATGGTTTAGATATTTGGTGTCCCCCAAAGCTCATTGGAGAGACTTTGCAAGAACATTCAGAGGTGAATGATTTGATCAGGAAAGTTGTAAACTATCAAGGAATTATTCACTGGTATGGACTAACTTGGCTGGTCACTGTAGGCAAGTAGGGTGTGTGTGGAGAAGGTAGGTCACTGGGAGCTTGCCTTTGGGGCTTACATTTTGTCCCTGGTGAGGAGACCACTCTCCCTGCTTCCTTGTTGCCATGTTCTGAGTTGTTTTCCTCTATCCCACCCTTCCACCATGATGTTCTGTCTCACTTTGGGCCCAGAACAGTGGATTCAGCCATCTGTGGACTGAGATCTCTGAAGCCATGAGCTCCAAATAAACTATTCCTCATCTACATTGTTCTTGACAGGTCTTTTGGTCACAGTGATGAAAAATCTGTTTAAAACAGAACATTTCCTATGTTTGGAGAAAAGCCAGTCCTCTGAGCCTCTCACAGGAGTTCAGAGCTGCCACTGTACCTAACCCCCACTGTTTGTGACTGTTGTATTCTGTCTGACTATTCTCATACCTAGAGTCTTCAGTTCAAATCTCAAATATGGCTCCCTCAGTATGGTTCCCTCAACATGGCTCCCTCAAACTGACCTCTAACTCTGATGATCTTGACTGTTTCTGCAAATGACATTTCAAAAGATTAGATCCTGTTCCTCAAATCAACCCATGCTTCGGGCAGAGAGAACCTTCACCACTCAGAGTGGAAAAGTCATCTATAATCAGCTACCCCAGAGTAGCAGCTTTTCACCCTGGGCAAACAACAGAATCAACTCAAATCACATTCCCTCAAAATGAGAAAAACTGCCTGAGATAGCAAAGTCAGTTCTGGGCCAACATGACAGCAAACATGTATGATACGTACACAATTCTGGTTTGGAAACTGTTAGTAGTCAAGACTATAATTCATAAAGTAAAGCAGTAAAAAAGATGTTCTAGTATGGAAATTATTGTCATGATAATTAATTACTGTGTTAATTTTAGCATAATTAAATTATTGTTCCTACAAATTCTTCACATTAGGGAAACTTCCTCCTACTCCCCTTTTAATTTCCCCTGAATCTAATGCTGTCTGATATTTCTTAGTTCCCCTGACCAACCAAGTCTATAATTATGGCAATATACTAGCACCATTCAAAAGCAAACTTTATAAACTACTTGTTCTATCTTGTCTTGCAACACAGTCCCTGTTTTTTTTCTAATCTCTCTGGCTTTTGACCTCAGTATTGATCATGACTCATTACCATTGCTGGTTAGCCCTACTTCTACAGCTTAAGGAGGACTCAGTTCTCTTATTCATTATAAATCCAACTTTCCCTCCACATCAGCAAACTTCAGCTCCCATTAGAAACTATTCCTATATATTTTCTCAGTCTATATATGGTTCTATAACAAAATACCTGATGCTTTATAAACAATAGAAGTAATTTATAAGCAATAGAAGTTTATTTCTCACACTTCTAGAGGTTAAGATGTCTAAGATCAAGGCATCAACAGGCTCTGCATCTGGTGATGGTTTCTCATGGAAGACACCACCTTCCATGTGGGTACTCACCTGGTGGAAGAGACAGAGGGGCAAAAAGACACAAAGGATTCTAGATCACTACCTTCAATTTCCCTTTTAAGAGCACTAACCCACTCAATCACTTCCCCCAAATGCCCTCCATCTTAATATCATAACCTTGTGACTTTTGGAGGGACACACATTTAAACCATAGCAGGTATGCATGAATTTATATATGGGTGGTAAAGTTATGGAATATTTTTTCTTTCTTATGAAAAGTGGCAAACACCAAAATTACTTTTCTTTTTATAAAAAGGAAGCTAAACAGTATAATCTGCCTGGTCATCCTGCTCTCAGTAATCAAATCATCAGCTTTCTACAAGTAGAAGCCCCATCGGGTTTCTCATAGCCTCCCCTACTGGTGCCCACTTTTCCCCAGCCTCTCAGTCATCCTGACTGTAGCTAATTTAGGGTGTTCTAAATGTTAATCTTCTTTTATGAAATGATATTTACAAGTGCATTTAGCAGGCTACTGTCCTAGTTCAAAAGATCCATTGAGTGTATATTTCTAGAAGTGACCTTGCTTAGTGGGGCATATCATAGTAGGATAAGTCTTTGGGTTTTGAGGGGGAGACTGTGTACTCCTAAAATCAGTTTCAAAGTTATAATTGCTAAAAGGCAAAGATACAACAAATCTAATTTTGTTGGTCTTAATTGACTTTAATTATGATTCTAGAATGGGCAGCATTCCAGACTAAAAGTACTTTAGATTGCCCCATTCTACCACATGTGCAGGTTATATTTATAGTCAGAGGGAAAGAAGTGATGTACAGAAACAATCTGACTGGTTGCAGTTGGCATTTGCCTTCTATGGTTATGTTTTTGCAGTGTTCAGCCCCTGATTGGCTGAAGGTTCAGTTGCCATGATTGGCTGAGACAGATTGTCTTTTGGTGTAAGTATATATTCTTGGATTATGACAGTTTGTGTATACCTCTAACAAAGTTACAGTTTACTATGGATGGAGGTCACTTGGGGCTGAACTTTATCACTCAAGTAAAAGATAAATTTAGATCAATTTAACATAATGTATTTCCAAACCATATTTGGAAAAAAATTTAAAACCATATTGTGTTGGGCTGGGGATGTGGCTTAAGCAGTAACAGGCTCGCCTGGCATGCGCAGGGCACTGGGTTCGATCCTCAGCACCACATAAAAATAAAATAAAGATGTTGTGTCCACCAAAAATTGAAAAATAAATATTAAAAAATTCTCTCTCTCTCTCTCTTCTCTCTCTCTCTCTTCTCTCTTTCCCTCTCTCTTAAAAAAACATATAGTGTTTCCACAATAAAACCTATAAAAGGGAATTCTCATTTATTCAATTTGACTAGTAATTATTACTATTATGTTGCATACATACTATGCAGCAGGCATTATTCTAGCTCTGTTGTCTTGATAAGAAAATGTAGACAAGCGTGGGTCACACTAAGATAGCAAATTTAAAATATTTGGAATGTCCTGTAGAGTGGAAAAATGTAGGCTTACTACATCAAGCCTTAACTCTAAATATTTACCAGCAGCTGCACGATTTAGTTCTAAGCCATTACAGATAGTTGAATGGTAAAACCAAAAAAATATGCCCATGACATAATACCTGGAGCTCATTAATGTCACTCTATTTGGATAAAGTCTTTGAGGATGTAAGTATCTTGAAAGTAAGGATCTTGAAATGAGATAATCCTGCGAGAGCTATATCTAATGACAAGTGTCCTTATAAGAGACATAAAAAGGAGACATACACAAGAAGAGGAGGAGGTCATGGGGAAATTGATAAGAATTATGGCATCCATCAAGGAATACCAGGAGCCACCAAAAACTGAAAGAGGTAAAGGAGCATTCTTCCTCACCATCTTCAGAGGGAACATGACCTTGCTGACACACCTTAACTTCACACTCTGACCTGTAGAACTGAGAGAACAAATTTTATTATTTCAAGCCTCCAAGTTTGTAGTAGTTTGTTACCACAACCACAGTAAACTAATATATTTCATGTACTTGAATTTGTAGTCAAGTTCTCACACCCGATAGCAACTGAGGGTATATATAGTCGATGTATAATAAATCCTTAATGGACTTCAGACCAATTGCTTTGTATAGTTGAAGGACTAGCTCTGGGGTAGACGAGAGGGAGAGGGCAGCCCAAATTGATTCAAGATTATTATTCTACTCATACAACATTTGTAATCTTACAGGAGAAAAGATAAAATAAGATGCAGTACATTTTTCTTTTCTTGCCTACTGTGAGCTATATCAAACATGAAAGGGAAAACATAGCACAAAGAATTCCGATTTTTTCAAACACAACATGCTCATATTTTGAGAGAATTGTTGTTCAAATAATTCCAGAAATATATTCTAATTATATATTACATAGGAGGTACATGGATTGGACTCTTACCTTTTTCTTTTTAGGTCCAAGATATCTCCCGTTATTCCCTTTTTTCTTACTACTGATAAAATAAATAACACACAAATAAATTTTTATTTTGTATGAAAAGATCTGTAAATTCAACATTTACCCTGAAATCATTCATAATTATATTTTTTAACATAGAAATGATAAATTAAACCACAAACCAAACTAAGCAATTCTCAATGCCAAATGTAAAGAATATTTACATTCGAATAAAATAGAAATCTTAAAACTGCAAAAAACAGCGGCAGTGAAAGTAATAACACACTGGGACTAAAATTAAAACAAACATGGAAAATAAGAGAAAAATGTGTCAGATATTTTTCTGTATACTTTATCTTAGACACCTAAGCATAGCTTGGGCATAATTAAGCATAAAGGAAAGATGGATGATGAATGAAAGAAAGGGAAATAAATAACTCTGAGCGAGAATTTTTTGACAAATATGCCTCACCGGTTAATTTCCACGTCCAGAGCTGAGCAGCATCTGCATCGCTTGCATTTCCTTTCATTACCGGGCCACCAATCACTTGCTCATTTATCATTCCCGTACATACGGTATTATTGAAATGTGATGATTCATCGTTTTCCATTGATCAAATAACGTCCAGAATTACCTTCCAAATGCTTTGCACACCGTGGTGACTAAATAACTAAAAACCTGTAAGGCTTCCTTTTAATAACATATTCAGGAAGATTTGGTAAACTTCATGTCTCATAATTTCTCCCATTAGCATGGGGACCATGCTCTCTCTGCAGGCTCCGTAGGCCTTCACGCCACTCTCCCTCCAAATCTGTTCATTCCACATGCTTTCATGTGTAAATGAACAAAAATTGCTGTCAATTGAGAACATTTGGGAGCCATTTTCCTTGCCTTCCCTTAAGTAAAAATATAAAAAGAACTAGGAGCAAATCGATGTGACTATTATATGAGAAGTCTCTTTAATATGTCACTTGAATAGTCAGTCCCTGGGAATATACCATCTTGTAAGCAAACAGATCAGATTTTGTAAATTGCAAGTAAACCTGCCTTTCTTCCAGAAAGTCTACGTGTGTGTGTGTGTGTGTGTGTGTGTGTATTTGTGATATATATTCTATGGTTATTTTTGCAACTCTTTCAAGAGCTTAGGAGTGTGTCAATTTTAGATGTTCAGGAACTGTTAATGGATTGTAATGGGCATATGAAGCTTCCCCTTCTAGTTTGCACAATCTCCTTTACTGATGCCAGTAAATTGAGGATTTAGTCACCCTGATATGTTAGCCTTGATGAAAATTTTAAGACCTCTATGGCATGAAAATCACACATCTCCGTCTAATTTTGAGCAAACTGCTGAATGCAGCTGTCCCCCACCTTTCCTTCTTTAGATGTGTACAGCTTAAGGCAAAAACTGAATTTACCAAGAGAATGTGGGCAGCTGTAAAAGGACATGGTCTCTTCCATACTGAATCTGAAAAATCTATGACACACAGCAGATTCTCTTTTGCTCACCGCACACCCCCACCCCGCCATGTATATACACACCCTTAGTTCACAGACTATCTCTGTGAGCAAATAAAGTAAAAAAAAATAATAATAATAATACGTGTTTCTGCTTTCCGTCCTTCACCATAATTGAGCAAGAAGGGATTTGGGGCTTTTGTTTCTCCCCGGATATCTCATAGCCCACTCTCAACCAACTCCTTCCATAGCCATTTACAAATCCCATTTCTATGAAATTGAGAAAAAAACATACACCCTGATGATGATGCTTCTCTGAATACCACAAAGGCAATGGTATGAGGAAGAGGGCCATGGCCCCTGAAGGCTGCCATCTCCTCCAAGTGAGATAGGAATGTTGCTCTACCATTTCTCTCCATTTGAGTGAGCCTCAGATCATCCTTCCTCACTGGTCATCAGAAAACCAAATTCTCAAGATATTAAATCTCATACTACAGGAAACATGATGTTGGTTTTGCTTTGTGGGGACACCAGTCTCCAAGGCTATAATTTTGTATCCTTGGGCCAGAGGATACAGAAGGCACTCTTTGATGAAGTAAATATTCACACAGAAAGAAACCATCACAAATCAGGAGCTAGATTAGTCACTGCTCCTGTATTGTCTGAGAAATGAGATGTGTTTAAAATAGCACCCTACACTTCAAGAAGGGAGCATGATGGATGATCATGCTTCAACTTCCCAGCGAGAAAAAGAATTGCACATCCAAACAGACACAAGGTGTCTCAAAAATTGTAGAGGAAGCAAAAAGTATATTTTCTACCTTATAAAAGAAAACAAGTAAGTAATTGCTGCCTCCCCCAAAGGGTTAAGCATTTCTGATTAGCTTTGGGTCATGCGTCACATTTTGAGTGCCTAAGCTTAAAGACACACTTCATTGAATCCCATCTAGCAAGCTTCATGCTTATGAAGGTGTTCCTCTTGATTGCTTCTCATCTGAGCTACAAAACGATTGGGTTGGAGACTGACATTGATTAAGTGCAAGAGAACCATGTTTTACTGTGACAGCTGCTGGGCCTCTGTCAACAAATCAATGTATTTTTTTTTCCTTTCCATCTTAACTCTCCCGTTAGCATCCTGCTGTTACTAGAGATGAAAAACATCTCTATAACTGTCTGCTGATTGACCACTTTCTGATTTGCCAATCACATAAAATGTTTTTATGACGAAAAGACTAACCCTTCATTTTAAGCAGTTTTTTGTGCACAAATAGTGCAATTCCCAGGAATTCTCCAGAGTATGTCTGCTGCGCCTATAATTTAGAATCACAATAAAGAGTAAGACATGTTTTGCAGAAAAAAAATGTTACTTTATTTCCTGGATTTGATCACTAAGGGTACAAATGCTCCCTGCCCACCATGAATTTGGAGAGTCTTAGCAGTGCTCTCACAGAATGAACTTCAGCTGTCTAGGTAAGATAGTCATTTTAAAAAACTTTTGCAGAATATTTGGTTGTTTAAAATAGGGTGGTGTTTTTAAAAGCTGACCTCCATTAGCATGAAACTCCCTACCAGAAATGGGAAGAGTGGTTAGAAGACCAGAAATACAGAGATCCTCAAAGAAATATTGAGTTAAAATAGAACTTTTACAGACACAACATAAAACAAGAGTAGCCTCCTGCCTCTATCTCCAACTGTATGGCGTGGGATTGAGAATTTAATTTGCTTACATAGAACAAATATTTATGAAAAACTTATATGGATTGAGCAAAGAGACCAGATAGAAAATTCAAGGAGTTCTCCATGAAAAGTATAGTTTTATGTGCTTTTGTATGTAATCTTATTTCATAACTAAATTCATAACAGTGGGTTAGGGATGTAAATCAGTGGTACAGCATGTGCTTACTGTGCCCAAAGTCTTGGGTTCTATCCTCTGCTCCACATAAATAAATAAATAAATAAATAAATAAATAAATAAATAAATAAATAAATAAATAAATAAACAAATAAAAGTAAAGCGAGATTTTCACTGGGTGAAGTTTGGAAAACATAGTTTATATTGCCTGATCAATTTCATCTTGTGCCTTTGGCAATAAACATGAAGGACACACAGAAATTAACTGAAAACTGGTTACATCTTCAACAGGCCAAGATGGCAACAGGAGTGAACACTGAAATGTGCTCCTTGATGTCCAAGTTGAGTGCAGCCATGACTTGCCCTTGGGTTTCTGCCAGCTGGATCATCAAGGCATTGACAGCAAAGTGAGAAAACTTGGCTTTCTTATATAATTTCAAGGACTAGCAGATAAAGGAAAGCATCACTATCTATTTCAAACACAAAGAAATGGAATAATTAATAGTTCAGTGTCCCAAGAAATGTGTGTGTTGGTCAGAAGTACTAGCTGTGTACTGATAATTCTCCAATTTGTTCATTCTGGGATCACTATGGTAACATCCTGTTTTAGTTTTACACAAGACAGAAAAATTCAAATAATAGTAGATCTATTTGTGTTCTATGTGACCAAATAGAAAATAAATAAGGATAATAACCAAAATTTTAAAAGATTGCTTTCTTGTTTGAATTCAAGATGACACTAAAACTCTCTTACAACTAAAATGAAATTTATCACATCTCATAGAATGTATCTTCATATTCAACCATGTTTGTTGTATTATCTTATGACTTTAAGAAACAAAAATCTTGAACAAGTACTATTTCACCTATTATGAGATATCCATACATAAGAATATTGTATAAAAACATTTTAACATATTTATAAGTGCTGACTTATCCCTCTTTTTAAGGTTTGCTTTTCTTATCGAAAGTTAAGAAAACTTTTCATTCTGAAAGAAGTCAAAAATTACATTAGAAGCTGGATTTGGTGGATATGCATACAATCCCAGAGACAGGGGAGTATGAGTCAGAAGAAGCCAAGTTCCAGGGCAACCTTGGAAACTTAGTGAGATCTTGTCTTAAAATTTAAAAATAATAAAAAAAGGTTGGGCATGTAGCTCATTGGCAAAGCACCCCTGCATTCAATCCCCAATCATAGGGTGTGGGGACAAAATGAGAGAAAAAACATAAATGAAATCCATTTTGATTATATTTGCTCCCCCACCTTTTATGAGGGAAAGAAATTCCTTCCATTATCAGAAAGATGAGGGAATATGACCTTGACTGGTTCAGTTCCTACAGCCAAGGGCAACGCCCACTGAAGGAAACAGCTGCGGGCTGTTAGTGGCAGATGTTCCAAACAACAATGAAGGGATGGGTGCTTTGGCCAGAAGAGGGGTCACAGCAAAGTCATGAGTATCTATTTGGAAAACACATTGTTCATAATACTTATGTTGCCATAGTGTAAAAATTAACATATTTATTGTGGTTCATTTCCATGGGCAAATGTATTCTAGGTTTGATATTTTGTTTTATTTCTTTGTGTTTTGTGTGCATATGTGTATATATCTCAGGTCTATTCACTTCTAATTTAAAATTAATTGCTCCTAGGATCATAAAATGGAAATTAGAAAAGATCTGTGTGAATCTTCTCATTTTACAAATTAGGGAACTTTCCCTAGGTCAAAGGGCTTACTAGTGCTACAGCCACATCTAGAACTAGATTCTAGCCTTATTTCCTTTTAGATCACCATTCAGCTTGATTAATTTTTAAATCTCTGTGTTTTATATTTCTACTGGTCTTGTAAACTTCGGGGAGATACACAAGGAACCCAGGGATCCCACTTCCTTGTAGTTTACAGTCTGATAATAGCTGTGCTAAAATATGTTGCATTGTTACTAAAAATGTTGCTCTATGAATAATCCTTCACAGCATTTGTATTAGCTGTTTTATGACAATCTACTGTGAAACCATGACCTCTTTTTCCCTGTAGAAATGTGCTGGTCTTCCCATATTTTAATTATGAAGCCAATTTCAGTAATATTCTCCTTGCTAGCTATCACCTCAGTCTATCTCAAATAACTCTGCTCCATCAGTGAGAGAGCTGTGCTTCTTCAGAATTAATCAGACCCAATTCAGGCTCAAGTATACTCTTCCTCATTCGTTGAGCCTTCTCTCCCTGCTTAATATATCTGCAGGCTAATGTTTCATTTCTGCTTGCACACCAGATTATCTGTCCTAATGCCAAAAGCTGCTCTTTTTTTAACAGAATTTCTGTCAACTTTACATGGGTCATCCTGTTCCCTCAGCCCCATTGGTGCAAACTAAGGGCATCTGATTGCGGGAGGTAGAAACTACAGCTGCCAACACCAGAGAAGGTGGTTGAAAAAGCAGTGTGTCCTACTCAACATGCTGGAACATTCTAATGTAGCACAGCAAGCCTCGGCCAGTGAGGCTGCTCCTGTCCATATGGTGTTTCCATGTGTCTACTTTTTCCTCTCAACTTGATTTCCATGATTTATGACAAAGGTGACAATGACAATGCAACAATGATAAAGATAATACCTGCCAAGCACTGACTTTATCAACTACATTCATAAAGACCGCCTCATTTGTATTTTGCTACAAAAGGAATATATTTCATAATTATTATGAACATGGCCAACCAGCCCTCATAACACTTTTTTTTGTATGATTCCAATCTATAGAACATAAATGTCTATCCATACAGGTCTCCTATCAGGTGGCTCCATGGAATTTTATGATTCCTACAGGAATACCACTACCACATTCATTATCTCATGATTGTAGTATGGTGTTTTTTTTAATATATAAAATTTAATAGATTTTTCACCCTTCTCTCAATAGCAAATAAAAATAGTCCATAAAAATGGAAGGCTAAAATCTAGAATAAAACACTTATTATACAAATGCATATTGTGTTCCCTCCAACAATTCCCTCTGAAAGCACCCAACATAGAACCCCTATAGAAAAGAGAATCTTACTGCCACAATCCTTCATCTCCAAAGCCTATCTCAGCACAAACTGGCATTTGAAAATGTAACACAGAAAGCAGGTCATATAACCCAAAGGAACTAACCAAAGCACTGATGTGTAACAGATTGTGTTTGTTTCTTTGATGAAGAGTTAAAGAAGACCTTGTACAAGTCCATGAGGAAATTAATATTTCTTTTTCTCTTGTAGAAGTCTTGAGCCACTTTCCTTCCTTAAACTTTTAAAGTCAAAGAGCATATTCTTTGACTTTAGGGAAAAACTCAATATGTCTCCTAATTTCATGTGTATAGCTACTGGCTTTCACCACTCGTTTTTAGAAGTTGCTTGCTTAACTAAATACCAAATACTACTGCCTGCTTTATTAGCTCTGATGCAAAGTTACCCCTACCTGCTTTAAACCTCTAATGTATGGTCACCTTGGCAATCATTATTTTTTTTTCTTTAATTTTTATTGTTGGTTGTTCAAAACATTACATAGTTCTTGACAAATCATGTTTCACACTTTGATTCAAGTGGGTTATGAACTCCCATTTTTACCCCGTATACAGATTTCAGCATCACATCGGTTACACATCCACTGTTTTACATATTGCTATACTAGTGTCTGTAGTATTCTGCTGCCTTTCCTATCCTCTACTATCCCCCAGCCCCTCCCCTCCCATCTTCTCTCTCTACCCCATCTACTGTAATTCATTTCTCCCCCTTGTTTTTTTCCCCTTTCCCCTCACTTCCTCTTGTATGTAATTTTGTATAACCATGAGGGTCTCCTTCCATTTCCATGCAATTTCCCTTCTCTTTCGTTTTCCCTCCCTCCTCTCACCCCTGTTTAATGTTAATGCAGCCAATTTGGAAAGCAGTATGGAGATTTCTTGGAAAGCTGGCAATGGAACCACCATTTGACCCAGCTATTCCCCTTCTCGGTCTATTCCCTAAAGACCTAAAAAGAGCATGCTACAGGGACACTGCTACATCGATGTTCATAGCAGCACAATTCACAATAGAAAGACTGTGGAACCAACCTAGATGCCCTTCAATAGACGAATGGATAAAAAAAAATGTGGCAGTTATACACAATGGAGTATTACTCTGCATTAAAAAATGACAAAATCATAGAATTTGCAGGGAAATGGATGGCATTAGAACAGATTATGCTAAGCGAAGCTAGCCAATCCCTAAAAAACAAATGCCAAATGTTTTCTTTGATATAAGGAGAGTAACTAAGAACAGAGTTGGGAGGAAGAGCATGAGAAGAAGATTAACGGCAATCATTATTTTAAGTTGAATTTTTAGAAACTTGGAGATTAACTTATGAAATGTGGTTAAAGCCACCAATCCTTCCATTTGAGGCCCAGAAGTGTCCAATGTATGACTTCTTGATGTCAAAGGACTCCACACTCTAGCCTGAGATCATGCTAACACTGCCATTTTTTGGACATGTATTCTATGAAGAGCCATGAAGTTCATTTATGTATGTACACACCCCTGATTGCTTCATTCATCTATATCCCAAACTCCCTTCCTTCACATCTTATATGACCCTGCTCCTTCAACCTGTAAAAATCCCTCAACTCTATCCTAGGGTGGCAGATTTGAGTCTACATGCTCTCCCTCCACATAACTGGACACCTTGTGAATAAACTCTTCCTATTTTGCAAAACTCATTACTTCAGTGGTTGATGACCCTGCATGGTGGGCAAAAGAGGACTTGTACAATAACAAAATTATGGCTTTTGTCTTTTGTCAGTCTAATCTACCCCAAAATGTATACCTGACCATCTCATTTTTTTTAAAGAGAGAGAGAGATAATTTTTTTAATATTTATTTTTCAGTTTTTGGTGGATACAAAATCTTTATTTCATTTTATGTGGTGCTGAGGATCGAACCCAGTGCCCCGTGCATGCCAGGTGAGTGCGCTACCGCTAGAGCCACATCCCTAGCCCAACCTCTCATTTTATATAATCACTTCATAAAATAAAGAAAACCAACTTAAAGGAAGAGGAGGAGGAAGAGGAACCTAGAATCTATTAAATTGATAGCATTTCATTCCGTATGCAATAGGTTTAAAGGAAGGGGTTGGGGTGTGTGTGTGTGTGTGTGTGTGTGTGTATGTGTGTGTGTATGTGTGTGTATGTGTTGGGTGGGGTTTAGAAATGGAACTGGGGCATTTCAGGAGAGCTGAGTTCAAAGTTTCTAAACTTTACAAAGTAATAATAACTTGAATGTGGTGTAGTTTCTGTGACTTTTCTTAGTTTGAAACTTAGATCAACAATTTCCTGCTGGAAAACTCTCCCTTGGCATCTTACAGGGATTTCAAGCCAATGATTCTAAAAAAAAAAAAAAAAAAACTCATTAAGTTTCCTGGGACATTCACTTTTTTTTCAAATGATTTGATTAATCTCATCATCAAATTGCTCAAGATTTAAACCTTATAGCCCTCTCATCTCCTACATCCAAGTGATTCTAATTGAAAGCATCTCAAACTCTTTCTCATCACCATCTTCATCATCAAAGCCTTAGTTTAATAATTCTTCATCATCTTTTATCCACATTTTACAATAGCCACTTAAATAGTTTTAGTTTCCTGCCATCAGAAATTGCTTCCCCCTTTTCTTTCCTTAATTTTCCTGTGATTAAGAACTTTTAGTTTTTACTTTTGATTATGAAAATTTTAAAACCTGTAGAAAAATAATGAAAATAATAAAAGAAGCCCACGTTTTCACCAACTAGTTTCAACAGTTCACAATTCATGATTGATACTGTAATTTATGAAAAATATATATTTGATCTTTGTCCACACTCCTGGCACAGCTCCCAAAACTCTCAGAGCATGTTCTGGTATTCATAACAAGCTCTTCCAACCACACAGATTTACATTAATAGCATGGCTTTTAGAAAGTGCTAATCACAAGATGGGGACTGGTTGTCAAGGGAACCAACCATAGTATTAGAGAGGTTGAACTTTTAATCTCAATTTATTAACCTCCAGAGTCAGGTAAAAGACTATAGGTCATCAATGGGCCAATAAGTTAATTGATCATACCTATGTTATGAAGACTCCATAAAACCCCCAAAGGATGGTAGTGAGAGGGTCTCTGGGTGCTGGAGAGGAGACGGTTCCTAGAGTTTGGCATACCTGGAGAGGGCACGGGAATGCCACACCCTTTCCCCCATACTTTCTCTTATGCTCCCTTTCCATCTGGCTATCTTTGAGTTGTATCCATTTCTAATAAATGAGTATATAAACTGTTTTCCTGAGCTTTATAAGCTGTTCTAGTAAATGAAAAGGGACTTATGGAAACCCTCCTTTGACAGTCAGTCATCTAGAAGTATAGCTTAGACTTGTATTAGCAATTTAAGTGAAAGCAGTTTGGGGGGATTAACCCTTAATCTGTGGGATCTGCCACTACATTCAGATAAATAGAGTCAGAAGTGAGTTAACTTATCGAACACCTGGGTGGTGTATACAGAGAATCTTTGGAGCTTTGTTTGGTGTAGGAGGAAAAAAGAATTCCCCACTTCTAGTTGAGTAGAAGTATTTTGTAAGTAGGGAGAGATATGGGAATTTATCTTTACAGTGACCAACGTGGTTTCACCTATATTCCATACCCGCTTATACTGAGGCACATCTCAGGCATCATATCGTTCCAACTCTAAAGAGTACAAGAACTCTTTTTTCCTAAAGTCTAATATCAAAATATTATCACACTTGAAATTGAATAACAATATAACAACAATGAATGTTGCTCAATGAATTAATTTACCATGTCCCCTGATTATCTCATATGTTCTCATTTTACAATTTGAATCAGAATCTAAATATGGACTATAAATTGTAATTGTTTCTCTCTTTAAAGTTTCTTACTCTATAATGTTCATTGCTCTCTTTCTCTTTCTCTACAGTTGTTGAAAAAAATGGATTTCAGTTTTTTGTGTGGATTTCTCTGATAACGTCCCCATAGTATCCTTTAATGTGTTCATGAATTCTCTATATGCTTCTTATAAATTGGTGGTTAGATACAGAGGACTTATTGTTTTTGATTTATTATTTTATTTAAGAGTGTACTTGCATTTAGAGATATTGCTTTAGTCAGTTTTTTTACTGCCATGACTAGAAAACTTGACCAGAACAATTGTGAAGTGTATTTGAGGGCTCATGGTTTGAAAAGTCTCAGTCCATAGACCACTGGCTCCATTCCTTGGAGCTTGAGGTGAGACTAAACATCATGGCAGAAGAGTGGTAGAGGGAAGCAGGTCACATGGAGGCAGTCAAGAATACTCCACCCGCCAGATACAAAATATATACTCCAAAGGTATGGCCCCAGTGTCACACATTCTCTAGTCATACCCTACCTACCTTCAGTTCCCACTTAGTTAACCCATCACCGGATCAATTCACTGATCGTATTAAGCTCTCATGACCAAATCATTTCTCCTGTAAACCTTCTTGAATTGTATCACACATGAGCTTTTGGCATACCTCACATGCAAATCATAACAGGTATATAAGGACAGTCTTCTTTTTCATGTTACTACTATTTTCTTTATCTATTGATTATAACATGTCAATCATAATTCATTGTAATATATTATCATCTTTTCTTGATTTATTAGCCAGAAATTTCCCATAAAAGATTACTTTTCCTCATCAGTTAGTTGGTTACCCTGAAATGTTGTTTTCAGCTTTGTACTTAAAGCACTTCACAATCCACTGACAAACCTCATCACACCTCTCATTAAAGAATACAGTGTACTTAATAAATTAAGAAGGCAAATGTGACTTAAGAAAGAGTTTAGGCACATGCCTGTAATCCCAGAAGCTCAGGAGGCTGAGGCAAAAGATCGTGAGTTCAAAGTCAGCTTCAGTGAAAGTGAGGCACTAAGCAATTCAGTGAGACCCCCGTCTCTAAATAAAATATGCACTCTTAGCAATAGGAAGTCACCAGTTCTCAAGTATTTTATTTCTCATCACCTGCTCTCCTCCACCACACACATTTTCTCCAGGTCTGGAATAGTTGTAAGACTTGTGTTTCAAGAACTTTTTACATCCCCAGCATTTAGTAACTGCTGGTGTACATTAGGCAATTAATAAATGTTTGCCGAATGGGGGAGTGAATGAGAATTTCCTATATAAGTAACTGATGGTATAATACTTACACTTATGCATGATTTCAACACATTCAGACTTTCAGATGCTCCTACTTAATGTCAGAAAGAATTCTTTTCAAGTGAGTACAATAATACACTGACAAGTCATATTAAATTCTAATACAACATTATCAGTAAATTAAATGAAGACATCCTAAATTATACCATTCAAGAGATAAATGTTATTCTAGAATAGACTTGGCAATATGCACTCTTAGCAATAGGAAGTCACCAGTTCTCAAGTATTTTATTTCTCATCACCTACGGTAGCTAGACCATCACTCTCAGAAGAGACAGGTAACATTAGCATTTCAAAGAGAACACTAAACAAACCTTCTTTTATTACAATGGGAAGATTTCACTTTATAGAATAGCACTTATCACTCTCCTAATTGTCAAAGCACTCCCCTTGCCTTAGATGAACCACATCTGTAGGTTTTCCTCTTATGAATACCCACTTTCTGGGTCTACTGGCTTATCCTTTCCATGTTGTCTTTAAATGAAAGAATTCTTTGAAGGGTGGAACTAAATGTAATTTACTTCTACTCTATACTGGTTCCCAAACAATGGTGTCTGATTATCAGCTGCTTATTTTTTTATAAACCTTTTCCCCTTGATTTTTAGACTAACATGCAACTGTCTATGTTTCTGCTTGGAAGCTCACAGCCCCCTCACAGTGAACATCATCACCTTTCTGCTCTTCTTCCATTGATTAGATTCTACAAGAGGAGTTCCAACACACAATGTTAAAAAACTAAGGACCTGTCATCAGAAATGGCTCCTCCCTCTCCTCACCCTTCATAGCCAATCATGTACAAGTTTTTTTTTTCTCTTTTCTGTGCTACAGACTAAATATTCCCTGAATGAAATCATTTTTTCTGATTTACACTTTCACCATCTAATTCCATCCACTGGGGAGTATTTTCTGGACTATGGACATTTTTTTTCCTCAATGACTTCCCTGCATATATTCTTACCTTGAGTCAATCTATATAAGTCCTTTTATAAATTACTTGACTTCCCAGTTTAAAATTCTATGTGTTCAGTTCTCTAATGATAATGAAGAACATCCCTAACATCTCTTAAAAAGCTTTTCATTATCTGGAAAAGGTCCTTTCTACTCCATGTGTACCCTAAACTCTTTATTTTTGGAGGTACCAGGGATTGAACTCAGGGACATTGACCACTGAGCACATCCCCAGCCCTATTTTGTATTTTATTTAGAGACAGAGTCTCACTGAGTTGCTTACTGCCTCACTTTCACTGAGACTGACTTTGAACTCATGATCTTCCTGCCTCAGCCCCCTGAGCCTCTGGGATTACAGGTGTGTGCCTAAACTCTTTCTTAAGTCACATCTGCTTCTTAATTTATTAAGTACACTGTATTCTTCAAGGAAGGAATAACTTTTTGACACATAGCATGGTACCTCAGTTTGGGATATAAGCCCATGCCCTCCTAATTTATCTAATTAATCATCTAAGCCTGGCTCAGCCATGTTGTCAGACACAGATCCACACTCTCCATGACCACCATCAAGACTAACTCAGGAACATTTGTAATACTTTATAACACCTGTTATGGTTTGGACAGAGGTGTCCACCCAAAGCTCCTGCTAATGCAGGAATATTCAGAGGTGAAATGACTGGATTGTGAGAGCTATAACCTTTTCAGTCCATCCTAGTTCAAATGGACTGACTGTGGTACCTGCAGAAAGGTGGACTGTGGCCAGAGGAGGTGGGCTACTGGGGGCATGCCTAGAAGTGTTCATCTTCCCTATAACCTGTTTCCCCTCCTCTCTCTCTGGTTCGGGACCCTGCCATGAGCTGAGCAGTTTTCCTCTGCTGCACCTTTACCCCATGATGTACTGCCTCACTTTGGGCCCAGAGCAATGGAGTCAGCGATCTATGGATTGAGACCTCTGAAACCATAAATTAAACGAGGTTTTCCTCCTTTAAGTTGTTCTCTTCAAGTATTTTGGTCACAGTGATGAAAGTTAATTAAAACAACATGCTACACGTTTTTCGCACTTATTACAATTACAATTAAGTAATTAATTGTGTGGTAAGTTGGCACAATGTTTTATCTTTGCTTTTTTTTTTTTAAATCTTGACATCTCACATGAAAATGTGAACTTATCAAGGCTAAGAGATTAGGGCTTTGTCAACCTTGTCCACTGGTCTCTTAATACAAACTAGACAATAAATATTTCTTGACTATGAAAGGATCAATCAATTAATCAGTCAAAAAGGTACAAGGGATTAATTTTGTACTTTTGCCATCTAGGGCTTCATGTGTGAAAGTGAAACCTTTTGCTAAGGTATGCACACCTGTGAACAACTAATAAATATAGTAACCTGCATTTTTGGTTTTACTCAATCTAATTTTATTCAACTAGTACTTACAAAGCATCCTCTATTAGTCAGCAATTGTTTCAATCAACATACTATAATTATCAATTAGGAATACTATGTTAAAAACTGTATACCTTTTTATATAGCTTTACAGCTATGAAAAATTTTCCATTGCTATCAAAAACTACTCATCTCCTTCTGCTCTCCCCTGACATGTTACCCACCACATGAGTTGCTGATGCATTTTTTACTTTCCAGTTATTTTTAGAAGTAATGAAGTTATATTAGGAAATATAACTGGTAGGTAAGACACAGTAGATTATAAAAGCTTTGTGCTCAAACACTTGACTCAATTCATAACAAGAAGTTTCCATTATATATCTTGTTGCCATAATATCTGCCCATTTTTGGAAAGAAGAATTGTATTGATGGAAGATCCATTATAAATTTATTATATAACTATAGTTTTTTAATTACTTACAATTGGAGTCAAATACTATTCCTTACAAAAGACTACTGCAAAATATTAAATAGACCTCTTTGAGAACATATTATTCTAATCATTGTAATTATAGGGTCTTGGATTAAAAAATTCATAAACAAGAAAACCTCACAACCTCTCATTCTTAGTTGCAAAATTTACATTCTTGATATAGCTATTATTCAACATCCTTGATCTGTGTACTTACACATGACTTAAGATTCTCAAGTATTCCTTAAATTTATGATCCCACAGATAATTTGTGTATTTTACAGTTATTGAGAAAGATGTGCATAATGAATCTAATTGTAAATCCATGTCAGCATCATCTTCTTTCTGACAGATTTTGCTTTCTATGTTTCAAAACTATGATACTAAAGACGTATAAATTCCATTCTATTTTTTCTTGATAAATTCATTTAACATTAAAAAATTCTGGTCTTTATTTTCATTTTTTTTCTTCCCTTCAAGTTTCCTTTTACTAACATCAGTATAACTTTACTGACTCCTATGCATTAGTGTTTGTGTGATATGACTTTAATGTACTCTTACCCTCAAATTGTGTGCATCTTTGTATTTAAGGTGAGTCTACCATAAGTAGCATATAGTTAAGTTTCGTTCCTTAACCCAGTCTAACAATATTTATCTTTAAATTGTAGTATTTAATCTGTTTACACTTACTTTAACTATGCATGCATATAGCTTCATGTCTACTACATCAGTATTTGTGTTTTCCTTTCCATCTACTTGTTTTATTTTATTGCTCTCACTTTGGTTTCTGTTTTTCTTTTTCATCTATTCTTGTTATATATTACAATTCCACATATATTTTAAAATTCACAGTATGTCATTATTGTTTTAATAAATTAAAATTAATAAATAATAAAATAAATTTAGATTAATAATAGTAAATTAATCAAAGTCACAAAAATATTGGTAACCCCCAAGTTCTAAAGCTATTCTTTCAATGTTCTTTTAGAAGTTTGTATTTTTTAGCTTTTATGTTTAGGACTTATGAGCCATCTCAAATTAATTTTTCGTATGACACAAAGTAGTATTTTAAGTTCATTTTCCCTATATTATATAGTTGTTTCAACGTCTTGTATTTAACTGACATTGCTTTTTGCGTTTAAATGATCTGAATCCTTGATTGAAAATCAAATATTGATCTAATTCTAGGCTCACTATTCTGTTCCATGGCTCTATTTGCTAATCTTTATTCAAATTACAAACTGTCTTTATTATTACAGGCTTATAGTAATTCTTAAATAAGTGTGAAATCTTCAACTTTATTTTTCTTTTTCAAGATAGCTTTTGATATTCAAGAATCCATAGCAATTTTAGAATTACCTTGTCAATCCTAAAAGAAAAAAATCGTTAGTGGTATTATTATTGAGGTTTTGTTCCCTCACTCAGTGTCCAGTGTCAATCCTCCACCTTAGAATCATCCATTCATACCCAAATTTAAATTCCTCAGCCATCTAATTTTAGAGCAATATTTTGCCTGAGTCCAATACTTAAAATTCAACTTAGATGCACAAATATCAAAAGTTATTCGACTATTCCACAGGCATTAAGTAAAAATTAGGAAACATTTTCTTTAGTTCCCCATCCAGACCTTGAATATATCATCCTAATTCTTCACCATCATCTATCCCAAGTAGTTGAGTAATTAATATATTTATTCAAATTATATTGATTTACCCAAGGATAATTCTGTAGGCAAAATCCTCTTCAAATCAATACATCATCAAATGTAAATTGTAATTGCTTTGGATGCAGCAAAGTCATACTCTTTTCTAATCATACACAAACACACACACACGCACACACACATACATTCAGTGTTTTTCTTCTTTTAAATATTTGCTAACATGAGATTTATTTACATGTTACTACTACTATTCAGCTGCTGACATGAGGATATTTTATGGTCAAACACAGAGACAAAAAAAAAATCCTATTCACCCATTCAGGAAACAGTCATGGTGATATTTAACTGAAGATAGCCTCTTTATATAGGTCCCATATATAATACCCAGGATTAAACCAAGTGTTCAGATGATTTCTAATGTTATCACATATGGTTTTCCTACTCTTTGGGATGACCAAAGACATTTTAGATTTTGTCTTAGATTACAATTGTGTCTTCACTCTTCAAGTTAGCTTTACATTGTCAAAACATACTCTCCTTCACCATTTATTTATATTTTATATGCTCTCCTCTTCCTACCCCTGATAACTCAATAAGTGCTAATTCTTCTATATTTGCTTTACTGGATCAGCTGAGTTCTGACCCTGCCAGTTTTATATGTGGGTTACTTCAAATACGATTAGTCATGACCTGAACCAAAAACTTTCACAAAATGCATATAGTGAACCCTCAAAGTTCATCCTTTCCAGAGATAATAGGTAAATTTCATACATATTCTACCTGTTAAGTAGACTTTATTTTTGGAACATTTTTAGGTTCACAGCAAATGTGAGCAGAATGTACAGAATTCTTATATATACCCCATTTTTATCTTCCCCTATACATCTGATTTATCCCACTCATCCTGCATGAGAATGATATATTTGTTAAAAAAACTGGTGAAGCCACATTAACACATTATTTCCACTCAAAATCCATAGTTTACATGAAGGATGCTTGATTTAATCAATGCATAACTGTAGATATCCAATATTATAATATCATACAAAAAGACTTTCACTGTCCTTTAAAATTTCTGCATTTTGTGTATTTACTTTTTCTCCTCCTCCTCCTCCTCCTCCTCCTCCTCCTCCTCCTCCTCCTCCTCCTCCTCCTCCTCCTCCTCCTCCTCCTCCTCCTCTTTCTTCTTCTTTTCTTTTGTGATGCTGAAGATTGAACCTAAGACATTACATTACATGTGCTAGGCAAGTGCTCTACCACTGAACTACATCCCCAGTCCTTATTTCTCTTTCCTTATTTAAAATTATTAAGTAAATATACATGGATTGACTTCTTTCACTTATCAATACACATTTAAACGTCCTCCATGTATTTTCATGGCTTGAGAGCTTATTTCTTTTTAAGTCTGAAAAATATACCATGGCATAGATGTATCATAGCTTATCCATTTATGGACTACAGACATTCTGGTTCTTTCCAAGTTTGGGCAATCATGAATAAAATTACTATAGATATCCGTTTGCAGATTTTTGTATGAACATAAGTTTTCACATCATTAAAGTAAATATCAAGAAGAATAATTACTTGATCATATGATAAGACTGTTTACTTTTGTAAGAAACTAACAAATTGTCCAAAGTATATGTATCATTTTGTCTTCCCACCAAGAATGAAAGAGAGTTTCTGTTGTTCCACATCTTCGGTATTTTATGTTGTCAATGTTTAAATTCTGGCCATTCCAATAAGCATAGTGGTCATCCTGTCTTAATTCTGATTTCCTTGGTGACTTGTGATGTGTAACATCTTTTAATATGTTGACAAGTGTCTTTTCAGTATATTTGCCTGTTTTTAATCAGATTATTTTATTCTAAATGTTGAGTTTGAAGGGTTCTTGGTATATTATAGATAATAGTCCTTTATTTATCAGACATGTGTCTTTTGAAAATATTTCTCCCAGACTCTATAGCTAGTTTTCTCATTTTCTTGATAGTGTTTTTCACAGGGCAGAGGTTTTCAATTTTAATGAAACCTAGAATGAATGATTAATTACTTATTTCATGGATCATGCGTTTTGTTTTATGTCTAAAAAATTATTGTCACACTCAAGGACATCTAAATTTTCTCTTATGTTATATTCTAGTTTTATAGTTTTGCACCACACATTTCTGTGATCTGTCTCAAGTTAATTTTGGGGAAGATGATAAGATCTGTGACTAGAGTCATTCTCTTTCTTTGTATGTAGATGTCCAGGTGTTCTAGCATCATTCCTTGAAAAGAGTATCTTTTCTTCATTGTATTGCCTTTGCTCCTTGGTCAAAGATCAGTTGAATGTATTTTTGTGGGTTGAATTTTGTGCTCTCTGTATTCTATTTCTTTGTTAAATTCATCTATTCTTTCACCAATCACAGTGTCTAGAAAACTGTAAGTTTATAGTAAGTTTTGAGGATGGGTAATCTTGAGGACAGTACATCAGAAAGAAAGGAAATAGAATTACAGTCAAGTTCATTATATGTTATGAAATAATAGCCAATTTCAGAGATTTTTTATGAGAACATATTTAGTATGTGACAAGGCATTAAGCAATGCCCAGTCAGGAATACACACACATACAGATGTGAAGACTTATAGTGTTAGATATCTTTTGTATTAGAATTAACAAAAGTGATCTCATACTCTTAGTTGGAAAAAAAACTCATATTTTCAATGTGAAATTTTGTTGAATTATGTTGAAACTATGAACTTAAATGTCAGCTTTTCAGCAAAGTAATGAAATACTACAGCAGATTTAGTTTGGAAGTGGAAAGTCTTATGTTCCCTATTATGCAGAATTTTGCAAACTAGATAAATAAGATATTTTTGGCTCTATACCGAGACTAACAGATCACTACCATTTGAGATAGAACTGCTGCTGAGCTTTGAAATCCAAATCCCTTTAGGACTCTTCCACCTCTCTTTCATTCTTTTACCTGCCATTTCCACCAAGTCTGGCAAACTTGCTACAAATACAAGCTCAACTGAAGGTAACTGGGAAAAATGAAAAAAAAAAAAAAGGTTATAATATCACTGAATATGCATCACTCTCAAGATGGCTGTAGAAACTGCAAAACTTTCGTCTTTCATATGTTTGTTGGAAAATGTGAGTGGGAAGAGCAGTGTTTGTTTGTTTTAGTTTCAGAACTCAGTCATTGTAGAGGCTCAGGGACAAATGATTGCATTAAATGGTGCATAAACCCAAAACAGGGTGCTCTATTTTACCCTTAGAAAGGATGAAAACAATTAATTTTGAATGAAAGAGATCTTTAATCTTGAGGCAGTGGTAATGGATCAAATGACTTCAGCATTTCAATATTTGACTCTTACTGATTTCAAGAGCCTTAAAGGAAATATTAACATGTAATAGAGAATCAAAACATGCTTCCCAGACTACACCACAAAAAGAATATAGTCTCTTCCAACATATTCAATTCAAGCTTTTATAAAGTATAACTTATAATTTCCTCTAGTCTTTAAATTGGAGAGGCTTTAGCTAAGTTTAAGAGTGAGCACTACAACAAATTGAATTGTTCATGTAAAAATATATTTTTTTTAGTTTTTCAGTTGGAGGGTGGAGAGAGAAGAAAGCAAGAATTTGTTGATAGAAAATTGTTGAGAAAAAAACTGAATTTCAAGCTGATCATGTTTCTGCAAAGAAGTAAATCCTTTCCTATCACCTATAGGCACTAAATAAAATTTGTCACACAGATATAGTTACATGTAGGGTTTTTTTTTTGAGAGAGAGGAATTAGAAATTTAGAAAAGAGGCTTATATTCACATTTGGTTCAATTCCAGTTGCAAATAAAGAGGCTACCACAACTCAAAGAAAAAATTCAGTCAATGCAGGGAATTGGTCAGTTATTCCATAACTATAGGAATCACCATTAACATTTAGTTTCATCTGTCTGTACACCCTAATCCAGAGGATTTCATAGACATTCTGGGTGGGGGAGGAAGGTGCTGAATTTTCAATGAGACAAAGAACAGACATCATAAAATAATCATCAAGATCACACAGGGCTCTAATATCTCAAGCCAATGTTACATTGGTGACTTCCAAGTTACAACTATGAATTAAAGGGCATCACAGGATATCAAGGATTGCATGGGACATACTTAGAGTTACCAGGGGAGGTTCTGCTTCCAGGTGCCCTTCACAATGTGGCAAATGTTACTGGACATCTCTGACATACAAGACTCTCTGCTAGGTGTTAAAAGGATTGAAAGAGCAAAGAGTTGAGTCCTTCAATGAAGGTACTTTTAGGAAAATAAAGAAATAATAAAAGAGAATGAGACAAGTACCAATATAACCATAACACATGAGGGATATGATACTGTGTATGGGTGTTTGTGCATTAGTGTGTGTGCACACACAATGTGTGTACCCATGCACACACCATTTTTTAAAATAAAGCTTGAAAGTTCAATGAATGGAAAATTATTACTGTCATTTAGGAGACAAGTTAGTGATTAGGAGTTTATTATTTATTGTATATGAAAGAGTTTCAAATTCTTGTACATTTTTAATCGAAGTATAATTGGCATGTTGTACATGAAATATGAAATTTTATCTATCTCATATGTGCCGTTGAGTTGGATCAAAGGTGTGCATTCAGGTAATTCACACTCATTTCAAAACAGAACATTTACATTACCCCAGAAAGTTCCCTATACTGCTTCCTGGTCAATCCTCACTGCACATACTTTTGTCTCACATAACCACTGCTTTTGTTTCTCTGGATACAAGTTTAACAGGCAGAAAGATGGGGAAATAGCATGAATAAGTCTGTGACATGTAAAAAAAAAAACATCAAGCCATTGCAATGATTGCATAGAGGGCAGTGGAGTAAGAAAATCTATAAAAGTAAGTTGGTGTCATAATGTGGAGGATCTTAAATTCTAGCTATGAGAGGATGTTTTTTATATCATTCAGAAGAAATGATAAACCATTTAAATAAAATGCATTTTCCTAAAAATATCTGGGCACAGAGGTTGATATATTGGTTTACATTATTAAAGGGGACACAAAGGCATATTTGCACACTACATTAATCAACTTCCAACAATATTGTAATAGTAAAATATCCTTCTATCATTTAAACTCAATGTATTTGTACTAAGCCCAAATGTGTCTAAACTTGACATCAGTTTAAATATGTCTTTCTTTTATCAATTTCTGCTTCTTTTTCATCATAGTGCATTTCCAAGAGACAGGTTTCTTGGTAAAGGATGTTTCTTGGTAAAGTGTTATGGGCTGAATTCAGTTGATATTATCAGTAAAAATGTCTAAATTTTTACATAGAGTAAAAATTTTCCAAGACTGATGGAACTCCCGTGTGAACACTCTCCTCTACTTATTTCTTCCTGCCTAAAATACAGACACAAGTTTGAAGATTGTGTAAGGAAAAATGAAAGAGCAGAATTAAAATTTGGGGTCCCTGTAAATTTCTTGAGCAGCTGTTTCCACCCTGGGCTGTCATCCCAGCCTTCTTTTAATGTGAAATAAACTGTCTCATATGTTAGAGCTGTTAAAGTTTTCTGAAGCTTGCAGTAATATGTCTTGCAACCAATGCACCCTCTTTTTCAGATTTTTATGTAAGAAAGTTGAGACTGAGCTAAGGATAAAAAGCTGGGAATGTGATCTGTAAAATCACTGGGAATCAAAGGTTCCTTGACCCTGTTTTTAAGGTTTATCACATGTAAAATATATAAAATTTCTTGGTGGCTATTAAAGTTTTCTTCCTGATACACACAATTTCCCTTTTCATAGATTCTGTAAGTACCTTCTACTTCTGCCATTAGCATCACTTCAATATTGAATCAAAGACTGTGCTTTACATCATGGAAAATTGCATGCAAAAATTATCTTGGTTGTTCCCAGTTGGAGGCTATTATGAAAAGAGCTTCTATAAACATCTATATTAGTCTGTAGACTAGGTAACTTAGGCAACAGAAGCTTATGTTTTTACAGTTCTAGAAGTGGAAGACTGAGATTAAGAGTCCAGCATTATTGGATTCTGGAGAGGTTCTCTTCCTGGCTTTTAGATAGCTACATTCTTGCTTTGTCTTCACATAGAAAGGAAGACAGACATATGGAGAGATAGACATAATTAAGGCTGAATGATGTAGAGCTATGCTGTGATTATGAATGTCTGTGCCTTTTGAAACTCATGTTGAAATCTGATTCCAAATATAATGGTGTTGAGAGGTAGTGGGAGCCTCTCAGAGGTGATTATGTCATTAACAGGGATTAATGCCTTTCTTTTAACACACAGTGCATTCTCACTATAGCAAATTTTTGTCAAGCAAGACCACCTCTTATGTTTTGTCTTTTCTGAATGCACTTGCTTTCCTTTCTACCTTGAAGCCCTCACCAGGTGCTGAGCAGAAGCTAAAACCATAGTCTTGGACTTCCCACCCTCTAGAACCATAAATCAAAATAAATATTTTTTTTCCTTTATAAATTCCTGGTCTCATTTATTCTGTTATAATAACAGAAAATAGACTAAGACAGATCAAAAGCATGGTGCCTCTTCCTGTAGGAATCTGGCCTTGTAAGTAGAGAAATAAATAAATAACACCCCGCCGCCCCACCTCCCCCCATCCATGTGAAGACACCGTAATCTAGTTCCTTTGCTTCTCCAGTTTCTAATTTAGATATCCAGTTTGTCAATATCCACATAACAACTTGATGAGAATTACTTTGAATATATGAATGAAATTAATGTTTTGGTTGGGATATAAGGTATTCTCCAAAAGCTGTAAGAGCTGTAACCTCATCAATCCATCCTAACTTGAATGGACTAACTGGGTGGTAACTACAGGGATGTGGGTGTGGCTGGAAGGAATGGGTCAGGATGGACATGCATATTCCCTGCAACCCATTCCCAGTTCTCTTTCTCTGCTTCCTGGCTGCCGTGAGGGGAGTAGCTTTTTCCTGTAACACCCTTCCACCATAATGATCAGCCTCACCTCAGGCCCAAAGTGATGGAGCCAACCAGCCATGAACTGAAGCCTCAGAAACTGAGCCCACAATTATCTTTTCCTGTTCCAAGTTGGTTTTGTCAGTTATTTTGGTCATAATAATGAAAAACTGACTAACCCAATTTCAAAAATTTGACATTTTAACAATATTATGCGTTCTTACACATAAACATGTGATCTCTTCATTTACTTAGATCCTTTTTGATTACTTTCTTTAGCATTTTGTAGTTCTCCTTTTTAAAGATTTATGTGTAATTATTTGATTCTTTTGTATTTTTTTTTTCTCAGTCTTCAGGGTTGAACCTTAAGGGCACGTAACACTGAGCTATATACCACAGTCCCCCAACACACTTTTCTTTCACTAAATTGCCCAGGCTGGCCTCAAACTTGCTATCCTCCTACCTCAGTCTCCTGGAAGTGTGGGATTGCAAGCATGTGCCACTGTACTTGGCCAACATAGAAATTTGGTTGAAAATCCAATGAAACTATTTTTCAAATTTAAAAAAAAAGACTATCTCAGAAATAAAACCTGAGAACAGTCCCACAAGAAAATTTCAAAATTCTTTAGAAGAAGAAAAACCTTACTGGTTCTAAATTTGGATTTATATCAAGTGAGAAAAATGTAACAGAAGGGATAAACAAAAGCAAAATAGAATTTATTTTTTCCTTATTGCTAATTGGTCTAACAGATAACTGTTCCAAGCAAAAATAGCAATAATGTATTGGGTAATCTTAGTATATGGGTATTGAAATGAATGAAGCAATTCCACAAGGAGTAGGGAGTCCCTTCTGTGGTAGTTCAGTGTCATTTGCAGGTGGACTTAGACTAGCTGTAAATGAATATGGAAAAAATGTAGTGCAAACATGTAAAAAAAATTAAAGTAGTAGAATAAAATGCTAAAAGGGAAATAAAATGGGGTAATATAAAATGCTCAAATAAAATAGAAAAGGCAGAAAGTAAAAGAAGGAGATAATTACATGCAATGAACAGAAAACAGTTACAAATATTGTAGATATTAAGGCAACTATTGAAATAATCACTTTATGTTTTAATGATCTAAATATATCAATTAAAAGATAGTGCATAAGTGTCTACTTAAATAACCTCAAGTTTATGCCGTCTGGAAGAAACCCACATTCAATATGAAGACAGATGGTAGATTAAAAGTAAAGGGCTGTAAAAGATGTACATGTTAACACTAATCAAAAGAAAGCTGGACTAATCCCAGAGGCTTGGGAGGCTGAGGCAGGAGGATTTGCCAGTTCAAAGCTAGCCTCAGCAAAGTGAGGCACTAAGCAATTCAGTAAGATCCTCTAAATAAAACACAAAAATAGGGCTATAGATGTGGCTCAGTGGCTCAGTGCCCCTGCATTCAATCCCTGGTACCACCCCTCCCCCCACAAAAAAAAAAAAGAAAAATGAAGTGATTATATTGATCTCAAAGTAGATTTAGAGCTACATAAATGACAAGAGGTTAACTGCTGGGAGCCATTAGCCAAGTAGGTATGACAATTTCCTTGCCAGCGTACCCCATGTTGCAGTGACATTGAATGTAGGTGACCTTGTTCAAGGACCAAGGCGGATTAGGGCGTTCCCGGTTTAGGTTCCAGGTTTAAGGTTTAAGATTATTCCTGCTGGGAATAGGGCGTATCCTGCTGCCTGAGTTCCCCTTGAGTTCTCACGGGATTCAGACAGTATATTTGGGAGACAGAAGCCCAGTGGACGTGGATTTGGGCAGAGAACGTGGATTTGGGCAGAGAACGTGGATTTCCCCAGAACGTGATTGTAGATGGCTGGTGTGAGTTCGGGAATAAACAGTTGCTGTTTGAATCTACAAGCTGTGTGGTGGCTCGTGATTGTGTGCCCAGCCAGACTGCGGCAGTTAACCCCAAGCCATTGTAATCCAATGTTCCAAGAAATTATAATCTTTAATGTTTATGAACTTAACAAGCATCAAAATACATGAGGCAAAATCTGACAGAATTTCAAGGAAAAATAGACAATTCACTTTGATAGAGACTTCAACTTTCCTCTGTATTAGACTGAACTAGCAGTTAGAAGAGAGGTCAATCTAAACATCACCATTAATGAAGTTGGTCTTATCAGTGCTCAAAGAATATTTCCAACAATAGCAGAATACTAGTCCTTCTAAAGCTTACATGGAACATTCATCAAGATAGACCACATTCTGGACTTTAAAGACACAACAAATTTCAAAGAATATAGATAATACCAATCATGTCTTCAGATCACAGTAAAATTTAACTAGAAATTAATAAGAAAAAGATAACAGAAAAATCCCAAAATATTTGGCTATCACATAGCATACTTTTTAATAACACATGGGTCAAAGAGGAACTCTTAAGAGAATTTTTAACATATTTTGAAGAAAATGAAATGAAAACACATTTATCAAAATTCATGGGATACAGCAAAAGTACTTAGAGATAAATTTATAATATTGAGTGCATATATTATAAAAGAAGATCTAATATCAACAAGCTTCTACCTGAGGAAACTGGGGGGAAAAGAGAAATATATGGCTAAATTAAGTAAAAATAATAATTATAGCAATAATCACTAAAATTAAAAATTTGACATCACTACAAAAAATTAATGAAACCAGAAGCTCATTCTTTGTTTTGTTTTTTAAGATCAGTATAATTGGGGCTGGGGATGTGGCTCAAGTGGTAGCGCGCTCGCCTGGCGTGTGTGCGGCCCGGGTTTGATCCTCAGCACCACATACCAACAAAGATGTTGTGTCCACCGAGAACTAAAAAAAATAAATAAATAAATATTAAAAAAAAAAAAAGATCAGTATAATTGACAAAATTTCAGCAAGGCAATCCAAGAAAAACTGAAAGAAAAGGATAAATTATTATTATCAGAAATTAAAGAATGGTCATCACTACTTATCCACGAACATTAAAAAGTTTATTAAGGCATATCCAGAACAAATCTATATCTATAAATTTTATAACCTAGATGAAATAGACAATTATTTTGAATATGCAAACTACTAAAATTTATAAAAGAAATAAATAATCTGAATAGGCCTATGTTTATTTAAAAATTGAATGAATAATTAAAAATCTCCCAATAATGAAGGCATAAGCCCAGATGGTTTTACTGATTAATTCTACCAATTTAAGGAAAAAAATATACCAATTTTATACACTCTCTTCCAGGATAGAGAAGCAGAGTGCACAATTTCTTAGTCAGTTTATGAGGCCAGCATTGGTCTAATAATAAAACCAAAGACATTGCCAGAAGGGACAGTTGTAGACCAGTCTCTCTCACAAACATAAAAGTAAAAGTTCAAACAAAATATTAGGAAGTGCAATCCAACAATTAATAAAAAATGTACATAATTATACACTGTAACAAAATCATATTTATTCCAGATAAACAAACTTGGGTCAACATTTGAAAATCAATAAATATAATTCATCATATCAAGTCCCAGACTAAATAAGGAAAGCCTCTCATCATATCACTACATTCAGTGAAATAATTGACAAGTGTAGAAAATTATTAATGATAACAATAAACTTTCAGAAATAAAGAATAGAAGGAAACTTCTTCAACTTCCTCAAGAAAATTTGCAAGTGACTATAGCTAACATCATATAATGGTAAGAAACTAGATTCCTTTTCCCAAAAGCAAAATTGAATCTTCCTACTTAAAACTGAACCTTCCTACTTAATATCACATAGAAGCATCCAGTTGCTATAATTAAAAAAAGGAAAATGCAATAAGACAAGAAAGTAAAAAGCATACAGATAAAAAAAAATCTATCTTTTTTATAGATTCATGATTGTCTTTGTCAAAACTACCAAATAATTGACCATAAAAATTCCACTTGGAAATAATAACCAATACAAGCAAGGTTTCAGGATAAACACATAATATACAAAAGTTATTTTATGTTTTTTAAAAATTTTTTGTTCTAATTAGTTATACATGATGGTAGAATGCATTTTGACACATCATATACATAAATGGAGTATAACTTCTTATTCTTCTAGTTGTACATGATGTAGAATCACACCAGTTGTATATATGCATATAGGGTAATAATGTCTGATTCATTCTACTACTCTTTCTACCACCACACCCTCTCCCATCCTTCCCCTTCCCTCTGCCAAATCCAAAGCACCTCTATTCTTCCCTAGCCCCTTTCCTTATTGTGAATTAGCATCTGCATATCAGAAAAAAACATTCGGTCTTTGTTTTTTAGGATTGGCTTGTTTCACTTGGTATGATATTCTACAGTTCCATCAATTTACCGGCAAATGCCATAATTTCATTTTTATTTAAGGCTGACTGATATTTCATTATATATACAACATTTTCTTTTTTTGATTCTTTTTTTTATTATTAGTTGTTCAAAACATTACAAAGCTCTTGACATATCATATTTCATACATTTGATTCAAGCAGATTATGAACTCCCATTTTTACCCCGTATACATATTGCAGATTCACTTTGGTTCCACATCCACTTTTTTACATACTGCCATACTTTAGGATCTGTTGTATTCTGCTGCCCTTCCTATCCTCTACTATCCCCCCTCCCCTCCCCTCCCCTCTCCTCCCATCTTCTCTCTCTACCCCATCTACTGTAATTCATTTCTCTCTCTTGTTTTTTCCCCTTTCCCCTCACTTCCTCTTATATGTAATTTTGTATAACAATGAGGGTCTCCTTCCTTTACCATGCAATTTCCCTTCTCTCTCTCTTTCCCTCCCCCCTCTCGACGCTGTTTAATGGTGATCTTCTTCTCATGCTCTTCCTCCCTATTCTGTTCTTAGTTGCTCTCCTTATATCAAAGATGACATTTGGCATTTGCTTTTTAAGGATTGGCTAGCTTCACTTAGCATAATCTGCTCTAGTTCTGCTACATTGATGTTCATAGCAGCACAATTCACAATAGCTAGACTGTGGAACCAACCTAGATGCCCTTCAATAGATGCATGGATAAAAAAATGTGGCATTTATACACAATGGAGTATTACTCTGCATTAAAAAAATGACAAAATCATGGAATTTGCAGGGAAATGGATGCCACATTTTCTTTATCCATTCATCTGTTGAAGGGCACATACATTGGTTCCATAATTTAGCTATTGTGAGTTGAGCTGCTATAAACATTGATGAGGCTACATCTCTGTAATTACACTGATTTTAAGTCCTTTGGGCATAAACTGAGGAGTGGGATAACTGAGTCAAATGGTGGTTTTATTCCAAGTTTTCTGAGTGATCTCCATATTGCTTTCCATAGTGGTTGTACCAATTTGTAGTCCCACCAACAATGTGTGAGTGTATCTTTTTGCCCACATCCTCACCAACATTTGATGTTGTTTGTATTCTTGATATTTGCCATTCTGACTACAGTGAGATGGAATCTTAGAGTGTTTTGATTTGCATTTCCCTAATTGTTAGAGATATGGAACATTTTTCCATACATTTTTGACCATTTGTATTTCTTCTTCTGTGAAACACTTGTTCAGTTTCTTTGCCTATTTATTGATTGTGTGTGTGTGTTAAGTTTTTAGAGTTTTTAATGTATCTGATAGATTAATGCTGTATCTGAGGTGTGTGTGGTAAATATTTGATTTTCTATACATCAGTAATGAATAGTTGAAATTTTGAATTAAAAATATAATATGAGAACCGGGGATATAGTTCAGTTGGTAAAGTGCTTGCCTTGCATGCACAAGGCCCTAAATTCAATCCCCAGAACCACACACATACACACAAAAAGAATATAATGTGAAATAGGTACATGAACATGCATTTAATCCCCAACACCACAAAAATAGATAAATAAGTAAAATTTTAAAAAGCTAACTCCAAATTTGATATACATTTTTAAAGTGCTATTCATACCCCCAAAATAAAATCTAACCATAAATCAAATAAATTATGCATAAAATCTATATGAGGAAATGACAAAATTCTGAAAAAAAGCATCAAAATAAATACAGATAAATGGAGAGTTATTCCAGGTTTCCATGGAAGAGAGAAGCCTGAATACTCTTGTCATTATTACCAACTTGATCTATGGATTCAAAGTCAATCCCTATAAAAATTGCAGTAAGTTACTGATATTAATAAACTAAATCCAACATTTTTGTAGGAGGCCTAGAACCACCACCCAAAAAATACTAAAAAAGAGGAGGAGAAGGAGGAGATAGGAAAACCGACACTTTTCAACTTATTATGATAAAATAGTAGTCAAGCAGTATAATTAGAAATAATTGACAAGTAGATCAATGTTATGAAATGACACCCCAGAAAGAGACCTACAAATATGGAGTCAACTCATCTTCATCCAAAGGACAAAAGAAGTTCTATAGAAAATGAATAATCTTTTTTAAAAATTAAGCTAGAAAAATTACATATCCATATGCCAAAAAAAATCTAGACATTCAGACACACACCTTAGTCATCTCTCAATAATTAATTCAAGCTGGGCACAGTGGCACATTTCTGTAATTCTAGTGACTGGAAGCAGGGGTGCTGAGGTAGGAGGATCACAAGTTCAATGCCTGCTTAAACAACTTAAAAGACACCCTGTCTCGAAATAAAAAATAAAAAGTTCTGGGGATATAGCCAAGTGGTAGAACACCCTGGGTTCAATTCCTAATACCATAAAAAGTAACTCAAAATGGAACAGAGACCTGAATCTAAAATTCAAAACTATAAAATATAAAACCTGTAAGAGATAACAGGAGTAAAGCTTGGTAATCATTGTTTTGGTGATGAGATTTTATATAAGACACCAAAAGCATCATCCATAGAAGAAAGTTGATAAATTGGACTAAAAAACAATCTGCTTTATGAAAGACACTATAAAGAAAGAAGATAAGTCTACGGACTGGGAGAAAATATTTGCAAGACATATCTGATAAAGGACTTGTGATAAGAGTGCATAAAAATTCTTAACATTTAACAGTAATAAAACAAGAAATTCAATTAAAAATATACAGAAGATCTAAACAGACCCATGACTGGGAAGATTATATAAATATAACATATGAAAATATGTTCAGCATTATATGTCACAGGGGATGCACATTAAAACAACAATGAGATACCACTACATGCCAAGTAAAATGGTTAAATTTCACAACACTGGAAATATTTGGTAGGATGTAGAGCAATAGGAACTCTCATCCATTGCTGGAGTGAGTACAAAATGACACATCCACCCTGGAAATTCTGGAAGTTTCTTATAAATTTAAACACAATTTGGCCATAAAATCAAGTAATTATAGTCAAGGTATCATTATTTCCCAATTGAGCTCAAAGGAAAAATCTTGCTTAGAAATGGTTGTAACAGCTTCATTCATAATCACAAAACTAGAAGCAATTAACAGGTGAATGGGTAAATAAACTTTCAAACATCCATACCATGCAATATTGTCCAATGATAAAAAGAAATGAGCTACCGATTCATGGAAAAACATGAAAGAAACTTAAATACATATTGAAAATGAAAGAGGCCAGTCTTAAAAGCAGCACACTGTGTTTTAGCTATATGATGTTATAGAAAAGTCAAAACTACAAAACTATTAAAAAAAAATTTGCCAGGGATTCAGGGTGGTGTTCGGGTATGAATTAGTGAAGCACAGGGAAATTTTAGGTCAGTACAAGTATTCTGTGAGAACCCATAGAACTGGGCAACACTAAGAATGAACCCTAATCTAAACCATCAACTTTAGTTAATAATAATATTCCAACACTGGTTCATTAATTGTGTGTGTGTATATATATATATATAGAACAGTGTGAGGAGAGGAGGTTATATGGGAACACTCTGCTCATCTCCTCTGCAATTTAAAAACTATTCTAAAAAACAATTGTCATCACCATGACCAGAACACCTAACAAGGACAATTGAGAGGAGGAAAGATTTATTTTGGCTCATGGTTTCAGTTGATGGGTGGCTGACTCCAAGGTGAGAAAGTCACAGCATAGGAAAGCGTCTCAGCTCACGGGAACCACAAAGCAGAGAGAAAGAGAGGGAAAGAGAAAGGGGCAGGGGACTCAAGCATGCAAGTATGTGAAAAGCAAGGAACAAGATATAGTCTCCAAGGTCATATACCCAATGACTTATTTACTCTAGCCACACCCCACCTGCCTGCAGTTACCACCCAGTAGTCCATTCAAATTATAAATCCATCAAATATATTAATTCACTGATAAGGTTACAGCTCTCATAATCCAATATTTTCACCTCTGAAGATTGCTGCATTACCTCACACATGAGCTTTTGATGGGGACATTAAAGAGCCAAACCATAATCACAGTCTACTAATTAAAACACAAGATTGACCTGTGCTGAGTGTGAAAACTAATTGGAGAAGCCTCAAGAGTCAAGGTGAGGAGACCAATTACAAAACTCCTGAGGTTAGGTTAGAAAATCATGGTGGTGATTTTAAATAATATAAGGGCAATAGGATGGATTAAAAATGAAAAACTCACAGTACTGTGATAAGGTAGACTCAACCCATGAGGGAGAAAAGGGGAGGAAATAAGGAGGGGAGATAGAAGAAAGCAAGTAGATCCCTCAAATTTCAGGCTTGAAACACATTTTTTTCTTCAGTAATTACCAACAAATAATTACTTTACCAAAAAGAAATATTAATAGATATTACACATCTTGCTAAGAATCGATAATCTCTACTAGTAAAATTGCTAAAAAGAATAGATTGATCTATTCTAAAGTTTTCTATGGAATTTCACAGGCTTATAGAGACAATATTCTATCATGACGACAGGAGATTCTTAGTAGGGAATGGTGTCTAAAGCATTGACTTTTGTAGTCAGACCTTCTAAACATGAAATTTGATAGGTTCACACACTGTGCAAAGTTGAATTAATTGATGTTGATCATATTGGCAATTTTAAAAATCAGTCTCGTTGTTTAGCAATGGGAAGATAAGTGAAGTGCCTGTGATTTTAAGAGAGGAGAATTTTTGTGATATACATTGTGGGACAGCAACATTCCCTTAAGCTCCAAGCCTCTTTATCTTTGCTCACACTCCTGCTGTCAAAACCTGTGATGAACTGAGGGGAAAAGATTTATAGGTATGTTTTCCTGTCATACAAGACAAGATATACAGAAATGGATGCTTGAAATACTCATTAATAAGACACAGGTTGTCAGCACTATATAGCAGGGCAGGCTAAATCCATTATGATTAAGGGTCCTCATCTTGAAGGTAATTTGCACTAAAAGGTAGGCAAACAGCCAAAGGCTCAAAACCCTACTTGCATGTGAAGGGATTCAGAAGAGAGAACAAGGAGGCACCACAAATGCTGTATGTTTCACGTTGTGTGTGTGTGTGTGTGTGTGTGTGTGTACTCTTGAGCTACCAATTCATACAAAAGAATATATGCCAGAACAAGATGTCTTTACAAAAAAAAAAAAAAAAATGAAAGAAAAGACACAAGTAGAGATGTGTTTGCTCCCCTAGTTTTCATTTGATATGAACTATGTGATATTTAGTAAAGATAGCTAAATCCAACCCAGTATTTATGGCCTACTATGGAACCCACAGAAATACAAACATAACCAAATTTTGCTTTGATAACATTTACTTGAAAGTTTCACTCAAAGGATTAAAAATCCATCTTGGACATTTATCTGGCTCACTTTTATTTAACATTGCTCACTTCACACATTTCCTGTAAACATTAAGTCAAATTTATCCATATTTTTTTATCAAATTTCTCAGTCAGAATTGCATTCATTTACATGTAAAGAAAACCTATTACAGGGCTGGGGTTGTGGCTTAGTGGTAGAGCATGTGCCCAGCACATGCGAGGCCCTGTGTTCGATCCTCAGCATCACATAATAAATAAATAAGTTAAAAAAATTTTTTTTTTAAAAAAACCTAGTATAATAAAGGTTACATTTGCTCATAGAACATAAAGTCTGAAGACTTTGGCCCCTAGATGATTAGCAGTTCATTATTCACATAATCACACACAACCTGTCTGTCCACTCCACTGCTCTTATTATGTGGTTTTCTTCTTCCCATTTGTTTGCCTATGGTTACAAGAAGGCATTTCAACCTTAAATTCATTTTCTAGGAAAGAAAGGGCAAAGGCCCCAAAAGAATATATGCCAGAACAAGATGTCTTTACAAAAAATTTTTAAATGGGAAAGCCATAGCATTCCTAGAGTCCCAATCCAGTTGACTTCTGTTTATATATCATTGAATATGGTTGAGTTTCATGACTACCCATAGTTGCATGGCAGCTGAGAAGGTAGT
Organism: Marmota flaviventris; assembly: GCF_047511675.1. Taxonomy (NCBI): domain Eukaryota; kingdom Metazoa; phylum Chordata; class Mammalia; order Rodentia; family Sciuridae; genus Marmota; species Marmota flaviventris. Next base: position 24,148,873 of record NC_092510.1, on the reverse strand, counting down.
TTAAAAAAAAAATCTGGGCACAGAGATGTCCTGAGCAAACTTGCAGTCATGATAGCATTAAGCAGAAAAGATTTGTTGGATAGACACACCACCAGATCTGAAACCCTGTCTACTTTAATCCCACTAGCTTTCTTTTTTGTTTGTTTGTTTTTGTGATACTGGGGATCAAACCCATGGCCTTGTGCTTACAAGGCAAGCACTCTACCAACTGAGCTATAACCCCAGACCAAATCTGACTACCTTTCTTTGACTTAGTTTCATATCATCTTCACCACTCAAAAATAGCAATTAGGGCTGGGATTGTGGCTCAGTGGTAGAGCACTTGCCTAGCATGTGTGAGGCACTGGGTTTGATTTTCAGCACCACATATTAAAAAATGAATAAAATGAAGGTTCATCAATGTCTTAAAAATATATTAAAAAATAGCAATTAGAAAGATTTTATGATCTGGTACTTTGGCAAAATAAAATAACTATTCTACCAGAGAGAAAATGGAAATTCTTCCAAGTAACAACAATTTTCTATGATTAGATTATGGCCAAATATGAAGAAAGAAATTCTAATATAACCTAAAGCAGTGTTCTGTGAATTATACGATTGTGTACATATTCATCGACAGGCTGTAGTGACTGTGTCCTTAAGACTGCAGAAAAACCCTGGTGCCATAGCCATAATCAGCGTGACATTCCAGACTGTTACACTCCTTTGATAGGGTATGTAGACTTTAGCACTTAATTTTTTTTTTTAAGAAACTGGGTCCTATGTATTACAATGTTTCAGACAAGTTTTTTCATATACACTCACTTACCCTATTTCTCAGATGTTTTCTAATATAAATATAACTTTTATCAGCATAAATCAAAACTTTTCTCATAGGTGTCTCCATTAACTTAAAGCCTATTCCTTATATTTAGACTCTCTCTATATATGATATATATGTATACATTGTAATATATATATATATATATATATATATATATATATATATATATATATATGAAGGATCATTATGAATATCACTCTATAATCAAGGGACTTTCTTTTCTCTCCACAACAAAATCTCTTTCTGGAGTATAGTGTATGGAAAAGCATGAAGGAATTTTGAGGAATTCTCAAAAGCTGAAATTTTGACAGGACAGGAATTCTAGTGTTAATTTCTAAAGTTCAATCAAACATTCCACATGAGATTTTTGTTTTGCTTTTGTTTTGATGCTAGGGATTGAACCCAGGGTCTCATGCATGCTTGGCAGGTGCTCTACCATTGAGTTATATCCACAGTCCCTCACTTCTGACTTTCAATTGTGACAGTCCCTGAAGGGCAAGATATACCTACCTAGATGCTGTCAAAAAGAGGATTAGGAGAAAAACATTGATGACACAAAGAAGAAAATGCTTACAACTGAAAAAAAAAATGCTGCAAGCTTGTATAATTCAAATACAAAGACTTAATTCCACAAAGTGAAATATGAGATTAAAACAATCTGCTAACCATAGTCCATACTGAGGACTGGCTCAGCAAAAGTCAAGAATTGAACAGGGCTTACTTCTAAAAATAAATAAATAAATTGCACACTACCTATCTGCTGCCCTACTCAGTTGACAGACTTCTTTTATATACATTGGTCAAATCAAAATGAAGTGTTAAATCCTTGGATCTGGACAAATAAATAGTATGAATACTATAAATCTTGAAGATGACTAAGATAATAGAGGTCTGTGAAACATAGTATATTGAGAAAGGGAAGTGTTGAAAGAGCTGAGAATTGGGCATCAGGAAGAGTAGAAAAACATAACACAGGATAGATAACTAGAAAGAAATATTTACAGGAAGAGAACTTTTTTGTTTTTTTCATTTTTACCAAGTAAATGATACCTCATCTTGCTTATACAGCTTATTGGTCTCCCATCACATGTCATTCCACTGTCATACTGTCTATTTTTGTGTCTACTTTTGTGCAGATACATTGGGTTCTGTTGAATCTATGATGTGCTACACACCATTCCTGAAGATGGTGTTCTTTAGACAGAACTGCGATGGCTACCATCTCTAAAAGTGTATACCATCTACCTAGGGCATTTTCCAGGCACCACCTCATTTATTTTTTTTTCCCTCTCAATACTGTCTTCTTTACTTGTATGTTTACAAATTTCTTCTTTGCCTCTGCATTGGAATGTATGCTCAGTGAGGGCAGGGAATTTTTATTTGTATTTACAAATGCATCCCTCAAATCTAGAGTAGTGATTGGCATATAGAAGGTATCCAGTAAATTTTTATTGAGTTGATCAATTATACCAGAACGTGAAATCGTTTTCAATAATTGAAATTATTAGGCAATAGATTCATTTGAATGTTAATAAGAACATAATCCGTGATGGCAAAAAAGGCAAGTGTCTCTCATAGACATGTAGGAGCCCAGATGGAAGATAACCTACCACAATTGTTTTAGAAACAAGTTGGAAATAAGTTAGAATACTAAACAAACTGATTTTAAGCATTTCTTCTACAGCATGATATATATATATATATATATATATATATATATATATATATATCTTTAAAAAGTATTGACCATGCTTGAGTTCTGTGAGAGGGGCATTTGTTATTCTTTTATTTATTTATTTATTTCCAAAGCTTGGCTCAAATATATTAACTAGAAAAGTTATTTTGAATTTTATCAATGTTACCAGTCATACTTATTCTCTGTGTATCCATCAGAGTCTAATTAGGACACATCTGTTGACTAGGTAGGTTAATCTTGGTAGAATGTGGTTAACAACTGGTAGAGTAGAAGAAAATTCTTAGGTACAACAGAAATAGGAATTGCAGAGTGTGGCTGCCTCCCCTACGAGCTGGGAGAAAAGGGGATAAAGAGAAACACACAGAGATGATGAGGGTAAGATTCAGACTTCTAAGGAGATTTCATGGATGTGGTAAAAATGGTTCACCTGCCTATGCAGTAAAATTCATTGATCTTGCCAAAAACTCATTAGCACATGAAAACCCATAACCAGGAAGAAGTCAGTCCCATCTTCTTCCCCAGGCTCACTGCCTCTCTATGCTCAGCACGGATACAGCTGAACACTGAGCCAGAAGGCAAAGAATAAACGTTATTTGCTGAGCGTAGCTCCAAGAGCACCCAAGTAGGACAGAGAAGTACAAATCTGATGCTGAGAAGCAATACATAGCTGACATACTCCAACATTTACCCAAAGTATTTAAGGCAGCTTTTAAAGGCATTTGTCCTTTAGCAACACAAAAACAAACATAGATAAGCAAGTAGGGCAGAGTCAGAAGTACAAAAGTGTAGGAAAACTAGGTATAAACCAGAAGTTTTATGAATATACAAAATACATAATTTAATGACTGGTAACTGTTTTCAAAATTAATTCCCACAAATGTAATGAAAATCAATTAAAATTAACTTAATTAACATCAAATTTAATTAAGATTAATATCCCACAATTCTTCTGAGATAGATATTATTCCAAATTTTATAGATGAGGAATCTTCCTGAAATCATATCACTTTTAAGTTACAAGGTCAAAAAATAGCTATGCACCAAAGTTTATAAATTCCATTATATTGAACTGCCTCTTTGGGATGTGTGAGGAGTTGGTACAGGATTAGGAAAGAACACATTCAAAACAGAAAGTGCTGCCTTTGCTATTTATTTATTTTTTCCTTTTTATTGCTCTGTTATTTTTCATGAGCAAATTTCCTCACCAACATCTCTAGTGCAACGATGTATTAAAACAAAACATGGAGACTCAGCAAGTGTAGTAACAACTTATTACATATAGGTGGAACTACCATGCAAACCCAACACTTCTCATGAGAGTAGTAGAATCCAGTTTTCTTTTTCAAATTTAAAAAAAAAAGTCTGAAATTTGTAGCAATAGACCTATTGTACTCAAAACTAAACTTTCAAATGAGCAAACCAGCAATTAATATTTAAAGAAGAAATAAAAGTCAGGTCAGCAGTAAGCATCCTTTAGAAATCATCCTAGAGAGGATTTTTATTGACACTTTCATTTTGTTGACCTATTTTTATGTACTTTTATTATAGAGTACTTTTAGTCATACACTCAAGAGCATCATTTCAAAACACCTTAAGAAAAATATAAAAATTTCAGGCACCACTGAATATTTTACCAGTGTTCATTAGGACCTGAACAATAATCATGAGTCAATCCTGAGTAAAAGGAGAAAAGTCACTGTTCTGCGTGCAAGAAAATGTCACTGGGACTTCATCTGGATAAGAGCCATACTCGATATTACTGCTCAGACTTAGTGGATGTTTTCATTGCTATGAAACTCTTACATCCAAAGCACCTTTAGAATGTGTTCTTACCATTGGCTTTATTGCCTACTAAATACTTTCTAATACAATCTTAATCACACAGTAGGATCTATGAGACTTGGCTAAGATTATAGCCACTCTGATGATGCCATGACCCAAAAATGAAGATTGAAGTCCTGGGGTCAAAACTCTCCTAAGGAATGTTCTATTGGTAGCTTTACCCAACATGATGGTCTTTTCAACTTACTAAATTAAGAAAGTGTATCATTGTGGTTAATGGGCAGTGCTGAAATTAAGCTGGCACCTCAAATGAGCCAATAACTTAAAAAGAAGATGACTTTATAGATAGTATGGATATGGAGTTGGCATAGCATCATGCAGATATATTTACTTATCTGCTACAAGGCCATATGCCACATGGATAGGGATATAAATAGGAGTGTCATTTCTTGATTGGAAGAGTCATAAAACAATTAGCACTTGTTTGGTTGTATGACAGAATCCAGCTAGAAGTCTACCAATTCCATTTCCTTTTCCAGGATGCCAGGGAAACTGAATCTTCCAGTTCTCTGGCCAAGTAATAAAATCTGTCCAAAGTGGTGTGAGTTTAAAGTGAGCATAACACTTCTAGGCCATCCATAAAATAGACTTTCCAGTCTTACCCTCTCTTTTTGATACTGGATGCAGCGGTTCCAGAGAGAACTCTAAGGGAGATATAGAAGCTAGCAGCACCACAATATAGAATGAGACACGAGTCCTGAATTACCACATGGAAAGGATGCTACCAATCACCAAAACTATGTCCTAATTGAGAGATATATCATTTCTGAGCTAAACCATTGAGATTACAGAAATTAATTATCCTGACTAATGAAGAAACTACTGTGTGTCAGAACTGCGTGGTTGGGAAAAATAAGGAAAGACTCTCTAAGTGATTAGCTTAAATTTTAATTGATTATTTTAAAAAAGCAGAAACAAGGAGTCAAGAATTATATACAGGGTCTACAATAAAAGAAAAGTAAAAGCGGAAATAGAATTACCAAATGGTAACTTGTTTGATGATTTGTGTAAGGGGAGCTGGGGTTGGAAATTAATAGCCCAGATTACATAAAACATGAGATAGAACGGAGTTATAACTGCAGGGCACAGTGGCACATGCCTGTAATCCCAGCAGTTTGGGAGGATGAGGCAGGAGGATTGCAAGTTCAAAGCCAGCCTCAGCAACTTAGTGAAGCTAAGCAACTTAGGAAGTTAATAAGCAACCTATAAATGGTTGGGGATGTGACTCGGTGGTTAAGGGACCCTGGGTTCCATCCCTGATACCAAAAAAAAAAAAAACTTTGTAACTAATCCCATAGGTGAGTTTGGTAAATTATTTCTGGGAAGAGTCAGATAGTAAATATATTTTTGTGCCACACCATGTATGTTAAAACTATTCAAGCCTGCCATTATAGGGGAAAGCAGCCATAGATAATATATTAATGAATGGGTATATCTATGTTTGAGTAAAACTGTATTTATGAATGGAAAAATTTAAATTCCATGTAATTTTCACACTGCAAGTAATAACGTTGATTTTTAATTTTTTTCCTACCATAAATAATGTCAAAATTATTCTTGGCTCCAAGGCCATACAAAAGAACACAGTCAGATGTGGCCTGCTGGCCACAGTTGACCAAATCCTACCGTATGTAATGGCATATCACAAGAGATTTTTGATTGGAGCAGGGGATGGAGAACCAATGTTAATTATTTCTATGTATCTTAACTTGGAAAAGTGCAGTAATAGAGCATTTCAGGAAGGCAACTGGAGAAAAGGTGAGCAAGATACCATACCTGACAAAATCTTGGATTGTTTTGTTAAGTAGAAAAGAAAGAATGATATGAGGCTAGGAAGAGAGAAAGAGTGTCAAGGTTAACTGGAGTAGTTTAAGACCAGATCATTGAAGTAATGGTGGTGTCAATAACTAGATTACAGCTACCCAGAGGGTGAAGATTTGGCTGGGTCATCAAGCCCTAACCTTACAAAGATGGATGGTTTTTTAATTAAAATCTCAAATGATACACATAATTCGGCTTTACAATTATAACTGTGTAGATATTTTTTGTTTGGGTTTTACATTATTGCTCTCTAAAATACCAACATGCAAAAAGAAACAAAAGCCAACAGACTAGTTATGGCCAAGATGGAGGATTTTCACAAACTATAAATCCTTGGAATACACTGGGGGGAAAGTAGGTACTTTACTCATGCTTCACCTTTTTAACTCAAAGATAGTATAAATATGAATTAGCTCTCCCACAAATTTATACCTAATGGCTCAGAATGCTGTGATGTGCTCCAGTTGTTCTCATTATAAAGACAACTAAATATATAGACAGACCAACGAACATTGTATTTTTGTCCTCTATGGAAGAAGTTGATATCATTTTTCTGTATGGAGCCAAATAGCAAATGTCCTATGTTAGGTTTCATGGTCATAAGACCTCTCTGTATCTACTGAACTGTCATTGAAACGGGAAAGAAGTCACAGACACAGACAAATGGACCCAACTGTCAGTCAATAAAATTTTATCTAATAAAATCAGACGATGGGTTATAGTTTTTTGGGCCTTGCTCAATGACACATCTGAATTATGTTTTATTTTTCTTCTTCCAAATTGTCTGAGTAAATTTCTCTGTCTTCTCTCCCTCCCTAGCTACCACCCTGCCAAATATCACTGGGAATTTATGTTAATCATATTCATCCTTAAATTTCACTTTCTCTGGAAGGACTCTGCCGACCTCACTGATAAAATATGATTCCCTCACTTCATGCCCATTTACTTCCCCACCCACTGCACACATACCTAGCATTATGTATTTATTTATTTATTTATTTTTGGCATTTTCTTTTATTTATTCTGAAATAAATCATGAGATGCATAAGTACACAAATAAACAAAGGCGTTGAAGAAAAGTTCATCTAAAATATGTAATTGCAAAATGATTTACCATTCAGCTTAAAAAATCAATTATTTGGTTTTTAATACTAATTTTAGTCAACTATATTTTAACTTCCATGAGAGCAAGGCATAGGTCTGTGGTCTCTCCTCAGCACACCTTGTAAGAAGAAATGCTCAACATATGTTGGATGAATAGAATTTAATAAAATTGAAAGAGAATTGTCAGTTTAAAACAATATTCAAGAAAAAAAGAGCAAGTTTAACATTTAAAAATAAAGCAATAACATTATTTAAAATTTTACAGAACTGTAAAAAATTTTAAAAAGAACAAAAGAAGGTTTGAAATGACAAAGAAAACTATAGTAACCCCCCTTTATCCATGGGGGATATATTTTAAGACCCCAGTGGATGCCTGAAATAGCATAATTAAATTTATGTGCTCTTTCCTATACATACCTATAATGGAGTGTAATTTATAAAGTAGGCATGATAAAAGATTAACAATCATAACTAATAATAAAATAAAATAATCATGACAATATCCTATAGTAAAGTTACTTAAAACTCATAAATTATAGAATTTTTCACTTAACCATTTTTCACCACATAGTCATTGCAGATTTTTTTTTGCCAATATTTTGAAAAAAAAATGTGGTGAAACCATTATGTGATGCTTTTTTTAAAAAAATGTTCTATTATTATGTAAAAATCATTTATTATTAAATCATCTTAACTGCAAGATCAGGATCCACAGAATTCTAGAGAGTATATATTGAAATTAAATAGTCCACAACAATGCACATCCTTTCTTTGTGTCAGTTCAGGGAACATTTTTCTGGTCTGGGGGGAAAAAAAAAAGTTAACTCATTAATTCTCAGGCAGGCAGTAGAAATGGGACTCCCTTCAGTGGAATGCAATAGCTGAGAAATAAAAGCTAAGAAAAAATAGAAGGATGGAAAAACCACAGGACACAGAAAGTAGTTTCAAAAGTGGGGGCAGGACGAGCATGCCAATCACATTGATTGAGCTTTAGACTGGCAAAATGGAGTCCACGCCTGCTTTATTTATATTGGGAAATATCCAAGGCTTTCCAAAGAATTCTTTTCACCAAAAAAGTTAAAGGTGGGCTGTTCAGTTCCCAATGGGTTATGCCTATCTCCAGAGCTACTGTGACATATCTTCTAAGCAGAGCAGAGATAAAGGTCACGTGCATTGGGCAATATATTGCCACAGGAGTTCACAATGCCAAACCTAAATCTCCCTGGCTACCATACCCAGAGCAGACCCTCATGTAATTCATAGATGGCTTCCTTTATTAGTTGTTATTGATGTGTACATCGAAGTCAAAATATTCTACCTGACAAAATTTACTACAGTGTTGCAAAGTATGGACTTACATAATTTGATCATCTGTGCCTGTGCCACTATTATTGGTTTGGGTATCTGATACCCTGTCCTCACTATTCATATAAGACGTGTTTACTTTAGTACTGCCCAGCCCTAAACAAACCATGCAAGTCAGCACTCAGAAATACACTGACAACAACGTATGTTTGCTGAGAATTCTAGGCTCAAGGCTGGCAGTGCACAAGAAGACAAAAGTGCATCCATATGCCACTGGTGAATATCTTGCTGCTGTTTACCTTTTAAGTGGCATGATGAACAGAATATCATGAGATGTTTATACCAGGAAAGATGATAAACCAACTTCTGGACTGAAAAAAACAGGGTGCGATGACTATTCAGTGAAATACAGTAGCTTCTCAGATCATGGTTGACTGTAGGTAATTGAAACAACAGAAAGTACACCACAGATAAAGGGGAAGTATTGGTCTACTGTAGAGGTAAACATACTCTGGAAAAATATTGACTGTAAGAACAGTGAAAATATCCTTAAACAAACTGGAAAAAAATCATAAAAATGAAAAAAGTTATAAGGTTTTATTTTCAAACTTATATTTGAGTCTCAAGTATTTTTGAACAATAGGGGGGTAAGTATATATATTTGAAGCAAAGGATTATATCCAAATGTTATTGCCTTTTAATTTGTTATTTACGTGTAACAGCAACGATTTTCTGTAGGTATGCCATTGTCCAGGTATGCTAACTCATGCTTTTCTTTAAAAAAATTATATTCTATATAATACATAACAACTGACAAATTAATGAAACAAAAATGATAAAGTAGTTATAAAAAAACAATTAAAAACTTCAAATGTGTATTAATTCACATTAACTATAGAATAGAATTGAGTTTTACTAAATGTGAATTAAATGTAAACTAATTTGTAAAATAGGATGTTTGTAACATGATTATAGAATAATATGATAGCCATAACCTGATTCTCATATCCAAACTTCTATACACAAAATCTGGGAAACAAGTGAAAAGTGAAAGTAAAAGTTTAGCAAATGCTTCATTTTAGCTCAATAGAACTCAGAGTATACTTTTAATTCTCATTTTAATAACCTGTGAGGTGCTAATAAATTTTTATATGCATTTTAATTTAAAACATTAGAATAAATAAAATAGTATTAGTAAATGCCAGATCATCTGAAAACATCAAAATAAATAAAATTTGTAAAATAAAATAATAAGAAACAGAAAATATAACTGGATCAATCAATGGGTATAAATAATTTGGTCTTCTATCTTAAAAAGCACTGACTCTAATGCTGCATTAAAAATAAAGCCCCACAGACATTTCTCCAAGGTATACAAGTGGCCAACAAGCACATGCAAAATGCTCAATGTTATCAGTTATGTGGGAAATGCAAATACAAAACAAAATGTGATACCACTTTGCACCCATTAGTATGGTTATACTAAAAAAAGACAGATTATAAAATGTGCTGACATGTTTGGGGAGAAATCAAAACCTTCTTATGCTGCTGGTGAAAATGGAAAACAGTGCAGTCACTTTGAAAAACAGTCCAGAAATTCTTCAAAAACTGAACATAAGATACCATTTAAATCAGCAATCCTATTCCTAAGTATAGATCCAAGTGTACACAAACGATCATAGCATTTGTATTCATCAGACAGATAGTGGAAATGACCTAAATGTTCACCAACTGATGAACAGATAAGCAAAAGCTGGTATCATATAAGAAATAATTTTCAGCTATGCAAAGGAATGAGTGACATACATATTATAATATGAAAATATTATGTTGCAAAAAAAAAGACACAAAGGACCACATATGATGTGATTCCATTTATATGAGATGTGCATAGTAGTAAGTGTATACAGACAGAAAATAAATTAAGAGGTGCCTAGGGCTAGAGTTAGAGAATGGGAAAGGATGACTAAAAGGCATAGGATTTCACTTTGCGATAATATAAGCACTCTAAAATTGTGCTGATGGTTCAACAAATCTATGACAATAAAGGCCATGAAATTCGTAGAGTTATTTGATTTATTAACGATATCTCAATAAAGTTATCACCAAAAATATACAAAACAACTATTTGCTAGTTTGTAAAGGCACACTTATATTTAAAAACCAAAACAGAGAGAGAGAGAGAGAGAGATTGATTGATTTAGCAAAGGGAAGAGGATTTGAATAAGAAAGACAGTAGAATGAATCAGATGTAATTTTTCTAGGTTCATAAATGAATACATGACCAGTGTAACTCCACATATGTACAACCACAAGAACTGGATCCAAATTAAAATGGGTTGCACTTCATGAACATCATAATACACATAATACATTATATGTCAAAATACACCCTACTGTCATGGATATCTAAAAAAACAAATAAAAAATAAATTTAGTAAAGATTGGCAAGCAAATAAAAGGAAAGAATAGAGGTAAGCATATTAATTTCAAAGAGGAATTTAAGGGAAAAAGTCATTAAGTGAATTAAAGAAGACCATTTTGTATTAGTAGAATAGATATAAACACCACCAGGAAAAATATAGAAGTTATCTATTTTCACTAACAAAGTTTTCAAATACATGAAGCAAAATTAATAGAAATATGATAAAATTTTAATAGAAACATAGGTCCTATAGAAAAGTATATGAAGAATGTATAGTTAATAAAAGAAAAATCAGAAGAGCATAGAGATTTGAATGATATATCCAGGGTAGACTTTTAGAGCATCCATCAAATACTTGCACAAAATTAAACCCATTACAGCAAAAAAAAAATCTTAACAAAACATTTTGCAGCATAAATTAGACTACATTCCCTAAGAACAATGGAATAAAATTAAAAATTAGCACCAGGTTTTAAACAGCAACAAACATAGCATTTTGAAAATTGTGATAATTATTTCCAAAGGCAGTTCTGTTCCAAATTGTGAAACTTGGTTCTAAAACATCTTCCTTATTTTTGTTTTCTATTGGCTTCAACCCAATATCCTTTCTCCTTTTATCTGTTATTGCACAGTCTAATTCATGTGATTATTAAATTACTTTGTGTTTTTATTTTCAAATTGATTCATGTATAGAAGTGCATTAAGGACAGAGAGAACTGTATAAATTTCTTTATCACTACATTTAAATATCTCCCTGAACATAAAGTCCTCAGTAGATGTTTATTAATTAATTTCATTGTATAATTGAGAAGGCAGTGAACTGTAAATTAAGGGACAAGAGTTCTTGACCATTATTGGAAAGGCTTAATGACTCTCAGCATGTCACTTTACCTCCCTGGATTTTAATATCCTCCTTCATTAAGTGAATTAGTATCAAAATGTCTCTAAGATTCCTTCCAGTTCTAAAATTGTATGATCAAACTTACAGGGAAGAAAAGACATCCTTCAGTACACCAGAAAAGTCCCCTGCCTGTGCAGAAACACTGGGTTCTTTGAATGTCAGGACTCAAACAGATTGTATATTGTTGAGAAGAGAGTCACCCTCAATTACTCATCAATGGTGGAATGTTTTGTGGTTTATCCTCACTAACCCAGTGTTTCCTTACTACCACCCAGTCAGGTCCAAGGGGGATATACATGTGTCTGAGTATGTGTGTATTTTTGCCTCTCTGACAGCATTCCAAGACTAATATAAACAGCTTTTAAATTACCCATTACTCTGTCACTTCTCTCTTCCATTAGAAAGAGGTTAGCCTATGTTTACATTTGGAGTTCTAATATTCTACCCTTTCCATCACCCTTCTCTTTCTTAAAGACTGATTTCTTCATCTTTCCTATATGAGGCCCACTTGGTGAATATTTCTTCAAAGTCATGTATCAGAATAAGCATTCTATGCTTGTATTTTAATATAATATTACAATAAATCATAATATTATAATTAGATACAGTGAACTATAGTTTAATTGCCATTTACCATGATGTACTCAATATAGTTGATATTATATTTAATATTTTCTTAACTTGATTAATATAATTACATAAGTAGGAAAAGAACTCAAAAATATATCCCAAGAGATTAAAAGCAAACATGATTTTATGTGTGTTTTTTAAAATTTTTTCTTTGTGTTTCTCTTTTTCCACAATTTTATGGATTGTATACACAAAAATTATATGCGTGTACACTATGCCTCTCAGTTACCTGAAGAAAATCAAAGAAGTTGTCACACAATTCTATATTACTCTTCATTTCTCTTGGAGAGAAAATGACTATTGATATATTCAGAATTCAGAATTTATATTTGAGTGTACTCTAAAACCAAATATCTTACAATATAAATGGTTTCAAGTAATTGACATTAACTCTTGAATTAAAAATAACTTTGATCTTGTGATGGGGTCAAAATATATTCATTTTCTGCATAGTATTGTCAAGACAAAAAGAAGTAGGGCTGTACACCTAAGCCAGATTTTCAGTCATCATGGTCAAAAATAAAAACTCAGAGTTAATTAGAAACTCAATTAGAACATATGCTATAAACATCCATTAGTCAGCAAGTTTAAATTTTTCAGGGTCTTGTAGAGAAGCTTTCTTAAAATTATAAAAACCCGTAAATAATGTTAATTATTCACATTTACAAGTTGAACACTAAAGTCCATTCGAGACTAAAACAGAATCTAAATTCATGTGCTCTTACCTAGACTTGACATGATCGTTACACATCCCTTTCCTCTGCTGCTGAACTTAAATAACGTATCCAATAAAGCCAGTTTTACTGGGTGTGCTTTCATAAAACATTCACATTTTATCATACAGTAAAGTTAGAATTTATGCTAAATACTTCACTATTTCCCTAAAGATAAATCTGAGTGAATAAAATATTAAATGATATAGCAAAGCATATTATTGTAAAACTAAATTCCTCCAAATGTATTAATTATCTCTAATGTTGATAACTAAATGACTGTGATGAGTGTTTTTTAACATTTCAGTCTCACTAAGGCTAGCAGGAAGCCTAATTCTCTTTCATCCCTGCCAATTCCTGTTAGATACAAAGACAGGTACATTGTGTTTATGAAACCAGGGTTCCATTTCTACTCAGCATATAAAAACTTATATTATTCTATCTTAAAAGTTATTGAATTGTCTTTGAACATTGAATAAGCAATAATGGACACTCATCAACAAGAGGATAGACTTTCATAGTTTCTATAAATTCCCAGAGCTTCTCAAACTCAAACATTTAACGGGAGAAAAAAGTTGCCAGGTACATATAATATTTCATTCAGACTTAAAATACTTGTATTTCTACAGCAATTTATTTCTACTAATATTTCAGGGGTGAGAAGGAAGATGGGGTATATTCATTTTGCCATTATAACAAAACCCACAAATTTAGCAATTTAAAGCAACGATGTATTAGCTCACAGTTTTGCAAGTCACCAGGTTCAACTGGGTTTCATCATCAGAGTCTCACAAAACTCAAATCAAAAAGCTCTGGAAAAAGATTTGCTGCCAAGTTCATTAAAGTCACTGACAGAATTCCTTTCCTTGTGGGTGTCAGATAGGTCTCCCTTCCTAGCTGGCTCTCAGCTGCAGTGGGAGGTAAAGGACTTGTCAGAATTTGTTGGCATATGTCTCCCTCCATCTTTCAAATCTACAAAACAGCACTGAAGCTCTCTAACTTCTTCTCTGACCAACTGGAGAACATTCTCCAGTTTTCAAGGGTTTCATGTGATCTGGAAAGTCCCTGGATAATCCCCAACCCAAGGTTGCCTGTGTCATAATCCCCAGAGTGACAACTCACTGTAGTCACAAATTCCAAGAATTAGGATGTGGGATTTGGAGGAACATTTTTAGAATTTTGCCTACTGCATGAGGAATTGAAAAAATTGAGATTAAGAGTATAAATAGGCTCCAGATATTAGATTCTATGAATCAAAGCCAGAGCGAAGATTTCTTACTGGGGGTCGTAGTGGGGGGTTCAGGGGTATAATCTAATATTAATCTAATATAATCTAATATTAATCTCATATTAGCAATAGTAAAGAAGCATCAGGTCTTAAATATTATTTAAAAATGTCTACAAGCTTGTACTTTGCTTCAAGTAAACACAGAGAGAACACACAAAAAAAAAAACCCCTAAGAAATCAATGGAAGGAGCAGCTATGCACAATTGGTTAGTCTATGTCAGTAAATGGTATTTATTGAGAAACTGTGGGTGCAGTTATTAAAGATTCAAACTTGAGAAATTTAGCATTCAGAATTAAGAAATCAAACCTGGATGGTGCATGCCTGTATTCTCAGCTACTTGGTAGGCTGATACAAGAGGATCACAAATTTGAGACCAATTTGAGTAACTTAGTAACATCCTGTCTTAAAATAAAATTAGAAAAGGGCTGGGAAACACAGTTAAGTGGTAGAGCCCTTGCGGGGCATATGTAGGTCCTTGGGTTTGATCTCCAGTATTACAAAGAAAAAAAGAAAAGAAAGAATTAACTCATGTCCTGAAACCTAGGAAAGCTCATGGAGGCATTTCTTCTAAGAATATAGTTAACTAGGGCTTAATTGAGGGATAGCATTACAGAATAATGGGGGCTAAAAATAAGGGCATGGCTGCTGAAGGACATTGGTCAAGCACCCAGGTATCATAGAAAAATTAGCATCTAACCTGACTCAGAATGGAGCCACTAACTTACTGATCCAAGGCTTGCTATTGCTTTCAGATTCTGGAACAGGGCCAGACATACAAGAAAGAGACTGCATCTTCAGAGCAGGAAGCAACTGGACCCCATGTCATAGAGCTGTCAAGATGAAGTCTCTCTCTTTTCCGCCCCCTTTCATATTACCAAATGCTGTGTGTACTGTTTTTAAAGACACTGAGAGAGCCTCTTTCTTCTGATTACTGGGAATACTAGTGCATATAAGGCAATAACAACAGGGTCTATAGGTCTATGAGAACCCCAAATGCATGCCAGGTATGAAAAGCAGAGAAAAGAGTAGGGCAGCATCCCAAAGGTCTCTCCAGGATTTTTTTTATTCCTGCCTCTCCTCTCCTTCAAGATCTTGTGGAGCACAGAGACCCAGGGAGCCTGAGAACTGATGAGAGAGCCTTTCATCACTTCAATTAGTCATTAGAACACATTTCATCATTTGACAGTTATTCCTCAAAAATGGCCCTCTTCAAAAATATTATTTTATACTGTCTTATTCATAAAATATATTGGTACAGGGATGATTGTACACAAGTGTTAAACTAACGTTTGCCCTGAGGCTGCCTGCTTATTTGAATCCCTATGCAAGGAACTGTAACATAACTTAGTGCACAAACAACCCAACACCTAACTTAGGAGTATATATTTTCTAACAGCGAAGGCTCTGCTCAACAAGTGGTTGAGCTTCAGCCAATCACAGGCTGTCAACTGCTGAGAACATGTCCAACCCAAATACTTCTGACCCCATTGTAGAATGGAACTCTCTGGATATCTTCTGGTTTGGAGTGTCACAGGATTCGTGAATCATTCTTTCTTCATATAAACTCTGCTAAATCTGAATTGGCTAAAGTTTTTCTTTTAGCACATCTCTCTCTTTTTTCCTATGATTTTGTAAAACAATAGTGTATGCCTAATAGCAGCTTGCTTCCTGGTATAAGGTAAAGCATGGGAATAAGGGTTGGGGATATGTTTGGGCAATAGAACACACACCTGCTTAATATGCATGAGGGTCCATCCCCAACACCAAAAAATAAAACAAACAAAAATTTTTAAAAAGGAATGAAAATTTTGCTTTGAGAACATTCTCTGAGCTTCTGGTACAAAAAGGCAATACATCCATTTCTGAAGACGGATTTTGTGGAAGGTTTTTGTTTGATTGTTTTGCTCCCAAGCAATTAAATAGGTCAGATTTTTCCTGATATTACAACCTGAACCCAATGTTCATGGTGGTGTTGATGTAGAAGAAATGTGAAAGCTCAGGCCAGGCAGGCCCAGGGAGTCAAGCAGTGGTTTTCCCCAGTAAGTGCAAAAAAGAGACAGGAGCCTGTGACTAGTTTCTAAGATATAACGGTAAAGAGAACCCTGTGATCCTGGCGCTCTAAGCCTCCAGTGTTTTAAGATGAGTGGTGTGCTGCTTCAGGGCATTTTGTTTAAAAAGCTCAATGGAGCAAGAAAAGATAAGGAAGCACACAAAGATTAATTCTGAAGTTCTTGTTAAAACCAAACACTTTAATCCTGGAAAAGAGAGAGAGAAAATCTCTTTGTCTAGTACACTCAGCTGAGCTCATTTTCAAAATTACCAGGAGGCTGATGTACATGTGGCAGGAAGAACGGGGCAGGGGATGTATGTTTAATACAATTCATTCTCCTCTGAGTCAGGTTTCAGTTCATCTATTGTGGCCACAATGTCTGTCACATGTCAACAGAGCTTCATTTGGAAATGATCACTACAAGGATTTTGAGATTAACTTGATGAATCAAAAGAATCAAATCAGAAGAAAACTGTTGCAGATATATGGGGGAAAGAGTTTATTTCCTGGTATTCATATTGTTTTCATATGTCATTAGCTGTAAATGGAAAACCTAAGCGGTAAGTTTTAGGCCATGAATATCTTCCTGAAAATGGAACGGAAGGCACATGTTCAAGACCACATAAGGCTTCATGCATATCATTTTGAAATAGTACACATCTATTGCCAATGTTTTATAAATTCATTATGTTGTTGAGCCAGCATGTCCTTGATTGGGAAAGAAGTTCACAGAGGAAGGTGATGTCTATTTTTTTTTTTTTTTTTTTGACTAGCTGATTGAGGAGGAGAGTAATGGGGGGAAAGAAGGGAAAGAAGAAAAAAAGTAGGGATGATTGAGAAAAGAGAGGAAGAAAGGGAAGAAGAAAAACAGAACAGAAAGACGGAAACTTGGGAACATGTTAGGGATTCACTGTAGGACAGTGAGGGAAACTAGAAAATTCCATAAGTAAACTTCAGCCAACACCCATTAATGGCCGTGGTCCCAAGGGAGGTAAAAGGTCCCAACATCTTTTCATGTAATTTAGATATTACTCATTGTTATTCCTCAGTTTCTCGAATTTTAAACCATAGTATCCTCTCTAGGCCTTTCTTGTGACATTATGTTAATTGAGGAGTTCAGTAAACAGATTTTTCAAGGAATGTGGTGGTTTTCTACAATGTCAAGTTACTGAAAGTCTGGCTTTGATTGTCCATTAGGAAAAAGGGAAAAGACTGGTGATCCTTTTTTATAACTTTTCATTGGAAAATGGCAGCAATGTTCTCTGCAGTGGAAGTGAGTCTTTTAACGTCTACATTTCTCAACTGATATCCACTGAAGGAAAATATATACCAATTAATGGAAAGGATCTGCCTGGAAATAAGGAACATCAAAACGAGATCAGTGGAACATTATTCTGACCTCCAACCATATAAATTAAAGGCTTACAAATATTATCCCTATCACAGCCAATGTACAAAGAGCATTCAAGTCAATAAGCATGCCTTGGAGCCACAAAAATTAACTATCAGACCTCCAGCTAAATGCCACTCCAGATGTATTCTTCACTCTGAAGGAAGAATTGCCCCCACAAAGGTACTTTATAGTGCTGTTAAAAGATTCTCTGTCTTTTAATGTGTTTTCCCTAATTTCTTATATAAGAAATTAGGGAAAACACATTATATATAAGACATACGGTGCTTAACCAAGAATGGAAAAATTTGGTTACAATAAAATCTTATCTAGAACAATTAGTTTATTTAAACTTCTAGGCTACCAGTGAACACTCTACTGTTATAATATACAACCATTGGAAAACTCTAGTGAAAAGCTTATTGGACTTGATAACTATGTGTACCCTACACTGAGTTGGGAAATTTCTTGCTCTGGGACCTTGAAGAAGTCACTGAACCTTTCTAAGTTCAGAAAGTATAAAGAAAGTTTACTGGTTCATAGGCTCTTCTAGGCTCTGAGATTAAAATATATATATATATATATATATATATATATATATATATATATATATGAATATTAATTTATCCCTTGCCATGGACTGCACATAATCTAAACAGAGGATAGGGTAATAGAAAGCAACCAGGAACCAAACACAGTAGTAATGCCTGTAATCCCAGTGGTTGGGAAACTTGAGGCAGGAGGATCAGGAATTCAAAGCCAGCTTCAGCAAAAGTAAGGCACTAAGTAACTCAGTAAGACCCTGTCTCAAAATAAAATACAAAATAGGACTATGGATGTGGCTCAGGGGTCAAGAGCTCCTGAGTTCAATCCCCAGTACCCCCCCCCCCGCAAAAAAAAAAGCAACTGAGTTTTCTAGTTCCCATTTGTGGCAGAGATAGAAACTGTCTATCTCACAAGTTTGCTTTGTTTATGCAAATGTGCTTCATAACTGCTATGCAGCATGTATTTGTAACATTCACTTATTTATTGAGCACCTACAACATGCAGATACTATCATAACATACATACGCTTCCAAGTTTGGTGAACTATGATTAGCTACTTAAAAATAAGTAATTTGAACTTCAGGGAAATAAAATGTCTTGTCCTACACAATAGTTTCTAAGAAATTAACAAAACAGGATTTAAAACTGGGTCCAGTATAAAAGCAAAAACACTTAATCATGGTGGGTACTTCTGGTAGTCAACTCCAACCCTGGTTCTTGCAGTCTCTTATTAGGAAGAAGAACCTAATATAAGATTATTATTGAAACTATACCAGTAAGCATTATTCTCTGCTCACCTAGATTTGAGCTGAGGTGAGCTTTAGAGTCAGTTAAAACAGTCTAGCCTAGAGTTACCAAAAGGGCTATACTCAAAGGATGTATAGTTGTAGAAATCATTATGACCACATCCTCCTTTCTTCACTCTAAGGATCAAAAACAGCATTAGCATTTGTGATTTTCTGCTTATGTTATAGTTCATTCATGAGAGTTAGGTTCATGGTTTTTAGCTAGTACAGAAACAAATTTTGTTTGTTCATTTATTTTAATAAGTAAATCACCCCAAAACAAAAGAAACCAGGAATTCAGAAAAGAACATAAAGGGGCAAAATTCAGTTTCAGAAAAAATGCAATTTTCCAAAGCTGGAACTTTGGCACAGAGGTAATGGCTACTTAAGAATTAAGAAGTAGGGGTTGGGATTTTGGCTCAGCGGTAGAGCTCTCGCCTAGCAAGTGTGAAGCGCTGGGTTCAATCCTCAGCACCACAAAAAAATAAATAAATAAAATAAAGGTGTTGTGTCCAACTACAACTAAAAATATATTTAAAAAAATAAGTAAGAAGTAATATGAGAAATTCAGAAGGAGCTGCTTAAAGCTACTTAAACATACTGAAGTTCTTGATCCCCGCATATAGCAGGTGGCAAACCCCTTCAGAGTGGGAGGTAGAGCAAAGCATGGTGTCAATGGTAGAAAAAATAAGTTGGCTTTGCTTCAAAATAAGTCACTGGCTTTGAGGAAATAGTGAAAGATATTTGTAAGAAGTAAATTTTATTTTCTTTATTTGAAGGATTAGCTTGAACACCTTCTATGTTCTTGGGTCTGCGATGGTTACAAAGTTGAAAGACCTAACATGGTGAAAGAAAAATAAGAGGAAGACTTTGGGGTTGGTGGGGGTTAGATTTTAGCTCAGGCACACATCTGAAATACAGAACCCACTGAAACCACAATAGAAGGAAAAGATTTCCATAGAGGTGTTGGCTATTCTAAGATTTGAAGGAGGTGTGGGAGTTACTCTAGCAAAGAAGAGGAAGAAAATGGCACCAAAATTATGGAAGGCATTTCAGGGATTCAATGAGCACTTCAATCAAAAGCCAAAGCAGGATATCTCAGGCCAAGTGCCCCTGGTTCATGACATTTTAGGAGTAGTCTACAGTGTTACCCACTGAGTAAAAGGTGTGTGCTTCCCCTATTCAAGTTGACTTTCATTTGTTAAACATAAATCCCCCAACTGATGGATGTTCTAAGGAGCATGGAAACCACTGACTTCAGCATTAGACTGGTTTGAATTTGAATCTCTGCCCTACAGCTCCTACTTGTGTGGTCTAGGGCAGTGAGTGACTTGACTTCCTTGAATCCTCAAGGACTCACTGGCAGCTACCTGATAGATATACTGTGTGGATTAAGTTCTGTGATGTGTGATTGCATAAGTATAATGCCCTATACAAACTCGGTGCTTATTAAATGTTGATGTTAGAATTATTAATGCAGATATAAGAACATTAAACTTGGAATCTGGAGATGTTCAATGAGTTACAGTAGGCAAGCTTCTTAACCTCTTGAAACTCAGATCATTCTTTTGTTTAAAAAGGAACTTTTTCAAGATTTGTTAAGTTGTTTAGGAATTAAATGTGGTAACATATAAGAAAGTACCTAGCACATATAGGCATCCTACTACATTTTACTTAAATCTGGTTCTGAAATATTCATATTCCAAAACCACAATGTTTTATACAAAAATATGTGCTTTGATGAATAATAATAACAAATAATTACTTTTAGTGGAGTTTTTTTTCTGTATTTAAAATACTTAGGCATTTTAAATATACCTTTTTATTTAGTCTCTAGGAACAACCTTCTATTGTGCCTGCTAACCCTTAGTGATAGTTACATGCCTAAGGTCTCACAGTATTTTGTTTAGTTTGGTTTGGTTTTAACAATCTAATCACTCATATTCCCCCTTCTTTCTTTCTTTCCTTCCTCCCTTGGGATTGAACCAGGAGCTCTTTACCACCACTGAGATACATCCCCAGCCCTTTTTCTTTTTTGAGACAGGGTTTCACTAAAGTTGACAAGATTGGCCTCAAACTTGCAATCCTCCTACCTCAACCTCATGAGGCTACAATCTATCATTTTCTTTAAAAGACTTTTAAGTTTTCTAAGGTACTTTGCCTAACTATAGAAGAGGATCCAAAATCTGGTCCTCAAAAGACAGGAGGTGTCCAGGTCTGAAACCAAGTCCACAGCAATGACATCATCCTCTTTCCACCAGCAATGAGGGAACAGTGTGAATGACCTTGATGGGTCTTCTGAGGAGTCAAATTGTTCTTCCACCTCTTGGAACTTAGCCTGTCATTGGGAGAGATAAAGTAGGTAAAATAGATTAGTCTTCTTGATTCAATATGCATGGAAGACAGGTTGACAGTGCAGTTAGTAGTGTTGGACTAGTTCAGAGGACATTAAAGCTGCATCATGCTGGAGCATTAAAGGGAGATTCTCAGAAGAGAACAGAACCTGACTAACGGTCAAAGATTGGAGAGGATCCTGACAGTCAGAAATAGGCATAAGGTATTTTAACCTGACAAATACACATGGAAGAGAGAAAGTTAAAAGAAAGCACAAAGAAAACACTGAGGATGATGAGCAGTAACTTTAGATCCAAGAGACCATGTGGGACTGTAGTGTACAAATAAGCTAGATAGGTAGCCTTGACTAATAGGCCTAATGATAATTATAATACAATAATTATAATAACTGCCATTTACTGTTGTTCATTATACGTCAGGAAGATGACTGGTACTTAAATACTAGACCCTTCTGTTCACCTTGTGAGGTAGATATTGTTAACTACGTTTTACAGATGGGGAAATTGAGGTTCATGAATATTAAATGAGTACCCCAAAGTCACAAACTAATAGACAACAGGGTTGGGACTCAAACCTAGATCCATTTGATTCTAAAGATGTGTTTTCATGACAACTGTAAGGGTGGATAAGGTGTGTGAGAACTTTCTTTACCATCATAAGGGTCACAGCTGACATTGCTATGACAAGAGGCTGGCTAACTAAAGAAAAGCTAAAAAAAGTTTATTTAATCAGAGTTTGTATGACATGGAGCCATTGTAGTTTAGATATGAGGTATCAAAAATTCATGTGAGAGATGATGCAAAGGTGTTCAGAAGTGAAATTATTAGTTTATGAGAGCTGTAACTTAACCAGTGGATTAATCCACTGGTATGGATTAACTGGGTGGAAACTATAGGCAGGTACAATGTGGCTGGAGGAAAGAGGTCACTGGGGACCTGACTTTGAGGTTTATATTTTGTCCCTGGTAAGCAGAGCGCTCTCTCTCTCTCTCTCTCTCTCTCTCTCTCTCTCTCTCTCTCTCTCTCTCTTCCTGCTTGGCATGTCCTAAGCTGCTTTCTTCCACCATGCCCTTCCACCATGAAGTTCTGCTTCATCTCAGGCTCAGAGGTCTAGAGTCAGGTGACTATGGACTGAATTTCTGAAACTGTGAACCAAAATAATCTTTTGCTCCTGTAAGTTGTTCATGTCCGGTATTTCGGTCACAGTGACCAAAAGCTGACTAAAACAAGAGATTTCAGAAGTTAAGACCCAAAGGCCCAGGTAAAACTGCCCATTTTTTTGCTTAGATTTAATGGATGATAGTCCTGGAAAAATAGGATTGAACAGAAGTATGTGAACTGATGGTAATAAACTGAGGAGGAACATAGCAAAGTATGCCTGTTCACATTCTTGTTTGCCTCTCTGAGGAGCATTTTTTCTCTTAAGCATGGTGCAGGACCCCTCAGGAATAGGGTCTGAGAGAAGAAAGAATTAGTGAACTTTCTAAGTTTCATGGCTGACTTTGAGGGAGAGGGGCCTAGTTTCTAGGACCTGCCTTGCAGAAGAGGAATTCTGGTTTCTGTGACTCATTTCAGAGAGAAAGAAGAGCAAGAGATATGAGGGTAGGAGAGAGTCAAAAGAACCTTGCTTCTGAACCCTTCCGATCTCTCCTACTCCAAAGTACTTAGCCTGCCAAATGTCATACTTTGGAGTGTTATGTTTTAAGCCACAACAAGATAGTGCTACTGTCTCTTAAAAGTTTTTGATATTTGAGAATACAAACAATAATAAATGCTGGTGAGAATGTTGAGGGGAATGTACATTGTTCTTGGTACTACAGACTAGTTAAAACACTCTGGATGGCTGGGTCATATGAAAACATCATGTGACCCAGCTATCCCACTTCTTGGTATTTTCCCAAAAGAACTCAAAGAAGCATACTGGAGTGATACAGCCCCTCAGTGTTTATAGCAGCACAATTCATAATAGCTAAATTGGGAAATCAACCCAGGTGCCTATCAATAGATAAATGGATTAAGAAATTGTAGTATATATATAAAATGGAGTTCTACTCAAGCCACAAAGAATGAAATTATGGCATTCACTGATAAATAAATGAAAATAGAATATTATGTTATTTCAAAGGTCAATTGTTTTCTCTCTGATGTGGAAGCTAGAGTGAAATAAAGGACAGAAGGAGGGAAAGATAGGATATCATTAAAAAAATAGGGACGATCAGTAGTAAAGAAGGAGATCAAAGAGGCAGAGTGGAAGGATGGGAAAAGATAAGCAATGCAGAATTAATTTTTTTAAAAATCATATGCATACATAAATATACCACATATAATTGCACATTTGTAAATTAATGTACAAGTTAAAAAAACAATCAAATATAAATAAATAGATGAGTGAAAGGAAGTCTAGCAGAGTAGAGAAAGGAGAATGGGGGATAGAAAATAGGGAAACAAAAGGGGGATTGTAATCTGAAATCAAATTCCATGCATGTCTGAGTTTTGTTAGGATGAATCCAACTACTATGTATAACTATGAAACTCTAATTTAAAAAAAAAAGAAAGAAAAGAAAAAGTAAAAACTATCAACTCAAATGGACCATAGGGGGAAAAAAGTTTCTGATATTTGTCTTACAAAGAAAAAGAATTTACTAAAAGGCTTTTATTTGTACCCTCTGAGTTTCCTGAAGTATTCCCCATCTTCTTTCTTGACTTATCAGCAGCTTGTACCACAGTTGCTCCCTCCTTGATAGACTTCATTTGTTTCCAGGAAAAAAAAAAAACTGTGCTTCTTATTCTCCATCTAATGTGAGGTAGCCCAACATTTCATCAACCTCTTCTTGTCAACACTCAGTCCCATTTGGTGATGTCGTCCTACCTAATTGGCTTTATTTTATTTTAATTATTTATCCTGGTTTTATTTACTTATTTATTCTGATATTTATTTATTTATTCTGGGATTGAACCCAGGGGTGTTTACCACCAAACTATATCCCCAGATCTTTTTTTTTTATTTGAATGAGACAGAGTCTCACAGAGTTGCTTAGAGCCTTGCTAAGTTGCCAAGTCTATCTTTGAAAACTTTGTGATAATCCTGCCTCTGCCTCCTGAGCCACTGGGATTTCAGGTGTGTGCCACCATGCTGAGCTTATTTTTAAAAATTAGATTTCATAGTGTATATATAAGGTTTACAACATAACATTATGGAACATGTTTAGAACAGTAAAATGCTCACAATGTTAAAGCAGATTAACATATCTATCTTCTCACACGATTACATTTTTGTGACGAGAAGATAAAAATCTGCTTTTTAACAAAAATTCCTAACAGTTACTTATTAGCCATAGCTATCATAGTTGTAGATTAGATGTTTTCATCTTACATATCTACTACATTTTATCCTTTTACCTATGTCTTCCTATTCCCCACTTCAGTCCATGGTAACCACTGTTTTATTTTGGCTTATTTTACTCACATCTTCTGTGTGCCAATAAGTCACAAATTGATGTTACTAGAACCACACTTCTAATGTTTTCCCACCCATGTCTGCTCCATGTACATGCATGCATGTTCAGACGTGTTATGTAATTGCAAACCTCTTAGTTTAATGAAAATAGGTAATACTGATATAATACCAGTCTCTTATCATTCACCCTTAGATCCTTTTGTCTCTGCCTTCTTCTTAGTAAAGAAAGTATTGAAGAACAAAAACAAATAATGATCTTCTTTTTGATGTCATTCTATGGCAGCAGAAAACTAATTTTGTTATGTCTCAATATATCAGTATTCTCAATCATCTTCTATGTTGACTATGGTTTTATTTTTATATAAAGTTTTTGAGAAAATATTAAGCAGTAGTAAAACATATTTGTCATTTTTACAGCCTACTTCCAACCCTTAGACAAGAAAGGTTACTTCTGCCTTGATGGATCATTCAATGAAATATTTATTTTTATACTTTCATGATCTCATCTCACAGTGTGTTATTGTAGAAGTAACCTGAATATCACAAATTTAATTCCTGAGGCTCTCCAGTGTCAATGAGGGAGAGATAAAAGGCCAACAACAAAAGCAAAGAACTAATAAATAACTTGAAAAATAGTAAAAGAAAAAAAATTTAATTATAAAAGACAAATGGATTTATATATTTTTTAAAAAATGGCACATGTAAAGTAATCTCTATAAAAATCTTGTTTCATCAATCTTGACATTCATAATAATGACAAAAATATCCTTACACATTTTCATATGTATTATTTTCTAAATGGTATAATATAAGCTGTCAGTTATCCCCTCTGAGTACTAACAGAAAAGTGCGATCCTTTGTTCTGTGTGAGACTGCATTTGCACATTATAGAACTATGAAATATTTACAAAGGGAAGGTTAAATCAATACAGCTCTAAAATTTGTACTTCAGGCTTCAGGGATTTAGATCATCTTGATTTAATGAAGTATAAGGAGTGAGAATGTTGACACACTGAAAAAAATATTTCGCTTTTCCCTTTATTGTACATACAGAAAGTATTGAAGTAGGATTTGTTGATACCTAAGCAGTAATAATTATTACCTCAACTATCATTTGAGAAATCTCATGGTGAAAAGCAGACACCAGCTACTAAAAAGAGAAAAATTATGATGCATATTATGATAAAAAAATCTTCATTTGAATTAGTCCTATTGGTAAAACTCTTTAAAAATTGTATATTTAATATTATTTAAGTTTTAGAGTACCAAGATCGGTTCAGATGAATAAAAATTATAAATATAAAAAATAAAGAGCTATAGTTACCTATAACATTAAGCATAGTACATACTTTAAATATGCTACATTTGCATTTCATATTTTGATTATTTATGCCTACATATCTCATTAGTACAATTTTGAGTTGTGGACATAAATTTTTCTATTGCAGTAAAAGACTATGCTCATTAAATAGAAATTTTTTCTTATTTGAAGAAATAGCCAGTCTTGTAGTTTTTCCAATGAAAGTTTTAATGAGGATGTGTGAGAATTGAAGAAGAGAAGCAGAGAACTTTGAAAAATATGTTTTTAAAAAAATAAACAAGGATGAACTTAGAATAATAAACACTTATAAAAGGGCATAGGATGTGTCAAAATGAAAGTCTAGACGAAATGTAACTTGCTTCTTTTGTAGAACTGATTTATTCTTTTCAAGTTCATATTGACACATTAAATATTTTATGTTATAAACTATAAAACGTTTAACAATTAACAACTGAAAAATCGGACCATATTAGAGAAGACACTCATAGATAGCTTACAAGTAAATTCTATATGTTTATAAGACCCAGGGATGGCAAACTTCTGATATAAAAGAGACCAAGGAAAATGAAATTTTGGTACACTCATGGGTCTGTTTCTGCCAATTATCTTCTGTGGGACCCAAGGCAAGTCACTTTATGGCCCTGAACCCCAATTATCATGCTGCACAATATAAGTAAATCTGCTTTGCTGCTTACTATTTTAATGACCCAAAGATATTGTAAATTTGGTTTGTAATGTATGTTATATGATTCTGCGGAGATATAAAAATTATTGCTTCTTTCATATGATGTATTGCTTAAGTTTTTATTAAAACAACCCAAGAGTAATTCATAATTATTTATTGAACAAGATTCTCTACTTATTAAAAGGCAAAAGGCCAGAGTCCTCTCGAGTGTACAGCAGTGGAAAAGGAAAGTAGAGATCAAATCTGAAAAGGGAGGCAAAAAACTTCATTGTGGTATACTAAAGTAATTATTTAATATCCATATTCAATGTTAAATGCTTGCCTCATATCTGGTTATCCTTCACATAGGTCTCTTAATTAAGTGATGATGCTATTTTGTACCTTGGCCAAAGTTCCCCAGAAAATGAAACATTAAACATAGCTTTAAGAGCTGAAGGAAAAAAGGGGTGGGGAAAGAACCAATATGAAAATGTGTTACCAGTTGGCTGCCAATAAATGCTTATCATTGCTTAATTTCCTGAGACCTTTGCTGAGAAACCATTTCAGCTGCATTCTTTGAGCGCACAGAGGAAAGAAAAAGGGAAACAATTTGCTCATAGTTCTTGCCAATCAAACTTTTTTCATAAAAGGGCACTAAGCACTCTTGTTGACCTTCAGAACTCTTGCGTCCCCTGCCTCTGGGTCAACAAGGAAGCCCTGAAGTAGAAGTGAGAGAAAGATGACAAGAGATGAGGCACCATCAGATCACACCCACATGAAGTCATAACCTGCCGCAGCAACAGAACCTACAGACAAGTGGAGCTGAGAGAGATCAGGGATGAGGTGGGAGAGATGGCCAATTGTTAGGGTTTGATTCTGAAATGGCTCTCAATGACTCATGTGCTTGATCCCCAGTGCAGCAGCATTCAGAGGTAGGGTTTCTTGGGAAATGATTGGATAGTGAGGGCTCTGATCTTGTCAATGGATTAGTCCACTGCTGGATTAATACTTGGATGGTACTATTGGCAAGTGTTGGAAGTGGAGCCTAGTTAGTGAAAGTAGTTCACTAGGGGCATTCCCTGGAAGGGTACATCTTGTTTCTGGCTCCTTCCTCCTCTTCTCTCTGCTTCTGGCTGCCATGAAGTAAGCAGATTTCTTTCACCAAACCCTTCTACCAGGATGTTCTGCCTCATTACAGACCCAGAACGATGGAGTCCGTCAACCATGGACTGGAACCTTTGAAACTCTAGGCTTTCCTCCTCTGAGTTGTTTTCCTGAGGTCTTTTTTACAGTGGTGAAAAGCTGACTAACACACTGGTTCACCACAAATAGAGTGGTTTCTATATTCCAGAATTGTTTATTCTTATAAATACCTTGCAGCCCCCATCCTGCTGGTGTTCTCCTCTTGCCAGTATGTCCCCAAATGACTACTGAGCTAAAATTTCCAGCCTATTTTCAATCTTCCTTACTACATCACATTTCAACCAAATGAAGTACTCTTTAGAATCAGGCATCACAAAGGGGAACAAACCTGTGTGTTGGACGTAGCAAGCAAAAGGAATCTACCATGATAGCTCTTATTGAACTATTATGCCATTAATACTTTCCAACCTCTAGTAGCATAGTAGAAAAATCTTAAGGTTTTGATGTTTTTTTCATGTGCATGATATGAATTACTTAGCATTTCCTAACTACGCCTTCAACATTTGCTGAGTACCCACTAAGTTGCTTTGCTTGTTATTTCAAAGAAAGTCAAGAGGAAGGAATCTGACATCATTATGTGAATGAGTAGGTTGTGTAACCTGGCTGCTCAAGCTTGGACTGTGGCTCAGCCTTGTGAGAAATAAAGCCCCTCCCTTTCTAAGATCTTGACAATTTTGAAATGCTAGTTTCTCCATAGTGTCTCCTCGACAGATTATTTTATCAACTAATGCATGTTGGAGAGAGAAGGACTATCTTCATTAGTTCATTCAACACATTTTTTGTGGTTCTAGATAATATAATTCTGAAAATGATATGTAATGGCAACAAAACTAGAATAGCCAAAATAATTTGGGGGAAATAGGGAGTTAGAGGACTCATTCTAAAAATTTTAAGACTTCTTATTAAGCTTCAGTAACCAAAACACTGATATTAGTAAAAGGTTAGATCAATGTAGCAGAATGGAAAGTCCAGAAATAGACCCAAATATGCTGTTATCCTCCTGTTACTGTCACAAAATACCTGAATCAATCAACTTAAAAAGATAAAAAGTTTATTTTGTCTCACAGTTTTGGACATTTCAGTTCATGGTCAATTGACCTCATTGCTTTCAGGCTTATGAGGCAGTATATCATTGCAGGAGCACTCTTTAAGTTTCCTCACCTGCTAATGTCACTAAAAAGGGGAACAAGTTTTAATGCATGTTTCTTTGGGTATATTCCAGATTCAAACTAGAGCATATACTAATTAATTTTTGACCAAACCTTAAGTCATTTCAAGGAAGAAAAAAAAAGTTTTTAAAATAAATGGCATTTGGCACATCTATATGCAAAAACTTGGATTTCAACCTAACCCTAATAATTTCCACAAAAAAAAAAATTGAGATTGATCATAAATCCAAATATGAAATGTTAACTTTAAAATTTCAGAGATAAACATGGGAGAAATTACAAGAGATGAGACACCATCAGATCACACCCACATGAACTCAGAACCTGCAGCAGCAACAGAACCTACAGACAAGTGAAGCCAAGAGAAAATCAGGGATGAGGTGGATGAGATATATATACACACACATTTGTATATACATATATATAGTATAATATATATATATATATATATATATATCCCCAAATATAAAGTTTCCGCCAACTCCACCAACTGATATATATATATATATATATATATATATATATATATATATATAAACATATACATATAGTGATATTTATAGTTTCTACCAACTGATATGTATGTATCACCATATCTATGATTAATAATTTAAAACTTGAAAACATAGGAGATTAAAGATGGTGGGCCAGAGGGAGGCAGCATTCTGTGCTGCTTGGTGACCTGGGACTCAAGTTGTGAGAATACTTCTCTGCCAACAAAATTTCCACTCCCAAGTGGGAATCATGGCCACCGGGCCCCTTCAGGGCTCTAGGACTCAACATCAGAGTAGGTCTCCCAACTACTTGCCCACACAGGACTATCAGGAACCTGAGCAGGCACCTCAAGACCAGTAGAACTTTTGGCCACTCACCTGGGCAGAAATCACCAACGCCACTCACACACAGGACACAGGGCAGCTTCCCACACGCAGGAATTCTGGCTGCACTTTTGTGTGGATCCCCATCTATCAATGCGGGGCTCCCCCTATCAATGCCATCTTGGGGCTCTGCAGCAGCAGAGATAGTCCCCTATGCACGCAGTAGCCTACCTGCACCTGGGAACTTCACACAGGCTCTGAAGACAGCTGACATCCACACACTGCATGAGCTTATCTCTGAACTCATCCTCTAAAGCCATCTCTCGATTTCCCCCACTTCACTCAACAGTCCACTGCTGAAAGTAGGCACTTCCATTTTGGTCCACCTTCATCACCATCTTCAATGGGACAACTCATAGTTTTGGAAATCTGGCTGGCCAGGTACCCAGTGTCTAACTCCCCGGTCTCCTCAGCAGCCGTTACCCCAGTACAGTGACACCTTGGTTAACTTCACCACCCTGAGGGTGGAGATACCATCTAAGAACAGATGTTGTTCCCATCTCCCTCTCTATTCTTCACCCTCACATCCCCAACATATGTGAAACCAAGTACTTTGCATGAATTAGGATTTTGAGGACTAAGACAACTGAATAGTATATTACAGCTGTGATATATATATATATATATATATATATATATATATATTCTTTTATCCCACAAATTTATACTATTTAAACTTTTTAAAACATTTTTTTCAATATATATGTGTGTTTATTTTATGTTCTCTACTGTTTTCCCACTTGTCTACCCAAAATTACATCCTCTCCCTTCTCCTGCTACTAATCTTCCTCTTTATATTTCTCTGTCACACTTCCTAAGATATAATAACTCTATATCTCCACCTTCTACCTCCTCAGCACATTATCCTACTCCTCATCCTGGTTCTTTGTCCACCATAAGACACTGTCAACACTTTGACAAACCTACTGAGTATATTGTAAATGATATTTGAAGTCACCATTTCTGAACACTGTGACCAAACTGTAAATGTCTTAAAAGCAAACATTTGTTTTTAGGGTGTAAACTGTATATATTGGGATCTGATAACATGGTCCTTCACCTCAAAGAAGAGGTATTGGATCCCTACAGGGGCACTATAAGCCTATAGGGTAAAAACAGTAACGACTTGGAGCCACAGTGCTAGAAGGGAAGACACACAAGCAATATATTAAAAGGAAAGGGAGGAAAGTGCCCCAAACATATCTGGATATTACATTATTAGAATCAATGGCCAGCACAGTGAAGAGATGACAGAGAAGGCATTCAGGATATGGATGACTAAAAGATCTGTGAATTAAAGGATGGTAAGAGAGAGCAAATACAGGCAGCAAAAGACGATTTTGACAAACAGCTACATAAAAAAAATATAGGAAGCAAAATATTTACATCAATAGGAGATAGAGTTTCTAAAAACAAACAAACAAACAAACAGAAATCCATGAAATGAAAGAAATAATAAACCAAATTAAAAGCTCAATTGAAAGCATAACCAATGAATTTAGCCACTTGGAAGACAGGACCTCAGACAATGAAAACAAAATATATAATCTTGAAAAGAATGTAGACAGCACAGTAAAAATGGTAAGAAACCATGAGAATAATATCAGAAAATTTTCCAAACATGAAGAATGAATTGGAAAACCAAATTCAAGAGGTTTACAAGATGCCAAATGTACAAAATCACAACAGATCCACACCAAGACACATTATAAGGAAAATGCCTAACAAAAAAGAATAAGGAGGTAATATTAAAAGCCACAAAAGAAAGGAATCAGAGTACATATTCAGGGAAACCAATTATATTATGTGCAGATTTTTCAACCCAGACCTCGAAAGAATATCCCGGAACAACATATATCAAGCTCTGAAAGAAAATGGATGCAATCAAGAATCTTATATCCATCAAAATTAAGCTTTACATTTATTGATGAAATAAAAACCTTCCATGATAAACAAAAGTTAAAAGAATTTACAACTCAAAAGCCTGCACTACAGAACATCCTCAGCAAAATATTCCATGAAGAGGAATTTAAAACAATGATGAAAATCAGCAAAGGGAGATATTACACTAAAGGAAAAACTAATCAAAGGAAAAACCAAGTCAAGTTAAATACAAAAAAAAAATGGCTGGGAATATAAATCATGTCTCAATAATAAGCCTGAATGTTAATGGCCTAAAATCAAAACACATAGACTAGCAGATTGGATTTAATAAAAAAGGCTCAACAATATTCTTCCTCCAAGAGACTCGTCTCATAGGAAAAGACATCCACAGACTGAAGGCAAAAGGTTGGAAAAAATAATAGCATTCTCATGGACTGCAGAAGAAGCAAGCAGTGGTCTCCATCCTCATAGCAAGTAGAGTAGACTTCAAGCCAAAGTTAAACAAAAGAAATAAAAAAGGACATTTTATAGTGCTTAAGGGAATAATTCATCAACAAAACATAACAATAGTGAATTTACATGCCCCAAACAATAGAGCATCTATGTTCATCAAACAAAGTCTTCTAAAGTTCCAGAGTCAAATAGACAACAAAATAATTTGGGGTGACTTTAACACACCTCTTTCACAACTGGATAGATTGTCCAAACAAAAGCTAAACAAAGAAAATATAGAATGCAATAATACAATCAATAATTTAGACTCAACTGACATATATAGAATAGTTCATCCTTCAATGAACGAATATGTTTTCTTCTCAGCAGCACATGGATCTTTCTCTAAAATAGACCGTATACTATGCCATAATGAAACTCTTAGCAAATATAAAAAAGTAGAGATACTACCCTGCATTCTATCAGATCATAATGGAATGAAATAAAAAATTAATAATAAAATAAAGATAAAAGCTACTCTAACACTTAGAGACTAAATAATATGCTACTGAATAAACAATGGGCTTCAAAAGACTTCAAAGAGGAGATTTAAAAATTCTTAGAGGTGAATGAGAACACCCATACAACTTATCAAAATCTCTGGGATACTATGAAAGTAGAAATAAGAGAAAAGTTCATTACATGGAGTTCATGCCTTAAAAAAAGAAAAAGTCAACAAATAAATAACTTAACATTACATCCCAAAGCCCTAGACAAAGAAGAACAAATCTACACCAAAAGCAGTAGAAAACAGGAAATAATTAAAATTAGAGCTGAAATCAATGAAATTGAAACAAAATAAACAATTGAAAAAATTGACAGAACAAAAAGTTGTTTCTTTGAAAAAATAAATAAAATTGGCATACCCTTATTCACACTAACAAAGAGAAGGAGAGATAAAATTCAAATTACTAACATCCATAATGAAAAAGGATATATCACAACAGACACTAGGATAATTAAAACATACTTTGAAAATGTGTACTCCAATAAAATACAAAATATCAAGGACATTGACAAATTTCTGGAGTCATATAATTTGCCCAGAATTGAATCAGAAGGATACACACAATTTAAAAAGATCAATTTCAAGTGATTAAATATAAGACTCCATCAGAAGCCTACCACCAAGAAAAGCCTAGAACCAGATGGATACACAGCCGAGTTCTACAAGACCTTTAATACTAATACTCTTCAATTTATTTCAGGAAATAGGAAAAAGAGGCAGCACTTCAAAACTCATTCTATGAGTCCAATATCACCCTGATTTCAAAACCAGACAAAGACACAAAAAAAAAAAAAAAAAACTTTAGACCAATATCTCTAATGAACATAAATGCAAAAACTTTCAATAAAATTCTGGCAAATTGAATACAAAAACATATCAAGAAGATAGTACACCACAATCAAGTGGAGTTCATCCAGGGATGCAAGATTAGTTCAACATATAGATATCAATAAATGTAATTCATCACATCAATAGACTTTAAGATAAGAACCACATGATCATTTCAATAGATGCAGAAAAAGCATTTGACAAAATACAGCACCCCCTTCATGTTCAAAACATTAGAAAAACTAGAGATAACAGGAACATATCTCAACGTTGTAAAAGCCATCTATGCCAAGCCCCAGGCCAACATCATTCTAAATAGAGACAAATTGAAAACATTCCTTCTAAAAACTAGAAAGATAGGGATGCCCTCCTTCACCACTTCTATTTAACATAGTTCTTGAAAAACTGTCCAGAGCAATTAGACAGATGAAAGAAATTAAAGGGATACAAATAGAAAAAGAAGAATTCAAATTGGTATTATTTGCCAATGATATGATTCTATACCTAGAAGACCCAAAAAAATCAACCAGAAAATTTCTAGAATTAGTAAATGAATTCAGAAAAGTAGCAGGATATAAAATCAATACCCATAAATTAAAGGAATTTTTGTATATCAGTGAAAAATCCTCTGATAGGAAAACTACCCCATTTACAATAGCATTAAAAAATGAATAGAATAATTGGGAATCAACCTAACAAAAGTGGTGAAAGACCCTACAAGAAAAACTATAAAACACAATAGAAATAAATTAAAGAAGACCTTAGAAGGTAGAAAGATCTACCTTGTTCTTGGATAGGCAGAATTAATATTGTTGAAATGACATTCCTCATAGAAATAGAAAAAGCAGTCATGAAATTCATCTGGAAAAATAAGAGCCCCAGAATAGTTAAAACAATCCTCAGCAAGAAGAGTGAAGCAGGTGGCATCACTACACCAGACCTTAAACTCTACTACAGAGCAATACTTACAAAAACAGCATGGTATTGGCAGCAAAATAGATAGGTAGACCAATGGTACAGAATAGAGGACACAGGGACTAACCTACAAAAATACAATTATCTTATATTAGACAAAAGCATCAAAAACATACACTGGAGAAAGGATAGGCTCTTCAACAAATGGGTGCTGGGAAAACTGGAAATCTGTACGCAACAAAATGAAATTAAACACCTATCTCTCACCATGCACAAAATTCAACTCAAAGTGGATCAAGGACCTAGGAATTAATACAGATATTCTGCATCTAATAAAAGAAAAAGTTGGCCCAAATCTCCATCATATTGGATTAGACCCTGACTTCCTTAACAAGACTCCGATAGTGCAAGAATTAAAATCAAGAATTAATAAATGGAATGGATTCAAACTAAAAGGCTTCTTCTCAGCAAAAGAAACAGTCAGTGAGGTGAATAGAGAGTCTACAGCCTGAGAGCAAATTTTTAGAACTTACACATCAGATAGAGCACTAATCTCTAGGGAACTCTAAAAGCTAAACTAAAAAAAAAAAAAAACAAATAACCCAATCAATAAATGGAACAAGGAACTGAATAGACACTTCTCAGAAGAGGATATACAATCAATCAACAAATATATGAAAAAAAGCTCATCATCTCTAGCAATTAGAGAAACGCAAATCAAAACTACTCTTAAGATTTCATCTCGGGCTGGGGATGTGGCTCAAGCGGTAGCACGCTCACCTGGAATGTGTGCGGCCCGGGTTTGATCCTCAGCACCACATACAAACAAAGATGTTGTGTCCGCCGAGAACTAAAAAATAAATATTAAAAAAAAATTCTCTCTCTCTCTCTCTTAAAAAAAAAAGATTTCATCTCACTTCAGTCAGAATGGCAGCTATCAACAATACAAACAACAATTAGTGTTGGTGAGAATGTGGGGAAAAAAGCACACTCATACACTGCTGGTTGGAGTGCAAAATGGTGCAGCCAATATGGAAAGCAGTATGGAGATTCCTTGAAAAACTGAGAATGGAACCACCTTTTGACCAGCTATCTCACTCCTCAGTTTATACCCAAATTACTTAAAAACAGCATACTAGAGGGACCCAGCCACATCAATGTTTATTGCAGCACAATTCACAATATCTAAACTGTGAAACCAACTATATGCCCTTCAGTAGGTGAATGGATAAAGAAAATGTGGTATACCTACACAGTGGAATATTACTCAGCAATAAAAGAGAATAAAATCATGACATTTTCAGCTAAATAGATGGAGTTGGAAAATATAATGTTAAGTGAAGTCAGCCAATTTAAAAAAAAAATGTCAAGTGTTTTCTCTGATATAAGGAGGCTGATTCATAGTGGGGTTGGGACAGGGAGCATGGGAAGATTAGACAAATTCTAGATAGTGCAAAGGTGAAGGATAGGGATGGAGGGGGCTGGGGGTTAAAAAAACAGGTGGTGGAATGAGATGGATTTCAATACCCTAAGTAAACGTATGAAGAAGACACAAATGGTGTGAATATACTTTGTATACAGAGATATGAAAAATTGTGCTATATATATGTAATTTGATTTTTAGTGCATTATGCTGTCATATATAACAAATTAGAGTAAAATTTTTTAAAAATTCAAAATGTAACACCCAGTTTTAAAAATTGGACAAAAGGCTAAAAGGCTCCATATGCTTATTTTATGTCAAAATACATTACACTGTCATGTATAACTAACAACAACAACAACAAAAAAAAAAAAAAAACGTAAAGGCTTAAAAGGCAAGAAGATATTCAGATGACAAATAAGCAATACAAAGCTATTTAACACCTTCAGTGATTAGGAAAATGAAAGTTAAAATGATGACCTATCACTAATTTTTTTGTTCTTTTTTTAGTTTATTTATTTAATTTTGCATTAAAATCCTTAATACACCTTTATACCACAATTTATCATATCTCTGATTGTATATAAGGTATGTTGACATCAAATTCACATCTTCATACATGTATTTTGTATAATGATGAGGGTTAGGGTTTGGGGTTTGTTTGTTTGTTTTTGTTTTTTGTTTTTTTATCTGGAATGTTCCAAAAGGCTCACACACTGAAGGCCTGGTCCCCCATGCAGCAGTGTTCAGAGTTCAGAAGTGGGGTTTTCAGTAAATGATTGGCTTATGCAATCCCAAAAAAACAAATGTCAAAACTTTTCTCTGATATAAGGAGGCTGACTCACAGTGGGGAAGGGAGGGAGAACATGGGAGGAACAGATGAATTCTAGATAGGACAGAGGGGTGGGAGGGAAAGGGAGGGGGAAGGGGATTAGCAAGGATGTTGGAATGTGATAGACATCATTATCCAAAGTACATGTATGAAGACACGAATTGGTATCAACATACTTTATATACAGCCAGAGATATGAAAAATTGTACTGTATAAAATTGTGTGTATTTTTAATAAGAATTGTAATGCATTCTGCTGTCATTTGTTTTTTTAAAAAAATCAATAATTTATTTTTAAGATTGGCTCATGAATGACCTCATCAATAGATTAATCTATTGTGAAATTCATAGTTTAATGGACTATAGGGTGTTGGTGAAAACTATGGAGGTAGGACATAGTTGGAGGAAGTGTGTTCTCTCTAGCCCCTTCCCAACCCCCCTCTTCTCCCTTCTCTCCTCCCTGGCTACCACGTGGTAAACAGCTTTGCTCTGCCATACCCTTTTGCCATGATGTGTCTTGGAACCAGTCAACCATAGATTGAAACCTAAGAAACTGAGAGCCAGAATAATTTTATCCACTTAAGTTGTTTTTCTCAGGCATTTTGTCACAGTAGTGGGAAACTGACTAACACAAACTCTACAGGAAAGGCCAAAATAAAAACCTCTAACAATGCCAAGTACTGGTGAGAAAGCCAAATCACTATAACTCACATACAATGCAATGATGGTAATGGAAAAAGACAAAGCTTGTCTGCATCAAGTTAAACATAAACCTCACATTTGACCTAGCCATCCCTCCCACACCTTGGTACTTATTCTACATAAATTTACACTTATGTTCAAAGAAAAACTTATACATGAATGTTCATAGTGGCACTATTCATAAGTATCAAAAACTAGAGACCCAAATGTTCTTCAGTAAGTGAATAGATAAGCAAATTATGATGCCTTCATACAATAGATTACTACACCGCAAGAAAAAGAAACCTACTGACACACAAAGTTCTCAAAGTCATTATTCTCAGTGAAGAAAAGCCATTTTCTTTTTTTAAAAGCCCATTTTAGTCATTCTTTTTACTTATACATGACAGTAGAACATATTTTGACATATAATATGTACATGGAGTATATCCCATTCTTGTGGTTATGTATGATGTGAAGTTACACTGGTCACGTATTCATATATGAACATAGGAAAGTTATGTCCAATTCATTCTACTGCCTTTCCTATTCCCCTCCATCTTTTCCATCCCCTCTGCCCAGTCCAATCCAGAAAATCTCAACTCCTCCCTCCCTCCCTGCCCCTACCAATGGGAGTCAGCATCTGCATATCAGAGAGAACATTCAGCCTTTGGTTTTTGGAGGTTGGCTTATTTTACTAAGCATGAAAGTTCCAACCATTTACCAGAGAATACCATAATTTCATTCTCCTTTACGGTTCAGTAATATTCCTTGTGTATATGTACCACATTTCTTTATCCATTCATCTGTTTAAGGGCACCTAGGTTGTTCCCATAGCTTAGCTATTTGTGAATTGAGCTGCTAGGAACATTAATAGTGGCTGTGTCACCATAATATGCTGATTTTAAGTCCTTTGGGTACATGCCAAGGAATGGGATAACTTGGTCAAATGGTGGGTAAGAAAAGCCATTTCAAAAGGTTAAATATTGTTTGATTCCATTTATAAGACATTCAATACAAAAGGAAAAGAACTTCCATATCAGAGAAAAGATTAGAAATCTTTTTTGCCACTTACAGCCACATCTGCCTTTTGATTGTGGTGGCATCAATTCAAAATTTTATAATAAAACTCTTGCAACTATCCACCAAAAATTCACTTGAAAGACAGTACTTTGAAAAAAAACTTTAAAAATATGCATGTACAATGTTGTGGGAGTAAAATCGTTTCACTCTTTAGAGCAAGGTGCCCCCTAAACAGTCCAACATCAGCTTTGCTTGTCCCTTCTCAGGAAAGCTGATATAATCTAAAAAGTTTTTTAGAAGTGGCATCACACTACATGTCTCCCCAGACCCCAAAGATATTCTTTCCATACTTCTTTTAGGCAGTAACCTTTCATACTATAAGAATAAAAGTCATATCTCAAGTTCTTCCATATTTCAAATTATTATTTCTTTCCAAACAATTCTAATTATTTCAGATGTTATCAGAACTTAAGAACATCCCAAAGGCATACTTTAATAGTAAACTCACCTTTTAGAAAATAATTGACTCAAAGTGTCAATTTTCCTGTGTCACAAAAGAAAGGGTTATGAAGGATGCTGCCGATTCCAACGGAATTTAGTCACCCTCAGTTCAAATCACAGGGCCTCTGCCTAAGGGCAACATTAAACACTGCCCGGAATAGTAATTCATTGTTGTGCTATTCAAAAAGAAATCACTTCTTGTCTACTTGCAATTGCTACTTATTAATGTCCAATATGATATCTGCACTGAATCCATGATGAATGGCATATATTAAATTGTAATGATTTTTTAGACACAACAAAAGTAGCACTTTTCCAACCTATGAACTGGAGGTGAGAGATTTTAAATTCCATTAGTAATTTCTTAAGACAGCAGCCTCCTCACAGTGAAGTCCAGGGAAGGGTGTGCATCTGTTGTTTATATATTATCTTAATGTTCCAACCATCTGCCTAAATAAAAACCAGAAACCAGAAGCTATTAAAATAAGTGTCCTTTCAGAGAATGAGATAAATTAGAATATAAAACTCCTGAGCCGTTTTCTAAAATTCAAGAAACGGCTTAGTAATTTCTTTTCTTCTATGACGGTTATATTTTGGCTTTCTTAGTAATATTTCTGGGTCAAGGACTTAAAACTACTTACATAAATGGGAAAACACTAGACGTGTGAGTTCTAATTCTAGATTATGTTTGTTGGTATGCTGAGTGCAATAAACAACATGGCAACTAGCAGCCTGCCATTGGCCATTGTCCCCTATATGTGACCCAACACGGACAAAGAGCTTCATCTCATCAAACAGCTTCCTGGCTCTTGCAGGGGTAGACATTAGTCTCACCTCTCATAGGTAAAAGGAGACCAGAATTTACATATAGTGGATTAAGGTTTATTTTAGGAACACGTTCTTGTATTCCCCAAATCTTAGAACAGTTTGGTTTTGCTTTCAATTCCCCTGGTTGCACTTCCTGTTCTTGGAATGGGCTGCTGCTCTTCTTTCTGGCTTCTATCATAGGGAAATGGAGTCCTGGCCTCTAACCTCCAACTGAACTGTTGTCTTTGCCTTGATTGGACTTAAGGACATAATCTCAGATTTTACAGACCTAAATGCACCCCTGTTTGTCTGCTTATCTGATCATAATTGGTGGCAAAATTTTTCAGCCTCTAGCATTGCCTTTGTACTCTAGTTCTGTAATCTTCACACAAAAATGAGCTATCAGTGGGAAAGAGAGGGGGCAAATCAGAAGCCAGCTCCACATTGGAACAAAAACAGAAGTTGATTTCTCAGGCTTACGCATACTCAAGGGCTAATGAGGAAACAAAACTCATGGATGTGTTTTCAGAAATTCTTGCTCTTTCTGAAATATGGAGCTTTCTGTGATCCAGTGTGACTCACTGAGCTCTGGCTTCACATTAGTCTTTTAGAGACTATTTCACCAATTCATTTAGTTTAATTGGTAGTCCTGTAATATTCATGTTTTCTGCATCTAATGGCACAAAAGAGGCTTACAATTTGTTAGAGTATGAAATTTACACCTAGTCTATAGCTGAAATCGTGCCAGATACTTGATGTACAGAGACTATTAACACCTCCCTTTTCTCTAGGTGTTGGTTTTAAAATGGAGAAGGCATTCACAGAAAAACCAAGATATAATACAGAGAAGAACACAAACAAGCATTCAGAGGGAATGGTGTGAACGCACAAGAGAATTATGTACTCTCAGGCTGGGGGATAGTTTAGTATAGAGGGCTTGTCTAGCACAAGCAAAGCCCTGGGTTCCATCCCCAACATCACAAAAACAATTTCCATGCATCTGAGAAGGACTACTTGAGCCCAGGGGCTCAAAGCTAGCCTGGGTAACATAGCAAGACCCTTTCTCTAAAAAAAAATGATATAAAATAAAATACGTTCAAATTCCCAGGCCTCACTACAAACTGATTTAACTGAGAATAATTTACTCTCATACAGGGCAGTAAAGAAAATATACCAGGATGCAATATTACAAAACATAGACCAAAACAGAAAAGTGGTTAAAGGACATTTCAAACCAAGCTTCCTTATCCCATAAAATGATTCTATTTAGTTGCCTGGACTTATTTTTTCAATGAGTTCATTACAGAATAGCACAATCAATATTCATAATGAAATCGTTAATGACTCTCTAAAACATGTATGAATAGAAGTATTATCAGTAAAGAAAAAAAAATGTCCTCTTCCTAAAGGAGAATTTAGGCAGAGTGCAATTCTGTATTTCTTTCTGAATTGTACTGAATACTTTTGATTTATTAAACATATATCATTGATCTAGGTGCTAATGAATATGTACTATATACTCAGTGTCAAGCGTAGTTCTAAACACTTTATTCTGTATTTCATTTGTCCTAAGATTCAAATTTTTCCACATTTTAATGATTTCTGAATTGGAATATGCCTAACAGACAGTGGCAAATAATAATTTAATGGACAGTATTTTCTTCTTTGCAGTATATAAATCTGTACCTTTTAGTCAATAGTATCTTTATATTGATGTAATAAAGCAGTAGCTACTTGGATACTTACCTCAATTCTATCTAAAATCTGAACTTTACAGAGAAGTTAAGACACTTGCCCATGTTTATATAGCTAATAAGCATCAGAGCCACTGTTTAAACCCAGGAAGTATGGATTTCAATTTTGTACTGTGGCCTCTATCTATAATGCCTGTCAAAGAAAACTTTGGGAGAAAAGGAAAGAAAAAGAAAAAGGGGAAAAAAAGCGACATTTCAGATTATAAACAAGACCTTTCACTTGCTCACACAATCACATTCACTGAAAAGAAATGTAAAACATCGTGATGGTAATTTTTACCAGAAAGTGTGGCTGTGTAGCAGTGTCGTTAACAGACAGTATTAATTGAACACAGAAAAAGTGATAATTTGTCACAGATGATGAAGATGACCATGGATGGAAGAGAGGCTCCCAGCACTGACCCAAGGACCTCAATATTTTCTGCATGAGGAGGAAGTCCTGTAGAGTTATCTTTAGAAATTGCATATTAGAAGTTGTGGGTGTTCAGGCAGGCAGCATCTGGTGCGGACATTACAGTGAAGATGCCAACACTGACTATCTGGTAAAGTTAGCAATCAAGCAAGTCAAGGTCTTTCCTCCTCAGAAATACTGACATTTAGAACAGAAAATTCTTTGTTATGGGGGCTGCCTTTGAATTTAGCAGTCTCCTTGGCTTTACCCATACATCAGTAAAATGACCCCAGCTGTGAGGAGCAAAACTGTCTCCACACATTTCCAAATGCCCCCTGGAAAGCAAAATTACCCTCAGTTGAGAACCCTGGCTTGAAGTCTTTTCTATTACCTAGTACATTCTGCAGTACACAGAAGACAACCAACACATGTAGGCTGCACTGATGCTAGAGATGAAGGGGTGGGGTGGGGGGGGCAGGCAAATGGGTGAACACAGGAAGGAAAGAAGGGAAGAGAGAAGAAATTAGGAACAAAGTAAATATTAGTAATTTTATCAACAATTATTAATAAGTGTTACTGTTTATTAATATTCATTCACAGAAATTTCAAATTTAAGTTCAGAGACCAGATAGTTTAATGCTCATTGTAAACTAAACATTAAAAGCTAACTCTTCAATGCAAAATCCTATTTAGAAACTCTTATATGCTATTTTAGAAAGCATTTAAATAAAATATTCACCACAGGAGTGAAAAATAACTGCTCCCTTAGGAGTGCAACAAGGGAGTGCAACGGGTATAGATCTGATCCCCTTAAGTATATTATGTGTTTGTTTAAAGGAATTAATAAACAATGCTATTGACAGACATATGCTCATTTCATTGAGACTAAAAAGCAATTGAATTGAAAGGGTCATTACCCTTTAAATCATAAGAATAAAGCTGAAGTGGATTCTTGCCTGAACCCCAAGGCAGAATTTCTCTGCATTAGTCATATCACTATTGATATGCTGTCATGCTGATATTAATACTTCTGCATGATGCTACATCAATAAGGTATTTACAAAGTTTTCATATTTTCTGTTATTATGAAGGATTTTTTGAAAATGTA
Organism: Marmota flaviventris; assembly: GCF_047511675.1. NCBI lineage: Eukaryota > Metazoa > Chordata > Mammalia > Rodentia > Sciuridae > Marmota > Marmota flaviventris. The sequence continues at coordinate 24,105,361 of NC_092510.1, read as the reverse complement.
ATCAAAAGGAATAGCTCTGTGCTACCAATATAAAATAAATCTATTTCAAGTATATTCATCCACTCAGTAAATACTTATTGAGCACAAATCCAGTAATTTTGACACAATATTAAGCTTTTTGCTTGAACTATATCTGTAATAATAAAGGCCAAATCTATAAATAGTTTTAGCTATGTGTAATTATATGTCATATTTATATTTATATAATTCAACAATCAATAGATGAGAAGCTTGGGGTATTAGTAAAATATACAGGTCATTGTAAAATATACTAAAATATCCTCCACCCCAAGACATTCCACCATTAGCTAAGAAAAAAAAAATGACAAATTTCAGAACTCAAACTACTTTCACCAATGATCTCTATTTCTTGATGTTAAAAATCACTCTGTGAGATTGAGTAGGTATTATTATTATTATTATTATTATTATTATTATTATTATTTCCATTTTAAAAATGAGAAAATAAGAAATTTCAGATAAGAATATTCAAATAAGAAAATAAGAAATTTCATTTTTCATGATCAAACTAAACATGTCACATTTCATCAACACAAAAAAGAAAATCAAGAATATTTTTTTTATTCCAAGCACTATCTCCACTGTACTAAGGCAATGTTTCATTCGTTTCTTTTGTCATAACAAAAAAATTCTTCTTTTGTTCCTTTTTAAAAAGATCAGTTCTTAACAGAATGTTTCTCCAATGGGATTGTCAAAATTACCTTAGTGACTCTGGGTACTTCACCATTAAATCTTTGAGAAACAATGCCTTTAAGAATTAATATATTGGGGTTGGGGTTGTGGCTCAGTGGTTGAGTGCTTGCCTTGCACATGTGAGGCACTGGGTTTGATTCTCAGCACCAAATAAAAATAAATAAATAAAATAAAGGTATTGTGTCCACTTACAACTAAAAAAAATTTTAAAAAGAATTAATATATTCATGTTTTAATATTTGAAAATGTATTTTCCATTTTTCCTGAGTGTGTGTATGTGTGTGTGTGTGTGTGTGTGTGTGTGTGTAACTAGGGATTGAACCTGGAGCACTCTACCACTGAGCTACATCCCCAGCCCTTTTTATTTTTTATTTTCAGACAGGATCAAACTTGTTATTCTTTGCCTCTACCACCCAAGCAGCTGGGGTTACAGGCATCCACCACTGTGTGTGCTGAAAATTTCTTTAGAATTAAGGTAGATTGGGAATAATCAGACAGAACCAAAACAGAGAAAAAGTCTATTTAAAAAAAAAAAATAGAAGCAAATAGTAAGATAAATTCCACTGACTATGTAAATGTGCCTCAGGCATCTCTGCTATGAGGCATGCTTTAAAACTGTATTTATACTCAACCAATCTTCTTGAATTAGAAACCTCACTTTTCTCCAGTTGTTTTTGTAGTGATGCCAAGCACATAACCAACTTTGCAAAGATTGATTGTTTTTAGTCCTAATTCAATGTCTGTCTGATCTTCAGTGTATAAGTCTTAAAAAATTTAGTGTGTATTCTGTTTTATATCTTAGAGATTCTTGCCTTAGACCATATGGTATTGTAAATGTTTTAGTCATTTTTCTTTTAATATAAGAAATGATACAATAACAGAAGACTGGAATTAAAAGGCCACTTAACATCCCACTCAGTGGAAAGGAAGAAAGAAAGGGCAAAGTAGGTATAAGAGACATTATTTAAAATATTGTGATAAAATTTAAGGCATGTTATGGTGCCTTGAATTGTTCCCAGGATGCTTTTATATGTATCATCTTATCTAATATGAATTGGGTGGCAGGAGCCATGACCTCATCTTTCATAAGAGAAAACAACAATTCAGTGATGTTTAGTGATGCATCCAAGTCCCCATCCCTAGGAAAGGCACATATATGTGACTGTATGACCAATGTAATTCTGCAACCTGTACACTCAGAAAAATGAGAAATTATATCCCATCTGATTCAAATGTATGATATGTCAAGATCATTGTACTGTCATGTGTAACTAATTAAAACAAATAAAAAAGAGAAAAAAATTAAAAAAGAAAAGGCACAATAGCACATTTTGTCTGACTCATTAACTCATTAACTAGTAGTAAACCTACCCACATAGTATGTATAAGACACTAAAGATTTTACATCTCCCTGTACTTTTTTCTAGGCTTCTTTTTGATATTTTCTGTTCTTTCCACGATTACAAAATATTTATGCCCTCTGCACTTCTTCCCTTCCATTTTGGTCCTGGGATTTCTCATCCAAATGTTCTTTTCAATATTAATTTCTTGATTACCAATACTGCTGCAATTTGTTTCTCTTACCTCCAACCATGTATTCATACGTCCAACTCTGATGAATGTTGCTCCCTACCATACAGGTATATCTAACTCATTATGGGTAAAAATGAACTCACCATGTATACCAGTGGAATCACTTCTGTATGCTTCCTGTCACAGGGCACTCTGACTTCCATCTTAAGGCTCTTCATACTCATTCTTCCCACATCCATATGCACAGGCCTCATCTCTGGTGGATCAAACTTCTGCCATGTTGCCTATCACTTTCCTTCTCATTTACCCCAGTGCCTTTACCTTCCTTCTTTCCGCTATCTTTCTTGGGTTACAACATTTTCATATCTAGTTTCTCTTTAGCTTCTCCAATTGCTATTGCTCACAGTGGCCAAAGAAAATCTTTATGAAAACGTGTCTGGACATGCTGATCTCATGCTTTCAAGAAGCATTTGCTTTTAGGATCAAGACCAATTACTGGATTAATTCATGTGTATCCGAAATGAATTTTTTTCTAACCACTATGTCTCTGCTAACTCACACTTCCACCCACCTATTTTGTCACATTATGTGGCTTTCACTCCAGCCATACTGAGCTACTAGTAATTCCTCAATGAATCATGCATTCTGCATCTCTCAAATTGCCCAAAATATCACTTATTCCCTGTCTTCATTACCTTCACCTGCTTAATTCCTTTTTTCCCTCAGAACTCAACTCAGATATTATTTTCCAGGAAACATTTCTCTATCCATCCAATTATACTCTAATTTCTATCCCCCCAACATTTTCTATTTATCTAGAATTATAAAATGTTCATACTATATAAACCATATAGTTATTCTAAAAATTCCAAAATATGGGAAAGGTCACGAGCATGAAGAGTCATTGTCACCAGGAGAATACCTGACTTTTTATACTTTCAACTTCTGTAAAACTTTAATACTAATTACACAACAACCTCAAATCACCTCCTTCCTTGGACTTTTTATTTCTGTACAACAGCTAAAAAAATGAATGCTGTAAGCCATAATTTTACCATTAGAAGCATTTAGATTTGGCAGCATTGCTTTTATTTTATCCTCTCATTAACTATATGTTATTGAAAGTTTTATTATTTTGATATAATATTTACTATTTTGATAAACTGTTATGTTGTATATGTTGACATATTATTGGAAACCCTACTTATTTTATAAACACTATAAAATTAGTGAAAAACCTCTCTCTATATAAACATTCTGGTTTCTCAAAGATTATATAATTGCAGAAAGAAAAAAGAATTAGACAATTTAGGCTTCTGTTCATCACTTGCTAGAATTAAACTAGTCAATGGTATTCTTCTTCAAATAAAAGAACAAAAGGTTCTGTGGATTTCTGTTGGAAACATATTGTCTTAAAAGAAGTATAGTGATGAATCCCATGAATTTTTTAGCTTTGGGGAATGGTCTTTCCCTCAGAACTTGTAAGTATATTGTACAAATTTCATGAATTTTACTTTCATAGGTCTGTTTGGCAATGCATTCTATTTGACTACATGAGACTATTTGTACCTGTAAAAAAAAAATTGGAAACAATCCAAATATTCATCAGTAGAATGGAAGCAAATTAATTAATGACACAATCACAAGATAGAATATTATGCAGGCATTATTGGGAAGTCTATGTAATAACCTGGAAACGCAGTTATAATTTAATACTAAATTGAATGTTAAATTAAACCTTGCATGCCTTTTAATTCACAATATATAACATATCACACTAAAAAATTATTGGAAAGAGGCTTACCAAATTCACAGATACTTTCAGCTTCAATAGTGATATTTACATAATTTTCCTTTATAGTCCAAGTTTTTTTATAATTGTTATTTCTTAAATAAAATTTAGCTCTAAGCTATTTCTATAAGCTCTCTTTGGGCAAGGGATGAACATCAGTCATAAATAAAATAAATATAATGGAATTCTGTGAATCTTTTGTTGGAGAGAAGACATTTTCAGTTGTAAATGGTACAGATGTATATTAGTCAGAAGCATGATTTTTCTGTCTTTATTTGAAATTTAAATATGATGAAAGAGCTGTAGATAGATATTGAGTTGACAAGGAGTGAAGTGCGTTGGAGTGTTCTTTTGTCAGCTTGTTCACATTGGGAGCAATGCCTCCCAGAACCCCCTCCTCTGTGTGTTTTTGGCATAGAGTTGGCTAAAAGTAAGGTTTCAGAATATCTGAGTAGTGGCAGTAAAACACCAGCCATTACACTCTCCATATCAATATTGATGGGAGGTGAAGAGAGATACACAAATGCCAAGGAACTGATGGACCCCAGCTTGTCTTCCTTTCCTACTAGCTTCCCAACTGTTGGCTATGATGACCAACAGTGACCCCAAGTTTACCACCACCACTGAGTAAGGAACTCAGGAAGACAGCAGGGGCAAAGAACCAAGAACTTCTCCAGAGTTCCATCAGCCCCTGCAAGGTCCAAAAGCTAGATATGCCCAGCTTCTGGAACTTGTAGCAAAGTCTGATTCCTTCTCCCATACTAGGGCCCATGAGTCTCATTTCCTGATCCTCTAACATCCTCCCACCTTTGGAACTCTATTGCCACAAACCATGTAAAACTGAATGACCGTAGTAAATCCATTGTACCACAGTAAACTTCTATATGTAGACTAAAACAAATATTGGTAACAGAAGCAAATAGTGCTATAGAAAATTTAAAATATGTGAACTGGAGCTAGACCCATGTTATAAGAGTATCTTTCTGTTCATAAAGATCTGAAACATAGGGAATTTCTATTAGAGACTAAAGAAAAAGAAATCCAATCAAAAAAAAAAGTATCCATTAAATACTGACAAATAGTCTAATTTGGAATGGGTGGTAGGGTAGTAGAGATGGACTCACACACAGGCACATACACCCTCTTTGTTCTATTTCTTCTGAATATTGCACATTTCATTCAATCTACGAATGCCTTTGTGAGTTGCTTGACCAATAAAATGCAGTAGAAGTAATGCTCTTAGGACTTTCAAGATTAGATAATAAGAAGCCTTGCAGCTTTCACATGGGTCTCCTGTACTATTTGCTTTTGGAATGCTTGCTCTTGGAAGCCAGAGCCCAATTCACATGGAAAAGCACTGTAGACTCTCTGATCAACATTCTAAGTTCTAGCTGACGCCCCACCAATTGCCAGGCTGTGAATGACCATCTGGAATATGACAACGACTCCAGTTTCATCAGAGACCAAGGGCAAGACTCACCCCAGTCATCCACAGCACAGGAGATATTAATAACAAACATGTTCTAAGATAATATATTTTGAAGTTATTTGCTATATACCAATAAAAAACTTGGGCGATTAGAAAGTAAAAAAAATGCTTCAAATAGTGCAACATGGAAAATTAATAGATTATTCTTTCTTCTCGGAAGAAATACCATGAATAAATTAGTATAGAATGAGAGGCCAGATATTTAGAATCAAGTTATTTTTAATATTATTTTTAATTTGGCTTCTTGAAAAATACAATCAAAATACAAATCCAAACATTACCCCAAGCACTTTATTTTTTAGACCACAAATTTATCTGCCATGGACATGTAACCGTGAAGCACTATTCACAGAGAAATGTCTAATTTAAAAAAAAAATACGAGTAAAATCTGTGTAGGCCAAGGAACTTTTCTGAAATAATCCACAAGGATAATTGTACCATTTAATCAACTTATTTTACTAAATACAAAGAGCAAGCACATGAAGTTGCATCTACATTCCTTACAGAGAGTCAAAAGTAAAAAGTAAATTATTGTTCCTCTGGGTTGAAATTATAAATTCTGAAAAAGATATGTATTTTGCCTTCTTATGTTTCTCTAAAAGCAATACAAATTTATACTGTATCTCTCAGAGAAAAGATGATAGTGACAAGAATGGATGTTTAGCCACTGTTATTCTAGGTACTAATTATTATGGCTTGTAGAATAATAACCCTCTAAATCAGAAGTTTTGATAAAAGAATAGACATAAAAGAACTGTCTTGATTTTTAAAATGAAGAGAAAGGTTTTATTTAAAAAATAGTAATATTTTAATCTTTAAGATTTATATTTTGGCTCAGATAAATGTAGATATACATATAGATGCAGATATAGCTATTATAAACATACATATAGACATAGTTTGGAAAATAGTCTAAAATATAAATAAACCAAGTATGGTGGCAAATGCTTGTAATCTGTGACTCATGAGAATGAGGAAGGAGAACTGCAAGTTCAAGGTCAGCCTTGCTGATTTGTCTCAAAAAATTAAAAGTTAAAAAAAAATAAGAGTTGGGGATATAAATCAGTGATAGGGACACCTGAGTTCAATACCCAGGATCACAAAAATTAAATTAAATTAAAAAATAAAATGTAAATAGAAGATATCTTTTGTAATTGCATATTTTGGTGAATGTGCCCAAATGGAAAAATCATGATCTATGCAATTGGAACTTTGCAGCCTCACATTGAAAAACCTAATCTAGGGATTTTAAGATGGCAGAATAGAGAAGGTTGCTTACCTAGCTGCTCTGTGGTGTGTAACCAAGAAAACAGATAGGCATCGTCTCAGCAAGGTGGGTGAATAAAAAGGGGGAGTGATGAGGCAACTTTGCTGAAATTTAAAACTTGGACATTCAAAGCAGATTGGTTACTCAGAAGGTTGGATATTATAAATTGTAAAGTAAGGAAGAAATAAACCCCCAGTTCCACAGCTATTGCCATGGCCAGAGGCACCAGCCAGAGTGGTCCCTCTGCAAGTGAAGTGAAAGGATAAGGAAAGTAAAGGAACCACATTTTTAGGAGGCCTGAGGAGTGTCTTGGTACAGAGAGTTCAGAGATCAAACACACTGCCTTAGTAAACTGAAAGACATACTGCACAGAAAAGAAATTTCATCTCTTCTGACAGTATGGAGACAGGGAAGGAACCATTTTGTGGTGCTGGGACTGGCCTCTGGGGAAGCCGATTCTTTGCAAACTCCAGTCTGGCCCAAAATACAGTCCTGGCAAGCCCACGCTACACAACACAGAGTGTGTGACCAGGAAATAATCAAATGTGGAGAGAGGTTTACACAGGGGACAACTGGTCATGGAAACCCACCCAGCTCTCCTTCTCTCCCACCAATCCAGCTGCTTAAAGGACTGGCTAGTAGAGACAAGCCCAGTTGGGAATTCAGAAAGTCAAGGGTGAGAGAGTTTGAGTTTAGACACTGAACCTGAGAAACTGAGACTGACCAAGAACTATGATGAATCAACTGAAAGAGAAATTAGGAAAACTCTCTCATTCACAATAGCCTCAAAAAATAAATAAAATATTTGGGAATCAATCTAACAAAAGAAGTGAAAGACCTTTACGATGAAAACTACGGAACACAAAAAGAATAAATTGAAGAAGACCTTATGAAAGATCCACAGATCCCAAACCCGGAACGAACCACACGAGACACTGGCTGCAAAAAGCAGGAGGCGTTTATTGTCACACAGGCGCCTGCGGGTGCTCAGCGAAACCTCAGCCGGAGCTTCGGTGAACTGGCACACCGGGCTTTGGGATACAGATCTTTTATAGGGTACAAGTGGGTTAGTTCTTAGCTTAGCACAGCAACAGCCCTTCTATTGGTTCCTCTGAATCCAGCAGGGGGGTCACCTAGGGGGTAAACTTGTTTTTCGACTTTTTGTTCTTGGAAAAACCCTAAAGTTACATTTTGCCCTTCTTGGTTCCTGTTTTTAAACTTAGTTCTCAAGTTTAGCTGGTAGGGCTGTCTGAAAGGAACATTTTGTGGTAGGGGGCCTGTTAGGGTTATCTACATAGAACATCTTGTGGTAACTTTGTGCAACACTTGAAATGCTATGGGCAGCTGGTGGGGCTTTGACATGGGGTTTGGGTAAGAAAGCATCCTGCAGCTTCAAGGCATAGGGGCTGGATTTCCTAATGTGGGGCCTGGGTCCTTGAGGTCCTTCACTTAGAAATAGGAATGATCTCACCTTTTCTTGGATAGGCAGAATTAATATTGTCAAATGGCTATTCTACCAAAAGTGCTATAAAACTTCATGCAATTCCTATTAAAATTCCAATGACATTCTTCATAGAAATAGAAAAAGCAGTCATGAAATTCATTTGGAAAATAAGAGGCTAAGAATAGCCAAAGCAATCAATCCATAGTGAGAAAAGTAAAGCAGGAAGCATCATAATACCAGACCTTAGATTATACTACAGAGATATTGCAACAAAAATGCCCTGGTATTGACACCAAAACAAAGATGAAGACCAATGGTACAGAATAGAAGATGCAGAGAAAACCCACATAAATAGAGTTATCTCATACCAGACAACAGTGACACAAGCATACAGTGGAGAAAAAGATTGCCTCTTCAACAAATGTGCCGGGAAAACTAGAAATCTATATGTAAAGAAACAAAATGGAACCCCTATTTCTCACCCTGCACAAAATTCAACCGAAAGTGGATCAAGAACCTAAGCATCAAACCAGAGACCTGCCCCTACTAAAAAAAAAAAAAATCCAAATGCCCATCACGTCAGCTTATGTCTTGTTGGAATTCTTCAACAAGATTCCTAAAGCACAAGAAGTAAAATCAAGAACCAGCAAATGGGATGGTATAAAACTAAAAAGTTTCTTCACAGCAAAGGAAATAATCAAGAAAAGGAATAGAAAACCTACAGAATGGGAGAAAATCTTTGCCTCATGCACTTCAGATAGAGCATTAATTTCCAGGATATATATACTCAAAAAACTTAAAACAAAAAAAAAATCCCAATCAATAAATGGGCAAAGAACTGAACAGACACAGAAGAAGAAATATGATCAGTTAACAAATGTATGAAAAAATGTTCAACATCACTAGCAATTAGAGGAATACAAATTAAAACTATACTGAGATTTCCTCTCCAGTCAGGATAGCAAATTTCAGGAATACCACTAACAATAAATGTTGGCGAGGCTGTGTAGAAAAAGGTACATTCGTACGTTGCTGGTGTATGTGCAGACTAGTGCAACCCCTTTGGAAAGCAGTATGGAGATTCCTTAGAAAACTTGGAATGGAACCATCATTCAACCCAGTTATCCCACTCCTCATCATACACTTAACAAGACTTAAAATCAGCATGTTATAGTGATGAGGGCACATCAATGTTTATAGCAGCTCAATTCACAGTAGCTAATCTATTGAACCAATCTAGGTGCCCTTCAACAGATGAATGGATAAAGAAAATGTAGTACTTATACACAATGGAATATTAGCCATAATGAAAAATGAAATTATGTCATTTGCTGGGGAATGGATGCTAAGTGAAATAAGTCAATACCAAAGAACCCAAGGCCAATGTTCTCTCTGATATGCAAATGCTGACTCACAATCGCGTGGGGGAAGGGGTGTGGATATGGGGTGGCAAGGAAGGAATGATGGTTCACTGCATTGGACAGGAGAAGGGAGAAGAAAAGGGGGATGGGAATGGGAAAGACATTAGAATGAATGTGATGTAAATTTTCTATGTTCATATATGAATATATGACCAGTGTAACTCCATATCATGTACAACTACAAAGATGGAAAGTTATGCTCCATGTATATATTATATGTCAAAATACATTCTACTGTCATGTATAACTAAAAACAAATTAAATTTTTTTTAAAAAAATTTAAATCCCTAATTCTAGGATGGAATAACAGGGGTTATCAGCAACTGTCATCTGCATCTCATGAGTAAGATTCTAAAAACATGTACATAAAATTAAGATTTTTAAAGTTACCAATGTCTTTATGAAGTCATTTACACTAGACAGATGAAAATCTTAAATACAAGTACAACTGAATTCCACAGCTCTTGTAGTCCAAAGGAATCCTTTTCTAACACTGATATAAGAAAAGTGAATTATATACTCCTAAAGGCATTAACTTCAAAAGTTTACTTAATTGGTGAGAAACAGTTACAAAAGGATCTTTTCAAGATCTATGGCCAAAGAAGAATGAAGAGTTTCTGTGTTCTCTTTCTTAATAGAAATTTTACATCTATCCATAGAAATTAGGTTGTAGTTTTGCTATTATATGTATATATAAAGACATCATTCTGTAGTAAAAGTTATTTTCCCCTTCACCATCACATTAGTTGCATGTTCAGGACTTTCTAACCTGATGTATTTCCTTTTTTGTGCTATTTCATCATTCCAGAATACAAAGAACAATATGAATCAAAGGTATTTGTGTGTTGATACCCTAAAGAACACAATTTTGCATTAACTTTCAAAGTTGTATGACGAAAGCAATTAGTGAAAATTGGTCTTTATTTTCTTATCTTCTGTAAGGGGAAAAAAAATCAAATTTTTCTTAATCTTCATGCTATTACAAAAATATTCAATATTGAAAGGAATCCTACTATATAAGAAAAACAAATGACAATAATGTACCAAAAAAAAAAAAAGTTTTTCCAAGCAAAATAGCCTAACCTGTTGAATGGAATTTGGTGCTTTCTGCTTGCCCCAGTGACTCCCAATATCTATTTTCTAGATGTTATGTACCAGAATGCTGTTTGGATTATGTCATTCTAAAGAACATGAAAAAGTACCTTTATACACTGAACTTAGCAGTAACACATTCCTCCATCTCCCTCATTTCCAACAGGGTAACAGTGTTATATTAAATTTTTTTAAATGGAGTTTAAAAATGTGTTTTCATGAAGGTTCAGCCATTTGTCCATTTGTCAATAGAATGACATCAAGAAATATATGATTGAAAAACTAAAGAGTTCTCTAGTAGGTGTCAGTTTAAATAATGGATATTTGACCATGAGACACTGGGAATCCTACTAAGGACCTGTAAAACTTCAACTTTCCCTAAGAATAGTCTCTATCATATATTCGAATTCTAGATCAACTGCTATTATGTGAATCTATGGATGACCCCCAAAGTTCATGTGTTAGGCAGTGCAGCAATATTCAGAGGTGCAAAGTTTGGATTATCAGTGGATGACTTAATAAGTGGACTAGACCATTGTGTGGGTTAATTAATTTGAATGAATGATTAGATGGTAACTTCTGGCAGGCGTGGCATTGCTGGAGAAAATAGGTCACTGGGTTGTGCCCATGAGGACTCTGTCTTGTCTCTTGCTCCTCATGGTGTATCTCTCTCTCTCTCTCTCTCTCTCTCTCTCTCTCTCTCTCTCTCTCTCTCTCTCTCTCTCCTGGCTGCCATGAGCTGAACAGTTTTCCTCCACCATACCCTTCCACCCTGATGTTCTGCTTCACTTTGGGCCCAGACCAATAAAGTCAGCTGCATCTCCATCATTTCTATGTATCTATCTATCCACCTACCTACCTGCCTACATACCTACCTACCAAATTACACATCTATCATCTGTGTGGTTTTCTATCATCTCATGCATACAAATAAATTCCTCCATCATGTCAGGAGGTGTTTTGGTGTAGACATGAGGAGTTTCCCAAATGCTCATGTGTGTGACACAATGCAAGGATGTTTACAGGTGAAATGATTGGGTTACAAAAACCTTAGTCTAATCAGTACATTGATCCCCTGATAGGAATTAACTGGATAATAACTGTAGGCAGGTAGATTGTGGCTGGAGGAGGTGGGTCACTACAGGCATGCCTTGGGGATTTATATTGTGACTGTGGTCAGTGCCCACCCTTCTTCTTGGTTCCATGTCCTGAGCTGTTTTCCTCTTCTTCACCCTTTTGTCATGATGTTCTGCCATACCTTAGGCCTACATCAACTGAGTCATCCATTTTTAGGCTGAGACCTCTGAAACTGTGAGCCCCCAAATAAACTTTTCTTCCTTTAATTATTCTTGTTGGGTCATTTGGTCACAGCCATAAAAAAAAAAGCTGAGTAAAACAGGAGGCACATGTGCCCATAAAAGGCCAACCAACTAGAAATTAAGAGAGTAGGGAAAGGCAAGAACTAGGCCAATTATACCTTTAGGCTTTGTACTGAAAAGGACAGAGTCTTCTAAGCTTATTTCAGTCAAAGTACCTACAAGTATTTAGAACTAATCATATAAACATAAAGAATGCTTTCCTTGAAATGTGCTTCCACCCCTATAGCACCTAATGTAACTTGATCCAGTGTTCAAGCATTTCATGAGACTTATCTGACATAGTAATACAACTAATAAATGACATTTTATGCATTTTGGTTTCAACAACTAAATACAGTAGTAATTCTATGTCCCCAACAAATTAGATCACCATATGCCTTTAGTTTGAGAGAAGTTTATATTATTGAAGTATAAATACAACTATGCAAGTTTTGATTAATACAAAGAGATTTCGTCTACTTGATTTGAGAGAAGTAAAAGTAAAGGACTACAGATGTAGCTCAGTGGTAGAGCACTTGCCTTGTATACATTGAGCCATGAGTTCAGTCCCTAGAATTGAAAACAAAGATCTCACAAGCACCTTAATATCATAACTACCTATGTTTGAAGACACAAAAGTCATCATGCATGCAATACTCTTTCAAGTCAAGTGCCACCAGCACCCTACTCAACCACCGCCAACTTTTCTTTTTTTTCATCCATTCTTTCCTTTTATTTTTCTCTATCTTACTGATCAATCTTAAAACTAAGGCATATCTCAAGCGTTTCCTGGCCTTTCCTGCAGAGCATGCAGATTGATCTCAACATAAAAGTGATGGTCACCTTATTTCAAGTTCAAATCATTTAAGCTAATGTCTACAGAGTTAAAGATTCCTTCCTCTCCTCTAAGCAACCTGAAAGCAAGGACTACATCTTGTTCAACCTTTATTCCCAGCATTTAGCACTTAGGACTATAGTGTTAACTAAAAACTTATTTGTTTTTAAATTAAACTCAGAAAAAAAAAATATTTATTCCTGAGAATGAATTTATCATGCTGATTCAATTTATATAATGAAATTAAACTTTTCAATTTGTCTTAGAATTTAGGTCATGAATTCCAGTAAGCATCTAAAATGCTTGATGTTTCTTTAATAAGGATAACATAAATATGAGTTTTCTTCTTTCAAATCAATCCAAAATGTCCTTTTAATCCTTTAAGATGAAAAAAGACTGAATGCCAATCAGATTACTTATCAAGTACACTATGACCTCTTCAAATCAGAAATTACCTCCAAAAAATGGCTTATATGTATGCTTCTGTATATAAAATTACTACACCTCAGCCACCTTCCCACAAAAAATAACTACAAAGCACATCAGCATCAATCCAGATCATCTTTAACAGCTACTTTGGAAATTGCAGTGATTTAAAAGCAATATTTTATGATCTGAGATGGCATCTAGTCCTTCACCATTTATGAGAATCTTGGCCTTGAATGCTGAAGAGCTAATATGGGCTAAGTATATTCTCCTGAACCTTAGATGACTAGGGCAAATACCTATTTCATCATTCAGATTCCTCATTACTTTGGATCATTTATATAATCTTGTAACAGAATTAATTTCATCTAAACCATACAGTACACATACACACATGCATACAGAAATCGCACAGGAATAAGTACTACTCTAAAACAAAGACAGCCAAGATTCCAAGTTCACAGGAATTACTTGATTTTGTGCCATCCCACATCTTTAAAACCACCTAAATCACTTCAACAAACCAGGAGAGAGAGGGAGGAGAGAGGAGAGAGAGAAGAAAGTTGTGATTTCCTCTGCAATAAATGTGAACTGCATGAAGCTCTTCATTTACAACTACGTTCGTTGTCAGCAATTTTCCCAACTTAGAGAAGAGCACAGAGAACATCCTCATCTCTCACCACTGAGCTATGACTCTTGGCCAAACAGGTGTCCCATTTAGCAGCAGAGTGTATCCTTTGAAGAATTTATCCTTGATCCATTTCATCATTTCTAGAATTGAAATTCTAGTACAGTAAAAGAGTGATCAGGCCTCAATGCAAAAAGCTCACCTTAGAAAGGGATTATTTTAAAGCTTCCAATTATGAATTTTCTTTTCTTTTAAAAGAAGACTTTGAAGGGTTCTTTTAAAGTCCTCACCTTCATATAAATAAGAGCCATTTCCTTTTGGTGCCCACTTCTCTTCTTTTCCAGAAGTTCTTCTGAATACATTATTTCCTCCCCTTCAATGACCTTGTGGGGGAGGGCTGCATTCAGCAGGCATTGATCTCTTCATCTGCAGTGACACATCTGAACGTCAGGTATTTTCACTGACTTCTCAATTTACACCAGAGAGTAAGTGTTCAAAGCAGGACTAGAATCCCAGGTGCCCATCTCCAATGCAGGACTTTGCAGAGTACTCTCTTTCAACATAACCAAGTACGTTTGATTGCTTAAAGTGTTAAATGCTATGTAGAAATAAGACCCTCCCAGCACTAACTATCCCATCAGTGCCCACAGTTATTCATACTCCTCCCTGAGCATCTAATTTAGTTCAGAGTGTGGCTTGGGCCCCAGGGACAGTTTGGTTCACTGATGTTTAGGACATTGTGCACTCCTTAGCCATTGAGTTTAATGTTTCCTATTTTATGACTCCAGGCCCAGTCCCACCTCTCTGCTGGATTGCATCATCCTGAAAAAATATTTATATGTACCCAGGGACTCCAGTAATGGGCCCATAAAAAATTCAATAAAGAAATGTTTTAATCAAAATACGCTGTCTGACATCACAGAATAACCAGAATTCTCATTTAAAATTGGAGCGCATCGCTGAAAAACGTTGATTGCTGTTGTAACCTCACTGGTTTCTAAATGCATTCTGTTCATGCTCTGCCGTTGATGGAACTGGCTACTGATGTGTATCCTTAGAAGAACCTTTTTGTATAATGAATAAAGAATCTCAAAATATATGAAAAAAAAATTAAAAAGCCCTACCATAACTCCCAGAAATGGTGCCAGAGAAACAGAGAAAGGGCAGCCATCCCACTTCCTTCTGCTGGGTGTAATGATCGTGTGAGCACCATAAAAAGAATAATATATCTTTAAGAGGAAAGAAATGTCCTTTTATTCCCCCTGAGCAACTGCACGTGCAAGTTTCCTAAAGTATCTTTGCAGTGCAAGCTGCAGGTCCTTTTCCAAGGTGAATAAAAATCCCCACAAATGCCTGCAAGGAGAGATGTTCCTGATGCTTCCCCTGGGCATTTGCTGAGCTAGCCAAGTCTGCACTCATGCTATAGATCACTTTGGCACCATTAAAGAATTACAGGGCATCACATGGTCTTGTAGGAATTAATCACTGCTTAACAGTATGTGCTTCTGTGTTTATGAAGTCATTTGGAATATCTGCATGTAACCACTGGCTCGGGGAGCCGAGTATCTGCAGGTAATGAACCATGGCATCATGTTATGGTCGAGCTAGAGAATGTTCCAATTGGCAATTAATATGCTAGCAGCAAAGTATATTTCTTCTAGGGAAAGTCAGAATTATAATTTGAAACATTTTATAAACCACAGAGAGATCCTATTTATATCATATTTTGCCAATATAGATCTTCACAAAGGATTTCAAGGTGGGGACAGGGTAATGTCAAAGATAAAAGCCCTCTAGCATTGCACAGCAAGTAATTCTTTAAAGGCACAGCTCATATAGCCTTATGCCTCTATTTTCCTTCAGGGACCCCTCAAAAATATTAACTAAAGAATATATATTAAATTTCGGCTTCAAGTATTTGCCATCAATAAAATAGAACTGCAGGTTATGGTCTACTAAAGATTTAACTGCCCTAAAAAAACTTTTGGCGAAAGAGAAAGAGAAATAAAATGAAATGAAGTGAAAGGAAAAGAAAAAAGAAAGCAGTAGAGATAAATAAACTTATACTTTACATAAATAGGTAGTAGATTGTTAGTAGTTAAGGGATTCAGAGAACAGGAAGACCAAATAAGGGAGCCCTTTTCTAGATTTCTCAAATATTACACAATTCTTCACTTATAAATATTTATCTTGCTTGTATGATTCAGATGATCTGCTCAAGTATCAATTAGCTTCCCAATAAAAGACAAGATTTAGAAATGTGAGGGTTTATGTAAAGCTGTTGAGCTGTGTGCTGCTAATTCATTTCTAGTTCAAGTTGTTTATCATTATTGTACTTCATTTTAAAGTGCTGAAGAAGTTTTTTAAATAGATGATTTTGGAATTTATATGTAACAAGTACCCTAGAAAGAGGGTACTCCACTAATACTAGAATTCTGGTATAAGCACTAATCAAATCATTGAGAATTTTATATAGCTGAAGCAATGTGCATTGCTCCCACATTTTGTTTTAAATTTGTACCAAGAAAGGTGGGAAACACATCAGAAATAATCCATTTTCCCTCTTCCACACTTTGATCTCCATGAATTATCACATCTCCATGAGCAATTGAAATCCTCACCTTCAAATTATGTAGGATTCGTCCCCCACAACTTTGATCATACTAGATTAAAGAAATAAATGCAAAATCACCCATAACTAAAAAAAAAAGATATATTCCACATAGCTATTGAGTTTTGCTGGCTCTGAATTTTTGGTTTTCAGTTGATAAACATCCCAGGAAGTTCTCTTGGTTCCAAAACATTAGAATCCAAAAGTATCCATTCCTAGTCTTTTATCCATTTACTATTCTAACATCATTTTGGTTTGTGCTGATTAAGTTACAACAAAATAATCTGAAGTCAATGTGGGAAAGGGACAATGAATGAGGAACTAGTATTGAACATAGATATATTGGTTTTGGGTTTTGTTTAGAAAATAATTATCTAACTGGATTCTTGATTGTTTATCTCTTTAACCAATAAGAGAGGGAGAAAGGGAAGGAGAGGAAAGGCAGGGGTAGGAAAGAAGAGGAAAGGGAAAGGGAGGAGAGATCTTCAAGGTGTGATATCTAAGAATGTCCAGGTCCATGAGAAAATTTGGAGAAGTGTATGAGTTGACTTATCTGGTCTCTGTTGCTACTTTTATACCCCCAAGATAAAGCATCCCTTAAAAATGACCATATAACCATTAAATCAAAGATGAGAATTTCTTCGTTTTCATCCTTCCCCTTGAATGAAACCATCTTTTGCCTCTCATTCTGTTTATATCTCCCAGTGCTGCCTTTGCTATTCAGAGGTAGTCAGTCAACCCTGAAAGTTTCTTTGGAAGCAAAGTCAGAGGGAAATGATTTCCTCATGCTATTGAGACTCACCTCTTGCCAAGAACTTTTGCTTTAAATCAAGGAATCAACTTATCATGTGGTCATTTCATGCTTGAGTTCTACTGAATTTTTGTGCTCTTTGAACCCTAATTTAGAATTAAAATTCCATTTCCTTATATTAGGAGTGATGGGAGAGCCTATCTAGACATGCATTTGTGTTTAAATTTGAGTCCGCCAAGTTGCTTAGTGCTCCGGTTTGGGGCTTATTAAAATCAACTGGAGTGGCCCGGAAGCCACAGTTCAGGTCAGTCACTTTCATTCCTCATCTTGCAGCCTTCACTTCCTCTAATGTAATCTTGTCTGCTGGAGTAAAAGGTGTGACCACTGTGTTGTGATCTGTATTTCAGCTCCAAACCTCTCTGGCTTAACAGCCTAGGGGCTCTCTCTCTCCAGCCTACCAATGGCTCAATCTGATTATGCCACTATGAAAGTGAGTCCTGGCTTCTCTACCTACCCCTTCCCCACAGCCTATCTCCTGTATGTTCTAGCAACCTCTGTGAATGCTACTGTTATGCCACATTCTTCTGCAATGCAAGGTAAATAAAAGTTACATGCCTATCAGAAAATCAAGAGTTTCAGAGTAAATATAAGTTCTCTCATCATCTCTAATTGTCACTTGCTGTGGATGTCAAACTGACAGAATAGCAGAATCTAATTTCCTTGTTTGATTCACCATGAAATTAAACTGAACTGACAATTTTTATTTTCACCTGGCAAATTCGTCCAACACTATTTAAATCTAGCTAATCAAGTACAGTTATCTGGTGCACGCACTCATCCCTCCTACCACACCTCTGATTTGCAGTATCCCACTTCCTGGACTCCCTCCGACAGCCGTGTGTTGGATTACATTTACAGTTTTAGAAGGTGTAAAAGAATGCATGAACATGGCCAAGGTGCCAGCAAATGTATCATGTCACAAAATTACTACTGAAAGATGAAAAAAAGAAAAATAGAAAGAATGTAAGTTGAAAACAAAACTCCCAGACTGCAACACTGTTAATTTTTTTTTTTAATTTTAAAAAGCCAGTCATATGGTTTAATGAGGTCTGTGCGTGGCAGAATGGAAAATATAATTCTGAAGTTAACTAACTCTAAGGGGGAAAAAAAAACATGTTTAACCCCTGTAAAAAACAAACAACACAAGAGATAGTATTATAGTAGGGAGTGCTTGATGCATATTTTGTAAGATGAAACAGGACCATCTGGCAAGGAAGGAATAGCCACTGATCAATGAACTATAATTTGAGCTTTCAGACGCAAAGGAGGTTCCACATCCTGGAATCATTGTGCAACATGTCAAAGGGAGGATTTTATAATATTTTAGGGCACCAAAAATGTTGTAAGTTTCATCACTTAGCCAGAGGCCTTTATCAACACTTCTGAGGAGGCAGCTTCAAGAACCACCAATGAAGGAAGGGACCTGGATTTATGCAGTCCACAGAACAAGTAAATAGGTTTCTTGAAACTTGGATCCATTAGAAGAATATTACCTTGGCCCCAAATCTCTCCAGTTTTCTGTCAGTTTCCATATTTCTACACTGATTGATCACAGACCTGTGTCTGGACTTCCTCTGCTTGGAAACAGAAGGTCCATGGATTTAATATCAGCCCCAAATCATCTTCAATGATGAACAGAGATTCAGAATACTCCATATTTGGGACAGAAGATAAAATATCTATATGCTGAGTGCTCAAGAACCATATAAGAATCTAATTTAAAATGTGGTACAATCCTTAGAAAAATGCACCCAATGAACTGGTATGTAATTGCAGAAGGTATCTGTGAATTTCTTGAAGCCCTTACATTAACTAAAAATAATAATGATAGCTATAATTTTTTTTGAGCATTTTCTATGTGCTGGACACCGTGCTAACACTTTAGAGAGATCATCACACCATCTGGCACTGCCTCTTCAGCCCTGCTGGGAAGAATCATTAAACTCAAACTCTAGGCCACTCATTCCTGGAGCAGTTACATGAAATTGCTCTTCTGACAAGCTTCTTAAGTACAAATAAGCACCTACAAGTGGGAGCACCTGCATTGTAACTTGAATTTAGGACTTGTATTTTAAATTACGGACTGTTTCCATTCCTCCCATTATCTTAGTATATATAATCTATTTCTCTTTAAAGGAAATCAAACAGGTCTACTCAATGGATCTCAGTCACACCTGCTCTGGAGAAAGACTGGCTGAGTCTAATTCTGCCCAGATTCACTAAAATTATTTTTTTCATCTACCATATAGCCTAGGTTTCCCTTGAATCACACTAAACATATTTCTCAGTGGAAGTGTAAAATCTCAAATTTACTTGCATAGTTTGAATATTTATATAGTCCCAAAAGAAGATACATCATCCCCAACTGATGTGGCTGAGTAACTCATAGAAGCTGAATAACTTGCTCTGGTTCACACATCTGATCCCAAGGTTTGGAAAGTTATTCAGTCTAACGTTAAAGGCCAAATTTTCAGTTAGTATACTTTATTTCCCTAGACTTCAGGATGAGAATCACTGCTAAACAAATTTAGTGTGTTATAAATGAATTATTATCTTACTTGAAGTAAAATAGAATAAACAATGATAGCAACAAGAAGTTGACCTTAACCATATCATGAAGCATCTGGGTATCTTAGGCTGAGAAGTGACGTTAAATAGTTCATTGTTTAAATTCCATCTCATTCACCACCCAAATAGCTCCTTCCCAAAACCTCTGCCTAGTCAATCAGCCTCATTTATCAGAAAACTGTGATTACCTATAGTAAACCCAATTGCAAAAGGCAGACACAAGGAGAATCTTAGCTCTGGAGTCTTTTAAAGCTGTGTTTTTGCAGGGCTTCTATACTAGTCCTTAATTCCCTCCTAGTAAACATGATGGATGTGCTCATAGAAACTAACAAGAAGCCTGTTGAGGATAAATGAAGAATTTACACAGAATTAAAATGGGAAAGTGGAAATAGCATTATAAGAGCAACTACTAAAAAGCAGAACAGAAGCACTGGAATAAATGCCATTATGAGGTGGCAGATGATAGAGAAAGCAGAGACTGACAGGAACAGCAAAAAGGGTTGTCAGGATGAATTTGAGGAAATGAGTAAGGGGAAAGTGATTTGCAAAAGAATAAAGGACAAGAGGGCAAGGAAGGAGAGAAAAGGGGCAGAGCCTCCTGAAGTTCTGTACTCCAGTGCCACAGGTCATGGTGCGGGCAGATGGAGAGGAGAAGAAACAAAAGGGCTTTACCAGACCATTTCCTTGGAAAAATGACTTCCAGAAAGAAATAAGTAGCCTCTCTTGACTATAGACATAGATGTGGGGGTAGGTAGTGAGTCCAAGAATGTTTCTTCTTAAATACCTGCATGCTAAGTCAGTAACACCACATTCTAATCCTTGTGTAGATATTGAATATTCAGTTCTAGAAAGAAGTCCATAATAATTTAAAAAAAGCAGAGAGAACTCTGTGTTTTCCATTAGAGATACTGACAAATGAGCACGCACTCTCACTTTTTTTTTCCTTATTTCTTCTCTCTATCCTCCCTTCTTCTTTTTCTTTTTTCTTCACTATTGCCCCTTCTCTCCCTCCCTTTCTCTCTCTCTCTCTCTCTCTCTCTTCTCTCTGTGTTCTCTCTCTCTCTCTCTCTCTCTCTCTCTCTCTCTCTCTGGCTGAGAAGTGACATTAAATATTTCATTGTTCTCTGTCCACCCCCCCCACACACACTTTCTTTTTCACGGGTTAAAACATGAAGAAAAGGTATTTTGAGCATAGTCCAATATACTTACTGCTCTAGGGAAAGAAGCAATGAATGAACTCAGGCAAGGACCAAGGAGTAAAATGTGAAACTGAGGCTGAAAGGGGAAATTTAAATTGGACAATCTCCTTGTGTTCTAACAGAGAAGAGCTGCTTCTGGTAAAAGGTTCTCTCTCCTTTCTTAGAACAACACTCTAATTTGGAAGAGGATTCAAGGAGTGGAATGCATGTTCATGGGGACAAAGTCAAACAAAGACACATCTACTTTCAGGAATTTAGAGAAGAAACCAGAGCATTAGAAATAAGTTTGTTGATACTCCAAAGATCAGGCAAAGTCACAAAATAAAGGTGGCAAGCAGAAGAAGTAAAAACAACTCTACACAAAGTGCCCAACCTTGACCAGAACTTGTACCAGAATGTAAATCGATTTATTTTTTTTTTCTTTATGGAGAAGATCTTGCTACTGCTGCTTTTCCTGCTATTCTAATAATAATAATAATAATAATAATAATAATAATAACTGAATAGCCATACTCAACAGCAAATTTGGTGATAAGGTTAATTTATATTCTGGTGACAGCTTTTTCTCTCCTTAAAGACTAGTGACAACATTAACAACAAGAAGTTCTGGGGAACACAAGTTCAATAGAACTTGTTTAGATTTCAAAAGAGAAGAGGTCAAATTAGGAAAAGATGACCAGAGTGTCAAGTAGAGAGTAAGCAACAGAAACACCCAAGGGCAAGAGAGAAAATATGGTGTCCATAGAAGGATGCTGCAAGGAAAATACAGTCATCTGCAGAAAGGACACTGAAGGAGAAATGGGGGAGAGGGCTAAGAGTCTCTCTGCTCATGTAGGGAGCATGTGGATATGACAGAGGTGAGCATCATTGCTGAGACACAGGGTGTCTGGCCTTTGCATATATTCCAAGTAGCTGGTGCACCCTCTTGAAAGAAGGAAAACCGATAACTATCAAGAAGGTCACCAAGTATATTTTTAGAGTAAGCCACTATCTACTTTTCAGATGATTAGTTAACATAATTTGTATTTGAACACTATACTGCAGGATTTTATCATTGACAAAGTATAGCTTTTGCTAGTTAAGGAGTACAGTCAACTTCACATCACTGTGAAGAGGAAATGTTTATTTTTGGCTCATGGTTTTAGTGGTTCAATTCATGGTTGGATAACATCATTGCTCTGAGCCCAGGTTAAGACATGGCATAGCATCATGGCTGGAATCATGGCAGCTTAGGAAACAGCTTAGGACATGATAGCTCAGGGGGAGAGCTCTGCTCACCAGGGACAGAATATAAACCCAATAGCATCCGCCCAGTGACCTACTTCCCCAGCCATGCCCTATCTGCCTGTAGTTACCCCCCAATTAATCCATATCAGTGGATTAATCCAATGATTAGGTTACAGCTCTCAAAATCTAATCATTTCAATATTGAACATTCTTGCATTGTATCACATATAAGCTTTTGGGAGATAACTCATATCTAAACCATAGTTCCAATTATATTTATTTGTCAGGGATGCCATAACCAAATGCCATGGACTGGGTGGTTTAAATGACAAAAATTTATTTTCTAACCGTTCTTGAGGATGGAAGTTCAAGATCAAGGTGTCAGTGTGATTAATTTCTTCTGAAACTGTTTTCTATAATGGCCATCTTCTCCCTTTATCTTCACAAGTTCCTCTCTCAATTCATGTCTATGTCCTAATTTCCTTTCCTTACCAAGACACCAGTCATATTGGTGTAGGGCTCACCATACTGACCTCATTTTAATGTAATCATCTATTTAAAAACCCTATGTACAAATACAGTCATTTTCAGTGGTACTGGGGGTTAAGACATCAAGGAATAAATTTGGGAGGGCACCACTCAGCTATAACACTGACAAAGGTCCCACCTGTGGTAGGTGCTAGGAGCACACAGGGCCGTGTGGCCATATGCCACCACGCTGCCTGCACAGTGACTCACCCAGCATGCTGCAGGTATGGGGAGTGAGCCAAGGGCTCCAGTCATATTGGTTGGATGGATGTTTCCTTGTTCTCTCCTTGAATCAACTATCAATTTTGCTTTATTAAAAATTCGCCTGGAAAATAAATTTATATTCGATGAGCAAAATTCTAGGGTTGTGATTGGCACAACTCTGACACAGACATATTACACAGGATCACATGGTAAATTGATAGTAAATGTGAGAGACTGGGGTTCTTGATGTCTTTCTTAATCTATTATAAAATGCTTTAATATTATAGAATATTACCTGGAAATATTCTTTTCAAACAATGAAAATTTTAGAAAATTCAAAACTCAGAGTGTATAATTCAAATTTCTAGGCTACCAAAATGCAATACATGTGGTTTCCATGAACCCAGATGTTTGAAGCTTTCCATGTCTTCTCTGTCTTCCTTTGGACTAAAGTGCTTATCTTTTGGTTTCAATCAGATGACACTGTGGCTTTTGCTACCTTTGGGATATTTCTGCTCCATTCAATTAGTTCTCTGCTATGGGCAAGAATCCTATCCAGTTACCCCCGTCATTGAAAAATGCCATTTCATTTGCATTAAGCAGAAGCAAATGCTTAAGGTGATCCGTTTGGATGAGATCCATCTGAATTAGAATACTCCTGCAAGGTTTGAGTGCAGGATCTTATTTTATTCTGTTCCCTTTAAAGAGAACACCCGAACCTGCTCTGATTCTTTGCTCATTAACAGCATAAATCAGGCAAAATGTTAAAAGTCACTGTTGCAATGGTATTTGATAGAAAATTTAAATTAGACCACAGAGAAAAATGACAGTACTCCTCTGAGGCAGCATGATTCATTTCTTGGTACCAAACCAGAAGTCGAAAATGCAGTGCAATTTTATAATGAACAGAAGCATTGCCTCTGACCCTCACACAACTCCAAAAATAGTTAGAACAGGCTGACCAAAAATCAGAATGGTCCTATACAGAACATTTTCAGAAGTTGTTTCCCTGTTTGTCTTTACAAGTATATATCCCCTGGTATCATTTGTTCTGCTCCTGATTCTCTGTGTCTCCTTCTCTCTTTGTTTCAGGTTTTGTTTTCTTTGACTCTGTCTGTGCCACCTTCTCTCTGTCCCCTTGTCATTTTCCCGGTTCCATTCTGTCCTTTTCCTTCTCTTACCTCACTACTGTCTCTTGCTCTGTATGCCTTTGTCTCTCCTCTGTCTCTCTGTCTTCCCATCTTCTTTTCTTAACCACGTCTCTAAGTCTCTTCTACTATATGAATCTTTTTGTCACACACACACACACACACACAAACATACACACACACACTGAACAGTGCTTAGAGTAATTCTGATTTTTTTTAAAAAAAAAATCTTTTAGCAATGCTGTTTTGCTGTGTTATTTTTTTAAAGTTTCCCAAATTATTTCTGCCCGATGAGACATGGAGGTGTGTTTTCTTCCATCCTCTCTTTTCTCCAAGACCGGCCTGTGTTTTGTGGATCACCCAGCAGAGGATATGCAATCTGTGCTTTCTATACCACCTGATCCTGGAAACTAAAGATGCACACTTCTTCCAGACTACTCAGCCCAGCTTAGCTCAGGGTTAAACTTGTCAGGAGGATCTCAGATCTTCTTCATGGTCAGTTTGACCAGAGACAGACTGCTGCTCCTGGTTTTGTTACTTTTGCTATTCTAAGTGACTTCTAAGTTACTTAATACACAGACTTCATAGTATTTCAGTTTTATGCTTTAGTTCAAGCCACCATGATAGAACTCTACAGTGTGTTCTGAATAGCTTGCTGAGCTTGAAAAAGAGAGATTATGGAAAAGATTTAGATTAGACTTATGAATAGTGTTATGGTTTTAAATAGGGAGAGAGTCATTGGGGTCAAAAAATCAAAGAATAAATCCTTTGGGCAAGTGTGTACATTAGTTCAGAAATGGAGTATTTTGTAGTGTATACATGGTTAATTGCATAGTTGTTGGAAAAAATAAACAGAACCATTATCACATTACCATATAATTACTATTGTTTCCTAAGAAGTTACTATGTAGTTACTACATTATTACAGAAAAATAAAGCATGTTATTTCATGGTAACTATGCAATTAGTTCATGTCACCATCAAATGTACACTTACTGAACCAACAAAGAAATAAAATGTTCCATTTTTCCCTCCATGTTCATGAGTCATAATATTGTCTCTCTTTTAGAAATGACATAATGAATCAATGTTCTAATGTAAAAAAAAAATGCAGATTATGCTTTTTTCCTGATTTTTTTTTTCTGGTGAGCAAATGAATACCTTGGAAACCACAGATGCAAAACAGACAGCATGCCAGATAGGCAAGCAAACAGATTCCATCAAGAAAATCTATTGCATTTAATGAGAGAGGAACAATGGCTCCTTTTTGGCTGTAGTTAGGAAGGGGCACCTTGGCAAGCTGATGGTTAGAAGGAATGAGAAAAGGATTAAAAAAGCACTTCATTCTACATTATATGCAGGCTAAAAGCATAGCAAACAAAAACTGGTACCATGTTATGTGTACATTCCGAGAAAAATTTCAGTTTCTATTGCACATACTTTGAAGGAGAAATCCAAGATTTCAATATTTAAATCATTCTATAAAAAGCAAACCACTTGGTAAAAGTTGGAATGCACTCTCAGAAGTTGGTTCTGGTAGTGCAAAAAGAAATTTAGAATTAGAAAGGAGAGTTGCACATTATTGTTTGTTAATGCCAGCGAGTCTTTATATTTAAAGCCTTGTGTACAACCATCGTTCTATGAAGCTAATTGCTAGCTGCTTAAAATAATGAGAACAGTTCTGTTTATTGTAACTAATTGATTTCCAATACTTCAAAATTAATTGAGCAGAACAGGTCATCCTAAGCTTTCTTTGAGGCATGTGTTAATGGGCTCTGAATTTAAGAAATTAATGGACAGATTAGTATAATTTATTTTCACATTTGTTATTTTTCTGGAAGAAATAGCTTTAAAATCCTCCTGGGGATGGCCTCTATTCCTATTCCATTTCTAGATCCTCTCCTCTTGTTCTGCTGCACGGTACTCAACTCACTTTTTTATTGCTAGCAGGAAAATCCCTGGTCTCCCTCAATGTACAGAATTTAAATTCTAATCATGAAGGTGAAGAGTCCCAGGGATCCTCTGAACTCACTAAAGTCCTTACAATATAGTCCCCACCCTCTTTGATGTACAAAAGGATACCTAGAGAGAAACTTGTATTTGTCTTCCTACTTAAGCAATATTTATATTTACATGGAGATTTCATAATATTCATAGCTGATGTGTCACTTTTGGAAAATGTAGGTTGAATATAACCACAGTTTTCAAGCTTTCTATTAGCACAGAAAGACATTTAAAAGGATGAAGTCAAATAAAACTTTCAACAATGATGAAGTTATCTAAATTCTAATGATCTGATTCAATGGCTATCAGTCATGAAAATATATTTAAATAAATCTTTTTAACAACAAGATAACATGTGCCTGTGATCTTCATTATGCCAGAAATTCCTGAGACTTAAAATCCTTAAAAGTAGTTGCAAATATAGAACTAAATCTAACTTTGCTTATGATTAAAGCAAAGCTCTTGTGTCTTTCTCTTTTCTCACTCATCCCATCTCCCACTCTTTCCTGGCCTCAACCTTTCAGGTTTTCATTACACACAGAACACAAGCATCCCATTGAGCAACACACCAAAGCCTTTGTTTGCTATTGAGGATTAAGAGAAGGCTTATTTTTTCAAAAGGAGAAGCTTTAGTGTGGTGGCAGAATTCTAAAATGGCCCTCAAGACTTCCTGTCTCTCTCCGTGTCCATGCCCCACGTAATCCTTAGGATTGTGACTATCATGGATTTTACTCCCATAGTAGATTATGTTAAAACAGGGAGCTTACCTGAGTGGGCCTGACATAGTCACATCAATTCTTCAAAAGATGAGACTTTCTTCAATGGGTCACAGAAAA
Organism: Marmota flaviventris; assembly: GCF_047511675.1. NCBI lineage: Eukaryota > Metazoa > Chordata > Mammalia > Rodentia > Sciuridae > Marmota > Marmota flaviventris. The sequence goes on along the minus strand of NC_092510.1, from coordinate 24,078,225 downwards.
AGAGATCAGAAACCTGTGCTCCTAGTAGCCCAGAAGAAAGCCAGTTTCCATATTGTGAATTGCCTTTGGGGACCACATTAAAACAAATGATGGATGACCTGAGGAGTTGAGATCAGTCCCTGATCCACAGCTGGACGGCAAACAGATAGCGACAGGCCTGCAACCACAAGGAAATGGATTCTGCCAGCAATCAGAGAGTTTGGAAGAAGGCCCCAAGTCCAGATGGACAACCACTGACCTTGCTGGCACCTTACTTTTAGCCTGCTGAGACCCTGAGCAGAGAATCTAGTCATGCCACACAAGATACTTGACCTGTTTAAAGATGTGATATAACAAATTTCTGTTGTCTTAAACCCCTAGTTATTTGTTTTGCAGCAATAGAAAAATAATACAATTGGAAGTAAAGCATCTTATTCTTGAATCTGTGGTACTTTTTCACTTTATACTTTTCATCTGAGGCAATGTAGAGATGTGTCGTTGAGGTCTTGTTATTTTTCTCTGGCAAAACTTTAGATTCAAATTTCAATATTAACTGGGCAAACAGTATTTAATGAATTTATGCAATTAATTTTTTTAATAGAACCAGAGTGCCCCCCCAACACCTATGCTATTAGTACAAGCTTTTTTTATTGAAAGGAAACTCTTTCTTCTTTAAAAAAAAAAAACAAAAACAACTCTAAGTACCCTATCCACCCCATTACTAAGGTTTGAAGCATTCATAGACCCAGGTATAAATGATGTGATACAATTCACAGATGAAGTTAAAAAGAGGGAAATCCAGCTTTGCATCAGTCTACATCACATTTGTCGAAATCACAAAAAGAACAAGATCTCAACTCACATAGTTGATACTGCACTGATAACAGATGTACCCTCATCCTCCAAGAGGAAACATGCAAAAGCCAGGCATGTTTAATGAATGTGTTTAAGGAATGTTACTTGGATAAAGACATCATGGTGATCTCCGTGAAGCTGAACCCATGGATAGACAGCCTTTGAAAAGTACAATTTAAGCCAGGGCATGGTGGTGCATACCTGTTATCCCCAGCAATTCAGGCGGCTGAAGCAGGAGAATTGCAAGTTCAATGCCAGCCTCAGCAACTTAGCAAGGCTCTGCTTCAAAATAAAAAGGGCTGGAGATATGGTTCAGTAGCTAAACACCCCTGGTTCAGTTTTCAGTACCAAAACCAAAAGTACCATTTAATCACTTTCCAGGTAAGCTATATTATAGAACTTGGGAATCTAAAACAGAGTTGTAATTTAAGTGTTTGCATACTCCCTGTCACTTGCCATCAGGTCAGGCTTCATTGAAGAGGAGGTTAAGGGATTAGAGGAAACTTACTATTCTGCTGTGGTCCTTGGTTATTGCTATTGTTGTTTTGTTTTAGATATGTGCTCAATGCCTGCTCCTTTTATAAAGAATGTGTTTGTGGTTTTGTTTTACAGCCAAAACACTTGATTTTTAATTCAGATTTTTGAAATATAATTAATATACCATAAAATTCACTCTTAAATTGTCAAATTGAGTGGCTTGTAGTATATTCATAATTGTGCAACCATCACCACTGCCTAATTTTAGAATCTTTTTAAAAATCACCCTACAAAGACAAGATTTATCCATTAGCAATCAATTTCCTAGTTCTCCCTGCCCAAAACTCTCAGAACCTCTAATCTACTTTGTTTCTATAGTTTTGCCTTCTAGATATGTCACCTCAACAAAATAATATAATGTATGATTTTTTTGTATCTGGTTTCTTGGTTAATGTTTTCAGGGTTTATCTGGTTGTTCTATGAATCAGTACTTGGTTACATTTTAAAGTCAAATAATGTTCCATTATATGGGTGTGCCACCTTTGTTTATTAATTAGTCAATAGATATTTGAATGGTTTTCTACTTTTTGGCTATGATGAATAATGCTGCTAGGAATATTCATGTAAAAGTTTTTCATGTGGACCTATGTTTCCAATTCTCTTGGGAATGAAATTATTGAATCATGTTATGATGTTTAACTTCTTGAAAAACTGCAAGACTATTTTCCAAAATGGCAGCACCATTTTGAAATCTGATCAACAATGAGTGACGGTATTCAATTTCTCCACATACTCACTAATACTTGCTGTTGCCTGTCTTCTTTCTTCTAAACATCTTCAAGGGTATGAAGTATTATGCTTCCCTAATGACTAGTGATGTTGAAGATTTTTTCACAAGTACATTGGCCACTATTTCTTCATTGGATAAATGTCTACTCTAATTCTTTGCCCATTTTCAAGTCGAGTTATTGAGTTGCAAGAATTCTAAATATAAATCTGTTATCAGATATATGACTTGCAAATATTTTCTCCTCTTTTGTGGATCACCTTTTTTTTTAAGAGTATCTTTGAAGCATAAAAGTTTTTAGTTTTGATCATATTCAAATTACCTATTTTTTTATTTTGATGGTTAGTTTCTGTTTTTGGTGTCATATCTAAGAAACCATCAAATCCAAAGTCAAAGATTTATGTGAATGTTTCATTGTAACAACTTTATAATTTAATTCTGACATTTAAGTCCATGATCAATTTTAATTTTTTCATATGGCATGAAGTAGGGGTCCAATTTCAGTCTCTTACCAGTGAATATCCCCTTATCCCTGTACTACTTGTAAAAAGACTATTCTGCTACCATTGAATAGTCTTGACACCCTTATCAAAAATCAATTGAGCATAAATATATGTGCTTATTTTTGGATTCTCAGTTCTATTTCACTGATGAATATGTATTACCTTATGCTAGTACCATACTATCTTGATTACACTAGCTTTGTAATAAGTTTTGAAATAGGGAAATGTAAATCCTCCAACTTTGTTCTATTTCAAGATTGTTTTGGCTATTCTGGATCCCTTGAATTTCCATATGAATTTGAGGATCAACCTTTCAGGTTTTACAAAAACTGCATCAAGATTTAGATAGGGTTTTGTTAACTTTGTAGTACCATTTGAGGAGTATTTTCATCTTATATATTAGTCTTTTAGTCCATGAACATGGAAAAATCTTTTAGTTATTAGGTCTTTATTTGTTTAATGATATTTTGAAGTTTTCAGTGTAGCATACAAGTCTTGTACCTCTTTTGTTAAGTATATTTCTAAATATCACACTCTTTTTTACTATTATTGTAAATAGAATTATTCTCTTGATTTTATTTTACAACTAACTGTTCATTAATAGAATAAGGTGTTCTCATGAATTCTAGAACACCACAGCCAAGTCCAATACGTTCTTCAAAGGTCTATCAATAACTGGGTTACATTTGCAAGAAAATTTGTGTTTGTATTTCTGTTTCTCAGGTAAAGTACACTTTGACTTTTAAATAATAGGAATGCTTTTTATACAAAAATACAGATATAAATATAGAAGCAATTCTCTTACATTCTTCATTCAGGCAAAAAAATTTTACTGACCTTGTTTTATGAGCTAGGCATTACAGTGATTCTTGAGAGACGTTAGTAAACAAAGCAAAGATCCAGGCCTCCTTTGAGTTTACCTTACCTATGTGGGGTACCAGGGATTTAATTCAGGGGCACTTGACCACTGAGTCACATCCCCAGCCTATTTTTTGTATTTTATTTAGAGATAGGGTCTCATTGAGGTGCTTAGTACCTCACTTTTGCTGAGGCTGGCTTTGTATTTTTTTTATTATTTTTTTTATTGGTTGTTCAAAACATTACAAAGCTCTTGATATATCATATTTCATACATTAGATTCAAGTGGGTTATGAACTCCCATTTTTACCCCATGTACAGATTGCAGAATCACGTCGGTTACACATCCACGTTTTTACATATTGCCATACTAGTGACTGTTGTATTCTGCTATCTTTCCTATCCTCTACTATCCCTCCTCCCCTCCCCTCACATCTTCTCTCTCTACCCCATCTACTATAATTCATTTCTCTCCCTTGATTTTTTTTCCCTTTCCCCTCACATCCTCTTATATGTAATTTGGTATAACAATGAGGGTCTCCTTTTATTTCCATGCAATTTCCCTTCTCTCTCCCTTTCCATCCCACCTCTCGTCCCTGTTTAATGTTAATCTTTTTCTCATGCTCTTCCTCCCTGCTCTGTTTTTAGTTGCTCTCCTTATATCAAAGAAGACATTTGGCATTTGTTTTTTAGGGATTGGCTAGCTTCACTTAGCATAATCTGCTCCAATGCCATCCATTTCCCTGCAAATTCCATAATTTTGTCATTTTTTAGTGCTGAGCAATACTCCATTGTATATAAATGCCACATTTTTTAATCCATTCATCTATTGAAGAGCAATTGAAGATTCCCAAGTATTTTTTTTTTTGAGGATATTGTGAATTGGGTGGTTTTCCTCATTTCCAGTTCAGAAGATTTGTCGCTGATATACAGGAATGCCTTTGATTTATGCGTGTTGATTTTATATCCTGCCACTTTGCTGAATTCATTTATTAGCTCTAGTAGTTTCTTTGTAGACCCTTTTGTGTCTTCTAGGTATAGGATCATATCATCCGCAAATAGTGATGATTTAAGTTCTTCTTTTCCTATCTTAATGCCTTTAATTTTTTTTGTCTGTCTAATTGCTCTGGCCAGTATTTCGAGAACTATATTGAATTGAAGAGGTGAGAGAGGGCATCCCTGTCTTGTTCCAGATTTTAGAGGGAATGCCTTCAGTTTTTCTCCATTTAGAATGATGCTATCCTGAGGCTTAGCATATATAGCTTTTACAATGTTGAGGTAAGTTCCTGTTATCCCTAGTTTTTCTAGTGTTTTGAACATAAAGGGATGCTTTACTTTGTTGAATACTTTTTCTGCGTCTATCGAGATGATCATATGGTTCTTATCTTTAAGTCTGTTGATGTGGTGAATAATTTTTATTGATTTCCGTATATTGAACCAGCCTTGCATCCCAGGGATGAATCCTACTTGATCATGGTGCACGATCTTTTTGATATGTTTTTATATCCAATTTGCCAGAATTTTATTGAGGATTTTTGCATCTAAATTCATTAGGGATATTGGTCTGTAGTTTTCTTTCTTTGACGTGTCTTTATCTTGTTTGGGAATCAGGGTGATATTGGCCTCATAGAATTAATTTGGAAGTTCTCCCTCTTTTTCTGTCTCCTGAAATAGATTGTAGAGTATTGGTATTAGTTCTTCTTTAAAGTTCTTGTAAAAGTCTGCTGTATATCCATCCGGTCCTGGGCTTTTCTTGGTTGGTAGTCTTTTGATGGCTTCTTCTATTTCCTCACTTGATATTGGTCTGTTTAGGTTGTTTATATCATCCTGATTCAATCTGGGTAGTTCATATGTCTTAAGGAATTTATCGATGCCTTCACTATCTTCTATTTTATTAGAGTATAGGGTTTCAAAATAATTTCTAATTTTCTTCTGTATTTCTGAATTGTCTATTATGATGTTGCCTTTTTCATCCCGTAAGCTAGTAATTTGGGTTCTCTCTCTTCTCCTCTTTGTTAGCGTGGCTAGTGGTCTATCAATCTTATTTACTTTTTCAAAGAACCAACTTTTAGTTTTGTCAATTTTTTCGATTGTTTCTTTTGTTTCGATTTCATTGATTTCAGCTCTAAATTTAATTATTTCTTGCCTTCTACTGTATTTGCTGCTGATTTGTTCTTCTTTTTCTAAGGCTTCGAGGTGTAGTGTGAGGTCATTTATTTGTTGGCTTTTCCTTCTTTTAAGGAATGAACTCCATGAAATGAATTTTCCTCTTAGTACTGCTTTCATAGTGTCCCAGAGATTTCTATATGTTGTGTCTGAGTTTTCATTTACCTCTAAGAATTTTTTAATTTCCTCTTTGATGTCTTCTGTAACCCTTTGATCATTCAGTAGCATATTGTTTAATCTCCATGTGATGTAGGATTTTTCCTTTCTCATTTTATTATTGATTTCCAATTTCATTCCATTATGATCAGATAAAATGCATGGTAGTATCTCTACTCCTTTGTAATTGCTAAGATTTGCCCTGTGACATAATATATGGTCTATTTTTGAGAAGGATCCATGTGCTGCTGAGAAGAAAGTATATCCGCTTGATGTTGGGTGGTATATTCTGTATATATCAATTAAGTCTAAATTATTAATTGTATTATTGAGCTCTATGGTTTCTTTATTCAACTTCTGTTTCGAAGATCTGTCCAGTGATGAGAGAGGTGTGTTAAAATCTCCCATGATTATTGTGTTGTGGTCTATTTGACTCTTGAACTTGAGAAGAGTTTGTTTGATGAACGTAGCTGCACCATTGTTTGGGGCATATATATTAATGATCGTCAAGTCTTGTTGGTGTATGGTTCCTTTGAGCAGTATGTAGTGTCCTTGTTTATCCCTTTTGATTAACTTTGGATTGAAGTCTATTTTATTTGATACAAGTATGGACACCACTGCTTGCTTCCGGGGTCCATATGAGTGATATGATTTTTCCCAACCTTTCACCTTCAGTCTGTGTATGTCTTTTCCTATCAGATGAGTCTCCTGTAGGCAGCATATTGTTGGATTTTTTTTTAATCCATTTTACTAGCCTATGTCTTTTGATTGGTGCATTTAAGCCATTAACATTTAGGATTACTATTGAGATATGGTTTGTATTTCCAGCCATATTTGATTATGTATGTTACTTAACATGATTTGATTTTCCTCTATGATTAGTTTTTCCTTTACTGTACTACCTCCCGCTGTTGGTTTTCATTGTTATTTTTCATTTTCTCTTCCTGTAATGTTTTGCCAAGGATGTTTTGAAGAGCTGGTTGTCTAGCTGCAAATTCTTTTAACTTTTGTTTATCGTGGAAGGTTTTAATTTCATCTTCAATCCTGAAGCTTAATTTCGCTGGATACACAATTCTTGGTTGGAACCCTTTTTCTTTCAGCATTTGAAATATGTTGTTCCAGGATCGTCTAGCTTTCAGAGTCTGTGTTGAAAGATCAGCTGTTATCCTGATTGGTTTACCCCTAAATGTAATCTGCTTCCTCTCTCTTGTGGCTTTTAAGATTCTCTCCTTATTCTGTATGTTGGGCATCTTCATTATAATGTGTCTAGGTGTGGATCTCTTATGATTTTGTACATTCGATGTCCTGTAGGCTTCTAGTATTTGGATTTCTTTTTCATTCTTTAAGTCTGGGAAGTTTTCTAGTATTATTCCATTGAATAGATTGCTCATTCCCTTGGTTTGGACCTCTATACCCTCTTGTATCCCAATAACTCTTAGGTTTGATTTCTTTATGTTATCCCATAATTCTTGGATGTTCTGCTCATGATTTCTTAACATTCTCGCTGAGCTGTCTATGTTCTTTTCAAGTTGAAAAACTTTGTCTTCGTTGTCTGAAGTTCTATCTTCTAAGTGTTCTACTCTGCTGGTAATACTCTCATTTGAGTTTTTAATTTGGTTTATTGTTTCCTGCATTTCCAGGATTTCTGTTTGTTTGTTTTTTATATCCTGTATCTCCCTATAGAGTTGATCTTTTGCTTCTTGGATTTGTTTATGTAATTCATTGTCAAAGTGATCTTTCATTGTCTGAATTTGCTGTATAATGTCTTCCTTGAGACTCCAGATCATCTGAAGCATGTATATCCTGAACTCTTTGTCTGACATTCCATCAGCTGCAGATATTATTACCACATCTAATATTGAATTGACCTGTATTGTTTGTGGTCCTTTCTTTCCTTGTCTTTTCATACTGCTCATGATTCTTTCTAGCTTTGTGAAACTGTTGTGTTAATGTTTTTGCCCTTATATATTTGTATTGTTCTTGTATAGCTCCAAAATCCCTCTTTTGCGGAGAAAGACAATGTTTAGAGTTCCCAATATCAATAGTACAACATCTAAGCACAAGTTTTCATTATTGATACATTTATAGTTAGATTCTAAGTCTATAGATATTGGTTTTAATTATAACTTAAGAATATATTCATCAGTTTCATAAAAGGCATACCATATCTGGTGGCATATAGAAAACTTAATTTCAGACGAAGGATGTTATACTTAGAGGGAAAGGAGTGAGGGTATGAGGTTAAACTAACTTAGCACCTTTGGAGAACTCTAACCAATAGACTGGTAATTTATGGAAGAATGTATAGACTCAACCTCCTATCTGTATTTAGATAGTTACCCTATGTATAGATAGCAAAAGTTAGGAGATTGAAAGTGGGATAGAGAGAATACGAATGAAAAAAAAGAAAAAATAACAAGGAAGAAAAGAGAAATAAGAGAGAAGGAAAAGGAAAGTAAGATAGAAATAAAGAAAAATATGGGGGGAAAGTGGGGTATATGCAATTCCTCTATACTATATTACTTTGGTAATTCGGTTGTTCATGCACAGTTCTTGGTTTCACATATGTTGAAGTTGTGGAAGAGAGAGAAGAAAAGAGAGAAAGAAAGAGAAAAAAAAAGTCTCTCAGAACACTGTTTTCCTTGCTTCTAGTAGGTGGCGTTGTCTATTCCTAGTTTGAGCCTCTGTATTCAGGGTGGTGGGTATAGCCAATGTGAAAGGAAATGAGCTTCCACCTGTATCTTCCCTACTCTAGTCTCTGAGGTAGAAACCAGGTGCCTGTACAGTTGTTGTTTTGCATTGATAGCTACAACCCCCAAAAGCTTGTGGGAAATATTTTGAATTATCGCAGCTAAGGGTGGGGGAGTTAGAAACAGGGTACCTGGATCAGCCGCAGAACCATGCTGGTAGCCACACCCCCTTTGATGGGTTTTAAGTGTTGATGGGCTTCCTCCGGACTAGCACACGGGGCGGGGCCAGGCTTCCTCCTCCAGTCTGGCTTGGCGCCGGGTGGCTTCCTCCTCCTGTCTCCTGAGGCTGGCTTTGAACTCACAATTTTCCTACCTCAGCCTCCAGATGCACTGGGATTATAGGTGTGTGCCAGAGCTCACCTTTCTTCTGTACAGAATATGTCCAAATTTTGAAGAGAAATAAATTTATTAAGAATCTTGTCCTAGGGAATATTATAATCTGATTATGATAGTCAAAAAAGTAGTAGGCTGGGGTTGTGGTTGTGGCTCAGTGATAGAGCGCTTGCCTAGCATGTATGAGGCACTGGGTTCATATAAACAAATAAATAAAGTTCATAAATAACTAATAAATTCTTTTTAAAAAAGCAGTAGTCTGACATTTGTCATGCTATACCTGTTATATATCCATATATGTTGTTTGTTTTACTCAATTAATTATATTTAATAAGGACTTATATTATCAAAATCTATGCTGAGAGCTGTTTACAACATAGCCCCCTGCCTCAAATGGTTGTTAAAATGGGAGCTGTATAATCAAATTATTTCTGCCTGATGTTATAAGATAAACCACAACAATAGGGCAAGATGCCAAATAATTTTGGAGATGACAAGAGTCTCACCAACTGTATTCAGAGAGGTGGCCAAATCATGTTGAAATTGTATGATTAATATGCTTATAAGTGAGAAGTGAAGCAGGGTTTGCATTATAAAAAGAAAATATAATGTATGTATATGCATGCAAACACACATATGTGTGTGTATTCTCTACTTATATAGTCTGATTTATTCCTGAGAAGGAGGAGGAGTACAAGAGGAAAAAGAAGAATCAGGAAGGGAAGGCAAAAGGAAAAGAACAAAAGGAAAGAATAAGAAAAGTATGTGAAGAATGAAAAGGAGAAAAACAGAGGGGAAGCAAGTAAGTAGAAGGAAGAGAGGCAACTACTTTTTGTGTATGCGACCGGGAAGGTACTGACCTAAAACTCTACATTAATTGCTTCATTTTTCTGTACACAAAGGTCCAAGTGGAAGACATTTTTATCATCTCTGGTTTGTGGACGTTGCAACCAAGGTCTAGATAAGCTAGCACATAAATTTCCCAAAGTCATATATCCAGTAAATTGTAAAGGGAGAATTTGTCCCTGAATTTGTCTAAGTGAGTTCACATCCGTATTTTGGAGGAATGGAAAGATCACTGAGAGAGTTTAAAACAAACAAAAAAATCATCACAAAAATCTTAGGAAATCTTTTCCAATCATATCAGAATCAGGAGCCAGCAAATGAGGTCATGAAACAAGGCCCTTATTTCTTCATTCTTTCCCTCCTAGCACCTAGTACAGTGCCAAACACATGGTAAGGGTTTAGTTATATTTGGAAACCCATGGGCCATTTGAAAAACATCAGAAATGTGATAAGATCATAGAGCAGCATCATTGAAACCAAAAAAGCCTCAAGAAAATTGTGGTGATCAGTATTCCATGCCACAGAGATTTCAAGAAGAAAGAAGGCTGAAGAAAGACTGAAATAAAGTGATTAAAAAGCTTCTTCATTCTCTTAATGCTGTTGTTATTGATTTTTTTCATTTTACTGAGGGCTAATTTATATACATAAGATATATCTTGTTAAAAGGCACAGTTTGATGAATTTGATCACACATGTCTCTATATAACACCACAAACAAGACACAATCATCACATCATTCCCAAAGCATCCCCAAAATATGCTTCATGTAATAATGTCAGCATTTCTTATTTTTAATACACTTCATGTTTGAAGAGAATATTTTTTCATGAACAGAATTTCTTTAAATTATAATTAATGTAAATCAGTGTGTCAATCTCTTATTTTATAGTGCATAGGTCCTGTGTTTATTTACAAAATATTTCCATATCCTGAAATCATGAAGAACTCTTCGAATATTATTTTTAGTAGGATTATTGTTTTTTACATTCATATAAATCCTGGAATCCAACTATCCATAAGCTGTAGAAATGCCTAAAATCAAAAAGAACTACTATCTAAGCATTGAAAAGCAGTTTGCAGTTTCTTAAATAATTAAACTGTTACAGCATGCCCTAACTGTCTCCTCCTAGGTACTTCTTCATGAGAAATAAATGCCATGTCTTTACAAAAACTCACACATAAATATTTAAAACAGTTTATTTGCAAAATCAGAAACTAGAAATTATTCAAATGTCCATCAGCAGGTGAATAGATAAATAAATCTGGTATATCCATAAAGTAGAATATTACTCAGAAAAAAAAGATGAATAAACTTTTTGATTAAATTATTTTTAAAATATGTACTCTATAATAGAAGCCAGATACAAAAAGTTCATTTGTGACATGGTAACATTTATAAGAAATTTTTGAAAATTTGAAAGTGCAAATGATAGTACTAGAAAGCAGAGCAGCTATTTGGGGATGAGATAGATGAAGGTAGAAAGGGAGAGTTATAAAAGCATAGTAGGGAGTTTGTGGGGGAATGGTGAATATGTTCATTATTTTGATTGTGATGATAGTTTGATAAATCTATACATAATGTAAAAATTAACAAATAGTATGCTAAAAATATGTGTGGTTCCTAGGATAGCAAATAAGCCCTAATAAAGTTGCTAAGATCATTAAATTGTGTATTCTTATACAATAGAACACATAACAGCAAAGAAAATAAATTATAGTTGTATGTGGTATCCTACATGACATGATGTCATATCCATAAGCAAAAGAAGCCAGAAAATAAAATGTACCTAGATTCTTATTCCATTTCATGAAGTTTAAGAACAGGAAAAACTTACCTATTATGTTAAGAGTTACAACAGTGTTCAGCCATAAAGAAAAATTAAATTATGGCATTTTCAGGAAAATGGATAGAACTTCATATCATTATGTTAAGTGAAATAAGCCAAATTCAGAAGGTCAAGGATTGTGTTTTCTCTCATATGTGGAAGATAGGAAAACAGAAAAGAAGGGTGTAGGAATCTCATGAAAACCAAAGGGAGTTCAGTAGAGGGCAGAAACCAGCGAGTGAAAAGAAGGGAAGAAGGAAGTGCTAAAAATGATATTGTTGACATTATATTGTTATATGGTGTGCATGTACAAATACATGACAACAAATCCCATCATTATGCACAACTATAATGTACCAATAAAAAATATGAAAAGAAAAAAAAAGAGTTACAACAGCAGAAAACTTTGGAGGAGAAGAAAGATAGTTTGGGAAGGAGCTGAGTATAGTCTCTTAGAAGATTAAAGTGCTGTTTCTTGAACACAGTGGTGTTTAAGGACTTACAGGAGTGTTTTCTTTATAAAAACTCATCGAGCTTTAATGCTTGTGTTTGTGCAACTTCACACTAGGGCATTAGGCTTCTATTAAAAGTTTAAACACATAATACAATACAAAACAAAGAAGAGGCTGAGGGTGAGCCTTGTTGAGACTATTTCAGTAAGGTAACATGGATGGAAGTCAGGTCATGAGAAGAGAGGCAATAGGTTCATTGTAAAAAGCAAATGTAAGCAACTCCTTCAAGAAACACTTGAAATAAAACAACGAAAAAAGGAGATAAGAGTCAAGGATATAATGTACTTCTTTAAAGAATATGATCTAGTGGTTAAGAGCATGTACTTGGGAATAAGATATTCTTTATTTCAAACCATTTCTCTATGCCTTACTAGCTAAAACTCGGGAGGTGATTTAACTCAGTGTTCCTCAACTAAAGAGTGGGAATAATAATAACTTAATTTTCTCAATTATTGTGAGGATTAAATAGGAATTAAATGATTAAATAGAGTGCAGCATGGAGCATAACACCTACTAAGCTCTTTAAAAGTGTCAATAATTATTTGATAATGACTTTAAATAATTATCCGGTAATTGGAAAAAAAATCACTACAAAGGGATTATGGGAGTTTTTTCAGAATTCGGGTGTATTAGTTCATTTTTCATTACCATAACAGAATACTGGAAACAGACTAGCTTTATGAAGAAAAAAGATTTATTAAAGTTCACATTTCTAGAGACTTAAGAGCAAAGCATCAGCATTAGCTTGGATCTTTAAGGACATCATTGTAGAAAGCAGAAGAAAATATAGGAGTTAAAAATTACATCATGAAATAGAAAGTCAGATAGAAACTGGGGTCCCATAATTCCTTCCAATGGTACACCCCCAATATCCTGAGGACCTTCCATTAGGCTCTACCTCTTTCATGTCCTGCCAACATTGCAACATCAGAGATCAAGTTACCAATGTATAAAGCTTTGAGGAATAAACAACATGCAAACCATAACATCAGGTTTTGCCCCTGCCAAAAGTTGTTACTGAGAGTCAGAAAAACCAGCAAGAAAACTGTATTCATGTCATGGAACGACAACATGAGAATTCAGGATTGGCTAGCTTCTCTCTCAAAAAGAATTTGGGGCTGAAGCCTAAAGCACTAAACTGAAAATATGTTAAGCACAGATCTGAATCTTCTTTTCCTTCCCCATTTTCAAACAAAACAAAGACCCATCAGGCTCTCAGATGAAACCACTGGGAGTGCTATGTACTGGTAATAGGGGAGAAGGAGAGAATAACTGAGTCTCAGCAACATGGTAGCCCATTCCACACCCAGCTTAATACCTGATTAAATTGAGGTGATCAGCTTACCTTAAGTTTAAACTTATATTTAAATTGTATTTAATTTATATTATGTTTAACTTATCTTTAAAGGAACAACAAATTCTCTATGGTGAAAGACAACATTACAGGATTCTCTCTTTTATACACAATACCCAGAACATAATAAAAATATTATTAGACATTAAAAAATTCATGACCATGTGACCAATAAATAAAAGAAAATATAGAAGCAAACTAATAGATGATCCAGACTAGTAGTACAAAAAACAATCCAGATTAATAGACAAAAATTTTAAAGTGACTATAATTAATATATTCAAAATAATAGAGTTCAATAATATGTCCGAAATGATGGAAAGATAAATGAATTAATAAAAATAATAAGCCCATGAAAAAACACAAATAAAAACTTTAAATATATAACTTTAAATAAATGAAAAAATTTGAATACACATGAAAATAAATACATATATACACTATAGCAGTGAAAATTAGTATATATGACATGATGGAGGAAGTTCTAATATTTCATTAAATAGTTGTCATAGAGAAAATCAAAATCAGTCACAAGATAATTTAAATAAGAATAAGCAATAGAGATGACAATATGCAATGTTTTAGTTACAAACATATTTTTAAAAAGTGGGTTCCTAAATAATTTATTAATGAGGAAATTACAATGAAAATTTGTAAATTTTTATAAATAATCAAAGCTTATATGATAAAATTGAAGCAGAGCTTAGATAGAAACAAATTAAATACATTTGTTTGAAAAATTACAAAGAAAATGAAGAGTTGATTGCTCAATTCAATAAATATGAAAGTTGAGTTAAAAACTAATCTAAATAACACAAAAAGAAACAAAATTGAAATAAAAGCAGGATTATATAACAAAAGCTGGTTTTTTTTGAAGAGTTTTTGTAAACACAAAATGCAAAAAAAAAAAAAAAAACAGTAAAAATAACTAAATGAATATTAAATTCTTCTGTTCAGTAATAACACCATAAAGTTTAAGGTTAGTTATTGACTGGGAAAAAAAGAGTTGCAAGATACATAACTGACCAAAGTTTAGAATACTAAGTAAAGAAAACTTACATATCAATAAGAAAATTATTACCAATATTTGAAAATGTCCAAAGCTACAAATAAGCAATTCACAGGAAAGGATTAAAAAAGAAAAAAAGATATTCTGTCTCAAAACTAATATGAGACATACAAATTAAAATAACTAAAAGCTACCATTTCATGAATGACAATGACCAAAATTCAAAAACATAATGGAGATATTCCATGGAGTCAGGAATCCATAATTTTTTTCGTGGCTGTGTGTCCAGCACCTAGAACAGTGCCCTGCTCATGGGAATTACTCAATAAATAATCATTAAGATACTGAACAAATACCCAGTATGGGTAAGCAGGAGGAAAACAGATTTTTCATTTCCTTCAAGTGGTCTAAAAAATGCAATTACATTAGACAATTATCTAATCAAGACGGGAGGTGTACATACCTCTCAGCTTTTCCATTTCTAGTTACAAACCCTTGAGGTACTCTTCCACACATATTGAAGAATAGTCACTGAAACACTATCTCTAATTAAACATTTAAAATAAAAAATTCTTACTTCCTTCCCAAACAAGGTTGACTTAATAATTACAGTGCATTCATATGATGGGTTTCATATAGACACAACAGTAAAAATGAAGAAGACTATATAAAAACATTCATATGTCATAAGTAAGAAAAAGATCAAGTTACAATAGTATATAACCAACATGATACTACTTATATAACATGAAAACAGAACTGCATAATGTTTAAAAAATATATATGCATTTTATTTATGCTAAAACTTGCATGGGATTTTATTTGCCAGGTTTAGGATAGTTCTTTTCTTTTAGAAGGCAACAAGAAGAGGCAGATATGAACATTGAGCTCCTCTACTGTACATTTCATGGGCATTTTTGTTTAAGTAAAAGATCTAAGTCAAATAAATAAAATAACTAAAATGTGTGAAGTCAGGTAGTAAATATATAAATGTCTTAAAACTTATTCTATATGTTTTCTGTGTGTTTGAAAATATTAAGATACATGGAAAAAAAGTAAGAATAGGATTTTCTTTGCCCTTGAATCAAGTGGGGGTACAGTCTGTAAAGTAGGAAGCAACATCTGCTAAGCAAAGAGCTTTAAAAGACAGTGGGGATAATGAATGTGGTGTATAAGGTCCAAAACCTCAGATAGCGAAACAACAATTGTGATCAGTAGCACATGAAATACTCTAAACTATCTAGATTAGCCTACAAAAATGCAATTCTACCACGAATGAAGTTCCCAAAAAAAGCTACAGGATTTAGAGAACGGATTGAGATGCCATATGCAGACACACAAGATCTTCTTGGAGAGGCTACTTGTGACTTCACCACATTATGGTGTTAATTGTAAATGCTACCCAAAGGCTTGTGTGTTGAAGGCTCAGTCCCCCAGCTGCTGGAGCTATTGGCTGATGATGCAAACTTTAAAAAAGTCAGATCATTGATAGTGTACCCTTGAAAAGAATATTGGTACCCACACCCCATCCTCTGTCTCTCCCCCATTCCAGTCACTGTGAGGTGAGCAAGTTTTTTCCTCCATGTGCCGTCCACCATGATATTCTACTTCATCGTAAGACCAAAGTAATGGGGCTGCAGCCTCTGAAGTCATGAGTCAAAATAAATCTTTCATCCTTACAGGTTAATTATTTTAAGCATTTTGTCACAGTGGTAAAAAAGCTAATACAACACATATTTTCCAAAGAAAACATAAGCCCAGTAACATTGTTTGGATGAAGAAAACTAATAAATATTACCACTACCAGAGAAAGAATGATGTCATTCAAATAAATTTTATAACTTTCATAGGGCCACACTGAATGCAGATGACCCAATCAGCATATGCAAGCCAGTTTTATCAAGTCCTTTCTTCCTCACACAAGGAAATCTGTGTATCTGTAGCCAAATGAAGATTTAAGCTGTGGCTGGCCTTGGCTGTGCCCCCATCAAGCCGGAGCTCACTGAACTGTTTGATTGTGAATGACTTCTTTGGTTTTTAAACTGGTTAAATATGATGAAAATCTGTGCACAAACTTGCAAATGAATCAGAGAAAGACAAAGACCTTTGAAATGGACATTTCAAATGAGCTAAGTAGGCGAAGGAGGGGGCAAGTAATTGTTCATATTTCATGGGGACTTGGCTTTTCATGAATTCATCTCAGTGTCATCTTTCATACATATTACAGTGTCGGTTCATTAAAATTCTTGATGCAGCGCTGAACCTGGTCAGACTGAAATGGGGCTGACAAACCTCATGTCTGCCGCATAGATAACCAGACCTTATGAAGGTGAAATTAGTTTTCAGGAGCTGTACTGCTCACTTGATTGATTCCGTCTTAGAAGTCATATGACTTAATGTTTCCTGCTTGGGCTGCCTCTGTCATGCAAACATGACCTGATAACACATTGTCAGGAGCGCTCCAGAGAGCTAACAGCAATCTAACATCTTTCTACTGAGTGTGAAGTTCCATCTGAAATGTGCATATTTGATAAGCAGCTCCTTCTCTCTGTCCTTTTCATTTTCAGAAAGTTAATCTTCTCTGCTCCAGTGAGTGCAGTGGAGAGATGAGGTGGGCAGACATGCCGCAGGTGGCCCCAGGCTCCAGCACGTGGGAGAGCTTGCTATCTGGAGGCCAGTGTGTCTGGGCATCACTTCCAGAAGGCAGCCAGGCAAGGAGTGACAAGGCAGGTCCACCATAGTGTTCAGGAGGTCAGCATTTCCAAGGGAGGAAAATTAAACCTCAGAGTTTCGTTGCTGTGTGTTATTTGACTTTGTTGTCAGGGATTCGTTTAACTATCTCTTGACCATGGCAAAAATCTGTCACATGTCCAGTCTAAAATACAACCTGCTTCCCTTTGAATTAGAGGTGGCTGAACCATAGAGTTTTAACACTGGGCGACACAGAGACCCTCCCCCACAGAGCCCCACTTTACAAGTGAACAAATCTAAGCCCAACAAGGCTAAATGGCCTATCCAATGTCTCACAACTTTATCGGTGGCAGATGCAGGATTATGACTGAAATCTCCAGATTCAATTCAGTTCTTGTAGTACTCCACTATATGCCCCCACCCAGAAGTCTGTCTAGGACTTCAGAGAGATTACAAGCATAAGGTCATATTTGGATTCAGTACAATAGCTTCTCATTCCTGATCCAGGCTTCTAATTCTCTCACATAATAACATTTTTTTTTTAACTTTACAAGTTAAAAACTGCAACCACAGACATTATGTCATTGCCCTTCACAAAGAATTTTTTCCATACAAAGCATGGTGAAGCATTGTTCTTATTTCACTGGTAAAGAAAACAAGAATCAGAAAAGTAAGGTGCTATAGTTTGGGTGTGTAATGTCTTGTAATGACAATCAATGTATCGAAGGCTTAGTTAGTCCCTGGCTTGGCACTAATGGGAGGTGGTGGAACCTTCAAGACATGGAGCCTAGTGGGCAGTCCTCTGGTCATAAGGCATAGTCCTTGAAGGAGACAGCAGAAACCCCACCTCTCTTTTTTTTTCTCTCCTTTTCACGTTCCAGCCATGAGGTAAGTGGCTTTGCTCCACCATGGGCTCCCCGCCATGATGTGCTTCCTAACCACAGGCTCAAACACAATAGGATCATGGACTGAAAAACCCCAAAAAGTATGAGCCAAAATAAGTTTCTCTTTATAAGTCAATTATCTCAGATATTTGGTATAGTTACAGAAATCTAATATATTACATAACTCATATGGTCACCCAGAAAGTACTTGGAAGCATTGTTTGAGATAACAAAAGATACAGACATAAGTACCTAAGAATCAGAGTATCTAACACTAAAGAATGGCCAAGCATCAGTTATACAACCCGAGATGAAAGCAAGAGGACAGAGAGCTCCAGAAAAAATCCACCAAGAAAATAATAAAACCAATATAAGTCATCTGATTTTTAATCTTAATTTCTTCAGCTATATTAAGGTATAACTGACAAATAAATATTATATGTATTTTCAGTGTGTGATGTGATGATTTGACGTATGTATATGCAGCAAAATTATTAAATCACACTAACTAACAATGCCATCACCTTATCTTTTTTGCTGTGAGAGTATTTAAGATCTCTCTAAACAAATTTCAAGTATTATAATATGTTAACTATAGTGTCCACACTGTAGAGTGGATTCCAGAATTCATGTTCATCCTAACTAAAACTTGCACCCTTGGACAAACCTCCTCCTTTCTGCATCCCCCACCCTAGCCCCAACACCTCTCTCCTATGCTTTGATTCTGTGAGTCTTAGATTCCATGGGTAAGTTACATCATGAAACACTTACATCTTTATACTTGTTTTGTTTCATTTCAGGTTCATATAGATTGTTGAAAATGATACGATTATCATTTTTTTAAGGATGAATAATATTCCATGGAAAATATGTACACATTTACTTGATCTCCTCAGCTGGTGGAAACTTAGATTAATTCCATATCTTGAGTTTGGGGAATAGTGCTTCGATGAACTCGCAGATAGGTTTTTGACATACTGATTTAATTTCTTTTGGAGTAAGATTTTTAAATCATATGGTAGTTTTATTTCTATTTTTTTGAGAAATCCCCACGCTCTTTTCCTTAGTGGATGTACTGACTTACTTTCCTACCAAGACTGAGCAATTTTTCTGTTTCTGACTTTTGCCAATGAGAGTTATCTTTTGTTTTATTGATAATAGATGTTCTAGTAGTATCTCACTGTGGTCTTAGATTGCATTTCCCTGGTGATCAGTGATTTTAAGCATTTTTTCATATATACATTGGCCAATTGTCTTTTTAAAAATAAACATCTCTTTAGGTCCTTCATCCCTTTGTAACTAATTCTTATATATTTTAGATATTAGTTTTTTATCAGATGTATAGTTTTTAAATATCTTCTCCCATACTATATATTATTCTGCTGGATGTTTTCTTTATTATGCAGAAGCTTTCTGTTTGCTGTCATTTCCTTGGTCCATTTTTACTGTTATTGCCTATGCTTTTGGAGTCATATTAAAAAAAAAAAAGTCATTACCCAGAACAAAGTCAACAATCAAGCGTTATCCCTGTTTTTCTTTTAGTTTTAGGTTCAGGTATTACCTTGAAGCTGTTAGCCCATTTGGGTTGGTTTTTGTACATAGTGTGACATCAGGGTATGATCTTATCCTTAGGCAGCAGGATATCCAGTTTCTCCAGCCACATTTACTGAAGAGACTATCCTTTCTCCATTGCATGTCCTTCGCACCTTTGTCAAAGATCAGTTGACTGTAAATGTTGATTCCTTCCTGGGCTCCTTCTTCTGGTTCATTGCTGTGTATGGCTATTTTTATGCCAGTACATTTGATTACCATAGCTTTATAGTATTGCTTGACATGACTATCAGTAAAAAATATTTATTCATTTATTGTGGAAAGATCTGAAGGAAATTGTTGAAGAAGAAATAAAAAGAAAGCTAAGGGAATTTCTAAGAGACAATAATTATCTC
Source organism: Marmota flaviventris (assembly GCF_047511675.1). Taxonomy (NCBI): domain Eukaryota; kingdom Metazoa; phylum Chordata; class Mammalia; order Rodentia; family Sciuridae; genus Marmota; species Marmota flaviventris. The sequence goes on along the minus strand of NC_092510.1, from coordinate 24,058,293 downwards.
CAAGAAAAATTCAAAAAGAAGTTCTAATAGTCTATTTGGCTCTGATGTAAACAATATTTAAAAATCAAAACTGCAATCACTGACTTTGGGTTAACCAAGATCTGTAATATAAATATTTTAGGTGGAGTGTAGAAAAGTGAACTTTTAAGAGAGAGAGGAGTGTATGAGAGCCAAATCCTCATTTATCATAAAAGGAAGTCAATAAACAATGTCTGAAAGGCAATAAATTTGGTTAGCTATTGCTCTGTAACAAATAACTGCAAATGTTAGTAGTTTGAATGGAACCATTTGATTTGTTCAAGATTCTATGGGATGATGATTTAGGCTGAGCTCAGAAGGGATGATCTCTACTCCATGTTGTTTTCACTGGGTTCACTGTGTGTTGTGGTCAGCTAACACTAGATGGCTTCACACTTGTATCTGGCAGTTAGTTGGCCATCAGGGGGGTCAATAGAGACAACTAAGTCAAGCACCATGACTCATCCAGGCTTCTTCACATGATGGTAGCTGCAGTGCTTCTATGAGCAGCAATAAAGTAAACCCCAATTTCAATCCCAGCTTGTTTCTTGGTTTCTAAGGACACACTGGCCCAAACAAGTCATCTGGCTAAGTCCAGACTCACATTGGAGAAATAGAATCCATCACAACAGGGAGGGGCAACAAAATTTCATGGAAAACATACATATAAGCAGGGATAGGAAGAAAAAAATGGCAATTTCTGAAAATATGCCATACTAAAAATTTACAGGATAAGAATTTTATTTAAAAATATGAATTGGGGGTTGAGGCAGAAAGATCCATTGAGTACTACACCAGCCTGGACACTACAGGAAGACCCTGTCTCAAAACAAAAGAAAATTACAAAGTGTCTCTTAGAATATACAAAAGAAGCCCAGCGTGGTGGTGCACACCTGCAATCCCAGTGGCTTGGGAGGCTGTGGCAGGAGGATCTGGAGTTCAAAGCCAGTCTTAGCAACTTAGCAAGGCACTTAGCAACTCAGCAAGTCAGAGCCTCTAATAAAATATTAAAAAAAGGGCTGGGGATATGAATTGAAAAACCAGAATTAAGCAGTTATATTGTACAAATCACAAATATATACGTACAGCAAAATTGCAAACCAAATGGCTACCTTAACATTATTTGAATATAGTTGGGTGAAGTTTTCAATGACGTTTAACAGAGCTTTAATGTTCTTTATATAAAACTACCTATAAAGCAAGATGATGTTTTCTAGAAATTATATTAGATAACAAAGAGGTGGATCTAAAAATGAGAAGTTTAAGAACTCATTTCATGAAACATGTTAAAACATAAGTATTTTCCAGTGAGTATATTTTTAAATGAATTTAAAATATATCTTCAACCAAATTAAAATTAATTGTTCATAGGTATTGAATCATCAGATCTGTAAAATATTCATTGACCAAGCTGGTTTATAGGGTTAGGTTGAGGACTAGTGTTAGGGTTAGGGGAAAATTAGTTTAATTTTCTATCAAGCAAGATAACTGCCATCTATTTGGTGATGATTTCTGTTCAGACACATTTTATATAGAAATATCACACCAAAATATTAATAATAGTTTTATCTCAGTAATGGAACTGCTAAGAATTTTAAGAATCTTTAGTTGGAATGAATATGTATTTTTATTTTAACAGGGATAACCACTAGCTATGCTACCAGCTTAGGTCCTGTTCAAATCTCCTGTTTTTATATCGGAGCAGCTTCTTTCCCCTCTTTCCATCCCTCAACTTCACCAAGGCAATCAGCACCTTACCAGAAGTCTACCTTGGCCTGAGTTTTCCTGAGGAGGCCATAGGGAGGCTGTGCAGGTGGCTGAAAGATAATGATTAATGACTCCACAGGATCAGTCCTTAGAACACCTGGTATAGATGGAAAAAGTCCCTCCACATTTGACCAAATCATCACTTGACTCATGACCTGGCAAACAGAAGCTCCCTCCCACATGGAGACTATTTAGTGCCACTCCTTACTGATGATCAAACATCATTCTTTCAGGGATTTTTCAAACAAAATAGAGAAGAATTATTAACTCTGAAGATGATGATTGCGATACTATTTAAAGTGCATAAAACTGAGCACAAACACAAAAAGTTGATTTTCCTATAGAATAGCATAAAAAGTCATATTAAAGCAACTTAATCATCGTGGAAAAAAAAAACAGTTTCCTATTCCTCTAGAATAGGAAAGGCTCAGCCTTTAAAAATAATGCAAATAGGAACTGCCTGATTTTAATTTCCTGGGAAAAAAAAAGTTTGCAATTCCATCATAGATAAGGTGTCCTCACTTTAGGTCTACATGCTACAAACAACAAAATAATCATAAAAATCCCTGAATGTCCTTAGCAAAAGAAGTCAAACATCTTTTGCCAAACACCTGTCTCACCACACATAAAATAATGTTAACTGTCTAAATGAATTTCATTATGCCTAATAAAAGGCCTATATCCCAAATTTTTGCTTTTTAAAAAAAAAAATTCCATTAGCATCAACATTATACCCAGTACCCAATTCATTGTTGGAATATGGTAAGCATGCAATACATTTTTGTTTAATTAATAATTTTTGTTTACCCCAGAAGTGGCATATAATGATAAAGTCAACACAACACAGAAATTTTCCTAAAAAATCACCGATAAGTTATTCCTCAAGAGTCATTAATGATCCCATGGAGCAAATGTACACACAAAAAATTCATATGTAAATGTATATGTTCCATACCTTGTGCCCATTCCCTTTCACATACTTGGAGTATGGGCTGGTGCTGATGCTCTAACCTTTTGAGAGAGATCAAGCTTTGTGTGTCAAAAAGAGCAATGCAACATTTGGAGCTGTGTTGAAGGTTTCTGATGATTTCATATTTCCAGACTGGACAATAGAAGGGAAAAGTAATTACCAAACACCTCTCTCTTCTGTTTTGCTTTTCATTCAATGACATCAGTTGACATAAAATACATGGCCTACCAATTCTACACAGTATTATCAGGACGCTAGTGTGTCTACCTCCAAAAGAGAAAATGAGAGAGCCCCTTCTTCCTTGTGGTCACATCCCAGATGACCAAAATCTCAAACGAACATAACCTTTATAAACTAATCCCCAACTGTAAGAACTCAACGCTGACTATTGTGTTTCTCTGGCTTTCTGCTGAGGGAAAATCGAGTTGCTGACTTAGGTGACTGATGATGAATGAATGATGCTGAACCTCATCAGCCCTTATCCAGCACACTGTTGATCTCTCCCATGATTTTCCAGAGCCAAGCCAGGCTGCAGCCACTGACAGAGGTGTTGTATTATGGGTAAGGCAATCAGCAGTCTGGGGTTGAAATCTCCAAACAGTTTTTCCTTCTGTGACATCAATTCTATTTGGGAGCAGAGGTGACAGGCCCCTGTATTTGCCAGAGTGTTTGCTCTGCTTCACAGAGTACCGACAAGCCCGCTGCCTCACCTCACCTGTCCAGTGCATGCTCTGAGCTTGCCCAGGTTCACGTCATAAATGCCACTGTAAACCTGGCCACATTGATTGTGTGTCCCAATTCCCTTTTCTTTTTAACAAGAGGAATGGTCCTTTGTTGGTCACTCTTTCTCCACATTTTTGAGAAATTTCCTCCAGGTTGAAGCATTCATTTATTTCCCCTGGAAATTTTTTAGATGCATTTTTCAGATCAGCCACTAGATGCTTAGATGCAGAAATAAAATTCTAGCAGCTTCTCTGAAGAAAACACAAAGGTTTTGTGATTTAACAAAGATAAATTATTTCAATCATGAGCAGGCCTGGTAAAGGTTTTGTGTCCTCAGAGAGTTTGTTTTAATGTACTGACAGTAATATAATTATACAGATTAATGGAAGAATTATTGAAAACCAAGAATTATTGGAAACACAGAAGCTCAAAAGCTGCCAATACTTTACCAGTGATTTAGAGTAGAAAAAAGAAATGTAGCTTTTTTCTTAGAATATAGTCCTGAGATCAACCTTCATGTTCCCCTTGAAAAATTGTCCTGTCAACTGCTCAACTTACCTGTGGCAGACCTAGATCTCCAGGGCCCGAATTCTAGCAGAAATCAAGGTAGTGAGCAGGGATGTTGAAGTATCCCTGACACAGGTAGAGATGACATCATAGTTCCAATATCAGAGTCCTTTCAATTGGCATGTTCTGCTTCTGTTCATTTGGAGGATAAATGGGTTCCATATAGTTATTTTTTATATAGGATGTGGACCATCTACCAGGCATCTTAATGCTACTAACCAGGACCGCAAAGAACCTCAAAATCACAGCCTGGAAAATACTAGTTAAGGAAGAAAGTTGGATCTGCCTGCATCCAAGAGACTAGAAAGAAAGGAACAGAGCAGAGCATGAGGAAGATTTGAAGATATGTAAAGGAAAATGACAGGAAGTCCCAAACTATGGAGCTGAAAGACACCTTTGATGGCATTACCACCAAGAGAATGGACAATGTTCTCACCCCTATGGCCCTTTCCCTTATTGGTAAACATAAATCCTCCCCTAAGTCTGCAGCATGACTAAGTACACAATATAATTTTCAATAGGCATAATATGATCCAGACAATGGAAAAATGACTGTACACATAAATTGAAGTCACCTGGTTTGCTTCATACTCATCATGAGGTCTCCAATACAGTTTTCTGACTCACTTCTAAGCTGCCTCCACATGATCAGAAGCACCTACCCTTCTGCCTAGGAAAAGAAAATCTCTCTGTGCCTGCACACTCTGGCATCCAAGCCAAACCGCCTTCTTTACCCTACAGAAAAGAGCAAGTTGTTCAATACTTTCATACTAAAATTTGCCACTGCAAGTCTTCCTTCCCTATCACGAGCCATCCACAGGCTGTGTGTGTGAGCTATGCACATTTGAGCATATGAGGGGACTGGTCTGGCATTACACACTGATCGGGCTGTGCGACACAAATGTGCCTTTCCTCTCGCTCTGCCTGTGATCCCACATAGCACCTGTGACAGGTGTGACTTGCCAAGATGTCAATCAATCTGCTGACCACAAAACATCACCAAGCAAGACTCCACCCTTTGAAACCCTAACCCTTGCCTTATTTGGGTGGAATATTCTATAGAATATCCTCTCCCCAATAAATAGGGAGGTTTCAGGTGTGCTCTCTCTCTTGCTCTTTACAGCACTGCCCAGCATGGAGCTGACACTTGGGGTCACCAAGCCATCCTGCCCTCGACTCATGTTCATGTGCTACATGGTTTCTTTGCTGTTTTCTTAGTTACTGATAGAGCCAGCTCTGTTAAACCCAGCTCACCTCACCAGCCCAGCCAGCTGGAGACACTTCCCTGCTATGGGAAATTCCTGGGGTGATGATGGGAAGCAGCCATTTCTTCTGCTAGAGGACTATACCTTAAGGTTAGGTCCTGATCCATCTATGCTCACAAGCAAATAATGGCCTGAAATACTCAAATTTTCTTACTGACACCTAGGGAAGAAAAAAATTTCTAACGTTTAAAACTGAGCAACAGTGAAATGGGCATAGTCCAAGGTAGTCAAGGTCCCATCACTAAAAGGTTTATGATCAAGCAATAAAGCCCCTGCCCAAGCTGTTAAGGAAATGATTTCTGAACTGAGCCTCAAAGATTAGCTTCAAAGATCTCATTTAATATTTCCCTTCCAATTCTATATTTCTATTGTTAAAAGAGAAAATTACAACAAATCTAATTTTGCAAATCTTAATTGGCTTTATTTGCAATTCTAGAATCTGGCAGTAATCCAGGCCAGAATGTTCTTTCCTACCTCATGGGCAAGTTATAATTATAGCCACAAAAAAGAAAGTGAGTTATATAAAATCAAAGTGTTATAGAGATAACTTGATTGGCTACAGCTCCTGTCTGTCTCCTTGGAACATGGCTTTAACCATTGACCATTTGTATTGGCTAAGACTCAGTACTTTGTCACCATAATAGGTTGCATTCTGTTTACATATCAAGTTATATTGCCATTCACTCTGTATGGAGAAACCTTTAGACCAAACTTAAAATATGTATAGAGGCAGCTTTTGCCCCAACAACTCAACTTAACATCATTACTTATATAGACCACACCCTGGAAAATAAAAAGGGGAAGTCCAGCATTTGGGAGCTAAACAGAATAACAAGGTAACTATTTACCAACCTGTGTGTGTGTGTGTGTGTGTGTGTGTGTGTGCTCACACCTCCCTAAAACAGAAAGTGTAAGTGTTCAGATGAGGTTATAATAAATTGCTCTTTCCCTAACTAGGCTACACATAGCCTGAAATAATATTTGCTTTAAAAAGTATCTGGGCATGCTGGGAATGGTAATGCATGCCTGTAATTCCAGTGGCTCAGGAGACTGAGGCAGAAGGACAGCAAGTTCAAAGCCATCCCCAGCAACTCAGCGAGGCCCTGTCTCAAAGTAAAAAATAAAATGGGCTGGGGAATGTAGCTTAGTGATTAAGTCAATCAATTCAATCTCTAGTAACAAAACAAAACAAAAAAGAAATAAATGTATCTGAGTAAAATGACTCCAGAATTTTAAAATCATAGTTCCTACACAAAGCAATGTTTCCTATCAAATATTGACATCCAGATAATTCTAGAATCACTTATTTTTAAATGTACATAAATAATACTGGAAAAGAGAAACTTAAGTCAAAATTCTGTTGGCAAATGCAAAACCAGGTGTTTTAGTCAGGTTTTTCTGCTGCCATGACTAAAGGATCTGACCAGCACAACTGTGGGGGAGGAAAAATTTATTTGAGGGCTCACCGTTTCAGAGGTCTTAATCTGTAGACTGCTGGCTCCGTGACGGGAAAGTGTGGCAAAGGGAAGTAGCTCATATCAGGAAGCCAAGAGAGACTCCAGCTCCAGATACAAAATATATACCCCACAGCCACGCCCCCAATTAACCACTTCCTCCAGCCACACCCCACCTGCCTCCAGTTACCACTCAGTTAATCCTATTAGGGATTAATTCACTGATCCAGTTAAGTCATTTCTCCTCTGAAACTTCCTGCATTGTCTCACCTGTGAGATTTTGGGGGCACCTCATATCCAAACCATAACACTAGATGACTGGCAATGCAAGTCTATTGTTTAAATATTCTCTGTTTTCCAGAAACATGATTTGGATGATCCCACACCACATCAGGAAGTTTCTGCCATGTCAATGAGGGCAAAGGTATGTGTGTAGTTCACTGGAGCAAGGGGTCTCAGCAAAAATCAGGGAATATTAATTATTATAGGTCAAGTCATTCAAAACAATCTTTAAACTCAAAAGAACTACAGTTGTCATTTACAGTCATCAAAATTCAAGGCTAGGAGCTGGGGTTGTGGCTCATCAGGGGAATACTCGATGGCATGTGCAAGGAACAGTGTTGATCCTCAGCACCACATAAAAATAAATAAATAAATAAAATGAAGGTATTTGTCCAACTATAACTAAATATATATATAAAATTAAGGCTGAGGAAAAGCCAGCTTCCTAAGCAACATCCATCCAAAACAGGTCCAAGGTCTGAGAATGAAGCCATTTTCACCCTGAGATTCACTTATGCCAAGCTTAGCTACAAATTCTTCTCTTCTATCAAATAGTTATTCTTTATACAGCTGAAAATTTTACCCCAGAAATCATAAAAGTCATTCACTTCCTCACTTCCCTATATGAGTCTTACAAAATGGTATATGCCTGTGTCAAATTTAACTTTGGCTCAGATAAGCATCATTATTAATATCTTGCCATCTTGAAGTTGTTATTTCTACAGCAACACATTTTCTGTTAATTTTGAAAGGACATGGAGAAGTTCTCAATGAAGAAAATGCTAGAGATGGCATGCTACCATTTAACAGGCCCATTTCTTTCTTCAGTCTTCCACACATTGATACTCATTATCAAACATGGACTATTGTGCCTGGCACAGAATTAGGCTCCCAGGTATAAATATAAGTGAGATTCACAGTATGGGACTGAGAATCTACTCAGTGTGGTAATACCTGAATAGTTAGGCACAAGTCTAAAGAGAAATGGAGTTTATGTAGAGAAAAGGACTTTATCTCAGCCTGAGGAAGGACTGCAGCTCTTAGCTTAAGAGCCATGGCAGTGGAGAATTGGAGGAGCAAAGGCATGAAGACAGAGAAAGCCAGTCATTTGATTTATGGAGTACAGGGGGATAGGAGTAGGGTGACAGTGTGAAAATAGAGAGGCAGGTAGTGGTCATGAAATGGTTTTGTCCTGAAATCCTGAAAAATTATTAAAGAATGTTAAGAAAGAGAGTGGGCGGCATGAGTATATTCATGTTCTAGAAAAATCACTCTGATAAATGAGAAAAGAGAATATCAGAAAAAATGAAAGTTACTTGGAGGTCTCCATGTAGGAAAGGAAAAACTTTCTCTTCTCCCTCTTAGGTTCAGCTCATGGTCTCTGCAAATTATACTAACAAAAGACAGATTCCCAGGAAAAAACAGGGTTTATTTACAGGTGTAACATTTTTACGTGCAAAAGGGCTTAGTGAGGAGTAACTCTAAGGGAAGGTTAGAATTATGGCTTTTATACAATCTTAACAGGTAAAGGGGAGGAGGCTAAAGGTGCTTATGGAAGAACACACGACTTTTGGGAAAGATAAATGAGTTTTCAGGAGAACAAACAAGATAAGAAAGTTGGTGATGTTTATCTACTCAGATGTGAGTGGTCTTTTACCTCCTTCCAAGTCCATAAAATTTCACTAGAGAAGGGATTTGGGATAGTTTTTTTTTTTTTTTTTCCTCATTCTCCCTTCTAGATTCACTCTGCAGAATAATTCACGGCCGTCTTTTTTTTTTTTACAGAAGTTGCTGCTTTTAGATAGGTAAGGAAAACTCCAAGAAGGCTTTGTTTCTGCATTTGTTGAATCTCAGATATCTTTAGCTGAAAATAGTCTTTTACATCAAAGTGGCACAATTTGAGGTGGCACAGTCTGATCCCCTTCCCTAGCCAGGAAAGTTCTAAGGCAGATGGTGAGGATGAGCAAGAGGCGGATTTGGAAGGCAGTTTTACCCATATAAGTTGAACTACTGGATTTGGAGTACTAGGATCAGCAAGGAGAAGAAATATAGACTTATTTGTGGGTTACTGGGGTTGGTCTAGAACCTAGGTGCACACTAAAATAATTTTAAAAGACTGAAATATGGACCCTCTTCCCACCAAGATTCTTATTAAACAGGACTGAAATAGGGCCCAGGGAATGGTATGTTTTAAAAGTTCTCCAGTTAACTATAAAGTATAGCCAGGTTTGAGGACCTGCAATCTGTGGGATAACTTTGATGCCAAGAGATCAGAAACACAGGAAGGTGGAGGCAGGTGGCCATCACTGCACAGAGAAAAGAAGGGCATTTGGAATTTCCCTCTGGTCCTGCTGAGGTGGAGAAGGAGGTCAGTTTCTGGGTCAGCACAAATTTCAAAATCTGTGCCATTGTCTCAACATGTGCCAAAACATTTGCTGAAATGTGTGTTCTGATCTTTGGTTCCAAATGTACAGCTCCCTTTAGTGCTAGAATCACGGATATGGTGTGAAAAGAGAAAACAACTGCAGAGAAACTGTAGGACAAGGTCATAAAAAGGGGCAGGGATAAACCAGGAGGAATTGACATCCAATCCAAAATGATGGACTACATGTTATTTCTAGGGAAAAGCTTCCCAACCCAGGAAGCCTTCCTTTGTCTAAATTCAGAAGCTAGGAAAGGATTGCTGTGTGGAAACCATGCTGAAGCCTAGAGCCCTGAGAGATTAATGAACAGCCATGTAGTGAGCCCAACCCACAACCCAATCAATAATCAAAGATACTTGAGACTCCTCAGGTAAGTGAACTGCAAACCTGGTAATAAGCAGACTTGAAGCCAT